>NC_135164.1:6670443-7300813 GCF_050948215.1 Halictus rubicundus | reverse complement strand
CACTTGTGTTTCCTAAAAGTCCAATCTAGGTCTGTCCAGAGCCCAAATTGCGAATTTCTACCTCATCGTCGAGTAATTTGTAATATTCGGCAGCATACATATCGTACATACGTAAAACTGTACTATCGATCTGCATTATCGACCGTATTCTATCGCAACGTACAGTGTTTGCCGCGGAGAGACCGTGGCGCTAGTAACCGGAACCACAAAATTGTGCCTTTTTTTCTAGTCATTTTACGTCTTAAATAAGTAAGTAATCAATTAAAAATGCATACCACCGTGTTTGTACATGGCTTTGCTATGTCTGTATATAGCCCTTTTTTCGATCTCGCGAAATTAAGAGAATCTCTCAGCGGTAGCCATCTTGTGACGTCATACTTGTTTCAGAATTCGAATTTTCTGCCGAATATTACAAATTACTCCACGATGAGGTAGAAATTCGCAATTTGGGCTCTATACAGACATAGATTGGACTTTTAGGAAACACAATTGACCACTTCTAAACTGCTCATTGCAATATTGAAGCGATAGTTTGAAAAGGTTTTGACCCATGCATACGTATATGGATTTCAAACCCTGCCGGCCCCCGGGGGCAGTTTCACGAAACGCTTGTACATTTACGGTTTTGATGACATGGCAACAGTGAGGCGAAGGATTATATGTGGCAACCATATCTAGTCGCTAGCTTTCTCTCTTCCGTTACTACTCAATCTTCTTACCATCCTCAGTCGGCATTTCATATATTCTTTTTTACCGATATGTCGTAGTTCCACAAAAAAATTTTAACCATTCCACAATGAGTTTTCCCTACTGACCGTTCGAGGACCGTTCAAGAATTGGCGTGACAGTCAAGGTCAAATTCCTGCCGGCTAAATGTCAGGTAGCAAAGTTCAGCTATATACTGCTATATATTTACTTGTAAGGTTAGGAGAAGAAAATATAATGAAATTTTATAAAAGCATATTATTTTAATTCTTGATGAATCTTATAACATATTATTAAAATGTCAACAAAAAATACATTGTACATTACTTTGTATTATATGTGATGTTATATTGAAAACTAAATTCATTTAAGGTCTAAGTCATTAAAAATTAACAAGATCTGTAATATTCTAATCTTACATCATGAAATCAATTTTTATTTTCTGTAATGCGCTTATTTATATTTACAATGATTTTCTAACAGTTTAGACTACATGCTTAATAAATCTTTTTGGCAACTATATTTTGTATATCTTTTATTCTTAAGTAGAACATTGTACTTGTATTAGGAATTTAATTACATTGGTATAGGCTATTTTTAGCGTGAATTAAGTTTTAATTTATCCATCTTACTGTTACAACGGTACGACAATACTATTAATATTAAGTAAATTATGATTTAATAATGTATAAGCAATGTAATTGTAATATATAATAAAATAAATTGTTAGTTTAACTGTACTAAGAATAAAGTAAAAATTAACACTCAAATGACCTATCAATCATGAAATTATCAAACCTATATGTATAGTTATATTGTACAGTAATTAACTTTTCATAGCAACGATACCAGAGCTCTTGATCACAAATATCGTTTGCACATTGTTTCAAATAATAATACTTATTTTTCATCGAGAAAGTGATAATTATTTATTATTTCTATGATAGTAAAACTGTCAAACTTCTACACCAAACTAGAGAAATCTTAATACAATCTCTATCCGACTATCGAATTTTTTATTGTACTGTAAACACGTACACAGATAAACAGCTATCTGAGTATTTCAACTTGTAAGTTGTTAATCTAACAAATATATTCAGATTGGCAGCATGTTAATAAGTTTTGAGCATATCAGCAAAGAACTGCTATTGAATATCTAATTTATTATTAAACTAAGGTAGAAGTCGAAGTTTTACAACGAAATGTATAATTACAAAATTATATACATTGGAATTAAAAGTGTCGTTAAGGTACAAAAGAGTGGAATGACACTTTTCCTTCTAAAATATTTTTGATGAAATAATTACAAATTAAAAAAAAAATGAATTGCATATTTGTAAATACCGATCAATACATATTCTCAAAATAATTATTTAAGAAACATTCTATTGTACTTCATTGTGTTGTTTTTAATCAACATCACAGAGTAATTAACAAACTTATAAATTAATACATTACATGTAATGTCATAGATGTATATAGAATATTCTATACTTTATATTCCATATTGATTTGCATTTGATGAATAGAAATCTATAGGTGTCCATAGCTCTTACAATGTAGGATGAGTAGAAAGAGATTCACTTTCTTCAGCTTCTTCTAATTCGTTATCTGTACTTGAAGATAAATGTTCTCTCAAAACTAAGGATCGCATTTGTTCCAATACCTGATGTAAAGAATCTGACCTCTGTTCCATTCTATCGTTCGAAGGTGTAACATCGCCACTAGCAGTACCACCTGCTGGTGTTTGCGGTGTGTTGCTAGGTGGTATGGGAGTATTTGTACCATCTCCAGTACCTATACATATGAAGTGTTAGTTTTAAATAGTTACTACTAACGATTAATAAATAAGAAAATTTCTTAAATATACCCATATTGTCGCTTGCAGGACTCGCGGGTCTTTCTGCTCCTCTTATTTCTCTAATAATTTCTTCATCCTGATTATTTAATCTTAAACCTGCAACTCCTTTTTTGGGAATATTGTACAAGTCGCGCTTAATTTTTCTTCGTCTAGAAGGATCATTTCTACGTAATTGAAGCATGGAACCAAAATCAGCGATATAAAGAAACCCTGCTATTAATAATTCACAATTCCGTTTGCCTTGTTTATATGCAGTTTCTAATTCATGGCTTGTACGTTGATCGTATTGCCACCAACCTGAAACAATGTAATTTAAAATCATATAAAAGTTAGAAGTAGTTTTCCAAAAGTGTACATATATATTTAAATAACGATAAGAAGATGTTTTCATTCGGGAATTTACAAAGAAAACTACCTAATATTTTGCGATAAAAATGGTTTATTACAAAAATACATTAAGACTAGATAAAATTTGTGTCATGTATCATATAGATATGATTACGCATAGTTGTATAATATTTTTTATAATAATACTGTTTATAATAACAATTATATTATTTATAATACATAATATCACGTATAATAGATAAATATAACGAAAAATATTTTATGCCAATTATGCTTTAAGAAGTATAAAAAATATAGATGAGGATTATCTATCACATCTTCCTATCACTCCTGGTATAACGCTTACAATATGGTAGATACTTTCTATATTGACAATGATTTTGAAAGGTAACTAGATAAATATTGTCACAAATTATAATTTCACATTGGGTTCTACCAGGGTTATAAATAGTCTCCAAACTCTTGCTGGTCCTCGAATTGTATTTCCACCAACCTATGAAGGGGTATCTTATAAACTTATCTATGCTTTGTAGCATCTTTTCAACAAATTACAAAGTTCTCTACTTTCTATCTTTAACATATTTATAACATTGAGTTTATTTATGATTTACTTTTTAATTATTTGTAGAACATTTTATATCTGCTGATCTCATGCAGTTTCTTTCTTTCATGACTTGTAAAATGCTAATTGATAAATATAATGGTACATTACCATTTATGCCTTGATAAAACCACTGATATTCTTCTTCGGAACTATCTAATTCCTTATGTGCCTCTTCTACTTCTACTAATTGTGGTCTGTCTAGGAAATCAGGAGGAATTTCTTGACGACACATAGGACATCTTTTGCTTTGATTTGCAACACCTTTGACACATAGGTAACAATAAACATGATTACAAGGTAATTTTGCTGGATATATGCATGGTTGGAGGCAGACTGCACATTCTGGTATTATTGGACCTAAGAAAAAAAGTATCAACAATATTATCTATATACTACGGTTGACATTGTTTCAAAAAATATTTCATTACAATAATCATTTTATTAATGGAAATTTAGCTTCATAGCATTTTAATTGATAAACATTGTTAATTGTATACTCATATATAAGAAATTCAATTTTACAAAATTAAATTTTGTAAAATGTTTAGTATTCTTAAATTTAACTCATCAATCAATTGAAATATTTCTAGCAAATTGTTGCTATAACAGTTATTGTAATATTAGTTATACTGTATTATGATATTTACATTGTAGTATATGTACATATACAGCTGACTTTGCCATTCCTCATAACTTTGATGCTGTGTACATACAAAAAACTGCTTGAGGAGAAAGTTGTTTCAAGGCTATGGTCTGGTCATTATTGTATTTGTTTTGACTTTATTTTTTTAAATGGTAAACAAAGAAAATAGGTAATTCGATTTTGAAAAAACATTACCTACAGTTCGTTAAATTTTGAGAAATGTGAGCTTGATATTACAGACTCGCACAGCCTCACATACCCCTTGAAATATGATAATTTTCTCCTCAAACAGTTTGTCGTGTCTGCATAAACAATAATGTTATTAGGGGTGGCAAAGTTAGGAGAGACACCCTGTAGATGATAGATACCTTCCTTTTCGTCAGATTCTTTTTCTTTATCCTTGAGCGTACTGTCTGCTGTGTCTTGCGTGTTAAGTTTCGCTTGAGCCATAATTATAATCGCTATATAATTTTTCACTAAACAAAATTAAGATCTCGTTTATAAAGACAGAAAAGAAATGAGAGTGCTAACGTTCGGGGTCTGGGATTTCGATGGCACAGATATAGTGCTGCACCTACGCGGATCAGAATCCAATTAATTCTGCATTTAGCTTGGACTAGAATCCATGTAGATCCATATTAGTATGGATTGGTACCTGTTTCGGTGAAACTGGTAGACAAATATTAGCGACTAGTAAATACAGAGGTAACAACAAATGATTTTAGGTGCTGTTGTCTCTACATGTAAGTTTATTATTTTGAATGTGTGTATTATATTGTCACTGGTGTAATAGCATTAGTCCTTATTATACTAACTAGACAGTTTGTTAATTACAAAAATTTGTTGAAAATTACATACGAAATTGTTTTAACATTTGTGTGCTCCTTATATGCGACAATATTTTATTGATAAGTTCTGCTTTCGTTGCTTTGGAAGTATGTGGAATCGAGCGGTTTTTTAACCACTCGCTTAAGAGACTATTCTTTACCTGGTGTAATTTATTACTTTTTGCCATTTTCTCTACATCTATGCACTGATCCTACATATTAAACAAAATGTAATGAATATTAGTTATAAAAATCAATAAACTAATAAATATCTCCGATATAAAATTACCCACCATTTCTTGCACATTAGGTTTAGCTTCTAATAGTTTTTCTTTTAGTGTTAAGCTTTTTTGGCTCTGGTTTGGTGCTGACTAATAATAGAATAAGAACTATAAATGCATAAAGAAAAAAAATCTGATGGTACAAGATATGAAAAGAACAAGAAAGCCTTACCTCTTTTTTATCATTATTAGTAGGTGGTTTACAAATTTTAAAATATGTAGATATTGTTTCTTGTTTGGTCTCAGCTGTATTAATATTTAAAATTCTTGATGTTCCTGCTTCGTTGCAATCTTTTTTTGTAATTTGTATACTGGAAGTATGTGTAGTATCTAAAGATGAACCTCCTGTAGAAATGATTTTGCCTTTATGAAACTTTCAATGTACATGACATTTACATACTCTTATTGTTCTCTGATTACCATTTTCATTATATTCGATATTCTTAATATTCGAGACTGCTCCATTAATGTGACATTGAAATGTATTGTGAATAGCATGAATTTTAGCTAATTGAGTTTTCAATGGTTTAGAAACAGTCTCAATATTCCCTTTGAATTCGTTTACATAATTTGCAGAAAATTCTAATGGTGCAGTTAAGGTAGACTCATATTTTCTTTTAAGAGGTGTAATTAACTTTTTGTTCTGCATCAATATATCAGATGTTACATTTGTATTTGTGGATTTCTATATCAAAGGTGTAATTTCATTATCAAGTATTTTCTTTGTATGAATAGCAAAATTTTATCTTACCGTGTTGCAGAAAGAATACTTGGATAATTTTAATTCTGTACCACAAATTGTGGGCAATTTTGCAAGCATATCTCCTATGAATTTTGTGACTGTATATTCCTTATTCTTATTTGGAATAATATCTAATAGATCAGATGTCACACATATGTTTGGATAAATGAAACTACGTGATCTTGGTACTGGAAATTTAATTTCAAGAAATAAAATTCCATTTTTATTCTTTGGTAAAGAATATCCATACTAAAACATAAAACGTTTTTGTAAAAACAAATTTCGAAATAATGTAGATTATTTAAGCTATGGTTTTTCATGATGGTATACATACCATATTTTTCCAGTGTCTTCGCATCTGGTCATAATCCTTAAAAACACATTCTGGAATTTCTTTAAATACAGATATCAATTTTCCTTTTTTTGTACTGTAAACATTTCAAATGTTAGTGTATATTTTATAAAAATGATTAAATATGAGAAATTTGGTTCACCTATATTACCTTGGTAAAACATACACAAATGGAAAATCATAATGAGATAAATCAATATATCCTTTAGGATCTGCTAAAAAGTGGGATACAACAGATGATGGAAGAAAATCTTCGAGCTTTACATATGGTATATTAACACTTTCTGCATGAAGTACTAAACATACATTCCCCTCTGTAAATTCATTTCGTTATTTTGCCATCATAGAATATAAATAAATACTTGCAATATATAAAATAAATATAAATGTGTAAATAATACAAAAAAAAATAATAATAATAATAAGTATAGTAATAATAATAATAATAATTATAATGTGTATAATGTGTAAATATATGTAAGTGTTGTATACCTTGTACAAGAATATCTATTTTTAATGCCTTAATTGGTTCCACAGAAATGAAGAATTCTTTTCCTTGAAGAAAGTGTTGGCCAACTTTATTCCATAGTGGTGCTATCTTAGTTTGTATTGTGTAAAAAAGACAGTCCTTATAAATTTCTGTAGTAATAGGACGCTGTCCTTGATACTGTTATAAAGAATAAAAACAGGACAATTTTTTGCATATAGGAAACGACTGAATAGATACTCGAATAAGTAACAGTTTTAATCATTTGACAAACCACTAGTTTCAAGTATTTTAAAATTTTTTCTAATTTTCCACTTTCGAGGAAAGCTTTACGTGTAATTACGAATATATATTTTTCCGTGCCTGATATTGGCGAAGCGATTATATCCGGAACTAAATAAATAAGTAATCTGAAATTGTATATTTAACAATGTAGAAATTGATTTCGAAATAGAATTGCAGAAATTTGTATAAGATTTTGAAACATTATCAATTATAATCGAATATACCGGCATTTCATTATTTTCCAGTGAAAATTTGATTTTGCGGAAGACTCGTGTACTTCGATAAAGTCCAGCTTGCAAATTGTACAACACAACTCATTCATTTGTGGCAGAGAAGCATATATAATTGCATCTTTTTCATTTTTGTATGCAGCATTTGAAATATCCATTTTTTATTAGCCACTCAGGTATCGTTAAATACTTTGCGCTGTTTCAAAAGTCGAAGTTTAAGCGCCCTCAAAATTATAAATTGAATTTGCTACCAACATTATAACTTAAAATATTCTTGGAAAATTGTGTGAAGTTTTAGGTATGTTCAGGTATGTTCATTATTGAATCAATGCTCCTAAATGTATGTATGATACAAATAAAAACAATATATGTATATGCATACATTTTAACAATAAATGATAACGACATAATGATAAGTTACATAATGAACTAAACACGTATGTGCAGGGATTGGTCATCCTTTTTGCTGTTTCCTCATTGGCTGAGATTTTTAGCAGTCTGGTTTAGTATACGTTCCAGGGAATTGCTTCTAGAAGATTCGAGATCTGTCCATGGAGTACTATATATAATGCATGCTATTTTATTCTTAGGTATTTTAAAAAATATGAGGTGTAATAAAACAAGTACGAGAAATGTAACTTTAAAATCGGACAATAACTTTTAATAAATATTTGTTTTAAATTAATAGGAGTACGTCTTTATAACTTCAGGTCGGAAACAGAAATGATATTTTATATCTTAACATCTTCAACTATTATTTTGTTTAAACAAATTGTTTAAACAAATTGTTAAAACAATTGTTTCTTAAATTTCTAATCCTAATTGAGATATTACATACTTCGTTATTTATATGAACTAATATAACTGGTTAATTACATTTGTTTTGCGAACGTTTTATCACTAAAGCAATGATTTTGCGATAGTAACGTGAATAAAGAATGATTAATGATTAATGTTGTTAGTACGAGTGTCCTATGAAATCAATATTTTATCAGTTCGCAATCTTTTGTCATTTCTACAGTTTATAATTTGGATTATGCGTCATTCTAAAATCGTATTGTGCGCAGTGATGAAATATGGATCGGGTTTTTTTCGCGCATGTGTGGCTAATTTAGCATCAGTCAAATAAATGTTTAGATAAAACATAATCTTGATAATTGTATCTTATAGTAGATATAATATTATTTTAAAATCTTGAATCTAACGTGCACGCAGAGGGGAAATTTCCTTTGTGGTTCACATTTTCTTTGTCCGAAGTTGTAATTTTGAATACTTTCGTGAGTCATTGTACCATAGATGCGTCACTGTGCGTCACTGAGAACGGACATTCTGGGCGCGCATGCGCGAAAAACCTGTATGTCATCATGATCTCATCACTGATCGTACGGGCCACCTATATGTATTATCATGAACTATACATTAAGATCGGTTTACAATATATTGGTTTGTGTGCACATTTCATGGAAGGATTTGATTATTTTTGTAGTTTGACATATAGTCTGCTGTAAATAGAAAGTATATTTTTAAAATATTTCGAACTTTTGATAATCAAGAGAACTCGAAAGGAAAAACTAAGTAATTTCAATGCACATGGAAACCATTCCTTTAAGGCAGTTTTCATTGTAAGCTATTTTGTCTGAAAATTTACCCAAAGCCCCTATTGACGTCATACGTACCTATATACTCACGCTGAGCCACTTCCTGCGATTAGTTCTTATTTATTGTATTCTTTGGTACGATTTTGTTCCATTTGGTTCTTGTACTGTTTCGTGTGACTTGCGTTGCTACTACTTTCTTGTAAATTATATCAGAGCATGTAAGTATTCTACAATTAACAGTTTCATATCCTTATAACGTATTTACTAAATAAATACTACGATAATAAAGGAAATTCGTTGTTTTATCGAACATCTTCCATTTTGAGGTGTCACACCTACGATGACTAAGTACGTTTGTGAAACGTTTCCAGCTTACAAAATTTTCACTTCGAATTGAAGATAACGATTTTTTCAGTTTATAATATAGATATGTACATACAATTTTATTCTTAAAAAAATACATCAGACATTGACATTTCTTTATTTAACGCCAAAATTGTATCCATTGATCATTCCATTATACCGCCATTTTGTATGTCTTCATATGACGCATTTAGAATCCGAGATTTCATAATTTATATATTTTTGCAATACATAATTATAGTTTCAAGGGCCATAAAGACTGGCCCTGACTGGTTGTAAAAAATAACCCATATTTGCGAAATTTTGTAAAGCCAGAGAAGTAGGTAGCCAAATAAATTTTTGTGTTGAATTAGATTTCTTTCAGAGTACGGAAAAAAATTTTTCACTTTCAAAAATTCAAGTATAACTAATAATTCGGGTCTACACGATCGACAAAGGAAAACGGCCGCTATTCCGAAGCTCGTCGCAATTTCCTGCAATTAAAAAAATTTAGATTTTCTTAAAGTGTTAACGACTGCATTTGCATTTTTTGAGGAATTTCAAAAATATTTTTTTTTTAGCAGATATTCTACACGTTATGTTCTAAAAACTTGCAATAATCTTAATATCTTAATATTTCGCTCCCAGTGTTTATTTCTTTTAGAAGCACAAAGTCGAAACAAAATGAAAATATGTATTGTGTTAAATTAAACAGCAAGACGACTAAATTAATATAATTATTGCTATTATGCCACCATTTTCCCGTATATATAATTAAGTAAAGGAAATCCATAAATATACAGAAAGCTGCCGCCATCTTGGATTTCGATGATCCTTCAATATGTTGCCGAGTCATGATTCTGAACAACTTTTCCCTATACACGTAACCGCCGCTTGGACTTACTTTTCGAGATATTCGCAAAAACCCATTAGTACTACATGCATTCGTTAATGTTGGTTATGCGTGTATTTACTTATAGTGTTGACTTAACACATTACCAACTGGTGATTGTTCCTTAATTTTTAAAAATCTATAGTGCATGGCTAGAGACTTTTTAACGAATCTTCCAACAGCAACAACAATTGCAATTATAAGCTAACAAGTCATCTCCAGTAACATTATAAAATAATTTCATTTGAGAGTACAATGTAAAAACAGATTTCTAAGCTTCCTTTTGATACACTACGACTATTGAAAATCCTATTAATAAGCTTCCGGTGGGTAAAGTGTTAAAAATACTGATCAACTAGAAGTGGTCAGTCATCTGGGTAAAATGTTTATATTCTTTCTATCCATCTTAGGGAGCTTCACTCAAATTGATCAGTATTACTACGTTAATAGTACCCTATGGATACATACACATATTATACTTTCTATAATTATGCCCGGCAACCAATACTAACATATGCTTTGCGACAAACACGCAATTATAAGCACACTTTTTAGTACTACTATAAACAGACTTTTATGAACATCTCGGAAACTGAGGCCAAGCTACGGTACACGTATAACAAACAGTTGCTCAGATTCATGCCAATGACAACATATTTAAACATAATCAAAATACAAGATGACCGCTACTTTCTGCATAATAACCACATAATTTTCCAACCATATATATTCACATGTTTATCCTTTTGCAGATTTCCAATTATGCAGATCTTTGTAAAAACACTCACGGGTAAAACCATCACCCTGGAAGTTGAAGCTTCAGACACGATAGAAAACGTGAAAGCTAAGATTCAAGATAAGGAAGGAATACCTCCTGAACAACAACGTTTAATCTTTGCTGGAAAACAATTAGAAGACGGAAGAACCCTTTCTGACTACAACATCCAGAAGGAGTCCACACTCCACTTGGTTTTGCGTCTTCGAGGAGGAATGCAGATCTTCGTAAAAACACTCACGGGAAAGACCATCACCCTGGAAGTCGAAGCTTCAGATACGATAGAGAACGTGAAAGCGAAGATTCAAGATAAGGAAGGAATTCCCCCAGATCAGCAGCGATTGATCTTTGCTGGCAAACAATTAGAAGACGGAAGAACACTTTCAGACTACAACATCCAGAAGGAGTCCACACTCCACTTGGTTTTGCGTCTTCGAGGAGGAATGCAGATTTTTGTCAAAACGCTTACAGGAAAGACCATCACCCTGGAAGTCGAAGCTTCAGATACGATAGAGAACGTGAAAGCGAAGATTCAAGATAAGGAAGGAATTCCCCCTGATCAGCAGCGATTGATCTTTGCCGGTAAACAATTAGAAGACGGAAGAACCCTTTCTGACTACAACATCCAGAAGGAGTCCACACTCCACTTGGTTTTGCGTCTTCGAGGAGGAATGCAGATCTTCGTAAAAACACTCACGGGAAAGACCATCACCCTGGAAGTCGAAGCTTCAGATACGATAGAGAACGTGAAAGCGAAGATTCAAGATAAGGAAGGAATTCCCCCAGATCAGCAGCGATTGATCTTTGCTGGCAAACAATTAGAAGACGGAAGAACACTTTCAGACTACAACATCCAGAAGGAGTCCACACTCCACTTGGTTTTGCGTCTTCGAGGAGGAATGCAGATTTTTGTCAAAACGCTTACAGGAAAGACCATCACCCTGGAAGTCGAAGCTTCAGATACGATAGAGAACGTGAAAGCGAAGATTCAAGATAAGGAAGGAATTCCCCCTGATCAGCAGCGATTGATCTTTGCCGGTAAACAATTAGAAGACGGAAGAACCCTTTCTGACTACAACATCCAGAAGGAGTCCACACTCCACTTGGTTTTGCGTCTTCGAGGAGGAATGCAGATCTTCGTAAAAACACTCACGGGAAAGACCATCACCCTGGAAGTCGAAGCTTCAGATACGATAGAGAACGTGAAAGCGAAGATTCAAGATAAGGAAGGAATTCCCCCAGATCAGCAGCGATTGATCTTTGCTGGCAAACAATTAGAAGACGGAAGAACACTTTCAGACTACAACATCCAGAAGGAGTCCACACTCCACTTGGTTTTGCGTCTTCGAGGAGGAATGCAGATTTTTGTCAAAACGCTTACAGGAAAGACCATCACCCTGGAAGTCGAAGCTTCAGATACGATAGAGAACGTGAAAGCGAAGATTCAAGATAAGGAAGGAATTCCCCCTGATCAGCAGCGATTGATCTTTGCCGGTAAACAATTAGAAGACGGAAGAACCCTTTCTGACTACAACATCCAGAAGGAGTCCACACTCCACTTGGTTTTGCGTCTTCGAGGAGGAATGCAGATCTTCGTAAAAACACTCACGGGAAAGACCATCACCCTGGAAGTCGAAGCTTCAGATACGATAGAGAACGTGAAAGCGAAGATTCAAGATAAGGAAGGAATTCCCCCAGATCAGCAGCGATTGATCTTCGCTGGCAAACAATTAGAAGACGGGAGAACACTTTCAGACTACAACATCCAGAAGGAGTCCACACTCCACTTGGTTTTGCGTCTTCGAGGAGGAATGCAGATCTTCGTAAAAACACTCACAGGAAAGACCATCACCCTGGAAGTCGAAGCTTCAGATACGATAGAGAACGTGAAAGCGAAGATTCAAGATAAGGAAGGAATTCCCCCTGATCAGCAGCGATTAATCTTTGCCGGTAAACAATTAGAAGACGGAAGAACCCTTTCTGACTACAACATCCAGAAGGAGTCCACACTCCACTTGGTTTTGCGTCTTCGAGGAGGAATGCAGATCTTCGTAAAAACACTCACGGGAAAGACCATCACCCTGGAAGTCGAAGCTTCAGATACGATAGAGAACGTGAAAGCGAAGATTCAAGATAAGGAAGGAATTCCCCCAGATCAGCAGCGATTGATCTTCGCTGGCAAACAATTAGAAGACGGGAGAACACTTTCAGACTACAACATCCAGAAGGAGTCCACACTCCACTTGGTTTTGCGTCTTCGAGGAGGAATGCAGATCTTCGTAAAAACACTCACAGGAAAGACCATCACCCTGGAAGTCGAAGCTTCAGATACGATAGAGAACGTGAAAGCGAAGATTCAAGATAAGGAAGGAATTCCCCCTGATCAGCAGCGACTGATCTTTGCCGGTAAACAATTAGAAGACGGAAGAACCCTTTCTGACTACAACATCCAGAAGGAGTCCACACTCCACTTGGTTTTGCGTCTTCGAGGAGGAATGCAAATATTCGTCAAAACACTTACAGGAAAGACCATCACCTTGGAAGTTGAAGCTTCAGACACGATAGAGAATGTAAAAGCTAAGATTCAAGATAAGGAAGGAATTCCACCCGATCAGCAGCGATTAATCTTTGCTGGAAAGCAATTGGAAGACGGTCGAACCCTTTCAGACTACAACATCCAAAAGGAGTCCACCCTCCACTTGGTCTTGCGTCTTCGCGGAGGAATGCAAATCTTCGTGAAAACACTCACCGGAAAGACCATCACCCTGGAAGTCGAAGCTTCGGACACGATAGAAAACGTCAAAGCTAAGATTCAAGATAAGGAAGGAATTCCTCCCGATCAGCAGCGATTGATCTTTGCAGGAAAACAATTAGAAGACGGAAGAACACTTTCAGACTACAACATCCAGAAGGAGTCCACACTCCACTTGGTTTTGCGTCTTCGAGGAGGAATGCAGATCTTCGTAAAAACACTCACAGGAAAAACCATCACCCTGGAAGTCGAAGCGTCAGACACGATAGAAAACGTGAAAGCTAAGATTCAAGATAAGGAAGGTATTCCTCCCGATCAGCAGCGATTGATCTTTGCAGGAAAACAATTAGAAGACGGAAGAACACTTTCAGACTACAACATCCAGAAGGAGTCCACCCTCCACTTGGTATTGCGTCTTCGCGGAGGAATGCAAATATTCGTCAAAACACTTACAGGAAAGACCATCACCTTGGAAGTTGAAGCTTCAGACACGATAGAGAATGTAAAAGCTAAGATTCAAGACAAGGAAGGAATTCCTCCTGATCAGCAGCGATTGATCTTTGCTGGAAAACAATTAGAAGACGGAAGAACCCTTTCAGACTATAACATCCAGAAGGAGTCCACCCTCCACTTGGTGTTGCGTCTTCGCGGAGGAATGCAAATCTTCGTGAAAACACTCACCGGAAAGACCATCACCCTGGAAGTCGAAGCTTCAGACACGATAGAAAATGTGAAAGCTAAGATTCAAGACAAGGAAGGTATCCCTCCCGATCAGCAGCGATTGATCTTTGCTGGCAAACAATTGGAAGATGGAAGAACCCTTGCAGACTATAACATCCAGAAGGAGTCCACCCTCCACTTGGTGTTGCGTCTTCGCGGAGGAATGCAAATCTTCGTGAAAACACTCACCGGAAAGACCATCACCCTGGAAGTCGAAGCTTCAGACACGATAGAAAACGTTAAAGCTAAGATTCAAGATAAGGAAGGAATTCCTCCCGATCAGCAGCGATTGATCTTTGCTGGTAAACAATTGGAAGATGGGAGAACCCTTTCTGACTACAACATCCAGAAGGAGTCCACCCTCCACCTGGTCTTGCGTCTTCGAGGAGGAATGCAAATCTTCGTGAAGACGCTCACGGGAAAGACCATCACCCTGGAAGTTGAAGCTTCAGACACGATAGAAAACGTTAAAGCTAAAATTCAAGATAAAGAAGGAATTCCACCAGATCAGCAGCGATTGATTTTTGCTGGAAAACAATTAGAAGACGGAAGAACCCTTTCTGACTATAACATCCAGAAGGAGTCCACCCTCCACTTGGTTTTGCGTCTTCGAGGAGGAATGCAGATTTTTGTCAAAACGCTTACAGGAAAGACCATCACCCTGGAAGTCGAAGCTTCAGACACGATAGAAAATGTGAAAGCTAAGATTCAAGACAAGGAAGGTATTCCACCCGATCAACAGCGATTGATCTTTGCTGGCAAACAATTGGAAGATGGAAGAACCCTTTCAGACTACAACATCCAAAAGGAATCCACCCTCCATTTGGTCTTGCGTCTACGCGGAGGAATGCAAATCTTTGTGGAAATGTTCACAGGAAAATCCGTCACCCTGGAGGATGAAGCTTTGGACCCGAGATCCGCTTTTCAGTTAATGAGCTCTCAACAGTTGACGTGTTCACACTGATTAATGGATACAATGTCCCTTTCAGCAATGACTGTTAAAATTGATAGTATTGATAGTGTCATTATATTCCTTTTGTTCATATGTATTTCGTGTTTAGTACAACTTGTTATCAGTGTACATTTCTTTATTGGTATACAAATAGTAACGAGAAGAGTAAAGTGTATTGGTCCAATATAAGGACAGATTCGTGTAATGCACTTGTCTTCATTAAAACATTATTAAAATTATTGGGATGTATAATTTGAATGTCTCTGAATGTTTCTTCATGATTCCTACATTCTCTTCCGAGTCTTTATTCTCATCCATTCCTCATTTTCACAACTTAATTTGTCTCTCGTGTATCAAATTGACATAATAGTAAATGAAATGAAACCATAAATAATTAACTTTGCTAATTATTTTATTGAGATTAAAATAATAAATATTTACACAATACGTTGCTCGCATATTCGCATTTCTCGATTTCATTCATACCGGAAAGTTTTTAGGGTACGTAGTGTAGTGTTGTCCCGTATTCTAATTTTTAGCCTGGACCAGAACCTCCATCATCTTTTTTGCCTGGACCAGAACCTGCATCATCTTTTTAGCCTGGACCAGAACCTGTATCATTAATAGCGGATTCCAAATAATGCCAAAGTGGATGCTACTTCTAAGAGGGTCTTCTATACAAGATAAAAAGTTGATGCAGGTTCTGTTAGAGGCTAAAAAGATGATGCAGAAAAGTGGGGACACTAAAACCCCGAGCGTGAGCACTCTCATCTCCTCTCTGATGCTACCTAGCAGCGACTTGCATCGTCTGTCGGTAATATTTGTCTACCAGTTTGGGTGTTCTGCCACGGATGTCGCCACCAGTTCGAAATGCAAGTGTATTCAAATATCTACATATGTATACACAACAAATATTGTTTTAAAATTTGTATAATCTTATCGTGCGTCATGTTATACTTTTTAAGCAGTACGATTTGTACAAAAGAAGAATTAACAGTACTTCAGGCGTGTATCTTGTATCTCGGATAAAGGATTGGCGTGGATTTTTAAAATTTCTCAGAGCAGCCGACCAATGTCAACAGTGAAGCAGGTGCATAAAGGTATCCACGTGTACAACTATAATAATTACTTAAGTACTGAATGTCGATGTATTTGTAGGTACTCATACACCAATATACACCGATCGAAGAGGCGTATTGATAATTAACTTTATTATACAGCATAGGCGATTTGGAACCTCGGCCAGATAAACAATACTGGAACTAGCAAAGTCAATGGTAAAAGTTTCTTTGATTCAACCTGTTTTTATTTAATACAAAGGACACTTTACAGCAATCTAGTATATTAAACAACTATTATAACAATAAGTTTGCTTACATTAACATCGTGTATCACCGATATGTACCGTGTTCGTTGAAGAGGGTGGAGCAACAACGAAGCTCTCGTAGATACATACCAGACGGCACTTTCTATTTGGAACGTTGAACGCGATACAATTTCACTTGTTTCGCGGTGTTCCACGACGAGCGGCTCGACAATCAATTTAAACGCAACGCCGATGTCGTCTCGGCAAGCAGCAAATAAGAAAATGGCAAAGAAAAACTCATTGTGTAGAAGATATTATAGATAGTTCCGGGTTCACGGCTGTGGGACAACGCTGATCACGCGATTCACGCGGTCGTATAATAACCTTGGGCCTTAGGAGAACGAACCTTCCTCGAAGGGCTCGAGGAAGTCGTGAGGGGGGCCTTTAATGAACCTACGCTTCCGATTACCGAAGGTATTATCCGAACCGCGGATAAGAATGTATATTGAGATCAGCTACCGCAGAAGTATTGAAACAGCTTATCGATTGTCAATCGGTAGACCATTTTGCTACGTCCGGTATACCTACTCGATTTATTTCGAACGATATTAATTTCAGCGTGGAACCGTCTCGCCGACCCGATTCTGGCTCTTACCGCTATTCTGTTAGCATTAATCGTGAATGTAGAAACGAAAGGTCGCGGATTCCCACGTTGCGAAAATTACCCTTGGATAACGGCCATATGAGAAATCTTAGTGATCTCGGTCGTGGGTGGTATTTGAGGCATTCCGTTATCCGTTGCACCCACCTCCGTCCTACAATCTGTGATATGGATCACAGTTACGGAAAACGCTTTTACACGCATCGAGTCTCTTGCAGCACATCAATTGGTACGCGGAATACATTTCATATGTTTAAATACAATTTGTGTAACTTTGTAGAACTTTATTCCTTGAATTGTAAGTACGAAATTCTTTGAATTTTCTGAAATGAAAACAATCTTTTCTTCATTTTTCGAACAATAACGAGGTCGAAAAAAAAAGAAAAAGAAAAGAGATAGTTGTGCAAAATCGCGTTTGCAGAACGAACAAGCTGCTGCTAAAAGTTGAGAGTATTTTCGCTTGGTTTACACATATCCCCCTCGTTTCTTTCTTCAACGAGAGAAAGTGCTACGCAACGCATTTTCAGTTTAATTAAATTCACGCGGGGCTAAGATCCTTTCGATAATACGTGTACGCGCGCATATATCCACGGAGCTTTGTGCTCGAAAGTACATTGAATTTCATTCATAGTTATTCATTGAAGCTTCACGACCTATACCGCGCGCGGTCTTTGTTCCTATGGCATTTAACGCGGAAGTTTGAATAGTATAGCGACGGAAAAGTTTTACACTTTCAATTTTTAAAGATTCATATTTACGGTAGTTACGATAGTTAACGACGCGACGTTGCTTTCGCATGTCATTTTACGTGTCAACTATCGAGGCCCAATGGGCAAACATTAGCATTAATCGCATTACTGAGACGTTGAACGAACAAATTACAAGTCGAGTCCCTTAATCATTTTTTTCGTACAGGTATACCGGGTACTATAGCATACGGCCTCGTGAAGGAAGAGTGAACGCGCAGCACGAGGAAGGAATTTTAAACTATAGTCAAGATCAGTGAAAACACTAATTATTATGGAGAAATCATGAATTATGTCGCTCGTATTCCGTGGCCGTATCCCGTATTTGTATTCTTGTTCCTTGTTCTCTTTTTTTCCTTCACGCTGTCGCTGTCGCATTCTCTCTCTCTCTCTCTCTCTCTCTCTCTCTCTCTCTCTCTCTCTCTCTTTGTTATCACGAGCCCGTCCGTCCTTTTCCCGCGCGCAACTCCATTTTTCTCCGGTTCGAAGTCTTCTCTTTCACCGTTCATTCTTTCGCATTCTTTCGCGGCGTTAATTATGCGAAGGACTCCCACGACTCAATAATGCCGCTCAAGATCATGGACTACGGTCGTGTCAGTCGACGACTTTTCTATGCGTTCGTTCTCAACCTTTTCCTCTCTGTTTTTGTCGTCGCCAGTGTTTCCACAGGTGCTCGTCTTTCGATCGTGTTTGCATTGGGAGACCGTGCACACTGTTGCATACCCCGAACACCAAACACCCAGCGGAAAATCGACAGGTGCACGTGCGTGTTCCGAACGGTTGCAAACAGGCAGCTCAAAGGGACAGCTGCCTCGCGGATGTACTTTGCATATGGAAACTTCTCGTTTCTTTCCCGAATTTATTATCGATGCCAACTGTTTTCCAATTGAACGATCATTTTATCATACATTCCTTCAGAACTTCACTTTGCCTATTACATTATTGTATAAATCATAGAAACGCTTATCATGTTAATATATTCTTTCTCAAAATCAAGATCAAATTTTTAACAACCCAAAATTACTGGCCATTCTCTTACATTATTGTATAAATAATAGAAACAATGATTCAAAACATCTTGTGCTCACTTATCATGTTAATATATTCTTTCTCAAAGTCAAGATCAAATTTGTAACAACCCAAAATTACTGGCCATTCTCTTACATTATTGTATAAATGATAGAAACAATGATTCAAACCATCTTGTGCTCACTTATCTTATATTAATATATTCTTTCTCAAAATCAAGATCAAATTTTTAACAACCCAAAATTACTGGCCATTCTCTTACATTATTGTATAAATTATAGAAACAATGATTCAAAACATCTTGTGCTCATTTATCTTATATTAATATATTCTTTCTCAAAGTCAAGATCAAATTTGTAACAACCCAAAATTACTGGCCATTCTCTTACATCATTGTACAAATAATAGAAACAATGATTCAAAACATCTTATGCTCACTTATTTTATCAGGTTAATATATTCTTTCTCAGAATCAAGATCAAATTTTTAACAACCCAAAATTACTGACCATTCTCTTATATTCTACACGTCTTTGGCCATCTCTCTTCCTCCACTTTTCTCAGTATCTCGAAACCTTACCCCTGTGTCCCTAGTATTGTTTCTAATTCAGTTCTTGTGCAACACGCTCTCCACGTGCAAAAGCAAGGACACGTGTCCCTTTATCTCCACGTATGCACATCTTTTCTTCACCTTCTTTCCAATACTGTTACTTTTACTTCCACAGTGCTGCCAGTCTTTCGTCCTTTTTCTCCCCTTTTTCCTGTAAACGCTTTGGCCTCTGGACCGCGTCTTCCATAATTCGTTGTTTCGATCCTTCAACTTTCCTCTAGCTTTCTTCCTCAGCTTTTCCTTCTCTGAAAATCCTCCGCCCTCACTCTGTACAATCATGGTACAGTAACCGTGGCCACTCGCAATCGGTGTACACGTAACAGGGGCCGCGCTAGAAAAGATCAACGATGAATTCACCGTAAATATGGGAGTTCAGTTAGCGGGGAATTAAAATTCGGTGTTGCACGCCCACAGCGTTTCGCCGCGTGTGCCTGGCCATCGCCAGATTTGGAGATGCGCCGCGAGCACAAGGAACGTCGTCGAATTCGGCTCTAAAAATCTCTGTTTCGGCAGACGAGATGTTATTTCAGCGAATCGACGACATACTGTCGGGCCGAGGAGAACCGAAAACGAAAAATATAGACAGACAGTGTCCTGGGGGGTGTACTGTGCTCGCTCCGAAATAAAAAGTATCATCGAGGATGCGCAGGGAGAATTTTCTCGTTCTCCTTGACAGGCTTCCTCCTCTTCTCCCAATGACTCAAGTCCACTGACCGAGACTCGGACGCCGTGCTATAAACTCGAAGAAAAAGCCACGATCGTAAACTCGGCTTGCTTCCGCACTTTGCGATAGTTTCGCGGCCTGGCAATCGGGAATACACAGCGAAGCTGTGTGTGTGTGTGTGTGTGTGTTCGAGGAACAGTTACGGTTCCGCGAACATCGGAAAATTTCAGACGACATGGCACTGACGTTTTCGTCGATCTTCCTCCCGGAAATGTGGGTCACAGGGTGGACCAAAAGAGAAACGATCGCGGACGGAAATCAAATTCGCCGGAAATTCGTAGTTGAAGGAATGGAGAATCGGAGGCTGCGGTCCTCGGTTTCGTTCGAGAAACAGCGAACAAAGGGGGCGACAGGAACGCGTAATGACCCACGCTCGATTATTGCGAAGAAGACGGAGATAGGCGTGTACTTTGGCGAACGGCGTGCGGGATAAGGACGAACGGATGGGAAATATGGCCATGATATTTACTAACACGGTCTCCGCGTGAAAGTGCTCGCTCTTCGCTTTGTGCCGTGCTCGAAGAACGCGCATGGTTTTATATAACGGGTGACATGGCCGGACCTTTTCACGAAAAATCGGATCGCTCCGCGCACGGCCCGACCGTTTGTCCCGTCTGAGCATGTATCTTTCGCGTCACCGTTGTTACCTAATATCCACCGTGTGCTCGCGGGTGAAAACGATTCGGAAATCCAGCCGAATTTACAATTTAATGTATAATATAATATTAATAATAATAGGATTATATCTAGATACGATTTAAGATATAATACGATATAGCGATACCAAAGTGCTCTCTCTCTCTCATCAGCCGATCCTCATCTTTTCCAGATCGTTCGAGCCGATTCTTGGCCAGCGACTTGCCTAGCACCTTTCGAAATACCCGATTTCGTGCACGGTCCATTTAAGCGAGCCAATTCGAATCTCGGTCGTGGCCGGATGGGAAAAAGATCGAGCACGGACCCATCTGGTTCCTGTTGGCCGTCGCGTCGCGTCGCGTCGCGTCGCGTCGGTGTGCCGTTACCCCGATTGTTCGAAGCTACATTTTGGATTTCGCGTTTCGCGTCCTCCGCACCTGGGTATCCCGCGTCTCGCGGACGGCCGGTCACGGAGCTTAAAGCAGCCGTAAAGGTAGTTCGGTCAAAGAATTTCGATGAAAATATTCGCCAGCACCGAGGTATCCTTTAAGGTCTCTTCGGCGCTCCTCGCAAACAAGGACATAAGAGAAGGGGATACCAAGTTGTATAGGCACCTTTCTCGCGGCGCTCGCTGTGGAATGGCAAAAAGAGAGGAGGCACTCTCTGACGTCACGTCGCCTGGTCGGTAGTGCCGCTAGCCTCTCACTTGGCCGGCGACGTTCGCCGCGTTCGGTTCGGTTCGATTCGATTTTCCTTCTTCTTCTTCTTCTTCTTCCATCCGTAAATCCCCCACCGATATCCGTTCGAATTTCGATCCCGAGACCGATTTCGACCGACCGACTCTCTCTCTCTCTCTCTCTCTCCCATCCCGTGGCACACGTCATCCGGGCGCCCGCGGAGCCAGATCCTCTGTGCAAGATCGGCTCCGGAGCCGCGAAAGTGAGACATGCGATCGAAACCGCGTTCCGAAGTAAGTGTGCAAACTGTTGTCCAGTGATGTTGTTCGGTGGTTCGGTCGTTCTGTTCTATCGTTGTGCCGTGACACTCTGGATACGATCGTGAATCGCGAATGGATCGGATGGCAGCCGTGGTAAGTTTGCGATTCATTCCTGCGACCCCGCTTCCGCTTTGTCCCCGCAAACGCGAACGCGAACAGGTCGGTACACCCTGTGCGCACTGTGCCCGGCCGTGCGAGTCGATGTCTCTTGCCGATTTCCTTCGTCGAGCAGCTCTGTCTTCGTTTTTCAAACTCGCATCGAAGTATAAATAGGGAATTTTCGGGAACGTTATATACGTTTCCCTCGGCCGCGTTTGCCCGAAGCGTTCTCGGGTTCGATCGATTTTAGCGTTCGTTTGCACGCGTTTCTTAATTGCCTCGCGCGAACGGTCCCCGTGGACTGTTGACCTTTAAATGCCTGTACGTTGGAGAACCGTCTAAAAAGGTGTTTCGTCACCTCGGCATGAATAATTGACGGTAAATATCAACGGCGATCCAGCGTTAAATGCCCGGTACTCTGGTTCTCCGGTTTCTTGCTATACGTATTATACATACATTGTTGTGAAGCTTCGGGCTTCACCGTTCAAGGGTGAAGAATCGTATTATGTCGGTCATTTTGTATGCATTCCTTCGACGCAGAGAAACGCGGCCGCTTGTCTTACTTGTATCTTCAGGTATTTCGTGCGAGATACGGTACCACGACTTTCAGGCGATTTCATGGATCGAAGGAGACCGTGGAATATTTTGGACAAGGATAGAAGATCACCGCGACAACGATCAAAATCCCTCGCGAACGAGTCAACGAGTGGAACCTTTCTAGTATTCTATATACACGAAACAATCACGAATGAGCCAGTAGTGTTTCAATGTAGAACTACATCTAACTGGGAGGTTCACAATGAAATTCTACGTATTTGTTACCCACCTAATGACTAAATAATTACATGTTCGCCCGAGTTTTCGAGCAAACCGACCGAACGGCGTGTCTGAGCGTTCCTTTGGCGAATGCGCTGATCTAGTAATCGTAAAAGGAATAAGGGGTTAACGGGTTAAAAGAAATTACCGTGCATAAGCAGAACTTGGTTGGCGATGTGAGAATCAGCTTGGAATTAGCGATGGGCATTTAACGGGGACAGCTAAGAATTTTCAATCGGACTCGTCACCTTTTACCATCTCGAAGTGTTCTGGAACGTACAACACCACGAAAAGCTAACGATTAGGTTTGCGCTTGCCCGTGGCGTGCTTTTCGCCTTTGATATGAACCCCTCGCCCTACAATAAGTCAAACAATAAGTCAATGAGTCAAACTCGTGACGAGGATTCTGAACAGAGTCTAATAAATATGTATGTTATTAATTCCTTTTGAACCGAAATAAAATTTTATTTTGTTGTGGTTGATATATGTCCTTTGTAGAAAACATAGGCACACAATAAAAATATAAACTATCGTTTCTTTTCTATGAAATTCTGAACGATGAAGAACTTCTAACTATTATAATCACTGGACTGTGGATCTTTATGCAAAATAAAAATTGTCTGCATCGGTTACAAGAAATAGAAACCAACCGGAATGTTATTTCTTCACTTGTTGATTTTAGTAGATGATAAATAGTATATCGACGTGTGGGATTTTTTTTTAATTTTCTTGTAATTTCTTTATCCACTGAATTTTGTTGTAAATGCATAAAGTTGCCTGGTCTAATAATCACAAATATAAATAGCAGTGTTAACACGACAAGCGTGCGTAGAAGATTAGAACCGCTTCGTTAAAATTGGAACGGAGATTCTCCAGGTTGATTCGATGCCGATCGTTGGCTACGACTTCGGCGATCGATTTTCCGCGGTGCACGAGGGAGTAAGAAATTTCGTATCGATTTGTATTCAAGATTTGTCAAGGGTCGAGGAACAGTTAGGGTCTCGTTCGACAGCTGTTTTCCCATGGCGCATTCGGAGCGGTTCGATTCGCGCGATTTGTTCCGTTCCGCGGGCAGCACAAACTATACCGAGAATACATCTCGGAATCGGCTTCCGTCTGAATCTCTCCCGGCCAGAACTGGAGTCTTCGACTTTAGAGCTAGAGTATCCAGTAAGTCCAGTTTGTGTGAGCATCCTGACTTTTCTGCCTTCAAGTGGATTGACCTCCACCGTCAGTATTCGTGATAGGAATAAATTCCCGGCGATGCCTACACACGCTACGTACGATTCCGGGTTACGGTGCGAAGCATGCCGGGAGGATCGTCCTTTCAATTTTCGGTTGCTAGCTGTCCCCGTGACAATCCCGAACACAATAATATACCCGCGGCCATAATATTTTCCTATTTAGCGGATCGGAACGTTTCATCGGAGGGAGTGTCGAGCGAAAGGAAAGCGTTGCTTTTGGTTAAACTTGCCGGTTCAGGAAACTTATTTCTTTCTCAAATCAAGCGTTTCTTGCGTCGACGTCTCACACTCCGTTTACTGGAAATTTGTTATATAAACGGTGTCTCCGAAGCGTTCGCATAAAGTTTATATAATTACGGATCCGCGAGTCACTTGTCTTTAAAACAACCGACCACGGAATTTATCACAAAACGAACCGTCGTGCTCCATTGTTTCGTTACAGAAAGGACATCTCGATGATCTTGATCAACACTAAACCCACCGATCAAAATCACCGGTTCCAGATATTTTATCTTACAATCACCGAAATTATACAGATGATTCCGGTGGAAATGATTTACACTAGATTTACGGGACCCGTCAAAATAAATTGCGAATATTGAGATTGTAAAAATGCATCCATGAGCAATTATTTAACAAATTGATTTCTTTGGGTATATTTAAAAAATGGCTACAAACTTTGATCGATACATTCATGACTATTTTATAAAGTAATGTAAAATAGTCATTTTTAGTGCTCCGTGAACCTAGTGTTAAATGAATATATTTAGTATCATAATACGAACCGTACAAAATCCAAATAAATTCAATCTCGTCATTTGTATAAGAGAAAATGGCTCGGTAGGTTCAGCGTTAATCCCAGTTTTCTTCCGTAGCAAGCCGATTGTATATTTTCTGTTCTTGAACAGTCCGTAACGGGAACGGCTATTGTATAATATCCATTTGTTCCAAGCACCTATTCTATTTAAAGAACATATTTCACGTGGCAACTGGAAAGGTAACAGACAGAACTGATCGTTGCAATCGTCGGCGTATCCGCGTCAGCGAGTATGTAAAAAGCCAGCCTTGTTACGCATATATTAGTCCATCGGGACTTGACCGGAGTAGAGAAACTTCGAAAGTTACAACATACAATTATCTGTCGTTTGATCTGTCGCCAGCGGATTTCACTCGCCGGTGTAGCGGCAAGGGGCCCTTGCCAAGGGCTGTCGGGACGGCCCTGGCCAGTAACGTTTTCCCTTCGACGTTTCAAATCGGACAGACAAGCTCGAATTGAAGATGAACAACCGACGGTTGCGTCATCCTTGTCGCCCCGTGTCTTCTCGTACTCGACCGCAGAAACAGGAGACTGAGGAAATACGATTTTCGTGAAAAAAAAAAACCCACCGGCAGATAGGCTTACGAAACGTTAGACGCTGCGGCGGATAAATAAAAGAACATCTGCGACGCGTTCTACCGGTTGTTTAACACTAGGTTTACCGGACCCGTGAAAATGACGGGTTCTAACATTAGGTTCGGGAAAAAGAAATCCATTACTTTTTTACGTGAACTTCAAGACTTTATTTAACATGCTTCGGATTGTCCGATTGGGGTCAAATATGCACCGTTTTGTTCTATAATTTGTCGCCATTTTAGAGGTAGTTTCATAATGCCTCTCTCATAGAAGTCTTGGTCCCTACTGTAAAACGTACCGAATTTTCTCTTTGTTGACCTCCATTTTGAACACCCTGTAACTCACAACTGAACGGACCAAACGAAAAACAGCAATTAGAATTTTTTTAGCGCGAAATGTCACCTTTCCAACGAGCATAAATCTGAAATTGTTCGATCGATACTTTACGAGATATCGATCATTACAGCCATCCACCGGAAAACTAATGGATTTCTTTTTCCCCAACCTAATATTTTTAATTTACGATTATTCAGGTCGTGAAGATCCATCTACGTGGAATTACTCAACAAACTTATTTCCTTAGGTATATGTTATTTAAAAAATGGCTCAAAACTTGGATAGACACGTTCCTCTTATTTTTATAAAGTGATGCAAAATACTGTTAACACGTTCCTCACCGCGTCACCCATATGTGACGGAATCATTTGTGCAGGTTTTCAAATGAATTTTTGCGTCGATCTATTCATTCTACTAAACTTGATTAGGGTCTGTAACGTGCAAGAAAGTTGGACGATTACTCGGTATCATACATTTAATTTTTTGCAATTTTTATTTCATTCAATAACTTACTTTGATTTTATGGAATTTTTCGGGTTGGCCGTTCAAAGTGTTAAAGTATAATGAATATTGGAGAAGAGTATTTGCAATGTATAAAGTAAGTAGTTGTAATTGTATAAAGTGTGACGAATATTGAATATTAACAGATTCTAATGAAAAAATTTAATATCTCTGTTTTTTAGGCACAGTAATTGGTACCCCACGGTAATTGGGTCCCTTACCCTACAATATAAAATTCGATCGATATTCTACGCTCTATTCTACCTCTTCTGAAGTTGGCTAAATTGTATATGCTCGCGTACCAAGCGTAATTTCGACTGATTTGCACGAGACCGGGACTTCTACGCAAGGATGTCACGGATAGAGTCGCGTACACGATAATTGACTTTACACGGAAACGCGACGCTAAAAAGTTTGCCGTTAGCTTGCTATCTGGTCGCGGCCGTCGACGGCCGACGCGACGGCGTCGTCGACGACGGCGCGGTAACTCAATAGCATTCGAAATCCAGAACTATGAGAACTGCGGAACAATCGTGAAAGCATCGCGGTAAAATTTCCTCCGATTGTTTTCATAGAAAGTAAACCCAGTGGGAAGAAGATTCGAATTCTGGCGAGAGCGCATGCTCTTTCACGCGAAAATTCGAAATCTCCGGTGGAAACGAGCGTGTGTGGAGCCTTTTGCTGAAACGCCGTGATTCCAAAGATTCGTATCTTCCAGTGGATAAATCGAATTGTTTGCAACACCAATTTGCGCGAGCGATTAACACCGCGCGGTAAAGTGTCGATGAAATCACCGATTTTCTTCGATGATCTCGACGGGTTGAAAAAGCAGAAGGTAGAACGCGAAGAAAGATTATTCATGTAAGTGTGGCACCGCTCGCTGGGATCGCCAATTTCTTCTGCGCGTTTGATGAACAACAAATGAAAGTTTTTGCAAACTTTTCACGCGCCGCGTTTCGTTTCGCGGCGAAACCGAGGTCCGACTTAATTAACAGGTTCCTGCGAGCTCTCCGGTTAACTGGTTATAAAATATAGCCCAGTAAGCGCGGCGTTGTGTATTCGATCGCTGAAAACACGCGTGTAGACTCGGCTAGACTTAATTACCAGACGGCGGATCTTTATGCAATATAAAAAATCGTTTGCGTCGATTGCAAGACACAGAAACCAAATAGGAATTTATACCACTCTGTAACGGCTTGATGAAGTTGTAAGAAATCCACCGGCACTCTTAAATTCTTCTAATCCTTTCGTCGTTTGAGATTACGCTTGCCCACTTTCCCCGTAAATGCATAAAGTCCGCAGTCTGTTAAATCACGAATCGGAAGAGAACCGGCTACTCCACGCTGAAAGGAATGCTTTGTTATCGAAGCCTGTTGTTATTTTCGTTTTCTGTCCAAGTAAAAATTGCTATTCAAGAGTGCGCGTAATAACACAGCACTCCGTGTTCTGTAACATAATCCTAACTTATGAATCGATCAGTCATCTTACCTGAACACGTTCCGCGCTCGAGAGAATTTTACCGATTTCATTTTGCCGAACGATTAATCAGAGTTTCGAGCAATGTTTGCTTGGACGAGCGGTGGGCTCGAGTTCCTGGTGGAAGGTGCGACGGCACAGTTGCGTAACACGAAACCTAGTAACCTTTTGTGATTCGATGCACCATCGTGCGCTATCGGGATAAGATGATGCATGCAGGTGGTCGTGTGCTCGTACACGTACACGGTACGCCGATTTACAGTACGGCAACGGCGGAGCGTTCTGTTAAAAGTCGAATGTTCGATGAATAAGTCACGCTGGTGGAACGGGAGTGCGTGACGCTCATGACAAGTCGGGTCTCCCATTGCGAAAAATATTTCTTTGGTAATAGGAGCGTTAAAAATGTAGAAATTATACCGAATTTTCTCTTTGGAAGAGCTCGCGTGCGCAAACTTGCGGCCGAGACGAAGTTAGCCTGTTGTCTGTCGAGCATTGTCTTCGTTAATTAAGCTCCTCGGAGTTTTACGCTGCTCCAAGGATCGTTTTACGGCGGGTATCGTTTATTTGTGAAAGCGAAGACACCTGCACGGCACTTGTATGTTTCGCGAATCAGGATGCACGTCCTGCGGAGTATTGCCATCCGAACAGGTTACACCGGCACACGAAAGTATCTCGAACGCCCTTTGAAACGGTATAACTTTTTCAGAATTGGACCAAACGATCTGACTTTCGAGCAATTAGATGAATTGGTTTATTGTTTTGAATTTGCTAGGAATTGCTAGGAATTGTAAGAGGACCAAAAAAGGCACTTTCTAAAACTTTTTTGAGCCTGTAAGGAAAATTTAAAATATGCGTTTTGCAGATCTGTGTTGGTTCTACACATACCGAAAATTTCATCGAAATCGGCTGACGCAGATAAAAACGGCACGCATCGAAAGATGTTAGAACTGACCAAAATTCGTGAAAAACTACGTTTCTCGATTAACCGATTTCGATGAAATTCTCGACATATGTGTAACTAACATAGATCTACAAGACGCATACTTCAAATTTTCGTTACAGGCTGGAATAAAAAAGTTGTAAAAAGTGCCATTTTTATTTTCTCACGTAACTCTTGCCAATCGCAATTTTTTCAAACTCTTTTCAGCACATCACTTGGAAAACCAATTCTCCTGATCGCTCAAAAAAGCTGTTTTAAATCGTTTTAAAGGGCGTTTGAACACTTTTGTGGGCCAGTGTATAAAGTACTGCACTTAAAAATGTTACATTAAGGATGAGGCTGCTGTTCTCAGTGCTAGAGCCTGTAACTCGTTAATATCTCTCTCCAACCTAGAAACGAGATAAGTCATTGAGCGTAACATAATTTAGGTTTATTAAAAGGCAGAATGTAACACCACACCCCTTTCACAATGATCTTTAATGGTGTTGTATGTATGCTAAAAAAAAAGTCAGGTCGTTTGGTCCGATTTCAAAAAAGTTTTGAAGGGCGTTCGAATGCTTTCGTGCGCCTGTGCACGTGCGAGTTTCTCACGGCTTTCGATATGAACGAATTGTTCGAGACCTTAAATTGCGAAGGAGTGGAGGGGGGCACGGTGTATTGTTGCAATTGATCTTTGCGAGCCCACCGTTTCACGAGGATTCTGTTTGAGACAATGGTGTTCGGATGATATTCGAGGAAATTTCAGAGGACGAAGAGGAGGAGACAAATGGAGATGACCCGTTTAGACCCGTCGTCGATGAACCGTTGGTCACGGCGAGTGCTTGGGAGTTCGGAGCAAAAACTTGGAAATGCGACGGGCGACCGGTTTCAATTCTCGCTATCGAGAAAGGAAACATCGACTTTCTTCCTGTCTTTCTTTCCGTCTCTCTTTCTCCGTATTTCGCCCCTTGCCCCCACCTCCACCTCTCCCTCTCACTGGAGAAGCTTTTCGTCGCTGTCTTTGTTTCGCTCGCACAATCTCGTTGCTCTTACTTTTTGCGACTGGTTCTATGGATCGATGGGACAATCACTCGGTTAACGTTTTAGACGGTGACCACCACTATGGTTGTCGATTCTTTGCGTTTCCCGAGAGAACGCCGATTTCCAGGGTGCTTTACCAATGTCGTACATTTAATTGGACAGGTAAACGATTTTTTAATGATAGCCCTGTTCCCTGGTTCGCCCATTTAAAACTAGGGAGAAGTTTTATTGTTACAGTTAACAGAATGCGTTCCGATCGCTATAACCTGGCTGCTTCACTAGCGCGAGTAGGTATTGCCAATGACAGCCAGTGCAAATGCAATCGGGACTGCGAAACCCTTGATCATATAATACGTCAATGCGAATTGTATAATCCACAAAGACGCAAGCTAACGAAGGCCCTACTTAGTATGGGCCTTCAACTACCTCTTAATGTAGACACACTCATAGCGAAGCCAAATATTGACGCTTGCCTTAGTATTCATTCCTTTTTCAACAATTGCAATCTACACATTTAGCATTAACGGACATTGTTATCGTATTCACTTGTATTATTATTGTACTCTTCTTGTTCTATCTCTGTATTCTATATTATTGCACCCACTTATATTATTCCTGTAAAGCAGAATAGACCCAGAAGGGTTTCAAATGCTTAATTAAAAAAGAAAAAAAAAATTGGGCAGGTAACGATGAACCGAAGGAAGCGGAGGAGAAGTTTCGGTCGCGGTTCGCCGACTGTACGGGTAGTTATGCGAACGCGTTCGAGAATGAGACTTCGGTAGATGACAAGAAAGAGCCGAAGAGAGTCGATGGTCAAAAACCGTGAGCCGAAAGCCGCGTGAAAGGGAGAGAGGGCAGGACGGGAGAGAGGGAGAGAGGAGAGGAAAGGAAAGAAAGGAGAGATCGAACTTGCGTAAAGAATGTTTGCGCGTATATCCGCGATGCACGCCCGAAGTGAGGCTACTTTCTTGAAGCGAAGAAAGCCGTCTACCTACATTGTAAGTGGGAGTAGGTTAGGTTGCATTACATGGTTCGGTGCAAGACAATTTTTAGCTTCCCGTATGCAAGTCAACAGGGACCGGGAGAGCTTACATAATTGTGTATGCGTGCCCGTGGCTCGTGACGTGGCCTGTATCGAGGATGCGATGGAGATCCTGCTTTTATATTTGCTCTGCATCCGCTACGCGTCGAAGCGTCTGTCTACAAACAAATAATTACAAATGGTTCAGTGATAGTCTCTCGTGAAACACCAAAACTTATAACGGTCTTTCACACATAATGATGTGCAGCTGGTTCGGAGGATCAGTGATATGATTACAAATGTAGATGTAAAATATATTTTACAACTTGTTCCTTGTCCTGTGTATTTGGAACCATATGGTTCGCTATGTTTTTAATATGTGGGATAGGTGGACATGATGTAGCAACATTTCAAGCTCCGTGGAGAATTGTATTTCCAGCAACAATTTTTAATGTAATATTTGTAATAATCACTGCATATATTGTTACAAATCTGGAAAAAGGATATTCAGTGTTCAGTCAGAACTTAGAAAGTATTTACATTAACATGAATACCTGTCGCGAAGTTTAGTAATAGTCACCGATAGGATTCGTTACACCTATTAAGATCATGCCGGAGTCAATAGTGACCCGTCGCGGATAAGGTCGAACGATCGTCAGTATGTATAATTTTATTCCGATATAAGAAAATCGCCATCCCCTCTTCTTCATCCGAAATACGACGCAAGCCGGTCCCGAGCTGTAGCCTTATATCGGAAGAAAACTGTAGCGAAATATCGGGCGTGGGTCAGAAATGACTCCGGCATAGACCTCGCAGGAGGGTTAAGTATAGGTTTCAGGCATTAGTGTAGGTGTGCGCAGGAAAGGGCAAAAGGAAGGCAATCAGGTTCGCGTAACAGTAACAGACTGAGCTGCCTTTTCCTCCGCGACACGAGAACGGCTCGGGTTTCACAAAGGAGCACGTTAATTTTTTGTTTGCCCGGTTTCGTTTGCTTTCATTGTCAGAGTTTGCAGTCCCGCTATACATACGCGCGAAGTATAAAAGACGTCGCGAGTGGTCGTCCGACGCGCGTCTCCCATTGGCACGAAGTTTTTCTTTCAGTCCTAATTAGACATTCAAAGTCAAGTTAGGTTGTCGAATTAATTGCAGCTGTGCCCCTGATATTTACCGGCGCGTCGTGCCGGTGAATCATCCGACGATGACATGGAAACGTATTCGCGCGAGTAATTTGTTTATCTATAGGTACGGCATAATAAATGCCATGTCACTCGATGGTCACCGACAATAACACAATGCGTAAAGAGTCGAGCGATATAATAAAGACGAAGACACACGTTGACGCTTCGTTGTTCGCGCTTCTTTCGATTCTTCCGTCGATTTCGAACGAAAGGGGAATCGCCGGTTGGTTATCTCCGTCTCGATTGTTTGGAAATCTTCAACTGTTTCGGCCAGGTGATCCGTAAAACAGAGACTGATTTCTCCGGTTCTTACGAAACCGATATCTGACCAACCGCGTCTCTCCTGCAAATTGTTTTTCCTTCTTCTCTGATACGTAAACGATGCAAATTGACGGAATTAGGACTGCAAAAGATTTTGTTGCGTGCCGTATGTAGACTGCGTTCTCGTTCTCGGTGTTTTTCGTTTTTGTTCAGTATTTCCAATGACTCCGTTTTCTCTGTCTCCACGCGTCAATAACCGTTTCTCCGAGAAACCGTTATCGGGTCGCTTAATCACTTATTGAGATCAAGTTCCTTCTGGTTAGGTGGATACTAGCAGAAACGAAGACCCGTCGCCGTGGTTGTCCATGGTTTTTTCTTACTCGGAAGCGTCGTATTACTAATCTTTTTTCACGAAACTTGAAAATCCATACTTTTTAATTCGGCCGTTTAGCATACACAGGCGCACGAAACTGTTCGAACGCCCTTTGGAACAGTATAACTTTTTTGAAATTGGACCAAACGACCTGACTTTTCTTGAGCGATTCGAAGAATTGGTCTTCCAAATGACGTGCTAAAAAGATTTTGAAAAAATTGCAATTGGTAAGAGTTACATGAGAAAATAAAAATGGCACTTTTTACAACTTTTTTATTCCAGCCTGTAACGAAAATTTAAAATAGGCGTTTTGTAGATCTATGTTAGTTACACATGTGTCGAAAATTTCATCGAAATCTATTAGTCGAAAAACGTAGTTTTTCACGACTTTTGGTCAGTTCCACAGATTCTACCATCGTTCGTTGCGTGCCGTTTTTATCCGCGTCAACCGATTTCGATGAAATTTTCAGTATGTGTAGAACCAACACAGATCTACAAAACGCATATTTTAAATTTTCATTACAGGCTCAAATAAAAAATTTTGGACAGGTACGGTGACTTCCACTCGTATTCGGACACTTTTCAAAATCGCGTAACTTCGTTAATATTGGACCATACGACTTGGATTTTTTCGAAGAAGTTAGCACAATTGATTTGCTCTGCGTAAAGTGAAAAAAATTTTTACAAAAATTGCAACTGGTCGAAATTGCAGCGAAAATACTAAAAGTTGTATTTTGCAACTTTTCTATGTGGACTTACATTGAAAATTTAGAAAGTACGATTTGTAGATCTGCATGAATTATGCATATTCTGAGAATTTCATAAAAATCGGTCAACGTTGCAACGAGTCACAGATGTTCCAAAATCAGGTTGCAAAGTATAACTTTTAGTACTTTCTCTGCAATTTCGACCAATTGCAATTTTAACGAAACATTTTCCTTTCAAGACACGTAGCGAACCAATTGTTCTAACTTCTCAAAAAAAAAGTTCAAGTAGTATAGTCGAATATTGACAAAGTTATGCGATTTTGAAGACCGTCCGAATATTAGTGGGGGTCACTGTAGGCGTAAGGTTAACGTGTCGATTCCGAGCCGCGAAAGATGGTTTTTAAATCGAAACGGCAATACCGGTAGCTCCGGTAAATTAGCATTTCCTAGACGCTTTCTAGGTCCGCCCGAATGTCTCGTCTGGCGCGACGAAAATTGTGCAATTGCGATCTCCTGGCGAAAGTAAAATTACACGGTACCATTGTAGAATGTCGTAATGCGATCGAAACGATTGCCCAACGAAATCGCCATTTCGGCGTGAATTTATATCCGCGGTGGCGCGATAACCGGCAAAGGGAGGAGGACGGGTTTTCCGTCGTTCTTTTTTCGTTTTCTTTTTCCTTCGTCGAGAAATTGAATCGACTTCTTGGATCGTAAAAGTAAAATGTTGGATTTCACGTGCACCGAGAACAGGGGGGAGTCGCGGAATTCAAAGTTTCTCTTTCCCGTTGACAAGAAATAGAACGTGAATGCCGGATACTTGAACCTGTTATTAAGGATTCAACAGCCTCGCGAACAGTCAACGATCATTGATCGGATAATCATCCGAACGTCTATTATGTCATACGTCGACGCGCATGTACGATCGTGTAGAAAATTTTCACCAGGTTTTCAAACGCTCGAGCGTCATCCGAAAATGCTAGAAATGGGAAAAAATAAAAGAAAAATATAAATATTCTCCTTTCTACGCTTGATATAAAAATGTCGAGTCCACAGTTTCTCTTCGTGCGAAAAATAGCTTGTACCTGGCGGGAAACTTGAAATACTTCCGGACACCGTTAAGGATTACTGTTCTCTGATTTCCGTTGCAGCGGTCACAGATTGAGAATGAACGATCAGAAAAATCGCGGAGGGACGCGGACTGGTGCTTCCACGAAGCTGAGGATTGCGTCGATCATTGGAAATGACCATGAGCGTGGCTGTCGCCCCGGGTAGCCTCGGTGCACCTCCATCTATGCTCACGCCAAACATGTATCATCTACAGCAGGGGTTAAATCCAACATCGGCCTCGCCCACTTCCGAAAAAGTAAGTCATTATCTTCACTTTCTCCTGTCTACGTTCACTAAAAACGAAAAAACGCCTACTATCCTACGAAATGCATCGAATTCTCGATCTATGTCAACAGCACGGTCATTGTCGTGAATCGTCCAGGAGACGCGTCCGAGCGGTTTTACTCTCCCCGCGGTAGTGGGGAAAATTCCGCGACGTTTACCATGCAGGCCTCGGCGACGTATATAGAGAAATCGCTGTATCGATATAGAACACGTGTGCCGTTCGTACGTGGTTGCTGAAATCGGAATGGAAGAGCGACGCGTCTCCTTTTTAAGGTGACTGTGTGCCGCGTGTGCGTGTACCGTACACGTACGCTGTACAGCGAGAAGAAACCCTGAAACACGAAACGGCTGGACAAGGACGAACCAGCTCTTCCGATGATGTAAGAGTACTCGCGCGGTACGCGGTTTAATTCGTCCAGCTGCTTCACAAAGGCTGAGGCTGCTCGGGTTTTAAGGTAAAACGTAAAACCTGACTCGGCCGACAATGCCGAATGCTCTCGCGCGTCTTCCATTCCAGTTTGCTTCGAACCAAGGTGGACGGTTACGATCTCCCGTGTCTTCAGTTTCGCTACCGCGCTTCGAGTACCCGTCGCGCGTCGCGCAAAAACGGAACGGGTTCGCCTGGCGTTTAACGTTGCCCTGTTCGACCGATCTCGAAGGGAAACGATCCGGACGAAGTGAGTCCGTGAAACGATACCGTGTCGGGTCCACCGAATTTTCTCGGCCCGTTCGAAATCTGTTTCCGGTCGACGGCGACTTGAAAGAGAAGCCGCGATTCAAACGGTCCTGGGACAACCTCGACTCGATTATGAAACGCGCAACGGATAAAGCTGAAACGGGAGATATCGAGCCGCGCCGGTGAAATGTCGATACGCAAAGTCCGCGAATCAACTTTTCCACGTTACGACTGCTTTCTTCGGGCGCGTTGGCAGTTTATATAATGAATCCAATCGACTACGAGCATTTTCTTAATGCGCCCACCTCTCCACACTCCATTAAACGCTTCCGACACGGCGGTAACAGACTCGGGGAGTTATGTACTCGTACGCGCGTTGAACCGGTTTTACGTTTGGCCCACATTGGTATGTCGCGATAGAACTTTCGAGGCGTTGCGTCCCAGAAATATCTACTCTCCTCGCATTCGCGTTCTCATTCGAATGAAGAAACAAAAAAAAAAACATGTACACGGTTTTCTAGGCGGCTCCTCTCGATCGCGCCACTGTCGATTTCTCGATGCGACTCCGCCTACATACTGCGAATTCCCGTTACGAGTCAGTGCCAACCTTACGATTTGGAGTCAGTCGAACTACCCACACCACCGCGGTGAGGGGCTACGTGCAACATTGTATCGGAGAAAGACATTTTCTCAGTCTTTTTGTCACTATCGGTTAGCAGTCATTATGACTTCTAGACGGACGTGACTCTTAGGTTTCCAGCGTGCCCTGTGTATTTCAAATTGCGACGCTCGCCTAGAGTTTCGGGTTTCGTGTAAGAGTCAGTCGAACTACCCACACCACCGAAGTGAGGGGCTACGTGCAACATTCTATCGAAGAAAAATATTTTCTCAGTCTTTTTTTCACTATCGGTTAGCAGTCATTATGACTTCTAGACGGACGTGACTCTTAGGTTTCCAGCGTGCCCTGTGTATTTCAAATGCGACGCTCGGCGAGAGAGGGTTTCGTATAACAGTCAGTCGAACTACCCACACCACCGAAGTGAGGGGCTACGTGCAACATTGTATCGGAGAAAGACATTTTCTCAATCTTCTTGTCACTATCAGTTAGTAGTCATTATGACTTCTAGACGGACGTGACTCTTAGGTCTCCAGCGTGCCCTGTGTATTTCGAATGCGACGCTCGCCGAGAGTCTCGGGTTTCGTGTAAGAGTCAGTCGAACTACCCACACCACCGAAGTGAGGGGCTACGTGCAACATTCTATCGAAGAAAAATATTTTCTCAGTCTTCTTGTGTCTATCGGTTAGCAGTCACAGGCTTATGACTTATAGACGGACGTGACTCTTAGGTTTCCAGCGTGCCCTGTGTATTTCAAATGCGATGCTCGCCTAGAGTTTCGGGTTTCGTGTAAGAGTCAGTCGAACTACCCACACCACCGAAGTGAGGGGCTACGTGCAACATTCTATCGAAGAAAAATATTTTCTCAGTCTTCTTGTCACTATCGGTTAGCAGTCACAGGCTTATGACTTCTAGACGGACGTGACTCTTAGGTTTCCAGCGTGCCCTGTGTACTTCAAATGCGACGCTCGCCGAGAGTCTCGGGTTTCGCGTAAGAGTCAGTGGCCAGAACCGCGAAACTGACTCGTAACGAGAATTCACTGAAACTATCGTTTTACTTGCGAATCCGAAACGAAAGCTTTCGGTCAAAGGGCCGCGATCCGAGTTCTGAGTCGAGTCGCGAATTCCGGTGCCGTGTCCGACAATGAGTACAGGCTGCGGTGATTGTGTAACCGTAGCCTCGTGTCGGCATAGACGAGTACTACGATGCATCTGTGGTGCATCCGCCGTGACCCCGGTGCATGCGCGTGCACCCATGTCGTCCACGTATAAGATTCTATCGCGATAACGTCCATATCCAGCTATCTCCGATCTCGCGTACAATCAAATTATGCCCGATATTTTGGGCGTGTCTTTGATCGCTACCAGCACAACGAGATCCTCTCGTTCGCTTCTCTCCGTTTATTTTTACGTGCACGTGGTTTCGAAAGCGAGCGCAGCTTTTTTTCGCCCCTCGGATTATAACTTTATTAGTGTTATCGCACTCGCGTTCGAAAGTTAACAGCTGTTTTATTAGACGGATTTACGTTCGGAAACGTTGCTCGCTTCCTATCGCCATTTTTACTATCTACGTTCGTAGAATAATAAGTATAATAGTCGGTGCCGTGTTTACACCGCGGGCACAAGTGGCACACATCCTTGCTCGTTCTTTTCCAGAACAAACGAATAATTTATTTCCATGTGTCCCTGTTCGGAAATTCCAACTGCACAATAACTTTAACGCGTTAACTGGCACGTCAGTCACGCATACGACTGACAGTGATTTTTGAGTAGGTTTAGAGATTCATTTTTATCGTGACATATCCAGATAAACCGAATATTATTAGGATCCTTAGAATTCAGAAGACGTCCTCTACGATACATTTTAAATTTCTAGTCTCGGTTTCATTAATTTACACCGATTTTGTGAGATTCTCTGGGATTGATTTCTGGCACTTGACGTGTTAACCCTTTGCACTCGAAGCTATTTTAACCCCAAAACGAAACATTTCTTCCGACTTAGAATATTTCCTTTCTATATATATATATATATTTTTCATGTTATACATACGAAAATGGTGCAATTTACTCCTACAATACTGAAATGTTTAGTAATTTGATACGTACAAACAAATTTAATAATTCAAAAAATATTTTGAATAATGATACAGCAATGTTTAGTGGTGCCTTACAGTCACCATTCGAGTGCTAAGGGTTAAATGCTTTTATACAGAGGAGTTGTTCGACATTCGCGGCCAGAGCCACCGAGTTTTCACCGATCGTCGACGCGGTGTTAAGTAGTGCATATATTTCTCGCCGAAGGAACCTGCATTTTCGATCGCACACGCAACGATGGAATTTCTGACTTTACGACGAACAACATCGCCGAGCAATTTCGAACGTAGAATTTTTTCCATCGCTTGTCACTCGTCGTTGATCCCGCCTCTATTACCTACTCGTTCGTTCTCCAAAACAGACCCGACGAAGGAATCGTTGATCGTTACCGATCACTCTGAAGCGCACGATCGTCGAGGTAAGATCGGAATTTTGCAACTCCGTCGCGAAGGTGTCGCGACGGTATCTTCGCGCGATTCGACAGGCTCTAACGTTTCGTTGTGCAATCCGGCGATCTCGCTTTTACACGTGAACACGGAGGTTCGGAAACTCGAAAGTTTGAGGAGTCACGGTTCGTTGTTCGCGAAACGAAACACGGGTGTTCATAATCGAATCGGGTGTATTTCCGTTTACGTAGCTAACGGTTAGTAATTGCGTTACGAAAACAAAAGAGAAGAAAAAACCGTCAGCTTCTAAATATAGCAGTGTGACGGTAATCGGCGATTTAATCGACGATCTTACGGGAAGGAGCGTGTTTGGATTTCGTCACGGCGCGCGGAAAATTACAAAATTTCTTGGTTGCTCGGTTTTGATCGCGAAAGACGATGCGGAGCACGAGTTCGTTCTCTGGCACGATCAAAATTTGACCCTTCGACGATGAAACGTCTGGGTTCTCGTAGTCGCGAGACGCGCAGATTGATTCGCCGCGAGCTCGCCGAAGGGAAAAGGAAACGACGGGGCCGCGAGAGTGTGCCGGCACACTCTTGCGAAAAGGGAAACAGAAAGACATGCACACGCGCTCGCTTAGGCGAGCCGCGAGATGCGAAATGCGAACGTCCAAGAGAGAGAGAGAGAGAGAGAAAGAGAGAGAGAGGAGGAGATCGAGAAGTCACGCGAACACAGGAGGTGTCGATCTCTTGAGGTCATCTTGATCTAAGGCTTGACCATACGGGGGCGGAGGGGAAAGTCGACTTCTCCTTTTCGCTCGAAAAGTTTCTTCGACGCGCACATCCAAGGGCGTAGAAAGTAATTTTCCTATTTCAATTCGATTCCCAGCTACACGAATCCCTCTGGTAGATTCATTAGCGTTTTCAGTAAAAGTTCAGAGGTCGAATTGCTTCCGAGCGGTATAGCAGTCCTATAAATTTGCCGTGTAATTAACGTTATCTCTCTGCGGCCAGACTTCATTCCGGTAATGTTAACTTTAACTCGAGAATTGTGTAAAAAAACGAAGCATTAAGCATAATCTCAGTCGCAGCTGCGGTAATAGTTTTCATTCGTCGGTTACCACGGAAATTGCTGGGGCTAGATGTTCGAAGGAACAGCGAGCACAAGTTGTTACGTTGCTAAGCAACTCTGCAAATTATCCGGTTTAAGCTTTAACTTTTCTTGATGATTTTTCGATATCAACTTGTAAGCGTGCGCACGTAACTGCACGGATATTCGTACCGGATGCATAATAGGAGAGAGAAAAATGAAAAGGAAACAATGCGATCTCTTGAAAGCAAGCGAATCGACGAACGATGTCTTCATAAGATAGCTCAAAAAGATAGACACGTATTTTTTCTCGTTTAAATAAACTGAAGAAACTTTAAATAAACTGATTTTTTGGACACGTCAATATGTATAATGTAATGAGTATCCACAACAGATTTCCGATTCTCAGTTGTGCATAAGATCCTGAAGTGGATACACGCATTGTACAACCTAATTGTTAAAGTGTGCACGTCGTTTATTTGTGCTTGTTTGATAAAAAGAACATAGTACAGTGTTTTAGAAATCGGTCGTGGAAAAAGATTATGTGAAATACATACGATATTGAAGTTAAAGGAAGAACAATATTCGGTTACAAAAATATCAAAAGTTGCTAATAGAAACCGAAAAGTAATTATAAACTTATTAAAAAATCCTGAAAATTACGGGAAAAAGAAGAGTTCCGGGCGTCCACAAAGTTCAACTGCGTGTGAAGGAGGTTCTACAAAATATTGAGGTTCGATTTGTATTAATTAATTGTTTTCTATGTCAAGGTTTTCGTTGAGTGTACTATGATTTTGTCCCGTTTGCGGATCACAAAGGAGAACGATATTGGAAACGTCCTTTTGTTTTTTAAATCGATTGATATATATATAAAATGTTATGTTTTTTTTTTTGCTGTAACCTACCACAATGTAAATATTAACTGTAACCTTCTCTTTTGTATTCAATTGTAATCGATGTGGTCGCTAATGGCCTAGCTGTTAATGCGACCACTTTAAAATGAACAATATATAATACTAATAATAATAATAATATTTACGTTTTCGTTCCCAGAATTCTGGTGACGTAAATGTTGCGGATGATACTGAGTACATTATACATATGGACATGTACATTATACATATTGACATATTAACCCTTTGCACTCGAGTGGTGACTCTGAAGCACCACTGTTGTGGCATTATTTCAATTACATTACAAAATTTGTATTTAACAGATTACTAAACATTTCAATATTATATGTAGAAATCGGATCAGTTTCGTACGAGTAAAATGAAAATATTCTAAGACGGAAGAAAAATTTAGTTTTAGATTGAAAACAGCGCCGAGTGCAAAGGGTTAAAATATTCACTTTCTTCCGTTTATGTTATCAAACGAGGAGAAATATGCGATGCGCTATCTTTTCGTCCCGAATTGCAGGCAAACGGGTCGCGATTCGCGTCGATTAGATGTGCCCGTTAGCCGGTGCAGATTTCACCGTGCGTGAAAAATGGCTGGAAATGTCACCGGTCTGAAACCTGTAGCGCTCGGTCTGAAATTTTGTTCGGCAACGCCCGTTCTCCCGTTGCACCTGTGATATCTCCGGTGCATTTCTACGAGCGTTGCAACCGGCCAGCTCTCGTACGTGCACGCAGACTCGTGGAGTGGTCGGGCCCGCTCCTACGTTAGTTTTCTTGTTGTTTTTCGACCAACCGGCCGAGCGTATAGGCCGCTCCTCTTACGTGAGGTTCTGGAACGAGACTTTTACGAAAGTCCAGCATCGACGAGAAAGTAAAGCATATCGAGTTTGCCCCGGGCTATCTATCTGCTCCATTTTCCGACCCCGCGCTGCGCTCTTGCGCGCCGCGCCGGCACCGATAGGATTTCTCGATTCGAAAAACGCACGCGCGAAATCCGTTTGCTCCGTGTGCTGTTCGAAACAATGGGCCAACATCTCGGAACTCCAATTACAATTCCTCGTTGAGAATTCTGTTTACTATATCCGGACATCCTGTTGAAATCGAAAGCTTCGCGTACGCGCGCTCTTCCTTTAGGATTACGATTATAACAGAATTCATTATCGGCAACGGGAACACGTGTGCCGTGTATTAATCACGTCGCAACCGACGGTGGAAGCTATATATATATAATATACGGACACGGTGCACGCGCGCGTTACAAGTGTACATCGGACACAATAAAAACACCCACGTGTTTAGAAGGGTATGGAACGAATGGTAAAATTGGAAATACAAAAAGATTTAGAAAGCCGCTCGAAGGATTCACGGAGGCGTTAATAACCGAAGCACACTCGGTCCGGTGTGTATCTTGCAAGCTGTTTGCTCGTTGTTTGTAAACACTCGACGTGTCACGCTCGTCCCTGCATTGCGCTAATTATTAAGAAATGTTTGAAATACAACGCTGTAACACCGTGTCCCCGATACTTGTTGTTTCGTTTCAGAGTTACGACACGCTGAGCAAAGGGAAGAAATCGTGGAGCGTGAGACTGGGCCTGTCGCGGCAGAATCAGAGCACCGATGATCCCGGGAAAGGCTGGGGAACGATAAGCGGCGGTAGCAGGTTCTCCAGACAGATGATCTACGGCGATCCATGGCTCTACGGAACGGTTCGATCGTCGAGGGCCGGCCACGAACCACGAGGATTCGTAACACCGCCGCCGCCCCCGCCCCCCGGAGCACCGATACTCATAGTATGCTCATGCCCGGAATTTCTCAGCGGAACCACCCGGAAGTTCGGCAACTGCCGCAAGTGCGGTGGTCACCGATTGACTGGTCTACCTTTAGGAGGAACATGTCGACTTCCACAGATCTCCTCGAGGTCGAGACCGAGCCTTGCCGGTAAATCTCCTGCCCTTTCTCTCGAAGGCCTTTTTCCGGTCCTGCAGGGTCCGTTTCCACTAGTGTGTCCTTCTCGAGAATTTCTCGAGAAATTTTATAATTGATCATTTCTCATTTCTCGAGACAGTATTTCTCGAGAAATTTAAATCTAGGAAAATTCTTGTGAACCTCGCATTTATTTTGTAACATATCAATTCTTAAATTCCTCTTAAATTCTTATTTAGAACTGTAGAAAAACGGAATACTGAATTGAGTAATGAGTTTCTTGTTGTTATTAACACTAGGTTTAATATTTTTAATTTAAGATTATTGAGATTGTGAAGATCCATCTACGTGGAATCACTCAACAAACTTATTTCCTTAGGTATATATTATTTAAAAAATGCCTGAAAACTTGGACAGACACATTCCTCTTATTTTTATAAAGTAATGTAAAATGTTCACTTTTAATGCTCCGTTGTTTCTTAAAGAAGAAATATCTGAAAGAAGAGACGAGATTGTTGTGTCCCTTATGAAATATCTGCATAATACAGAATCTCTGCAGAAAGATCCATCTACGTGGAATTACTCGACAAACTTATTTCCTTAGGTATATATTATTTAAAAAATGGTTGAAAACTTGGACAGACACATTCCTCTTATTTTTATAAAGTAATGTAAAATGTTCACTTTTAATGCTCCGTGGTTTCTTAAAGAAGAAATATCTGAAAAAAGAGACGAGATTGTTGTGTCCCTTATGAAATATCTGCATGATACAGAATCTCTGCAGAAAGATTCAGAAGATACATTTTTTTATTTAACGTCTGAGGCAGATATGTATAAAATGGCAAAACAAATTCTAACCAGACTCTTTGGAAAATGATTCTTATGAAAATAGTGAAAGACTTTCAGATTCTCAGAATGAGGAACTGTCACTGGAAAAACAGTTAGAATTAGAAATTGCAGATAGCCTTCAAGAGTTTAGCGGCAGAAGAAAATAAATTCGGGACTCTAACAAAGGAATTCCATCTTTGAGTACACTGAAAAAGGGACGCCCAATCTTCAGCAACTTTTGGATGTTCTGTATACGATAAAGCCAACATCCACACAAAATGAAAGAAATTTTTCTACGGCTACAGATTTTGTTACAAAAAAAAAAGGAGTAGATTGTCTGATTCTAACTTTAGACGCATTATGCTTCTTAAGAAGTCATTTCAAAACAAAAGCGTAATGTTTCACTTTATAAAAGTGTGGTAAAAGTTTCCCAATATATATCTCGAGAATTTTCGAGAATTATCGAGAAATATACTCTTATTTCTCATTTCTCGAGAAATGAAAAATGTTGAGAAATCGGAAACACTAGTTCCTACGTTTCTTTCTGGATGATCGACGTTTGTACAATGTCACGGATATGTTACAATTCAGAAATACAATTATTTCCAGTTAACCCTTTGAGCGCTATGAACGCATATATGGGTTCTCACACAGCCATTCAATTTGGGCCATTAATTTTTTTTATTAATATTCTTCATGTTATTATTGCTTAGCGAAATAAATGGTTCTGTTAAGGTTTTTGCGGTCAAATTATTTCAGCTACAATCAACATATTTTGCAATGAAATTTTAATCAGCCCAGCATGCGCTTCTGTCGTAACAAGTAGGCGGTCCACAGCACACGCTTAACTTCGCACAACTCGGCGCTCAAAGGGTTAAGGAAAGAAAGGAATGTCTACGTGGCACATCCAGACAATTCTTACGTTGCATAAAAATCCGCAGTCCGGTAATAAGTTTTGAAATGTTCTAATCTTAACAAAAATCTTAAGTGAATCTCTGGTCTCTTTTCACGTGTACGTCTGGAAGGAAAATGCGAGTAAGGAAACAAACGGTGTCTTCTCCGAGATCAATTAGAACTCGGTACGAATACGTGCTAAACGAACACTCGCGTTTGCAATACGTTGATAATCAGCTTCGTTTCGTTCCGCCGAAAGTAGGACACAATGGTTCTTTTTTTCTGTCCGTAAGGATATAACGTATGGTACAATCGTATTGGCTCAGTAAATTTCTGATTCTCGAGAAACTATTAGGTTGGCAAGAAAGTAATTTCGGTATTTTTAGGTGAAATAAAATCCAATTTTTTTATCAAAGCAATGAACTTTAATCAATAAAATATTTTCCATTTTGTTCTACGATCTTTTGCCATCTTTCTGGTAGCTTCATAATTCCACGTTCATAAAACTTCTGATCCTTTTCGGTGAAAAACTGATCCAAGTGCGATTTCAGACCATCATCATTAGTGAAAGTTTTACCATTCAAAGAGTTTTGTAAACTTCGGAATAAATGATAATCTGATGGTACAATGTCAGGGCTATATGGTGGATGTGACATCACTTCCCAACCATGCTCCAATAACTTTTCACGTGTTACCAAAGATGCGTGTGGCCTAGCGTTATCATGGTGAAACACGATTCCTTTGCGATTTGCCAATTCTGGCCGTTTTTCTTTGATTGCTATGTCCAGTTTTGATAGTTGTCGATAATAAACATCTGAATTGATGGTTTGGTTCCTTGGGAGCAGCTCAACATGCACAATACCTTTGTAATCCCACCAAATTGACAACGTGATCTCCTTTTGGTGCAATTCAGCTTTCGATGTGGTTTGGGCTGATTCATCACGCTTCGACCATAATCGTTTTCGAGTTGCGTTATTGCAAACAACCCATTTCTCATCACCAGTGATGATTCGCTTCAGAAAAGGGCCGATTTCATTTCGTTTGAGATGCATATCGCATACGTTGATGCGTTGCGTTAAGTGAATTTCTTTCAATTCGCGTGGAACCCAAATATCGAGCTTCCTAACGATTCCGAGACTTTCTAAACGATATTCTATAATTGCATGCGAGACATTTAACCTGTCTGCAATCTCTCGGACAGTTATGTGACGATCCGATTCAATAATGGCTTTCATTTGGTCATCGTCAACTTCAGATGGTCGACCAGAACGTTGGTCGCCTTCAAGTGAGAAATTTCCAGAACGGAATTTTTTTAAACCAATTCTGGCACGTGCGTTCTCTGTTAAGCAATCCACACCATAAACTTCACATGTATCTTTGTGAGCCTCGGCAGCTTTTTTACCTCTACGGAAATAAAAAAAGCGATATGTGCCTATAACGTTCGTTTTTCCACTCCATGTTCAAATTGACACGGAACTAACAATTTCAATCAAAATTACGTGTAATTTGCTTCAAAAGTAACCTAAAGGATGCAGTTATGAAATGTCAGAAGGAAAACGAACGCGCAACGTTCACAGAAATCAATCAAACAAAACATAAAGCCATCCATCAGTGAAAACCGAAATTACTTTTTCGCCAACCTAATAGAATAACCCGTTGAAATGATGATAAAATTTGCAGGAGTGCTAAGACCGTCGATAGACGACCCTTACGACCAGATGCGTCGAAGTCGGCTGGTGGAACCAAGGACCAGGGCACGGAGTATATCGCCCCACCGGCCGTTGTCTCAGCGAGACGTTCGGAGTCAGAGCGTGGCGCGGAACGCGAAAGAACGAAAGAGCTCGATCGAAACTACCTGCTCGAAGTCCGAGTGGTTCGACAAGGAGTCGGCAACCGGAAGTTACGAGGAACCGTCGCGTAAACTACGTCCGAGCTACAACGTAATGTCGAGGAGGGACGAGTGGCTGGCGGAAGAACCGCCGCCGTCGACGATGATGACGACGACGACGCCAACAGTGACGCCATCGGCATCGCCGTCGCCGTCGCCGTCGCCGACCACTTTGCGAAATCGATCGTGCTCGATGACGACCGGCGGCGTTCGATTGGCGCGCATACCGAAGAAGATCCGCGACACGAGAAACGACTGGTCGGACAACGCGATAGCAAAGAGCCAAGAACAGCCTGATCAGGCGAAGGTCAACCGAGACGAATGGAAGGAACGGCCGTCGAGCAGCGGCAGCAGCGGCGGCGACTCGAGACGAAGCATTCTCGAGTGCGACGTGAATCCGTATCTTTTGTTGAAGAAGCAAAGGGACGAGGACGATCTCAGCGACGATCTATCGGACAACGCCCTCGAGCAAGACGACGTAAGGCCGCTCTCAAGCCTGTTCGATTCATCGAAAGTGAAATCGATCGAGAGGATACCGAACAGAAGCGCCGTCGCGGAGATCGGCGGTCAGAGGATCAGGGTGTTCAACGAGTCGCGGGAAATTTCGGACGAGGAGGAGGTTTTACCAGTGACGAGGATTCCCATACCAAAGGTTTCACCGAAGCGACCACCGAGAAGACTGAAGGAAGCCAAACAAACGCTGAAGAGCATCCTGAAACGGGGCAAGGTGCTCGAGACCAGGAGGAAGAACGTCCTGTTCAACGTCGACAATGTTATATTCGCTCCCGAGAAACCGTCGGAGGCGACACGATTGTCCTGGAGCAGACTCGGCAGGATCGCGACGTGCGTTTCGAGCGTGGAGGAACCGAACGACGACGAGTCCGAGGAAGAGGACGACGAACACCAACGGGAACCGGAACAGGAACAACAGCAGCAACAACAACCACATCTGCAGCAACAACAGGAGGAGAAGACGCCGGCAACGACGAGCCACGAGCAAAGGGAGAAATATAATTTCATCACCGTTCCGAATATCAGGGATCCGAAAATCGATAGAGTTAGGCTGAAAGAGCGTAAAGTTTCGCAGGACACGTGCCAAATGTATCCTCTTCGTTCCGAGGGAAACGCGAACAGGATGAACAGGTTTGTTCCTCCGGTTCCGAACGCGGAACGTACGCCACCTTCGCGGAAGAAGGAAAACGTCGATGCGTCGCGAAAAGTCGACGACGTCCGTGAAAATATCTCGAACCAAACCATCCAGAAACCGGCCAACCTTAAAACCACGAAGCCGCAGGACGAGCGAAGTAACAGGACGAAAGGGGAGGATCGGATCGAGGTGGACGAGACCGAACGATCTCGAGTCGAGAAACCTAAAGATCATCTTCCAGGCATCGCTGTCGACGAGAAAGATTTGATATTAAAGTCCGAAGGTAATATTTACCCATTCCAATCCGATATATCGCTATACAATTTTTCCAGTGGCCATCTTTATTAACGTTCGTCTTGCAGAATCTAACCGACCTCTTAAAATTTCATTTCAATTCAATCTAAGCATTAGAATACTTTTCTAAACGTTACCGTATTTTTTCGTTGAATTTCCAGAGAACTCGAAGAGATCGTCGTTGTCGCGCAGTCAAAGCGAGAGGTCGCACAACAGACCGGAAGTTTCGGCTGGGAACGTACTCTTTCTGGACACCATGCGTCTCAGCCTGTCCAGGAAAACGAAAGAACCACCACCCGCCACGTTGGATTCGAGCGAGCAACCGATTCGACGCGAGGACTCGTCCGAGTCCCTAATCAGGATCGCCGAAACGGAATGCGAGCAACGTTTACCGGCTGCGAAGGATGTTGAGCAAGTTCCTAAAGAAATAGAAAAGACAGAGACCAAGATAACGGTGGTTGAGACCGAAATGGAAGCGTCCAAGGATGCTGCGAGCAATATCGAGGAGAAGAATGTTCAGTTTCGAGGAATGAGACCGACCAGTTGGTCTCCACCGCCCGGCAAGCTGAAGTATTATCGCGCGATCGATGATTCGAACGCCAGGCCGAAAGAGATGGGTCACTCTTGGTCGGAACGGAGCAGCCCCACGTTGAAGACCACGTGGAAAAGATCGAACTCCTACGGATCATCGAAGATCGAGATCGGATCGCCGGAAACCGAGAAAAACGTGTACAAAATTACGGTCAGCCCTCGAGCTTCTCCGCTGGTCCATCGACTTCAGATCGGCCCGGGCACTAAGGGAGCAAGGAGAACGTCGATTTTGATCAATGGAGATCCGACGCCGACCACCGAGACGACATCCGACAATAAAGTGACCATCAGCGTCGGAGGAGAGGACAGCGTCTACAACCCTACCGTGATCTCCGTGAACCTGGAGAATCCGCCGAAGATCAAGAACTCTGCAGAAAATCGGACTCTCGTCATATTGGACAATTACAAGTCGAACATCGTCGTCGAAACTAGCAAGGAGGATTCGAAGTCGGTGAAAACAGATTTGGAATCCGCGAAAGAGGACGAGTCCTCGCGAGAGTCGAGCAAACCGAGCGTGCCAGACGTGTCGACGGTGTCTCCTGTGTCTACGACGGTCTGCACAGATGCCGAGAAGCAGACGAAATTGAATACCGACGCTGCTAAACTTGCCACGCTTGGCACGGAGAACGGTAATCCGGAGAATCGGACGGAACGAACGGAGAAGAAGAATCATATCAGAAAGGAGGAAGACGCTTCGTCGTCGAAGCTCTCCGGCCTGTCGAAGGAGGCGTTGATCTCGAAACTGCTCGAGGATTCTCTGCGGAAAGCCCGGGAAAACGGAGAGATCCTCGATGAAAGTAGCGGCGAGGCGATCCTGAAGATCCTGAAGCAAAGCCTGTTGAAGAGCAACGAGTACGAGAGCTCCGAGTCGACCCTCGAGGCGAACTACTCGAGAACGTCTAGCTTAAATTCGGACGGTGACTTCATCTCGACGAACCTTTTCCTCGAGGAGAATCCTTACGAGGTGATCAAGGAGCCAATTTACGAGGAGATTCCCGACGAACCTCCTCCTTTACCGTTGAGTCCACCGCCGACCGAAGACTACTTGAAGGACAGAATCTACTTCGGAGACATCGCCGATTATTACACAACCGCCAAGGGTAGTTCCGAACAGTTCCTCCGATCGTATCTGGTCGACGATCTCTACAAGAAGCCTAATTCCGAGGACCTCGCGGAGAGAGAGACCTATCTGTCCAAGAGTCCCGAGAGCTTCTTCAAGAAAATGTCGATATCGCCGGAGGAGGAGCAAATTTCGAGTAAATTCGAGTTGCTCAACTTTCTGATGGACTCGAAGGATCGAGCGATATCGATCGAGGGCGAGGACGACGAGGACGACGAGGACGAGGACGAAGAAGACACCGAGGGTGATTTGGAGGCGTTGTACGAGCAGAAAGAGACGAGCCTCGGCGATCTGAGCTCGAAGAGCTCGCAAATCTCCAATGTTTCCGACAGCAGCGAGGAATGCAACATCATCTTGACCAGTTCGTCGGAAACGTCCAAGGTCGGTCGAGATTCATCTGTTATAGCCAGCTAAGAGTTCAAGTAAACACGATCATTATTCTAGACCCGGGCGGTCGACATCGAGAGAACCGACAGCGGCGTCGGTTCGGAAAGCAGCCAGGCCAGCAGCACTCGAGGCGTGCCAAGACGTTGGCGTGCAGGGAACGTCTCTTCGGGACCAGGAAGTCTCTTCGGTGGAATCCCACAAGTGATTTCCGGCGATTCAAAGCTCTGCGAGGACTGCGAACAGCGTCTGGATCCTTTGATAACGGAGAGGTGAGAGTCGATGCGCTGCAAACAAGCTACGCCAGCTTTATCATAGCATACATCAACATTATGTTACACAAAATAATTTTCTTTAATATTGAGCTGTACGTGTTAGGTGTGCAAATCAATTCGGTGCTTCTTTTTCATCGCACGTTTTACATGATTTTACGCAGCAAATTCTTCCTTTCGAGCCGAGAATGCAAACAGGCCGCTGTCTCAATTCTGCTTCTTTAGATTTCTTCGTTCAGTTCCCGAGGAAGATTCAATTTTACCTACAACTTTTCAAGAGCGAAGAAACATCAGGGTATTTTCATTTGCAGTAATTCCTTTATACAACCATGGGACAAATTCTACACAATAGCCCTAAACACATTCCTATCGAACCTGAAAACATTGTCAACTGCATCACCCATTATTAGATGTAGTTGAAGAAATGAACTTGAATTCATTCAGCATGAGGAAGTACAACCATGGGACAAATCAGTAATTCCTTATCAAATTCCTATTCGATTATTAGTATCTTCCATAAATGTTATTCATTCATGAACTATTCCAACTATAGGAATTAAGTTAAGTTAGAGAGCGCGAAGAAAGTATAATTTAAATTAGAGTTATGATCTATTCAGTAAAAAGGAACCGAACTGATTTGTACACTTAATTGTTTTATACGACAAACGCTTTACGCGGACTACGGTAATGCATCCGCGACAACAAGACAGGCGGCGTAAAAAGTTCGGGAACCATTGAATCTCGCTTTCTCTTGCCCGTCGATTCCATTAACCACAAGAAGCGAAAGTTTTCTTACCGAATTGTATACTGTATCAACGTCGAAATCGACTGTCGTGCCAAAATCACTGTAGCACTGTGCGCAGCGTAAAAACGCATCGAGTTTTACAGTAATATAGTCTCTTAACGTATAGACCGTATTCTGATTATACAATAAAACAATATCATTTGTATTATTGGTAGAACCGGCGCCAGTCCGATCGACCATTTGATATTCGAATCGCTTTCACCCGTCCCGTTTCATACGACGAAGGCTTTTACATGCATAATACGATTGTACAATAACGATGAGTATTTTCTAGTGGTGTAGTGTATGCACCCTTTGTATGCAGAAAATGCGCGAAAAAGAGGGTGGAGCGCAAAGAAATTATAACGGAGATTGTGGAGACCGAACAGAAGTACGGAAGAGATCTGCAGATCATACTCGAAGAATTTCATAGGCCGATGTTCAGGGCCGGTCTTCTTACTTCGGAGCAACTGACGGCGATATTCCTGAACGTCGAAGAGCTTCTCGAGCACAATCTCGTCCTCGCGGAAAAATTGAAGGACGCCGTAGAATTGGCGCAGGTAGGCGTCTCTCTTCGTTTCGGAAAGATTAGGCGTGTCTTCGGAGCTTTTGTTGCGCGTGTAACAATGAAACGGCGTAGGGGTCGAGTAAAAGATAGGGTAAGGAACCCAATTACAGTGGGGGTACCAATTACTGTGCCTATATTACACTTATTTGTAAAGCATAACGAATATTAAAATATATATCAACTGATTTTAATGAGAAAAATTTAATATTCTTTACGCTGTAAAAATAAGTATAATTAATATAGGAGCTGGTACCCCCACCGTAATTGGGTCCCTTGCCCTACGCATTCCTTTTGTATTCGCTAGTTTCCGAATAACCGAAATTTTGTACAGGAATCTGGGGACGAAGATCTTTTGACCGTGGACGTAGGAAAGATCTTTTTGGAGTCTGAGCGAATGCTTCACGCGTTCGAGAGCTACTGCACCCGTCAAGGAAGCGCGAGTTTGCTGCTACAAAATTTGGAGAAGGAGAAAGAGCTGCTGCGAATCTTCCTGAGAGTCTCGCAAATGGAAAATACCGTTTTGCGCAGGATGAACTTGAACTCGTTTCTTATGGTAAGGTGCAACGCGAATCATAGGCGGAATGTACAATCTTTATTCGTTCCGGTTGTTATATCGACAGCTCGGTTACAAAGTTACAAAGATGGGTTTAATTGAGTAATTAATCTTCGGTTTTGCATAATTTATGCGTTCCACCTGGTTGATTTCCCCGTGTGCAGGCATGTGCCGGTGTACAGCGGGTTGCTTTTCACAGTTGCGCCTGCAGGCGATAACCCGGTGTACACTGGTGCGTTTATTATTACCGAGAAACCGAACGAACCGAGCGTAGAAAGTAATCGGAATCGCTGCCCGAGCAATTTCATAAGAAATTATGGAAATTACAATGAAGAGTGAATCGATTCTGTTGAAGGTTCCTGTTCAAAGAGTGACAAAATATCCTCTCCTATTGGCACGGCTGCTGAAAGCTACGCCATCGGTTAGACCAGATATTCAAGAAGCTAAAGAAAGACTGAAGCAGGCTCAGGCCAACATAGAGCTACACTTGGAACACATGAATGCTGTAAATATTTCGTTTGCTTCATATATCATAAACATTTCAAATGTTGTACAAATAAGTTTTCGTTTCGAATCGATCAGACGTCGACTCGATAATCTAATTGTTTCGATGACACTGTAACAGGAAGCTAAAGACGTGACTTCAACGAAACTCTGGAGGAGAATCTCCATCATACAAAATGGTAGGCGGCTAATCGGCGAACAAGATATGGTCAATATAAAATTGCGAAAGGTAATTACAAAGTATTTTCACAGATAAAGTATGAACATATTTTACAATTTGTTATATATTATATTTTACCGTTCGGAGGAGTTGTCGATTTTGGATGTATTGGAGAGAGATCTGAAATCGTTCAATTTATATTATTGCCGAATATCGTTCGGTATTGTATTTATTGCAATAGATGGCCGTGGAAGTGTTAGAATGGGCCCACGAAGAAGCTAGATTTGTTTTGGAGGGACGTCTTTTAGTTGCTCAGCCAACTGACAACAATTGGAGACGGGGACGCACGGTCAAGCTTGCTCCTGTTACAGCCATGTTGGTTACCAATGGCAAAGTAAGACAAGATTTCAGTAAGCAATAATTCGCATTTCTATGAATGAAACGAAATTTCACGTTTGTAGCCAAATACAGAAGACGTCGAGTTCAACGACGACTCCCTCTTCCCAAGGTACATTGGTATCAAAGAGGCTACCCTCTTGTTAGTCAAAGAAAAATTTGGCCGGTACTCTTTGTTACGAGTAAGCGACTCTCACGACTTGGTTATACAATTTTATCTGTATTGTGCTCCGAGTTGTATATTCTATTGAAAAATCTGTTGGTTTTAGGAGCCACTGTATCTCGACAAATGTATTGTATGCTGTGAAACAGATCTTGAGGATTATTTTGAAGTTCAAGAACTGTACTCCAAGGAAACATTTATATTCAAGGTACACGTTTACATATGTAGTGTAGATTTTCTCATTTGTTAGTAGCGATCCGTTGATTCTCTATGAAAGAAAAAAACAATTCATGTTTGCCATTCAATGTTTATAGAAAGAGAAATCTTACGATAAGAGAGTAACGACGTTGTCTTCTGTTGCAGGCCGAAGATGGGGCCAGAACGAAAAGATGGTGTAGGATGTTGCAAGCTCACGCACAATCTCTTGGTGCCTGGCGGAAACGTCGCGGAGCATTACCGAATATCATGATATGCGGAGTCGTAAGGAATTGATAGATAGCTCGACCGATTACGCGTACAGAAAACCGATGATAGAATCTACAATGTATAGTCGTTATTTAAAGGTGATTATATTCCTAAATGCGCAAGCTTATTTGCGCGCGCTGGTTAGCGTAGTCGATTCAACGAGCGTGTATGATCTCCAGATAAATTAGTAATGATTTGTCGAGGAGAAAGTGTCGGACCAAAGGATACCCTCCACTCGTTGACTTTACTCGTCCACGAGCGATACGAAAATCTCTAGTTCTCGCCGAACGCAGACTCTTTTGCGTTCGGTTGCAGTACGTTTCAAAAACATTGAACTTCCTGTGTCGCTGTACTCGGAACTCGACGCTTACGTATGGCCTTTGAACGCACAAACGAAAGGACTCTACTCTTTCTCTTCCTTCCCGATTCGGAAAATCACGCGTACACAGGGTAAACGATTGTCCTCGTCGCGTACATGGACTCTCGTGTTTGTAATTACATTCGAACCGAAAGAGCAGATACCAGCTGTGATACTGACCGGTGTATTGGTACTTTCTTCATACAATATTAATTATGTACCGCGGTACAAGACTCGTTGGCTTTTCTTCCTATTATATTTTCTTAAGTCACATTTATATGCAGCGAGAACATCGATATTAACGTGTAAATAATATTAAAGAACGGGGTAATAGGGTTGACGCATTTTGTACCTACGTCTGAGCCAGGAAACTGCCAAATGTTTCATAAGACCAGGCTTCATTTTATGATTCATCCATCAATTAATATATTATCTCACGACTATTCCTTAAGTAATAATAATTAACAGTATTTTATCGCGTCTAACACACATAATAAAGATTGTACATTGTATAATAATATAATTTTATTTAAAATCTAAGCCATATGTTTGTATATAATTGTATGTATATTTATGCCAAAATCAGTTTTAGAAACGTACTTGTTACATATTAAAACCAGCATTCAATAAAAATCAAATATACTTGTACGCATCTCTGTATCGTGAATGCGAAAACGATATTCTGCGAATTAGACAAACAAAATTGATGTTTGCGTGATAATAACGGTGGCGGTGGCGAAGCAATAAAGTCACTTGACGGTTCAGTATGTATGAAACATTGAATGTAAAAGTAATCTCAACATTACAAATTAAAATTATACTTTAAAATTAAAAGTCGAATTAATACGCGGACTTCATTTTAGAACAAACTATCCATATATTCTGCAGGAGCTCTGTGTCTCTCTGTTAATATCCAACTCCTAAAGAACAAAACAAATGATTCTTGCCGATATTCCCATAAGGGGTAGTGCAATAAGCGGCAGGAATCATCTGCTCCCGAAAATCTGTAAATAGCGCCACTAGACCGTAGCGGCAAAACGCTCAAACTGTTAGCCAAACGCTACCGACCGAGTAACCGATCAGCGCCACCTGGCGGTGGAAACCCGAAACTAATCGGCTACAAGCTTGGGGGTTTCGCCACTACGAGGTAATGGCGCTGTTTGCAGATATTGCCGGAAGATGTACATGGCGCCACCCAGCGGAGGAATCCTGAACACTAATCGGCTACAAGCTTGGGCGTTTCGCCACTACGAGGTAATGGCGCTGTTTGCAGATTTTGTCGGAAGATATACGTGGCGCCACCCAGCGGATGAATCCTGAACACTAATCGGCTACAAGCTTGGGCGTTTCGCCACTACGAGGTAATGGCACTATTTTCAGATTTTGCCGGATTTTATGTGTGACGCCACCCAGCGGAGGAATCCTGAACACTAACATGCATCATCTTTTTAGCCTGTATTAGAACCTGCATCATCTTTTAGGCTGGATCAGAGCCTACATTCTGGCATTATTTGGAATCCGCTGCTAATGATGCAGGTAAGATGATGCAGGTTCCAGGCTAAAAAGATGATGCAGAAAAATGGGGACACTAAAACCTCGAGCGTGAGCACTCTCATTTCCTCTCTGGGGAGAATTAGTCCACAAACGCGCCACAATCGCACTAACAATAGAAATTCTTGAAAAAATTTCAATTTATTGAATGTAAACTTTCTCACAATCAGAAACGTAGTAGCATTATTATTTTGAGTATTATTACTTCCGGTTGAAATAGCATAATTGGATACTAATATTGATATGTCTCTGTCGTTCCATTTTGTTCCATTTCTAGTCCTACTTTCTTATTATTGATGGATTGCAGAGTGGGCTACCTATATGATTCGGAATGCATTATTTGCGTACACATGCGCACTGGAAATTGGTTCTTAAGTAACGGCACAGTTTCGCCAGTTTCTGAAAACATACCGCGCTATCAGCCTGCAACGTTAGTGCAGCAGAAAAATTAGACTTTGCCAATAATGTGTTCAATTTTGAAAACCTAAAGATAATAAGCTCCTTCCTTTTTAACACTTCGAGAAAATCCCATCATTGCCAACAATCAAAGAAAGTAATTGACAAATGTTATAAGCAGATGTCATAAGTTACTTTAAAAGGTGTTCATGTGTCTTCCACTTAGTATTGCCACCTCTACGGATTTTTCCGCTGATCTACGGATTTTTTAGCTTGTCTACGGTCCTACAGATTTTAAACTAAAATCTACTAATAATTTACGCTAAATAAAAAAAAATCCACAGATCTACGGTTTTTGCACTAGGGGATTTACGGATTTTTTCGGATTCAAGTTAGCAACTCTGTTTCCATTTTTACCAAAGAGTTGCTTTGCCTGAATTTAACCATCGAATTATCATTGAAAATACATTAGTTTCTAAATTTTTCAAAGAATAACGTTCATTTAAGAATTTACTAGTGGTAAAAAAATAATTTTCGACTATGAGCAACGTACATCTTGGAGCTGGTAAGTAATTTATTTTTTTTGTAAAAATGAAATAGTTTTTCTATTAGTGAAATTTGAATGGAATCTGTCTGTCATAAATGGAAATGCATCTTCGTTGATTATTATTTAAAATTATAACATTTTTGCATTACATCGCGACATTAATTTGAAATAAATAATGTTCAATATTATGAATAATTTTACTGTTTAGGCTCCCAGAAACCGGCAGAAGTAAAAGGACAAGCGCGTTTATACTCCATGAAATTTTGTCCTTTTGCGCAACGGATTAGACTAATATTATCGTATAAAAAAATTCCTCATGATATTGTTAACATTAACTTAATGAATAAGCCAGAATGGTATTTCGAGGTGTGTATACTTATTTTATAGCAGTATTAGTTTACACTGATAATCACATATAACATTTATTTATTATAATTTTTAGATTCATTCTGAAGGTAAAGTGCCAGCATTTGTTGATGTAGATGGTACAGTGGTTGTAGATTCTGCAGTAATAGCAGATTATTTGGATGAAAAATATCCTGAGCCTCCTTTATACAATGAATCCACAAAGGCTCGTTATTGTGAGCTCTTGGATCATTATTCTAAGGTAATAAAAGTTGAATATGTGTATCTATATTATTTTGTATCCGAGTAGAATAGATTTCATTACACGTGTACTTCATACTGATGATGGGCTGTTAATTTCAGATTGTTAGCATTTTCTCAAATTGTGTACATGGTAAAGACAAAAGACCTTTGAGCGAAATTACCGCAGAAATGTCGAGCCTGCTAGAAGAGTTTGAGAAAGAATTGGCATCTCGTGGAACTATATTCTTTGGAGGTTTGTAAATGATTGCTTTATTTCATAAGTTATAATGGCATTATAAAAGTGTTTTTATTCTGGTTACAACTTGTTATTCAAGGATCTCAACCTGGAATGCTAGACATATTGATGTGGCCATGGATTGAACGAAGGAAGAGTTTATCTTTAATTTATAAGGAGCCCATGAGTCTCAACAATGGTGCTTTCACGCATATGGTGAGTTAAACGTTTAACGAAATTCATTGTATACGTTATAACGTTTGAGAAGTTAAAATGGATATGTAATATTCTAAACTGATTGTAGGTGGAATGGGTTCAAAATATGAAAGCACAGCCATTCGTGCAAGAAAATGAATGTTGTCATGAAAAGTTTGCACGTTTGATTGAAGACATAAACGCAGGAAAAGTTGACTTTGATAAAATTTAAGACAGTTATTTTGTAAGTAACACTACAAAATCCGCGAGATGTGATATTATACATTCTAATTCTGCCACAGCTGCCCCTAGAGATTGCAGGGTCTGGGACAATCCCAGTCCTGATAAGGACAATGTATAGGTACACGTGCAATGTAGGTACATATAGTATGATGAAAAAAACAAACAATTGTTACAATTGCTTTTATTTATTTTGTATCAATTGTAGAAGTAACTAACAATAAGCGAGGAGCCCGAGGCAAGTGGCGCTATTATCGTAAAGACGATATTAAATTCTATTACGCGTACAAACATGCGTGTGTTGATACTTAATTTAGATTTTCGAAGTAATACAAGTTACAGTCAGGAAGTATTACAGTATTCAGTTAGTAAATCTTCCAGCGAATCTCAAAACATCGAATGTTTTGCTATAACTAGGATTCCATAAATTGTAAACATTAACATTCGAGAGTTGTATAACTTATACTTCCTAAAATGACAATATATAAACATTACATATACATTGCAAACATGTTCACTGCACTAATACTACCGCATTATACAAATCATTACCTGGTAACCTTTATTATAAGTATACAACAACCCTGCAAAATAAATAGGTGGTTTGTTGAACGCATTTCCGTATATTGTTTAGAAAATTTAAAGTTTTTATTCATCGTTCAAAATTTGTTAATGTATACGTTAAGTTATGTTACCTTACTTCCTAGGGCGATCGTACATAATGATAGACACTATAAATATATTGTTTAGGCAGTGAAAATTATATTGTTCAATTTTATAGAAAATTTCGATTTTTTCGTACAGTGTACGCGCATGCATGTCATGTAGAAAATGTATTAAAGAAGTTTTTTACAAACCAAATAATGTCCAGATTATTAAGTAAAAACATATACAAACTAATGTATACATGATTAAATTAACATTATCAAGTGTTTACTTCCACAGTGCTCGTACTTGGAATGTCTCAGGAAGATTGAATTTCGTCTACGTTTATGTGCGCAATGAATCGTAATCGCATTTGCAAAGCCGGCCGCAGTCTTCGTATAATACATTCCACTTCATTCTTCATCATATCACCGACAAACATATATTTTATATGATACAATAAATCACAGACTGGATCCATATACTTCAGATGGGTTTGATGTCGATCTACTTGTTTCAGCATTTCATACAAACGGACCGCCAATTCAACAACGCAATTTGGTCTCTCAGCGTTAAATCTTGCTAAAGTAGGTCCAATTAAGTGACAAGCATATATCAATTGTTCCTCACTATTTACAACTGGTTGAAGTTTTTCTTTGATGAACCTAAAATGTAAAGCAAAATAACTTATTTTAATTCGCCATTTCAATCATTGGGAATTTACAGCAATATCCAGTCTAATTATTCACTTATAAACACATGCTACATTTGAAATTAAACTTACTGAGGCATGGTAGTGATTTGTCCAACGCCGGCATGATGCCACACGGAATGTGCTAACGCCAGCATGTAACTATATTTGTTTTCCAACAAACTGTTATGGGTATTGTTAAAATTAAACATCTGGAACGGAGTTAAATTGTTGTATTGCCAATTCGCTAATCCTGGACTGCTTATTGTTTCCACTAATCGGTCGTGAAGCGTTGACCAATAACATTCTGGTAGCGCAGCTAACAGCAGTCCCACACAATTTATCCACAAATGAATTTCATCTGATGGTATCACGGTGTACCTAATACATTTTATTATTATTTAGACAGTAGCCCAATTGATGAAAATTTCTTTTGAAAATATTAATAATTGATCTTACCCTTTCGCAACCACATCCAGTAATGAATTAGCAACCAGATTAGGAGCAACTGGAACAGCCATGAGTTCTACGCAGGTAACATAGAGTGCATGTGCAGCAGGATTTGGGAATTCGTTGAATCTCCAATCAGTTGCAGGAAAATGAGCCGTACCTGACATTGCTGTAAAAAATATGCTTACATGGTAGAATATTCGAATTTGATAAATGTTAATAAGAGAACGATAACTTACTCTCTACGATTCTTCGAACTAAACGGATATAATAATCCAATTCTGGCATCCACGTGACAACATCATCGGATGATCGTGTCATGTACATTTGGTAAGCTTCCGAAAGTGCCCATCCCTGAGCTCTAATTTCCCTTAACGAGCCTAAAACTGCGGACACTAAACGCTTTTTTAAAGGCGGTCTGTCCCTCAACATACGTTCGTAATAATGTAACGTATTGTACAAATACGTTACAGGTCGATCTAAAATTCAATATGCAAAATTGAAATTGTTGGAATAGAATGGGGGCATTATAGTACGCCAGGGCATATACGAACCGTGAAATTTGTACAGACAACCCAAATGTTCCAATAATGTTTCTAAACTCTTCGACACAGCTGGAATTTCCAAATATCTGTGTACAACTATATCAAAGACTGGCAAAAATCGTAGGCACACGTTTCCGAAGTAAACCGGTAAACTTTGATATTGACTAGGACCTCCGCTGGTTTGTTCCATGATACCCTCAGGAGCAAACTTCTCTGGGAATTTTCGATGAAACGCGAGATGTTTCTCATGCCAATTTGACTGTTTCCAATGCTCGGGGGAGTTCTCTTTAACGAATTCTTGAACCCTGTTGCGAAATTCGATGGCCTTGAGCAATAGTAATTGGATGATGAAGAAGCACACTTGAGCCTCGCTGCCTTCGTGAGTTCTCAATACTAGACACAAAATCAGTCTATCGATGGTTACTATATTGTATTTCCATATCATATCGTTGATTGTATCCACGCATTTGTTTACATGTTGACCGCCCACGCTGTTGGCAAATTCGAAGACAAGATAATCGCAGAATTTTCTAAGGTGTGCCGACAAGGCCCTAGCACCGATCCTTTCAAGAATTTTGTATGCGATTGGACTGATACGGTCCGTTTCGAAAATCATTTTCCACAAAAGACACAGGAACAAAGGAGGTGTTCCAGGTACAGAAAAATGCGCTATGATGTCGTTTTCATTGCTCATGGAAGCCCAGTTGCGATATTCCTCTTCTACTGCTTTCTTGATTTGCTGTTTGTTTTCTTTCGGCACACTGTTCTGTTGGAAAAATTCACTGAGAACTGGGGGGAAACACTGAAGAGTATGATTGGCCCAGGAATGCGGTGTATTCTGCATTATTGTGTTCAACAATTCCTTACACCAAGTACCACTGTGACTATCCGATCCTGTGCCTGTGACATGCATAGACCTTGCCAACGTCAATACCAAAGCTCTGTTCAACTCTTCCGATTCCGCGGAAACGAGAGTCTTTGGCTCCGATAAAAATCTAGATAACTGAGGCTGTACCTCGGCAGATCCCAAACCTGTAATTAACCGTAGAGCTGTACTTTCCACGCATAGGTGTAGCTGCGTCTGATTAGTCTGTGGTACAGCCGCTAGACTATGCAAATGGGATAGAAGTTGCACTCTGTAGTGCGGCTGTATATGGTGCATTCTATAACTGAACATTTCTAGGAGTGTGTACAATGTTCCCCACGCATGAGACTTGAAAACTGTTGGAAGTAATTGACTAATGAATCCCTTGATACCAAGACTTTCGATCTCGGTGTATACTAACAGACGGCTGTAAGTTTCAACTAAGGCCGGTGCCAGTGCCATATTGCTCTTGGACTGTGCCAATTTGATAACATGAGTAACGATACTGTGTATGAGACTCATTTTCGAATGAACTGTCAACGAATCCAAGATGGACATGGACAATGGTGTGGTTGGGCCACTCGCAAGAGCCGCGTTATTTTGTAACGTCTGCATTGGCTGTTGCTGTTGGCCCTTTTGAGTGCCAAGTATGGTGTCGACCAAAGCTGCCATTGGTCTACCGAAATATTCTTGATTTGTTGAATATGCGTTGCATAATAAAGCAATTCTATAATCGGAGCCCATACAAAGAGAAGTATTGGGCATCACTAGATGTTGCAAGAATTCGTGGTGAAGTTTCAAAGTGTGGGGTATCGGTCTATGAATATTTGAATGCTCGGATTGAGCCTTTTTCAACAAATGTATCCATATGCATGTTATAGCCATCTGATGAGTACATAGCGCTTGAGTATAATCCGGCACAGGTAAAGGTTCTTTTTCTGGATAGAGGAGATCGTATAATTTCAATACTGGCAAGAAGTTGGATAGCGGATTTCTTTGAATACTTCCAGAAATGAATTGCAGTAGAACCCACATTAAATGGTCTCTCCCTTTTCTCAAATCTCTACCTGCTAGTTTATCATGGATCGCCATTACGATACTAGGAAAACAAGCATATGAAAACAATATGAAGTATATAAGCTGCGACGATAAATGTAACCATACGTAATGATTTGCAACAGTTCCATCTGTTCCCTCGGCTGGTAATGTTTCGTTCTCTGCGCGTTCCATGGCGAGAATAACCAATTCAACCAATTGCTCTTCCAAAGCTACACATCTTTGTTTTTGCTGTAACGTAGAGATGTTTAATGCTATAAAATGTTTCGATTCTAGTCGTCATTTTACGAGACTCATTCTGTATGTAATGTAATCGTAAGAGTATACCTGCTTTTGTAAGCCAAGCATCGAACACACCATGTCCCTACTATAGGGTTGTTCTAAAACGTATCTGAGCAATCCAGTTTGGGGTTTAAGTAGGTCCTCGTCATACGGTAAATTTCCTTTTAAAGAAAATTTCAATGTGGTAGTATCGAGTACCCAGGGATTAATTAAATCCGCATATCCAGTGTGTTCTACCACTGGCAACATTTTTGAATGTCCAACAATGGATACCATTTGCGCGGTGGTGCGAAAACTTTCAACAAAACTTGAAAGTAATTTTGCTAATTTCTAAAAATGATCAATCTCATTAGATATATATATATATAAATCAGTGAAAAATATTATAAATCATATAATTTCTAATGACATACCCAGTGTGGCCAGTTTTTACCATCGGGATAAGCTTTTTGAATTTCATTCGCGATAAAATAGCCAGGCAATAAACAAGCGTTTCTATCGAAAATATATTCGATTACATTTTCTAGAGCCTTCAACTGTGGTTGAACAGATGCATTCAGTCTTGCAGGAATAGTTTGAGCTTTTTCTTTGCACCCCTTCAACAGATTAGACAAAATCATTAATTTATCTTTATATAATTATACATTTGATTCTAATAATACTTACTTTCATTATTTCTCTGACCCCTTTATAATCGACTCCTCCAATGATGTGACGAATAAGAACAAAACATTCCACCCAGAAATCTTCTAATTGATACTGCAGTTTATCGCAGTTTAAAATACACTCGCAGACAAGTCTAAAAAGAGAATATGTAATTACTCGATGATACTGTATTCGCATTTAGTCGTACTGCTTCTAATTCATATACCTTGCTGGTAAGACATTAGATGTGACCAAATTTTCTAGCAGAGACAATAACAATTGTAATCTTCTATGATTTGTCATTGCTGCTGCCATAGACAAAAATTGTCGTACTGCATTCTCTTGTTGTTCTTTGGTTAAATTTGACATAGCAGACGTTAAGTCTGTTTGCCACGACGATATCTTTTCATTTTCGCTATTTGGATGGTGCACAAGCACGCAGCTAAATGCTTCTTCTATAGCTTCTACTCTCTATAATGCATTGATAAATGTGACGAAAACAATCATTAAATATTCACAGCTATTAATATTACAACAATGCATACTTACTAAAATATCGTTGACGATACTAGTAATTTGAGTTTCGTTGCTCATTGTTTCAATATAAGTTTTCCATTCAAATTATAAAAAAGAAAGGTAAAATCTAAGGAGAATCAAACGTTATCGTTTTCGCATTAACTTTTCTCATAGTTTTTAGTCAGTATTCGTACCAAATATATCATGAACAATTTAAGGACACATCCGGTGAGTTTTGTTTATGTTTTCATAACCTATACGGTATTTACGCTACACACCAGCTACACCAGTAAGCTACACACAAATGACACAAACTGACACAACTGACATGATCCCCAAAGCGCAGTAATGGTAATGGTATATTAGATGTTTTCGCGCATGCGTGTCCAGCGCAGTGACGTATCTATACTTGGGAGAAAGTAGTGGAGTACTATTGGTGGGAAAGTACTGGGAAGAGTCGTGCTACGAATTTTTGGTAAATTATTATTAACATTTCATCGACATACACATGTTATACATTTGTTTTTAAAAATCATATTACAACAAATTTTGCGAAATTATGCAGTGTGACCAAGGTACCCCATTTTAGCCGAACTTTTACTTTACTGACGATGAAATCGTCGCGCATGCGCAAACAAACCCGTCCAATATACCATCACTGACATTGCATGCAACACAATGAATTTTTCAGAGATGGCGCTGTTAGTAATTTAAGAAGAACTTCGCCACCCACGTGTTAATAAGAAAGCTATAGTTGTACAATAGACAACAGTAGAAAACGTGAAATCATAACAATTACAACCTCAAGCATTAACGTTAAATGACTGTAATTACAGAGCTGAAAAGAACGAGAATTGAAATGATTCGTTAGTCGCATAACCTAAATACGATTTTAGTAACTTTTCAGAGATAAAATATGTTCTCGACAAAGAGCAATGTGAAGTCGCTGTTACTTTGTGGGTCTGCAGAATTAAGCAAATCTTTTATGTTCGAGGTAAAATTAGTGGAGCAATTCGACATCATAATTTGAGAAGAACAGAATTTCGTTCATCGATCATCATTTTGTCAACAGTTGTATTTATAATATAAAATAATTATAATATAAAGTAATTCTATAGCCAAGAAGAAATACCACTTTGAGTACAGGATAAAGATTGTTAGAGCCCCTTGGAGATTGTTAGAGATTGTTAGATTATTAGAGGCCCCCCATTAGATTATGTTTGTGAGACATAACGGTTGTTCGAACTTATTATACAGTGCAGTGACAATACTTTTTGAATCTTGACAGCTGCGTAAACGTAAGAATGCGAATGCGCATGTCGGGAACTTGTCGACTCGGCCCGTTTCGTTTTGAAAGTGTACGATCCGTTGAAAACGCGATACACTGTTTTGTTAGGGGCATTTGCCAGTCTAGATTTCCGGAATCAGGTTTTCCTTGTTTTCGTTGTTTTCCTTAGGCGGCGATTTACTGGGCCGAAGAAGGACACCGCGTCGTTTACATTACACCAGCCCCGTTGGACAGCCTGCCGGCGGCCTGTCACGACAGAAGTAATCCAGCACCCGCGGCTTTCAAGCTGATGAGATTTATGTAAGCGGAACACTTTTCTTGCGGTGCTTCTGCACGTGCATCGGCCTTCGGGATTCGCTCCTCTCCTATAAAAAGACCGAAAGATTTATGCCCACTTAACTAAACTTCGTTTCAAGCTTATTTTCAAATCGCCCGAATCCTGTCCCAAATCTTGGTCCCTCCTGAAACGTTTCACTTTTTATCCCCAGATGAAAGAAGCTTGCTCTGACCATTCGAATTGTGGAAATTATACAACAGCCATTCTTCCGCCACTCCGGGCTTATGCTGAGAATCGTTATCGCCATAAAAAATAAACGAATTCAAGCTTATTTTCAAATCGGCCGAATCCTGTCCCAAATCTTGGTGTCCCTCTGACCATTTGAATTGTGGAAATTGTACAGAGTGTCAAAAAATTATATGTCACGGCCACCATAGCGTGATTCTACACCTACGATTTGATGGAAATTGACATAAAAAACTCCCCGCAAAATTGACCTTGACCTTGAAAATCAAGGTCAAAAAAACAAAAATTTTTTTTAATCCTGTTCTACTGGTCATAAGGATCAACTTTGTGAAAGAAACCATGTGTCGCATCTCAACAGTTCTCTTAAAAAATGATGTTGCATTTCTTATAATTTTTGCAGCTTCTTTATTTGTAAATTTTTTACATCCAACGCCAATATATAAGTAAATAGCGTGCTATCATACAGCGGGTACCATCAGTAAGCTATTTCGTTGGGTATGAAATTATCATAATCATGATACTCCTATTTCCCTAACTACAGAATGAAAGAAAACGTTTCTCGTTTGGCGTTCAAAGTGTTAAAGTATAATGAATATTGGAGAAGAGTATTTGTAAAGTATAAAGTAAGTAGTTGTGATTGTATAAAGTGTGACGAATATTGAATATGAACTGATTCTAATGAGAAAATTTAATATCTCTGTTTTTAGGCACAGTAATTGGTACCCCACGGTAACTGGGTCCCTTACCGTACAATATAAAATTCTATCGATATTCTACGCGTGCAAACATAAGCGTAGCTGTTTATGTGCGACCGTATATTCGGGAGAGCTCCGGCTCGACGCCCATAGATCACACAGTAGGATCGTTATTCTTTGTACTTTGACGCGCACGTAGATGATTCTTGCCGGTTACTGATTCTTGGTAAATCACTCGTGCGGCCAACATTATTCGAGATACGTAGGCGGATCATTCGAGATCGTTCTGTGATCGTTCGTTTGTTTATTTCGTTGGATCTATCAAAAATATTACGGCTAGTCGATGTGTTATTACGTTCTACATACATACACAACCGGCGAATGGTCTCGACAGATTTATTCTTTTGGCTGGGCCCATCGAATAAACAACGGAGTTCGCAAATTTTTATGGTTGATTCATTACCACAACGGGCAGCAACGCGAATGGCAAAATAAACAATCGGACGAGGATCGTCGCAAATCAGCTGCTTCCTCCATCGACCGTTTATTTTTCAAACGTAGCTTCTGGCGAAAGATGAAAATTCCCTGTTCTAATTTCTTCATTTTTCTTGAAACCCGTCCTGCGCGACCTCGGACACGTGTCTTTACATTCGAAACATAAGCTCGAACGAGATATTTGTGGCGTTAGTTTCCGATGAAATATGTATAATAGAAGAAGCAAGAGATCCAATTACTGTGGGGGTATCAATTACCGTGCCTGTGTTAATTATACTTATTTAAAAAAGAGATATTAAATTGTTTTCATTAACGTCAGTTAATATATACGTGATATATCTCCTTTTTAATATTCAGTGTGCTTTAAAAATAAGTATAATTAATATAGGCACAGTAATTAGGTCCCTTAGTCTACGAATTAAAAGCGTTCAAATTATAAATCATTTCTCGAATTTTGAATTGATTCAGGTACTTGGAGAACTACGAAGCACTTGTACAAAAGTTGACCGAATTGCACACTTTCGCCATTTTGCCGTCAGTCCTGCTAATCGACGACTTTGACGCCTACATCAAGGACTATGAAAACACCGTGTCGATGCACGATATGCACATTGCCAAGATGTGCGCGTTGATCCTCGATACGATGAACTCTTGCTCGCGAATTTTAAAGAAGACTGTAAGCATCAGATGATTGCTAAAGTTTCTGCCCGATTTGAAAATGAAACATAAGCGGTTGCAACATAACAGATATGTTAGATATGTTAACAGATATGTCTCCGAACATTATACAATGTAATGGACTCCTTTCGCGTGAAAACTGAAGGTTTTCTCTTTAATTGAGATCTCAGAAAATCGGACAAGAGCTTTTGCAATTATTCAATACATCACGAGATTCTATTAATGAACCAAATTAATTCTGTACATTTCTATAACAAATCTTGACATTTTTAGGTGTATGCGTGCGTCTGGTCGACCTTGGCGACGACCGACATGCGCATTTATCCGACGTACTTTGCAGATGCTTGGATCGCAACCAACGAGGAAGACACTAAAACGATATTGTTAGAAAAGCGTGGACATCGGTCGTCTTCTGGGAAAGCTACATCCTACAGATACTGCAAGCTTCAAGATGGAACGCGGGCGTTGAAAGAAATATTTTGCGAAACCGTCGATGATTAGTTTGTTTAAATTCATTAAATATAGGGTCAAATGCACACCGTACAGTATCAAACCTATATGCACTTTCTTCATTCAACCTTACTGTCTTGTTCGGTAGCGAAAGCACATAATGTTTGCCACGGGTAAAATTTTCAGCGAAGGATATCGCGTACAAGTTTGCTAAAACCGATCCAATCGGAGAGAATCGAGCAGATTTTTCCGGTGTATTGGTATTCGAAAGAAACGGCGCGCGAAGGGACGAGTACCAATAAACGAGCAACACCGAAAAAAGAGAAATGCAAGGATGGTTGGCGTCCTATTGTCTGGTTCTGCGGCTCGAGAGCAGGTCGAGAGCCGAGTCTCCGGGGGAGGTTCCCCTGAATGCCCGTAGACTGAACCGGCCGCTCGTTTCAATTGGTCCGAAACAATCTGAAACTGTCAGGACTACGGGCCCCGTGGGTTTCTCTTGGTAATAAATGGAAACTTGTCGGCACCGTAAACTCCCGGACGGTGGAAAAAGAAGAGGAAAGAAAATGAATTTTAACGAGTCGACCGGCGACCGACTCTATATACCCGCACAATAGGGATTTCAACAGGTAAAGGAACTTGTAATTTTTACGTTCGTACCTGCCGTTCGGAGCACAATGAAAAATAACATACAGTTTAACCTCGATGAACCGGTTTTGATGAACCGGGCATACGATCAAGTATTGTTTTCTACAAAGGGCCGAACTGTGTTTGTTATAGAAACCGTGCGCCTTCGTTTCGCATTTGCAAGTTTGAAGTCGATCGATGGATCGTTTACGGAATGGAAGATGAACCGTTCACGGGGCGATAAGAACGACGATCATTACGGGGTAGGAAATTGCAGGGTTCAGCCGAGAAGTTTACATGATCACGGATCAGGATCATGGATCGGTCGACACCGTCGGTCCAGGAGGATCACCGAGGCAACGGTAAACCACCGTCTGCGTGTTCCGATGACCAGTAGAAAAGAGACAAAAGAGTGGTGAATCTGCGATCAGAGGAGAGGTGGAAAGTAGACGGTGAGAGAGGGGGGGGGGAGGGAGAGAGTTGAGAGAGAAGGAGAGAGGGATGAAAGGAGGGAAAAAGAGAGGATATCGCATACCTGAGTGAACAGGTGTGCCGGAGTGGACGACGAAGTGAGTTGCTGTCCAGCCGACGTCGGCTCGGCCAACGAGCAGCCTGTTAAGTCCCTTCTTGCACGGGGAACAGGCACGCAATCATTGGCCGAGTTCAGAATTCGCAACCACTCTGCGATGGAATTCCCCTCGAGAAAGGAAAATCACCACCGAAACCGAGACGGAGAGAGAGAGAGAGAGAGAGACCGTTCGCGATGCCAGTTTGTTTAACCCATTACACCCACCGGAACCTAATAATTTATGGACTTCGTATGCTCGTTACCTCTGCTCTGATCCTCGCGCGTCCATAAAATGCGAATTCGAATTCCCATTTATTCTACCTCGTGGAGCAAACATTGAAAGGATTAACGACGGGGCGGACCCTACGAGGGAATTACAGGTACAGCCACGTAGGTAGCCGAGCAATAGCAAATTATTATCTTGCTCGCTACGCCTACCGGTGGAACGAGCTCAATCGACGAGTCCTATCGTTCTGCCCGATTAACCACTATTGTGTTTGCTTGCCCCGAGCAGGTGTCCCGAAGACAAATATTGCGTGCACGCGACAACGTTGACAATTATCGATGGAACGCGTAACGCACGGTCCGCTTGAAATCTAACGACGATTTTAATGCTGTCGCGTAACCAGTTTCGTGCACGGTCTCGCATATAGTCCAGGCATGGGTGCACGGAGAACTGACGTGTCTCCGCGGAATACCGTCTTGTAAATTGCAACCTGCGGTCATATATCTTCCGAATAGATTAAATAAATTAAGTCGTTTCGATGTTTGATCGCTTAAACCGTGCCGGGGATCGTAACTTTGCGAAATACTCCGCCGACTATCAAAAGTTAGGAGCGTGATATAACGATTCATTTGTATCGAGAGACTAAACAGTACTAATTGTAATATTTTCAGTTAGACGAGGTGTTACCGGGAACCTGTTATTCCAGTATTATTAAGCGGATTTTGTTCATTTCCTCCGGAGTGCCCGACGTCCGGCGTCACAAGTGTAAATCATTATTTCGATCATACAAAGTATCTGTACGGAACTGCGGGTGTTCATAACTTTCGCTTGTACATTTCAGCCGACTCGAGCAACTTAAAAACGCTGTTCTGAGGATTCAAACGACCCTCGCGAGGACAACGAGGACAGTGGACGCGGGAGAATAAATCTGACCTTCGATTGAAATTTAACGAGCAGCCTGAACGGTCACAGATGTGCAACCCTGTCGCACCCCGTCTCCGGATCGGATCGGTTGCTCGGTTTCGAAAAGCTACATTCCAATCACCGAGCAACCAGTTCTAAATCGAATTCTCTATGACTACACGGGCGAATCCCCGATTCCCAAGCAAAACCGAAACACGATCACGCTGGAAATTGTCTTCGAACTGATTCGAAGGTTGCAGAACGCAACGGTTACGTTGGCCGTATCAGCCGAGTGAACAGGTAAACAAACAAAGGAACCGAGCGAATAGATAAGGTAGATAAAGATGTAAATCGACGGGTGTCGGGGTCGGGTGAATATTTGGTGTCGAGTGCACCCTCGGGCGGGTGCCAGGTTTCACAGGGACAGAGGGGGACGAGGTCCCGGGTGAAACGGATCCGGTCCCGTCCGTTCAGAACCGTCGAAATCCTCGATAGCGGCGAAGAGAGGCGCGTTGCCACATAGGAACTGCATCGGGGAGTCTGCCGTCGGGCCGAGATCCGAGACCCGAGACCCGAGACTCGAGACAGGCTGCTCCAGCGGTCGAGCAAGTGCCAGTTGCTCGGCAGCAGTTGCCACGGCTGGACGACACACGTTCGCATCCTTTTCTCGAGGGGATCCTCCTTCGCGCGTACACCTACCCTTCCGATCCGTACTGCTGTCGAAACTCAAACGATACACCGAATTCCGTTCTATTCGGTGCTGTAACGATTGGGCCCCTGGATTCCTTCGGGGAAAGAAACGAAAGTGTAATACGTACACTTTAGATTTATCTAGCGAGGAGGAACGAAAGGTGGATCGAGTGAGAGTGTGTGTCCGAGAGAAAGAAAAAGAGAAAGAAAGGAAGAGAGAAAAAGATCTGCAGAGACAGGAACTCTGTACGCGAAGAGAGAGATCATGAAAAGGAGGATGCCATGTGCCTGGAACAGTGAGTGCGTGTGAGTGGCCAGTGCGTGTACGTAAGTGTCGGACCAGTGGCTTCGGTCCTTCGCCCCTCGAGGACGTACTACCACCGCCAGCCGAGGACACGATGATGATCCCGATGATACGCGCTGCCATCCTCCTATCCGTCTTCGTTCGTCTTGATGCCGTCGCGAACACCATCACCAAGGCCAAGGTAAGTGGCTAAATGCACCGCGGTGTCGAACAAATGAGAACCGGATCGGTTCGGAGCCCTTAACGATAGGTCAACCAGGTCGGGTACCGTTCACCAATCATCGTCCTATTGGATCCCATTCGCTTCACGTGAATTCCAGGAAGAGAAATACACGTTGCTTTCATTGAAAATCAATTGGAACGATTACCGTAAGAAGAACGATGTCATCCCTTACAATTAGCCGGAACTATGGCAAATGTTAGCTCGGATCGAACCAATTGGTTACGCTACGAAGAAAATACATGAAAATCTGACTTCGCGGAGGGTTGAACTGCGAGAGAAGTATCATAGGCGGCGGCGGCGGCTGACAGAAAAAATGATTAGCACTCGGTGTGCTGCACAAACGTCGGCCTTCCAAGTAAGTGTCCCGCCGCGCGATACAAATAGTCTTTTGTTTGCACGGAGCAAAGACGAAAGGTAAATAACGGTGTTGAGAGACGCCCGATTAAAAGATCCGACAATCGAACTTTTTTCTTCTTCTTTCCTCTTTCTTTCTCTCTCTCTCTCTCTCTCTCTCTCTCTCTCTCTCTCTCTCTCTCTCTCTCTCTCTTTCTGTTGTCTTCTATTTTAATATAATTAGAAATGCTATCGCTCCTCTCCTCTTTCCCTTTGTCAATGATTAATCGGAGCGGTTCGCTCGTACCGTGCTGCCCGTTGCTAACTTAATTATGTGGAGCACCGATAACTCGCCGCTTTTACACCCGTAACAAGATAATTCCGATTTCTCATTACGAAATTTTATTTGGGCTTCCACGCGTTTCCCCGTTCCGAGCCAAACCGCCCTAATCCGCGTGTATTCCGAGCCGATTAAGCCTTCCGCGAAACGGTATCCAATTAGCGAAATGAACCGTGTCAAGTGATATTTTTTTCCTCCTCCGTTACACAACTCGGGTCGTCCTGCATCAATTGTTTCGATCGACGAATGAAAATTGTTCACGGCAACAATCCGCGCTTTTTGTCTGTCGCTCTCACGGCGAAGGTATCGTAGAATCCTCGGCTAGCCGATCCTCTCCGCGAGCGTTCCCGAGAAGATCAGAATTTATTTATGTCGCGGTCATTCGTTTCCTCGTTATCGGAATTAATTACGATAGAGAGCCGGCCGAGTGTCCAGAGGAGAAATTTTTCTTCCAGCAGCCCTCCGATAGTTTGTAAATTACGGTCGAACATTGCCGAGGCGAGGGGTGGCTAAGCCGTGGAGCGATAGCGGGGTTTTTCATCGGAACCGCGGATAACAATTGCCTCCAATTATTTTCCGGAGCTACTGATGTGGAGCTCATCGTTTCCCCCCTTCGACGGTGATAACCCGCGAACGTTCACGCCGAACAGTTTCCAAGAAGGCGAATCGCGTGTTTCCCGTGTCTCTCGCGTCTCTTCTGACCCAAAACTGTATTACAAGCGGCGTTACAACGAATTAAGATTGCGATCGTGCCAGTATCTCGTCAGCCGAAGCGGAGATTCCTGCTCTCCATTGCTGCGTTTCTTTCGGATGATACGCACAACCATCCTTATCGAGCGTATTTACGGTGCTGCGGTTATAAATTGTAACGCGAAACGCGGCGCGGAGAGCGTATGCTGTTTCCATTTTCAAGATACGTGTACCGTATGTACGTACACTGGCTCGCGAAAGTACTCGAACGCTTAGGTTTACAAATTTTAACGAGTAAAATAAGATGTACTGAACTAATCTGTATAGAACAATTTGGTAGTAAGGGGGAAGCCTCAAGATTATGTGAGTAAAAGTTGAAAAGGATTCAACAGCCTAGGCAGAAGTTATGGTATATTTGTTAGAAACACGCGTAATTTTCTGTTCTCCGTCAGTTAATTTCTTTCGTCGACCTGATCGAGCGTTGTTCGCAATTGTTCCTTCGTTTTTCGATTTTTTAATAATACAATGTATTGTAGACTTACGGCTGTTTATCATTTCTGCAATCTCGTTATGTGATTTTCCATTCTTATGCAATCGAAGTATCATTTCTCTTTCATACTTTTCTGTTTCTGACTTTTTAGTCTTCATTTTAACTACTACTGTGCACAGTTCTACGTTGCTGTTACGGAAACGATGCCTTAACAGCAACTGAACGTACCAATGTTCTCATTCAGTGGTAATGTGTACATTTCTTTCTAAGAAAGACGAAAACATATCATCAGCGTTACAGCGTTCGAATACTTTTGTGAGTCACTTGTTACGCGTGTTTCTATTAAATATATCATAACTTTTGCCTACGCTGTTGAATCCTTTTCAAATTTTACTCACATAATCTTGAGGCTTCCCCCTCACTACCAAATTGTTCTATACAGATTAGTTTAGTACACCTTATTTTATTCATTAAAATTTGTAAACCTAAGCGTTCGAATACTTTCGCGAGCCACTTATTACGCGTGTTTCTAATAAATATATCATAACTTCTGCCTACGCTGTTGAATCCTTTTCAAATTTTACTCACATAATCTTGAGGCTTCCCCCTCACTACCAAATTGTTCTATACAGATTAGTTTAGTACACCTTATTTTATTCATTAAAATTTGTAAACCTAAGCGTTCGAAACTTTTGTGAGTCACTTATTACGCGTGTTTCTATTAAATATATCATAACTTCTGCCTACGCTGTTGAATCCTTTTCAAATTTTACTGACATAATCTTGAGGCTTTCCCCTTACTACCAAATTGTTCTATACAGATTAGTTTAGTACACCTTATTTTATCCATCAAAATTTGTAAACCTAAGCGTTCGAATACTTTCGTGAGCCACTTGTTACGCGTGTTTCTAATAAATATATCATAACTTCTGTCTACGCTGTTGAATGCTTTTCAAATTTAACTGACATAATCTTGAGGCTTCCCCCTTACTACCAAATTGTTCTATACAGATTAGTTTAGTACATCTCATTTTATTCATCAAAATTTGTAAACCTAAGCGTTCGAATACTATCGCGAGCCACTTGTTACGCGTGTTTCTAATAAATATATCATAACTTCTGTCTACGCTGTTGAATCCTTTTCAAATTTTACTGACATAATCTTGAGGCTTCCCCCTTACTACCAAATTGTTCTATACAGATTAGTTTAGTACACCTTATTTTATTCATTAAAATTTGTAAACCTAAGCGTTCGAATACTTTCGTGAGCCACTTGTTACGCGTGTTTCTAATAAATATATCATAACTTCTGCCTACGCTGTTGAATCCTTTTCAAATTTTACTCACATAATCTTGAGGCTTTCCCCTTACTACCAAATTGTTCTATACAGATTAGTTTAGTACACCTTATTTTATTCATCAAAATTTGTAAACCTAAGCGTTCGAATACTTTCGTGAGCCACTTGTTACGCGTGTTTCTAATAAATATATCATAACTTCTGCCTACGCTGTTGAATCCTTTTCAAATTTTACTCACATAATCTTGAGGCTTCCCCCTCACTACCAAATTGTTCTATACAGATTAGTTTAGTACACCTTATTTTATTCATCAAAATTTGTAACCCTAAGCGTTCGAATACTATCGCGAGCCACTGTATGTATTGCGGCGAAACCCTCAAAGGGAAGGACGACTCGTCGATTTCTTCGTATTTACATCGCGCGCGATAATATTGGAACAGTATTCTCAATATAATTGTGGATGTATAATCTATTTATAGGAGAGTCTTGTCGCGTCTTGCGAAAAGAAACGGGAGATGAAGAAAAATTGGATTTCTCGAGATCCCTTAATATGGTCGGATACGCGAATTTCTGACGAAGAAACCGAACCGGCGCGGATGCAAAACGAATAAGGCAGCAGCAAAAGCCGGCAAAAGGCAGCGGGGGAATATCTGCTAACACCTGAGCATTCGGGAGAAGCTCTCTTCTGCGTGTCGCAATGCACGAGAAGGTGCACACGTGTGTTCCACGGCGAGCCCCGGTGGCCGGAAAGAGAGAAAGAGAGAAAGAGAGAAAGGGTCCGGGGACGAGGAGAGGACCTCGTAAGATATTGGCTCTCCCCAAACAGGTTTCTTAGACACATTCTTTCTGGGCTTGATGCTCGCCATTCGTGCAGTCCGGCATCTTATTAATTATTGCCCGTCTCGGCAGGATTAAGACGCGAAACATACAACGGACATTGTCCGATTTCGAAATTCCTCCTCCGACGCCGGGTCCCCGGGATATTGTTCGACTATTATGTGTACGCGTTTGAATCGGGAATCAGCTCCGTATACAGGGTGCTCGTAAAGTTCTTTTCGTTCGCGAAGACGGCGTAACGCTCGACGAGAAATTGCTTTTGTCGCAGACGTCGTTGAACCGTCGCGCGTCGATCGCTGAAGGATTCCTCTGACCCTGAAAGAGGACAGGTCGTCACACCTTCGACGCCACCCCGGTTTATCGGTTTTCTCGCGCGCGAGAAAGTTGCGATTACATACACGGAAGCGGCTCGTGCGCGCGACGTCGCCGCCGGAAAGAATTTGTCTCGGCCGATTTGCATACGTTCAATGTTAACGAACGATATTCCCGGCCGGTAACGAGGGAGGACCACGCGTGTACGCGCGCACACGTGCGACCGCGTGCCTGTTCGCTCGCATATTTAATGAAACCGGGGATCGTTTGTTCGCTAGATTATGAATAAACCGGCGACGCGACTCTCCCGTGTACTTTAATTTTACAACTGGGTATCATCGACGTAATGAGATACGTGGATGGTCGAGCAGCATCCGATAAGCCTGGACTCGCGACGTTCGATGATTCAACGATAAGATATTGGTGTTTTAGGCACGGTTCATGGCGCCGCGTTTACACCGGTACTATTCCGATCGTGTTTATCCGATATTAAAGCGAGCCGAGGTACTTTCGATGTTGCGTCGATAGTAAACGTGTCGCGAACGCGATCGCTATCAGCGCGACAGCGGATTCATAGCACTCGATTATGCTTTCCCGAGTGAACGCTGTTAACCGGAAACTGGTCGTCGAGCGACAGACGTTTGTAATTTGCTATTTTAGGTAGATAGATGAGTTTTAGGTCGGACAGAAGCGAGTATAATTTCCGCTAATTACCGTGTCTAATGGCCGAACGTTATTTCACAGCGGAATAACGAGGAACAAAAGAGGCGGAGAGGCGGTTACTCGTCAAGGGCAAGACGACGAGACGGTGTTGGGAATCGAAAGAGAGGAAGGCGAGAAATTAAAAGAAAAGCGAAGAAAAAGCGTGAGCTTCTCGGATGCCGGTGTGCCCACGTATGAATTCCACTCGGTGGCGGTGCCTACGTAAAGTGGTTTCTCGGCCAGGGAGTCGGGACGAAAAAAGTTTGACACATTCCGCCGGTGCGCCCTCTTCGAGGGGGAAGAACCCGAAGGGCTCCCGAGGTCTACGACATCTTTTTAGGATCGCGTGAAAACTAATCGACAGACCTCCTCTCGACCGTACAGCCCGTTCCCGAACGAGATCGAAATCTTGATAGATTTTCGATAATTGCACGACATTCGCTGTCCGGTAATTTACGAATCGGTCCTAGGAGCGGGCCATTTTCGATTTTTATAAAAAAAAAAAATGATTTTTGTATAGTCTAATAGTGCGTGCATGACGTGCCAAAGTCAGATTTTTGAAAAAAAATTGTTTTATGGAGATATACGCATGGTAAATCACCATTTCTTCGCTCCTGGGAATTCATCAATTTTCAGTGCGATAGTTATGTAATTACGCCGCCTATAATTGAATACTTATTCAATCTACAAATTATATTCGGTCTACTTGTCTACAGTCTCTACAGTCTAATTTGTAGACCAATATAATTGAATACTTATAATACTTGATTTTAAATTGTATTTATTATAAATCGATAATGGTTATTGATTGAAAATCAATTGGGTCTCATGAGTTTTTGCACAAAGTTGGATCAACGTTACACCTTGCCAAAACGATTAGTTCCAGACCAAAATCTATTAAAGGATTTGTTCTATGCTTCCGTAAATAAAAAATGGGCAGAAAACAGAGATTTTCGATTAGCCCGTATTACTTAATGTTAACAACTTTTTACAAAAATTCTTTCTTTTTTTGCCAAATAAGCGTTGTACCCGTGGCAATCTCTCCACAAAATTTTCAAACAAATTCGTTGGATAGTTGCGTTTATACAGATTTTTTGCCGCTTTTTGGCCATTTGGCACCACTGTGCGCCGCCGCGAGAACCTTGGTCGTTGATCAGCCGGTAATATCGAGGTTTATCGCGAGTCAAATCAATCCCGCTACTCTGTAATCAATTCTCTCGTGTCAAGCACGAAGCGGCCGGTACCGCGTGGCGCCAACCTGCTCGAACACTTCTGCTGTTTGCTCTTAATTCTTTTTTATTTTATTGCTTTGGAGTGTCTCTCTCTCTCTCTCTCTCTCTCTCTCTCTCTCTCTCTCTCGTTTCCTCACTCTGTCTCCGTCTCTCCTTTACGGGTTTTTTTTCTCTCGAACGTTCCAATTCCTGGTACGTCATTATCATTTGTGACGGTCGGTCGAACGTACAATTAATAACCGACTACCACGGAAAATGTGCTCCGATAATTGGCGCGCGTGTCAATGACGACGGGCGCCATCAAGATCCCGCCACGGTAATTAACACTCGTAGCATCGTTAAGAGGACGCGCCTTCCTTCCTTCCTTCGTTTTCGTCGATCTCCCCGCGTCGGAGATCTTTCAAGAGATTTTTCGTCGCACGATATCTCTCGCCTCGAAACGAGATCTGTTTATATAATAATTGGTCCGTCGCGTCTCGTCGATTCGATTCGATATTAATAGAAACGGTCGAAGCGAACGTGACGAACGTTCGGCGGGACCGTTTTTTCGGTTTTCCGATTGATAAACCGGCTCCGGGTGAAACAGGATCGGTCTCTGAATTTCGCTGGGCGGCATAGGTGAACGGGCCCGAGACACCGGTGCGACTGCGCGAAACCCCGAATACATTCGGACAGGTGCAACAGGTAATCGGCGACGGTCGATATCTATCCCGTAGAAATTTGCATTGGCGCGTCGTCGGCAGCTTGCATACCCGGTGATCCCTTTCGATGAATCCCAATTAGAACGCGGGGGAGAACGGACCGCCGATCGAAACCGATCTCTTTCCGCCGTGCGTCGAATTCTGTAATATGTCAAACTGCAATCGGGAGCACCCAGTATACGGACCCGTCGAATCCAGCACGCGCAACGTCAACTTATATCGTTCGTTAAGATTTATTTTCCCGCGCGAATGAAAACTGCGTGTGCCCGATTACGCGCCGAAAGACTCGTTCCGCTGCGCTCTGAACCGTGTTATCGATTTCTTTCGTTTTCTTCTCCCCCCCCCCTTTTTCTGTCATTTTTCTGTTGTACGACAGGGTTCCGAGCGTTTACGTGTTTGTCGACTCGACTTCGAAGGGTCGAAGACCTATCGCACGTTTCTGGAATATTATAAAACAGCGACGAACATATTATAACCAGCTTGAACAATTCGAGAGAACAGGGCAACAAACGATCGGTTAGAGTTTTTAATCTTCTACAAACGGTTACAAACGTGTCATGATACGACCGTTTGTTGCACCGAATTGTTGGAAGAATTTGTTCCTCTACGGTCACGTTGAACCGAACCTGAGCTCTTCAATTGCGATCTCGCGGATCGTAATCGATTTGCGAATAAATCCCGGCCGCCAGCGTCCACTAGCCACGCGAGACACAATGTTACGATGCTCGGCTAGCTTATCGGTAAACAAATTGAATGTAAACGAAGAACGACCGCTTACCGTATTATCTTCTCGCGTGACGAGAATCCGTCGCACCGTTTCGCGAGTGTCTTCGCATACCTCGAACGGTTCACTTTCAAAAAAACGAAAGCCGTTCCTCTGCCGGCGAGGAAACAGTTCGGTCGACGCCGAGCAGTTTGCCAATCTCGATTTGAAAATCGTGTGGGCGACTGCGACTGACAATCCGCGAAAAAATATTCCAATTTTTCAAGGTGTAAACCCATTACGCAGTGTCAACCGTGAATTCTCATTACGAGTCAGTGCCAACCTTACAATTTGGAGTCAGTGGAACTACCCACACCACCGCACAGTGTCGCGACTGGTCATTCTTGGTGGAAAAAAATCATAGATCGTTTCATGCTTCTTCAAACCGATTGAAATTTTGTGGTGGGTCGTGTAATGAGATTGAACGTATGTGGAACCTTTAAAAATAATATTTATATTGAACAATATTATATAAATTGTAGAAACAAATATAAAAATAAATAAAAAATATCATATTGAATAATTCTTCGCTAATATCGCTATCAACTAAGTTACTTATGGGATTAGACGGAAGTTCTTGTTAAAAGTAGATCCAATACACCTTTCGGTAGCGAATTTGTATTTTTCTGCGGTATCACCTTATAATAATTTATAATGGGATCAGAAGTAATTAACAGCATTGCGGCCTTGTGTGTGGCCTTCTTGAGCCTCTTCAGGTATGACTCTTAGGTGTCCAGCGTGCCCTGTGTATTTCAAATGCGACGCTCGGCGACAACCTCAGGTTTCGTCTAAGAGTCAGTCGCCAGAACGGCGCGACTGACTCGTAACGAGAATTCACTGTACACACACCGGTTCGATAAATTCTAACCGATAATTGCGTTGGTCACCGTGGATTCCGCGTACGCGAGAGCTTTCGGAAGATGTTTCGCCGGCATGTGATAAATTTTCGAATGAAACGCGCCGTTGTCGCGGATGTTAGCATAGTTTCGAAGAGCCTCCGGTGATTAGAGTCTAGTTCGAGGATTGAGCAATGTGCATAGTCGTCCGTTGTGCCGCGAGGAAAAATTATCGGACAACGGGGCGACGTGTTAACTCCACCACCAGTAACCGGCAACCGGCGATCGTTCCGCAGAGGGAACGTGCGAGAATCGTTTAAATCCTCGGCGAGAACACGCGCGAATAAATGATCCTTTAACATTCTGCTGGCGCGCAGCCGGTCGACTGGAAGCGATAATCGACTCCGAATTTACACAACCGCAAAAAAAAAAAACCGTGAAAACTCGCGTTCTCAAGTGTTACGTCACGAGCGCTCGCTCGAGAATTCTTAGATGACGGAATACCAATTGGCAATTAACGTTATTACCCGTTGTTATGGGAGCCGAGTATGTTCTAACTCGACCTTCTCTCTCTCTCTCTCTTCCGCTTTATCTCTTCGTAAGTAAAGAGTGTCCCAAAATGACCTGACATTTTTAATTGCGCGCCATTTTTTTTTTGTGGTGACGGCAACTGGCATCTGGAAGTACGAAACGCATAGAAATTGTGAAAATTCGCTACAAAAATGGTGAAAACTTTGCAGAGACGGTTCGAAAAGTCCGCACGGATTTTGGTCGTCATAACGCACCATCTCGCAAAATCATTTGCAGCGATGAGTGATGCATTTCGGGGACCGAAAATCCACAAGTGATTCAACAGCTTCTCATGCATCCACCATGAGTCACTTTTTCGTGCAAATTTTGGGTTGGAGGAGTAATTGGGCCGTACTTTTTTGAGAATGCTGCTGGAAATATGTTTACCGTCACTGGTGCCCGTTATCGTGACATGATAACCAACTTTTTACGGAATCATTTTATTGGAATCACGCACTTGGAAGACATATTCTTCGAACAAGAAGAGAAGTTTCCTAGTCGTGTTATCGCCACCAAGATCGTGCGATTTGACGCCATTGGACTTTTTTCTTTGGGGTTTCCTGAAAGGAAAAGTGTATGCCAACGATCCACAGACCATTCCGGAGCTCAATGAAGCAATTGCAGCAAGCATGCAATTGCAGCATTACTGAAATTAGTCCGCAACTATGTCAAACAGTTATCGAAAATTTCGTCAAAAGAGTGAACGTTTGCAAACAGGGACGAGGCGGCCATTAATCATATATTGTGTTCCACACATAATAGCCTCCATATGTTTGTACATTACATTCAAGTAAAAACATTTATACTTTTCAAAAAGAAAATACGTTTTATCAATAAATTAAAATGTCAGCTCATTTCGGGACACCCTTCAGTTAGATTTGTTTCACGATACTAAATGTGAGACCTAGCGGGAATTACTCGTATATAGAAACGAATGGATTCACAGAAATTTTCAATTATTCTAGGTTCGCGGATCGGTCGCGTTTACCGGAGAGCCTCGATTGACCGATCAGCCGGTTAAATACCGTCCCATGACTAATAACGTGCTACAGTGGCACATATATAAGTGGCTGGTCGTTAATCGGTATTTTCAAGCGCCCTCGGTAGCGACCTTATAATCAGAGACACTGACAAATCACTGTGTTTCTCTCGTCGTCGGGTTTGCAGAAAGAAACGACACCTTCCGAGAACCCGTCATTAAACGGATACACCGGCTTGCCGAACGTATCTTTATCCCTACCATAAGCTTCGAATACCATCTAAGAAAAATTCTCACGTTCGAAGAGCTACATATTCTGCGCTTCCCGTAGAAATAATTGTGCAATCCTATCGGGACATAAATGATGAACAGTTATTCTCGATTGTTTAATATATTAGTTATCGATCGACGTAATCGGTCCTCGTTGACGAACAAAAAGAAGAACAATGATGGCCGTGAATACTGCAACAAGTAGCAACACGTACTACACGTCAGCCATATGTGGCTGACGGAGTTATTTGTGCAGGTTTTAAAATGAATTTTCGCGTTGATATATTCATTGTACTAAACTTAATTAGGATCTGTAACATGCAAGAAAGTCGGAGGATTACTCAGTATCGTACATTTAATTTTTTGCAATTTTTATTTCATTAAATAACTTACTTTGATTTTACGGAATTTTTCGGGTTTCTAGTTTGGCGTTCAAAGTGTTAATGAACCGTCCGGACGATAGTCCGAAAGATAATCTAGCGTTAATAAATATATTAAAAGGGAAACGTGCGAGCGCACGTTCGTGGAGATGCATCGTGATATTATATCAGCATGCGTCGTGTAAGGATTCATTGAATACAGGATGCCACGTGCAGGTGCATCGCTATGACGCCACTTAACCACCGTAGATAATTACTAATCGTGTTATGTCATCGTGGTCGCATGCGTTCGCTCGCCTGAACAGTTCGCCGCGACGATACGGGGTGTCTTCGAAGAATCGACCAAAATCGTTTCGCTCGGCTCCGAACGAACGGTACCGGAAAATCAATTGTCGATGAATCTTACTGGAATATCCGCGCGTAGGTGTGCGCGTGCACCGGTGTTGCAACGCGGAGAAAACGAGGCGCAAAAGGGGGCCACTGTATCGCGCGCGCGCGTGTAACTCGATAGATGAAATCTTGTTGCAACTGGCTGCTACGATTACGAGAAAAGGAAACACCGATATCTTACCGGTCTGCTCGATTTTAATCGTGCGTCTATGGCAGACGTTAGGCTCCCTCGCCCTCTCGTCGCGAAGACGCACAGTGGGCAATTTGGACAAAATCGGATTCAAAATCAAGGAACTTTCGATAGGAATGAGGTAGAAACTTTGTAGAATATGGGAAAAATAGGGAGATTGTTACCATCCAATCATTTCAACGAAAAAATGACGTCATTAGTTTTTGTCAGAAAAATCTATTCTTTGCAAAATCCTGAGGTCGTAGACAAATTTTGTGACCAGATTTGAAATCAACGTGAAAACATGTATGGGAAATGATGTATAGCGTGTTAAAAAGAAATTTTTTCCGCGCGTGGTATTGGAAAAACTAAAATTTTCTTGAATTTGTGCGCGTTTAACGAATTTTCTCGAGCTTAAAAAACGTTCGAAACGTTCGTTTATCATCCAGGCCTTAGCGACATATATAGAGAAATCAATATTAAATACTTAAACTTACTAATCGAATCATTTTAGTTTGTGGGACGTATTTGTTATTCCTTACATAACTTTACAATAAAACGTTCTTTCATTTGATGTATTATTTTCTAATATTAGATAATATATTGTGAAAATATTCCCAGCAAAAGTTACTTACTCAGTATTCAGCTAACAATAAATTATATTGAACATACTAATCGAATCATTTTAGTTTGTGGGATGTAATTGATATTTCTTATATAGATTCACAATAAAACGTTTTTGTATTTGATGTATTATTTTCTACTGTTAGATAATACATTGTAAAAATATTTCTAAATATTATTTTCTAAATATGAATTGAAGGTGACTACAATTTTTGTTATGAAATCATATAATCTTTTTATGCAAGTCAATGCATCTTTGTATTCTCGTTAAAACAGTATTAAAATTCGAAAATTGATCAGTTAAGAAGTTATGGTTTTTACTACACGGCCAAGTGCGGCCCGCGGGCCACCGGTTGCTCATCACAGGTTCCTAAAATCATTCTATCACTGAATCATTCTATTACTTCTGCTACCCTTCGCTCTTGCAATATCTTTTCAGTCTTCGATCAACTGTTTCAGTTTCCCACTATTCCGTATAATTAAAAAAAAGAAAACGCTTAAGGTTAATTGCTGGTAATTAAAAAACACCATTTCGTCGTAGCATCCGGCGTTTCCCTTTAATCGCGTCCGCGGTGGCGCCAACCGAGCATACTCTCGGTACTCGCGCACGTACTCGAGCGTGCACCGTCGATCGTTAGCATTCAACGCGTCGTCCGATTATACCGCGATGCACCTTGTTGCACTGTATTACGCTGTATTGCATCGCGTCGCGTTGCAACTACGTTACGCATTCCCGTGAACGCGGGCGTGTGCATCGTGATAATCGACCGGTCGCCGAAGCATCTACAGGGTGTTTCCAGGGTACCCCATAAGGCGACATTTTGAAAAATTGTATAATAATTCTGCGATGCGAATATCAACCGTTCGCGCGTGATCGATTGCATACTAGCATTACAAAATCAATATAGAGGATTATTTTGTCGTAAGAAACGACGATAGCGGTACTCTGCGATAGCAGATAAAGGAGTTCCCGGCGGTACATTCAATAATTTTAACGGTTGTAATTACCGGGATGGCTGCTCGTTTAAAATCGTAAATCATGTTGCAGATTCCGCGCGATGCATATGCATGATGCAACACGATCCAGGCGCCTGTTCTGATGGATCGGAGGCGCCTTCTTTACTGGACGGAGGCGCCTCCTCCGAGTTAAAGACGCCTCTGTTCTAGACCATTCCGAATGAATCATTCCCGAAGCAGGAATTAAGGGGAGGCTCTCGATCGAATTATTTCCACGTGACCGATCCACCGAACCTGCTTGCGCGTTTAATTGTCACGGGTTCGCATGTTCCCGAACGATTCGAACCGGTCGACGTTAATTTCGTGTACGAATCCTGTTCGAAAGACGTGGTACACGGTTACGAAGAGGTCACCACGAGTGATAGGGCGATGCGCTGGCAAATTTCTCCGAACCAGTGAACGATGCCGGATGGATTCAGGGAAATCCTCGGAGAAAATTAGTCATGCCGTGAATCATGCGACCGGTTTTTATTTTTGCTTCGAATCAACGGGAAACGGTATACTCGTGACCGTTCTACCGGGCTCTGGACCGGCCTGGTATCATGTTTACAGAATATTCATGGTAGTTATTTATAAAACGGCGAATCGTTCCTTCGAGATATTAAAGGACAACGATGATGCGTGATGTTTCAGGAGGAGTGCAGAAAGAGGATAGCCGAGTGCACGATGAGCGACGGTGCGAGCACACCGGTATGTGGGAGCGACGGTGTTACGTATTCAAGTCAGTGTCAGGTCATCTCGAAGCAGTGTCAAGGCATGTCCATCCTTATCAAACACACTGGTACTTGTCCAGGTAAGGTGGTACTCTCTGGTTCGAGTAGGCGAGCCATAGAAGCGTTGAATCGTACCTATGTACGTCGGGGCGTTTTCCCTTGTTCGTCGCGTCTAATAACGTAAAAGAAGGAACATAATCGAACCTGTCCATCCACCGGCAGAGACACCGGCGTGCTTCTCCGCAAGGCTGACCGCCAGGCCTGGTGCGCGACCAGTATGCCGGCTCGACGGCACATACGCACCTGTGCAATGTCACGAGGAAACCGGGTACTGTTGGTGCGTGACGCCGCAGGGCAGACCACTGCCCGACACCTCGGTAAGACACCAAAGACCAAGATGTTTGAAACCTGGTCCCAGATCTGCTGCTTCCACCAGGAGCGGGCAAAGGAGGCGCTCGCCGAACTGGAAGCAGCGAAGGCAGTACAGCAGTAAGCACAGGAACACCTGCGACCGCGCCGAGAAGTCCAAGTTCAACGGGAACTTGATCGAGAACTTCAAGATCGAGTACAGGCGGACCAACATCTCCACCGACGGTGAGGATTTCATCAGATACCAGCGTTTCGTTTCGTTTCGTTTCGTGTCGATTCTAATATTCACATTTCACTCTGAACGCTTTCGATCCTCGAAATTGTTCCGCCAGGTGTACAACTAGGGCTAACGTGTTCTTTGAAAAGTTCACTTTTCCAACGTGTATTCGTATATATACAATATACAGTGTGTCCCGCGAGCTCTGTCCACTCGAATAACTTGGTTATTTCAAACAATACGGGGAAACGTTACGTACAGAAGTTGTTGGGTTTAAGAAACCGCATAGTAGGGACGTAGAGAAGATATAGATGTCACCTTTGTTTTTTTTAATGGAATAGTATATTTTTTTACGATAGCACGATAGACAATAAAACACTGAATTCAGTGGATACCACCTTTTTGACCTTGAAATGACCTCGAGCAAGAATAATCATGTCGAAGCGGATGAAATGTGGAAGATTAAAAGTTACGTGTTTCAGCAAAGATTGCGCGTTGTTTACGTCGGGTTGACCTTCCGCTTCAACATGATTATTCTTGCTCAAGGTCAAAAAGGTGGTATCCACTGAATTCAGTTTTTTATTGTCTATCGTGCTATCGTAAAAGAATATACTATTTCATTTAAAAAAAAAAAAAACATCGGTGGCCTTGAAATTTCATTATAAAAACACGACATAAGAAATTTTTTTCTTCACCATTATATTTGTCCTCTGAAGTTTTCTGACAGGACTGTAAATACGAAAGATATTTAGGTGTTCCCATTTATGTGGGACACCCTGTATATACATATATATGTACCTATCATTTGATAACGATCGGCCGACCGACAGGTGACAAGAACGTGGAGAGGGTGTTGTCGTGGAAGTTCGTCACACTGGACAAGAACGGCGATGGTTACCTGGATAGGGCGGAGTACAAGGAGCTGAGGAGGCTCGCGAAGAAGGCGGTAAGGCCGAAGAAATGTGCTCGCACGTTCGCCCGCACGTGCGACCTAAATCGGGATTTGAAACTCTCCAGGCAAGAATGGGGTGCCTGCCTCGCGAACGACTTCACTCGTAAGTTTAACACGTGGTGCACGTGCTTCTCACTCGAGATAACGGAGAATCGAAAGCTGTGCACTGCCCCTAACGTGCTCACCTGATAGCAGTGCTCACGGGGCGGACAGCTTGCTACCCATATTCGGTGTTGAACTTTCAAGAGTCGCGAGCAACGTGGAATAAATTCTCCAGATGAAAACTTCTTTCCCCTAGCCGGTCAGCATATAGGAAAGAGAGTCGAACGTTCGTTAAACATTGATTAAAATTCATAGTTCTTTTTCTTTTCGACTGGGTAATAGGGTTGCCGTTAGAGCCGAGCATTATGGTTTTGAAACGCCGAAGCGGGCTAATGTATACAGTCCCGAGGCATCGTATCGAGTAGGTCCCACTTATCAAACGCGTACGATCGCGCCATGTCGTTTCTACCTATTAGAACACTGGTGCCTGCCTTCACCCATAGACGGTAGACCTTCGCGACGTATGCTATCGATAATAGAAACGATCGGTCTACCGTCCAGTAGAAAGTTCTAATCTCGAAAGCAGCTCTTAAGAGTTCAACGCCGAAGTCCCGTCGCGTAGCAATCGGATCCACTTGGTTTTGCGGCTTGCACGAGAATAATATCTTCGATCCTTTCGCGCGAACAAAAATTCCTCGGTTTAATCGCGTCGCTCGAAATTTCGCCGAACCTTTTAATCAACGATTAAACGGGTTGAACGGAGTCGAGGACTTTACCGTTCACCGTCGAATCGTCAAATCCAGCTGCAAACATTGGTGAAACCGTTTTCCTGGTAGGCGCGAGCACCCAAGGTCTCAGCCGAGGTTGTTCGGTGCATAAATCAGTTTTGAACGCGCTGATATTTGCGAATTGGCGCCACGCTGTTACGCCACGGAACGTAGTCTCCCTCGGCGAGATAGGGCTTCGTTTCCGGACGTTACCGATCCGTGTCGATGATGAAAGGATCGAAGGTAGCTTTCCCCCCTAAACGATCCTTCGGAACACCTTGTTGGTCTCGCCGCACGACGCCCGAAAAAGTCATTACGAAAATTCTCCGTTTAATTATTATCTGTCGCGGGTCGGTGAACGAGTTGCCCACGATGCAAACTGAAGCGGCATAGAGTCGCAGAGACTGCTACATTTTATGGCGATCGTAAATTGAGATTAACAGCAACGCTCATACTTAGGCAGTCTAACGCGTGCTGATCTATCTACTTGCGTCGCATTGCAATCGCCTACGGGCAATTACCGCACGCGCTCTCCCTCTTCTCGCCTCGTTTCCTGGGTGAAGGTTGCTTTTTCTAAGCTTTTATCGGCTTTTACGCGGCGCGTTCTCTTCTTTTTCGAGATCTTTCGAAGCCGCCAACGTTCGCCGGGAGGCCGGCCGAGCCGTTCGCCGCGCCGGCCGGGAATAAAAATGTCCACAAAGAGCCCCCGGGCTCGAGAACGCGTCGTTCGAGGATGATACCGGAAGATGGTCGTCGCGGTCTTTGTCTCGGCGTCTAAATCGTGGCATAAATTACAAGCGTTGCCTGGACAGGATGTCGCGCACGCGAAGGGCCGTCGTCTCTATGGCGGGACCCGCTTAACATTCGTGAATCCTGCCGGAAGTTTGCCCACACTGCGGCCGGTTACCGAGGAATTGAAGCAATTGACCTCGTGTACGTACACGGACGTCGCGGCTGGCCTACAAGAATGACCGCCCGCGCTACTCGTCGCTCCGTCGTCGGTTCGTCGGTTCGTCGGTTCGTAAATCGGCGCCTACGCGATCTATCAGGTCGTTCCCGGACGTAATATGAACATATTACGCTACGTTGTATTTTCAAAGAGAAACTGATCTCGCGCGCCGCGCCGACACCGCCCGCGATCTCTAATTTTCCAGCGAAAGGATCAAATTGCTATTACCCCCGTCGCCGTCTAAACCATATCCTAATCAGACTGCCGGAAGGTCGAAGTAACAAAAGAATTGAACCTCTTCGTCCTAGGACAAACACCTCGTTTTCGTTCCGTCTATCCATGCCTAAGTGCTAAAACAATAACGCTGTGCAATAACGATAGAACAATCGTGGACTGACATATAGAATTGTGGTCAATTGCATGTCAATTATCGTGTTCGCGCGACCCAGCATCGACTTGTATGACCTCAGGAATCATCCATGTACAGTCTAATAATTGCCACTATTATTTATCATTGTTTGCTGATGTTGGATGGAGTAGATGTACAGAATTAACATTGTTGTGTATAGCCGCTGCTACTTGGAACGATGTCTAAACAAATGCTTTTGATCGTCTAACAATATTCCGGAAAACTGAAGGAGCACGTTTCAAATTCGTTTATTATCGAGCTGGATTGATTGGGTCTCTAACCAATTTATAAAAAGATGTAAAGTTGCATGTCAATTTTCATAATATTGCATGATCATAGAATGCTTGCCAAATAAATTCCACGGCACGAATACGTCCCTCAGTAATCTGGTACGCGAGTGGAAGAAAAGGTACAAGGTGATTTGAAATTAACGTTGGAGCAAACGTGAAAATTCCGAAATGTTCCGACGGTAATTCAAAATTACCCTGTACTTTGAAATCTTAAGAATGCGTACGCGAAAAGACTTGATTTGTTGGGTGCGTGAGATTATTGCTGCCTGAAACGTCGTTGGTTGAACGTCTAACAAAATGAGAGGGAAAATGTGAATTGAATGTTCGCCACCGCTCGCTGCTCTGCTATAAAACCTGCGATGCGCGAATGACAAACAAACATTGTACATATAGGTAAGGCCGGTCGGCTGAGTGACATCATTGTTATCATTTAGTACGTTTGTTCTTGTCGCTGAACCCCGCAGACGAGCGCCCCGAGGTCCCTGAGGCCCAGAGGACCCGGGCCATGGACCAAGGTGAGTCCTAGTTCTGCACATTAACAGCGCTGCCACGTTACCTCCGCGATTTCTTAATCTGAAATAGAATCTTAAATTAATCTTAAATTAATCTTAAATTAATCTTAAGTAGAACGAAATAACTTTTCGATGAGCAAGTCGCTCGGACTTTGAAATAAATTGGTCATTTGTGGAGCAACGGTAACAATAAGAAGAACACCTCGACCTCGACTCTCAATGACTATAATTTTTGGCAATTGTCGTTTCGCATAATCATGCGACAGGACCAGCCGTTTAGCTCTTGGATGTCGGAGATGGATCAGTTTTGCGGGCCGCCTGTTAACTGCAACCCGGTGTACACTCGTACATTTCTGTATGCGAAGAAATCAACTCCCAGGCGCAAACAGTGACGAGAAAGTGCGCGTTTTCTCGCGCATGCGCGGCGATTTTAGCATCAATGATATAAAATTCTGGATAAAATAGGGTACCTTGATCATCCTGTACGATTTAAAAAAATTTTTAATGATTTGAAAATAGCGAACTCTACGCCTCTTTGTAGCGCAAAGACAAAAACTCATAATATAGATACGCTACCGTTTTGGACGCGCATGCGCGAGCAAAGCGCGGCGCTAGTCAAGGGTTCAAATGGGTTAAAGTAAACAGTTTGAAATGAGAAAAAAATGGATAGTCAATAAAAATCCTTGCGACGATTGAACAGCAAAAGTCCTTTTCGAAAATTCGTTGCTCTATACAAATATCAAAGTATGGCGGTCTAAAGAATTATGTCGAACCTTGGTCAACGTGGCAATGCTATATCTTCTAAGCATGTGCTTGTAAAATAAAACGCGAATCACTGTGCAATAACGCGATCAGATCTTTGTTCTTGTACATTAATTTTGTTTGCGTCACCACCCGTTTGTTCGCGTCGCTTCATTTTATTTGTAAATAAAATGAGAACTTCGAAACGGAGCGAAGAGCGGCTTACACTGTATTATAATCGATCATTCGTAAACGCTTCTGGTCCAATTTCACCCATGTGCTGTAAAATTCAAAACACGACGAGAGAACAGATATTCGGAATCATCAGAATGTGTGTATCTGTGTGTGAACGATATTGTATTTGTTGCGGGTGGTGACGGCATTTTCTTTTTTTTTTCAAAATTTTATGCGAACAAGAAGCGCGTGATCGCTCGTGTGTAAATACGAGTTTGTTTTTTCCAAATTAACCGCTACATTAACAGACTGCGAGTAAAAAACAATTGTACAGGAAAACAAATTTTTATTTTGGCTGTACACACGGAACCGAAGATGCGAAATTTCGAAAACATCTTGTATAGAATTTTATATGCCGAGTAAAAAAAGGGTCATCTTTCAGAGTTTAATTTTTAACAAATATTTGGTCGGACAAATTTGTTTACAATAATTTTATTCTATGTTTTCCACAGTATTGAAAGGAAATCCTGCACCGGTACATTCTCGACCGACTTTCAACGATGATCCTGCGAAAACAAAAGAAGATAGCGATGGTCAGTGATTGTAAAGTCAATCACACGTGACTCGGTACACGTTTCCTAAATAATGTAATATATAACTTTTCCAGCAAACGATTGTTTAACTGACAGAAGATCTGTATTGGAAGACGAGAGACAGCATTCTCAAGAGAAATTCTATGTACCTGAATGTACTCCCGATGGAAGGTATCATCGAGTACAATGTTATTCTGGCTATTGTTGGTGCGTATACCAAGATACTGGCAAACCGATCCCTGGAACATCTTCTAAAGACCGTACTCCAAATTGCAATCCTGTACCAACTCCTAGCAGGCCCATGAAGGGTAATTAAATAATAAACAACTTCTGATTCCTTCGCAAGTAACCAATGAAACAAATATGAATAGAATACAGGGTTATTCTGACCGCAGGTTGTCCCGAACAGAAAAAGCAATTGTTTCTACGAGATTTGATGGATCTGATGCAAAAGAAGATGAAAGCCTCTGGAACAGATTCGGACGAGACAACGGCCAAATGGCAAGCTTCGAAGGAAGAGCAAATAGCAACCTGGCACTTCGTTATGCTCGATAAAAACAAAAATAAGGCAAGTTTCGCTGTTTTGTTGCGTGCACAAAACTTTTGATGAAAATCTATATGTATATTATTCTTGCCTAGGTTCTAGAAAGGAAAGAGTGGAAAAGTTTCCGTACAATGGTAGCGAATAATAGACAGCTTCAAAGATGCGGCAAAAGATTGCCCAGATACTGTGATATCAACAATGACAGGAGAATCAGTATGACAGAATGGCTGAGTTGCCTAAATGCGCAACGACCTGCGCCATGTAAATATCTCATTCTATGCTTTTAATGTGTGTAAATAAAAACAATATAAATACGACGTCTTACATATATAAATGCATTACAGCTGACAGCACGGAAAAGGCGTCAACGAGTAAGCCGAAAAGGATGGGTCCTAATCCATTGGATCAACTTCTTAAGAATGACGATGATTAAGAATCTATGTGATATACCGTGTATTCGTCATTGCATCGATATGCCCTTAGTTATCATTCATTTAATACATCGTTACACGAGCAAATGGAACTGTTAAAAGAAATCCAATTACAGTCAACAGAATTTTATTCGTATTTGTTTATGTCCAATGATAAATACCACTGTCATGTCATTTACTTTGATATAGATGATATTTATCTGTACCTCACAGATTGGTAAATTCAATAGCGTATTTTAGCATAATAACGAAGCGTAGTTGTAAGTATAAAAATAACGAAGTATTACGGACATACAATCGTGTACATATTTAATATTTTCTTCTCGGTGCTATGCACGATACTGCTTTCTCATGACTACGACAATGCGAACGGCGAAATTATAGTTGTACCATTTGTCGATTATCACGGAACTCGCTAACTGTCACGTTTGTTGCATGGGCACAACTCCAAATTTTATTATAATTTAGACTTAGTCGATTTAGGTATACAAATTTATAAGATTTCGTTCATAGGTACTAATATTATCGACTCGAAGAAAATTGTAAAATTGAAATTTGCTTATTGAAATAAATCTTGTGTTAATATGACACTGAACTAAAATACATAATATAACGATACAACTAAACCAAATCTTAAGAAAACGTGCATAAAATCATTTGCTTATAGTCCCCATTATAATAGTCAAGATTTAATGAACAACAAAGTACATAAATACCCAAAGGAAACATCAAAGACCACACACTTCCGATAATTCAAGGCTTAAATCAGAAGACTGCTTCTATTTGTAAAAAATTTATGTATATATGTATGTATATATATGTATATATGTATAAGAAAATCTTACATCTCATTTCCAAAGTTAGTATAAATCAGACATTTAATTTAACCTTTAGAGGGTCGGGGTAGCCATAGCCTACCGCATTTTAATGGAAAATTGTCGGCCCTTTAAAAGGTTAAACACAAGAATCTTATCCATATCGACGTCGTTGAAAAAAAAAAACATTGTATGGTTTGTAAAAATGATAAAAGATGAAAAGGATGAATGATAAAAGATGAAAAGGATGAACGATAAAAGGGCAGTCTGCATTCGTCCGGAACATAACAGAATATGCTAGAATACACGATCTTGGTAACCACTGTCAGCCATACTAGAACTAGGTTTCGCTGGCCCTCCAGGTACTTGATGATGCGGATGACGTATGTGACCGGGGCGTCTCGGTGGAGCTAAGTACTCGAACATACTCTGTGTATGCTGTGCCAACATTTTACTAAGATCACAAGGCATTGGATCGGTCCAAAAAAAGTCATGATTCAAGGCAGAATCCGAATCATATCTTTTTGATGGATCAAGGATCAATAATTTATCCAACAGGTCGCAAGCATAAGGATCCTTTAGATATGGCTTCAATCTGTCTTTGACCTATAGAAAAAGAAATATATTTTACAACCCTAATTATGGATAAGTGTTGTTGCATCCTATCGACGATATCTACCTTTCGTTTTTGACCTTTAGGTAATTCCATTTTGGTAAATAACTCTAAATTTTCTACTCCAGGCCAGGTTTCTGTCATTATAGAACCACATAACTGAGAAATTAATACGAGTTGTTGTTGTTCTGTGTTCCCCTGCATTATAGGCGATCTGCGAGACAGAAAAATGTATAGTCACCCATTCAATAAATAGAAATTTGCACAAATATTAACACAAACCTGGTCCACATTTCAGCCATTATACATCCTGCACCCCATAAATCTACAGGAGGACCATAGTTTCTATCGCCGAGCAGAAGTTCTGGAGGTCTATACCAAAGTGTAACAACTCTATTTGTGTAACGATTTGGTTGGCCATTTTTGTTAGCACTAAATGCACGGGCTAACCCAAAGTCGGCTAATTTCAATATACCGTTTTTAGTTATTAGAACATTTGCAGCCTTCATATCTCTATGCAAAATCTGTAGAATGATAAATTATCATGCAAATTAAATTTGCAGATGTCTTAAATGTATAGTTAGCATACCCTTACCTTATTACTATGAATATAATAGAGACCATTTAACAATTGTTGCATAACTTTCTTAATTTCTCCTAAACTAAACTTGACATTTACATTTGACAATAACCCAGCTAGATCATGCTCGCAAAAGTCAAATACAAGGTAAAATGTAGAACGATAGCGATTAATTTGTGTTGCTAAAACAAAATTTATAATGTTAATAATCTTGTTTTTGCCATACAAGGACAATTCTTCAAATTGTTTGTAATATTTGAATCTGTGAAAATAAATACCTCGTGTCCTACATATTTCTATTAAATTCACTACATTTTCGTGCTTCAGCAATTGTAATATCCTTATTTCTCGTAAGGCGGTTATAGGAAACTGTAAAAAGAACAAGTCATTAATACCACACTGTATTATGTTCTCAAGGTAATGAATGTTCTAAGGACACATTGTTTCAAGATACTTTATTGTACAAATACACATTATTTTTACATATATTAAATTTTTTTATTAAAAAACTGGCATTGTCTTAGCACGTCAGGACAATATACGTAAAACTATAAGAAAACTGTGTTTAACAGGAGGATATTTGAACTTGTACATACCCCTTCCTTTTCATTGTCCATTAACACTTTCTTCATAGCTACAAATTTCTTGGTACAATTTTTATCTTTAGCCTTGAACACCTCCCTGCAGAAGGATAATAATCAAGAAACAAGAAAAACTTTTCGGTCATGTAAGAACATAACCTAGCCATAAAGCGAAATTCGCCGAAGTATGTAACTCACCCAAAGGTGCCTTGACCGATTTTTGCGACTTTCTCATATTTGGACGATTCATCGCAATGAGGAAAATCGAATTCCTCGATGTACTTCTCCTTCTCCTTCGTATTCATTTTTGAGATTCATCAGGTAAACATAGCTCCTGCAACGAAACAGCATCGTACATCGTACGTGAGAACTTATGATGTCGATCTACCTCAATCTACCTCGATCGACCACGGAAGAGTTTGACAGAACATTTTTCGACATAACCTCGAAATATAAATGAATCTCGATTCGCGCGTCACCTAGCGAGGGCTGCAACAGACGATCTCACGCGTTCGTAGTGGAAACAATCATAGCATATTTACTTATGTATTTTGAATATCAAACCAGCGAAAGCCTGCTGGTGTCGTACCGTTAAAATTCAATGAATTTATTAGCAGACACATCAAACAAAATGCGCGAAACCGTACTGCCTAGTAAGAACACATAATTATGATATAACCGGACCGGTGTCCGAAGAATCGAAATATTGCGAGGTACTATGTTGGTATATGTACCGAGTACAGTATCGCCAGATTAGGGGAATTGACTCAGTCCGAGTTGGTTCGAGTGCGATCAATACATTATTATACACGGAATCGAAGAAGCGAAATTTTGAAAACATCCCATATAGAATTTTCTATGCCGAGTAGAAAAATGTCATCTTCCAGAATTTAATTTTTAACAAATATTTGGTAGGACAAATTTGTTTACAATGATTTACTTCTCTGTTTTTACAGTGTTGAAAGGAAATCCTGCATCGAAACCCTGCTCCAAATTTTATTATAATTTCGATTTACAATTAGTCAATTTAGGTGTACAAATATATAAGATTTTGTTCATAGGTACTAATATTATCGACACAGAAGAAAATTGTAAAATTGAAATTTGCTTATTGAAATAAATCTTGTGTTAACATGACACTGAACTAAAATTCATAATATAACGAAACAACTGGACTAAATCCTAAGAACAAGAACAATTTACGTAAATACAAGATTTTATCAACAACAAAGTACATAAATACCCAAAGGAAACTACAAAGTCCACACAGTTCCGGAAATAGAAGGCTTAAATCAGAAGACTGCTTCTGTTTGTAAAAAATTTATGTATAAATATTTATATGTGTATAAGAAAATCGTACATCTCATTTCCAAAGTTAGTATAAATCAGACATTTAATTTAATCTTTAGAGGGTTGGAGTATCCACAGCCAACCGCATTTTAATGGAAAATTGCGGACTTTTAGAGTTAAACACAGAATCTCATACGTACGGTCGTCGTTGAAGAAAAATATATTGTTTGTATAAGTGATAAGAGATGAAAAGGAAGACCGATAAAAGGGCAGACTGCATTCGTCCGGAACAGAACAGAATATGCTAGAATACACGATCTCGATAACCACTGTCGGCCACACTAGAACTAGGTTTCGCTGGCCCGCCAGGTACTGGATGATGCGAGTGACGTACGTGGCCATGACGTCTCGGTGGAGCTAAGTACTCGAACATACTCTGCGTATGCTGTGCCAACATTTTACTAAGATCACAAGGCATTGGATCGGTCCAAAAAAAGTCATGATTCAAGGCAGAATCTGAATCATATCTTTTTGATGGATCAAGGATCAATAATTTATCCAACAGGTCGCAAGCATAAGGATCCTTTAGATATGGCTTCAATCTGTCTTTGACCTATAGAAAAAGAAATATATTTTACAACCCTAATTACGGATAAGTGTTGTTGCATCCTATCGACAATATCTACCTTTCGTTTTTGACCTTTAGGTAATTCCATTTTGGTAAATAACTCTAAATTTTCTACTCCAGGCCAGGTTTCTGTCATTATAGAACCACATAACTGAGAAATTAGTACGAGTTGTTGTTGTTCTGTGTTCCCCTGCATTATAGGCGATCTGCAAGACCAAACATGTATAATGAACAATTCAATGAATAGAAATTTGCACAAATATCAATACAGACCTAGTCCACATTTCAGCCATTATACATCCTGCACCCCATAAATCTACAGGAGGACCATAGTTTCTATCGCCCAGCAGAAGTTCTGGTGGCCTATACCATAGTGTAACGACTGTAGTTGTGTAACGATTTGGTTGGCCATTTTTGATAGCACTAAATGGACGAGCTAACCCAAAGTCAGCTAATTTCAATATACCGTTTTTAGTTATTAGAACATTTGCAGCTTTCATATCTCTATGCAAAATCTGTGGAACGATTAATTATCGTTTTAATTAATTATCGATTAATTCAACGTATAGTTAGCACACTCTTACCTTATTACTATGAATATAATAGAGACCATTTAGCAATTGTTGCATAACTTTCTTAATTTCTCCTAAATTAAATTTGACATTTACATTTGACAATAACCCTGCTAGATCATGCTCGGAAAAGTCAAATACAAGGTAAAATGTAGAACGATAGCGATTAATTTGTGTTGCTAAAATAAAATTTACAATGTTAATAGTCTTGTCTTTGTCTTAGGACAATCCTTATAATTATTTGTAATAGTTGAATTTGTAAAAATGTGTACCTCGTGTCCTACATATTTCTATTAAATTCACTACATTTTCGTGCTTCAGCAATTGTAATATCCTTATTTCTCGTAAGGCAGTTATAGGAAACTGTAAAAAGAACAAGTCATTAATATCACACTGTATTATGTTCTCAAGGTAATGAATGTTCTAAGGACACATTGTTTCAAGATACTTTATTGTATGAATACTCATAACTTTTACATATATCAAGTTTATGTATTAAAAAACTGGCATTATCTGTGTTCAACACAAACTGGAAAAGTGTGTTCAACAGGATGATATTTGAATGTGTACATACCCCGTCCTTTTCATTGTCCATTAACACTTTCTTCATAGCTACAAATTTCTTGGTACAATTTTTATCTTTAGCCTTGAACACCTCCCTGCAGTAGGATAATAATCAAGAAACAATATAAACTTTTCGGTCATGTAAGAACATAACCTAGCCATAAAGCGAAATTCGCCGAATTATGTACCTTACCCAAAGGTGCCCTGACCGATTTTTGCGATTTTCTCATATTTGGACGATTCATCGCAATGAGGAAAATCGAATTCCTCGATGTACTTCTCTTTCTCTTTGGTATTCATTTTTTATGTTCATCAGGTAAACACAGCTCTTGCAACGAAACAGCATCGTACTAAATACATGAGTACTCATGTGATCCACCACAGAAGAGTTTGACAGAACATTTTTGTACATAACCTCAAAATAAAAAATGAATCTCGACCCGTGCGTCATCTAGCGAGGACTGCAACAGACAATCTCACGCTTTCGTATTGGGAACGATCATCGCATATTTATGTCTTTCGAATAACAAACAAGCAAAAGTCTGCTAGTATCGTACCGTTAATATTCGCCGAATTTCGTAGCAGACACGTCGTACAAAATGCGCGAAACCATTCCGCCTAATAAGAACACATAACTATGATATAACCGGACCGGTGTTCGAGAATCGAAATAATGCGAGGTACGTACTAGGTATATGTACCGAGTGCGATCAATAAATTATTGAGAAAGTCTTGTCAAATATATTTGCGAAAATGTTCCAGCGTTACGACAACATTTACAAACATATTTTCTTCCTTCTGGAACTTGCTTAAAGTAGATTCATTCTGTCAGAATATATTAACTTCTGTATGTTAATATCCCATAACCGAAACGTACTCCGGATACAGTATAAAGATACACTGAATGACAGTCAACAAGGTGTGTTCTATCAGCGATTTTCAAATGTCAAAGCAACCTGATACAATGGGGATAGGTATTGTCTCTTTATCAGATCATTGTTTAAGAAAATTCCGTCAACTAAATGATTGATCGGCATCCGTTTCTTTCCCGTAATATCTTCTACTACGAAGTACGAATTCTTACTCTGAAGTCCAATAAAATATCGCACGTTTATTTTTGACTTACGTATCTTGCTCTCATTGAATTTAATAATTTTCAGTTTGAATCTTCAACATTTCATACATAAATTCATATGTGTTCGTACGTTGCATTTAAGGTTACATATAATTAGAAGTTGTACCTACACAATTTCTCTCAATACTTTGAAAATTTTTTGAAATACCATTTCAAAATAACGTTGAATAATGTTTTGTAATAAAAGGTACGACTCTTTATATTTTGAAGTCTTTGTTCATCAATTTGCAATCAATAACCACCGTTTGATAATTAAAGATTCCCTAAAAGGACTGTTAATTGCCATGCAAGAAGTATCTTCTAGGTTGACCTTGAAATTGTTATGTACTTTGTCAGCAATGCGTGCAGTTGAGAGTTATAGGTATTATTGACACTTTTTTTTTATCACTTTTGCTTAAAATATTATAGTTTCATCTATTATTAATGAATATTTAATTTATCATATGCCTATTAAAGAAGTTCAACTTTTAAAATATATGCATTTTCTAGCTATAACAAACTCACAAAATGTTAAAAATTTAACAAAATCATAGCACTTACCTTGTATAATGTATCTGTACATAAGATTAATATCATTAAATATTGATTTTATTCATTAAAGGTGAACAAGTATGAAATATTAAACATGTCTCATGGCTGGAGGCAGGAACAACAACAAGCGAAGTGGAAATTTAGACAGAACACATCAATGGCTTTGTTGCCATCAACCTTATGCTTCTGTCGTGTCTGAACTTCCTTCAAGTGTAACATTTAAAAAGTATCAACTAGCAGAGAAGAATCGCATTGTTGCAAAAAGTCTTAGTGATCTACAAAATAATATTTGGAGGTAAAGCAATAATTAAATATTTACATTACAAAACTTAGAAATCATTAATTAACTAATATTAGGAATAACTCACGTAAAAGAAAGCCAGGACCAAAGAATATTTTCTCAGTAAACAATTACATAATATGTGAGACAATGAAATAAGTTGTTTTTGACCAGCATAGATATGAAGATTACATATTTGTGCATGTTGTATCTATAATACCACTGAATTACACACAGTCGTATATTATAATTTTGAATATTAATATGTATTATACAGTATATCTAAACGATTAACATACATTCTATAAAATTATAAAATTTCCAAAACTCCTGCTACTTTCAATTTGTAAAAAGTCTGTAAAAATTCTGTTATGCTCTTTCCATATTATATATTAATTGTTGCATCCACTTGAAGTTTGCCTTTATGATTATGATTATCACCATTATTATTAATATTACTCTGTAATTGAAGAGAATGCGTGTATAAAGTCATTTATGTGTAGAGAATATAAGCGCTTGAATACATAAACTGAATAGAGTGTTTTATTGTAGAATATATACGGACTCCTTGTATTGTGATCTTAACATAATACATGGATATAATATAATACGAACAAACCAGTGTGTCGTTAAAACCAGAGCTCCACATTTTTATAAGGTTCTTCAACCTTATTTTATATACGCTAATAATCACATTGATTGCACCCTTGATAAACCAGGAATTTTTCATCATATTCAAGGCTTTGTGAGGTATCGCCATATCGCTAATCATATGCCTAGACGCAGTATCTATGAGAATACATATACGATCTTATTTAAGTTCTGCAAGCAATATCTGCATAGATTCTTGCTCAATTCAGGAACATTTGTATCCTTGAAAGCACATGCTCTAGAATGTTATCAAATTTAGAAACAATACAAATTTTAGTAATGTTACTCCTGTGCAAACAATGGACACAAATATTTCTGAACTAACATTTAATGCATTATATGTATCCCTTTTACTGGAATTGAAAAATATTTATTTGTACAAATAATTCGTCTATTTAAATTAAATGTTATGTAGTTTTAAACCTGTAAAAAGCGTGTACACTTGTTTATTAATTAAGTATGCAAGTTTGGTGTACACAAATAAGTGGTTATTCAATGTATAGATGTTATCACGTCCTGTTCTTTGAATGATTTAAAAAATTGTCAGTCTTATACAGTTGAAACAAGTTGTTATTATTTATTCGATTGCTTTCTTTAATTTCTATGCTCCTATACTATTTTCGCAGAGTGTTTCCCTATTTTAAGGGTATCTAACTCTATATTACACTAACGAAAATATAAATTATAGAACCTAATTAGCATGCTACGCTATTTCATTCATCACCCCTATTTTCAATGTCATAGAATGTAAAAATAATAGACTATTATATAGTTTAGATGTATATTTGAATGTATATTTCAATTGTTTTAATACTTTACACATTTTCAGGCGTTTGTATAGCAATACAAATTTGTTGCAAGAAGAACAGATATTGGTGGAACTCTTATCGAATGTTACTTACACATCAAAACTTGTGAATACATCTTGCATTGATGTTACATTCAACATTGACAAAAGGTCACAACTTCTAATTATTATTATTTATATACTTTAGAATTGATTTGGTAATATGTGTGTACTCATAAATATTTCTGTCTATGCCACAGATATGCGGACTGCACAAAAACAGATTGCAATTCAACGGTAAAATTTAGAAATGCAAGAAACGTAAAGGAGTACGCTGCAGCGGATGTAAGTCCCACTTTATCCGATATGGCTGATTCTGGTTTAGAAACTGGTTCTGTAAGTCCACACGAAAACACAGCATCCGAAAATTCGAGTACCGATTTCGAAGAATTACAAGTCACTGAATATACATCTACGAACGAAGATTTTGACAAGATACGCGTTAGATGCACCAATAATAGGGATCAGAAAGTGGTCGTAGACTCAGATCGCTATGATTCAGCCAACAATTACAATAGTACATGCCATATAAGAGACTTGGTCGAGTCAGGATTGATGGAATGTACTTCGAACGACCATAGCGCAACATGCTCTTCTGTCGATGCGGAACAACCGCAGCTAGACTCTTCCAGTTCATCCGCGGAGAACGCTCAAAAAGCAAAATTGCACACCGATGAAATTTTCCAATATGAAAACCAAGTGCTTAGTGATCCATTTTACGAATCTGACTGCGGGAGCGATGAAAACGAGTTGTTTGAATTTGTTGATCTAGGAAATGCATCTTCTGTGAGTACTGACGTGGAGAAGGAATCAATAAAAGTAGAATCCACGGAGAAGTCGAAAGAGGAAAAGAAACTAGCCAGTCACGATTGTTCTCAAGATGGAAATACACAATCAGAAAATGCAAGGCTCGAAGAATCTCGTGACGCGCCGAAACAGAAAAGTTCCTGTAGCACAAGCAACTATTACTTTATTGACGCATCGACCCTCAACGATGAAGTTGTGGTACCGACTTCGAAGGTGACCAAAAATCCATGCTTCGACGAAAAGCCGCAATTGTACACTTCCTATCCTTCCGAGTATACCGCAAGCAAAAGCAACTTGAAAGATCCTGTCGATGACCAATCTTACAAATTCACATCAGTTAAAACGAGTAATTTACAAACTGGACACGAAAGGGTAGCAGAATTTGAAAGAGAATTGAAACTCGCGGAGTATCTGGAACCGCTTACGGATGCACGAAAGATAAGGAGAACCGATTCAACGTCCGAGGATAAAACAAATGTAAGCGGGGAAAGAAACAAAGAATCTTTGGTTGTAGAAATTAAGGAGGCGGACAGCGGTGAGAGCTCGCATCCGTCTCCATACCCCGACAATAATAAGAATTTGAATAACGATCGGCACCCTGTATCGCGAACGAGTAACGATAATGATGTCCCTGTAAATTTGGTAGGTAACAAAGAAGAGATCACCGAGAAAACCAATAACAAGGATCCAAATTTTACGGAAGACACCGAAAGACCCTCTCTTATCAGGAGAAACACGTTCGAGCTGGATTCCAATGATGAGAAGTTATCGGTGTTGAGACAAGAGTATGAACGGCGACAGGGTACCTTGGTATTCCAGAACGCTATACCTCAATATTCGGGACACCGTGTCGACGGCGATTCGTGTTTCATCCCACCAAGCGAACCCTCGATTCCTATAAGCAATGTTCTTAACAAGTTCACTGTGGATGTTCCAATCACAGCTGCTACTCAGTATCACGCGATGCCATATCTGCCATTGGACAATGGAAAATACGAGATTGATCAGACGTCGGCAGATTCCGGGAGTTCTCTACCAAACGACGGTAAAACTAGTACAATTTATCCAGTAACGAAAAGTGCCAGCGATAAAATGGTAATTGACTACGATGCAGAGTTGAATAACGGGTCGAGCAGTTGCAGCAACAGTTTGCCCGTCACGTTGAATTGTATATTGGAAAAGGACGTGAAAACGGATGTTCTGAAGAAGACCGTTAAGAATATTAAGTGTGATGAGACTACACCGATTATCTCGGGTGGAGTTAGCACGTCGGACTATTCGAAACCTACCGATAGTCCGACAGTGCGTCGGAAAACAGAGTCTACTCCTATTGTTTCAGGAGGTTCTGTCATTATGAACGAACCTGAAGTAAGGGTGAAATCAGCGAGAATGTCTTCTTCGATGACTGCGTGGGTGGTCGATATGAGCGACTGTAACAAAAACGACTCGAAATCAACGCCCAACTCCCATGTAGGCATGTCCCAAAGTTTTTCGACTTCCGAGTGCGTCAAGAAACCCACCACGAGGAAAACAAGTAGCCACGACAAGCACGGTAGCTTGGGATTCTTCGTCAATTTAAAGGATATGGATTGTAAACCGATTACTCAACAGCAGCAACAGCAACAGCAACAGCAACAGCAGCAGCAGCAGGTTTGTCCACCGCAGAGAAGAGATCAGAACGAAGGCAGTAAGTCCTACTGTGAATTTTACGTTGACATGTCTGGGACAAATAGCGTGTCGAAAGTGAAGAAGTTCGAAACGGAAGAATCAACCGGCAAATCGGAAAAGGTCGGCGAGGGAGCCGATAAAAAGAATATATTCTCTATGTTCATCGATTTAAGCGATCCGCCTACGGAGACCACTGTACAGACAACGCACAGGCGAAGTTTTTCGACTTTTTACGAGAAACGCGTCGAGTCCAAATCGGAGGATACTAATTCGAGCGAGAACAGCACCGCCAGAGAGGATCAATCGTCGAGCGATCAGAAAGGCGCGAAAGAAAAAGCGAAACCGAGCGTGTTTATGTACATAGAGTCCGATTCGCCGGTAGTCAGAAGAAGAACTTTGTCTTCGTCGCGACCGACGTTCAAACGGCATTCGTGGAACGTCGACAAGACCCAAGGTGCTAATAACGGGCATATCGCGAAAGAAATAATATTCAGGAAGGAGCACAAACGGGCGCACAGTCTCTCCGTGGACCGTGGAGATTTGAAGAGACTCCAAGCGAAGCCGAGCTCTTCGAGTCATTCTTTGAGCGACGCGATCAAACCGGAATGCGCCTCTCAAAGAAACTCGAAACTTCTGAAAGAAGGTAACGGAGCGTTAAGCAACATGGATACGTCCTCGGAGGACGTGTTCGAGTACGATACAAGGGACACACCACCGAATTCTCATGTCGAAGTAATCAACGAGGAGCTTCGCGTCAGCATAAAGGAGCACGAGTATACCGAATTGAAAGCCGACCGAGTTGCGGATAACGCGAACGCTACGGACACCAAAACGTACGAAGATGAATTTTCAGAACCCTCCGCGTGGGAGAAAACCTGTACAGAGAGCACCGAAGGACAAACGCGTAAAAGCGAGACGTTCGATATCAGCAGCGGTAGCGGACCATCTCCCGACAGCGATAACCACGATTATGAATTATCGGAATTATTGAACGGCGAAGTGCCAAACATGGATCGAGCGCAAGTAGTGCCCGTCGTGGGTAATAAAATCTCCGAAACGCATAAATCTTTGAACGAGACGATCAAGAAGATTGAAAGCGAATTCAAGGGCCCGGATTATGAGAAGTCAGGGACAACGTACGAGAACCGTAACGCCACGTCGAAGAAAACCGACAGGGCCATGGGACTTAATCTAAAAACGTCAGCATCCACCTTCGTTCGATTATCGGATTTGGATAAAACGCCTATCGTGTCACACGCGTCGGATACTTTGATCGTGAAGGAAGACAGAACCGCGTATCGAATGTGCAACAGTATTCCGGAGACTTCTTGGATCGAGAGTAAATTAGTTATGTCGAGGACGAATGGATCGGTTAGGCCTCTACCTAGAAAATTCACGTCGATCATGAGCACTTCCTTGCCGTCTAAGCAAAAGTCTCCTCTCGAGGACCTGACGGGAGAGTACGACGGCGAAGGAATTATATCGGAATCCGATTTGAGTAGTATGCAGAGTAGCATGGGTCGTTCCGGGGCAGGTACGTTGTCCGGGTGTTGTGTCAAGAGAACATTCTAAATGGAATGTAATTACAGCCACTTTAAAAGATATTGATTACCGTATTCTTTTCAGAGGGGAGCACCGAAGAAACGGAAACGTCGAGTTTAGCGGGAGGAAGACCGTACAACAGATTAGGAGAAGATTTATTAAGGATGTTTTTAGAAGAAATTAATCCGGATGTTACTATCGATGTAGCCGGCCGTCGCATAAGAGCACACAAATGTATATTGAGTTCACGTTGTCAATACTTCGCAGCCATCCTTAGCGGAGGATGGATTGAAAGCGCAGGAAACGTTATTTCCCTGCAAGGGTACTCTTATGATGCGGTACATTTTGCGTTGTGCCACATTTATAGCGGGGAAAGTAACATACCGGATTCTATAAGCATAGTAGAGTTAGCGACCTTGGCTGATATGCTATGCTTGGAGGGTCTCAAAGAAGTTATAGGATATACGCTCAAAGTGAAATATTGCCATCTCTTTCATAAGGTATCTACGATACGATCTGCTATGTTGTATGATACATGTTAGCTTGCAATTATCTTTGCTCTGGTATTATAGCCTTGTCAAATATGCGCCGTGGGTGTCCTGGAGTGCATGCCTTTGGCAGCAGCTTATGGCCTGGACGAGGTGTACCGAAAGTCTCTTCGTTGGGTTACAAGACATTTTGTACGAATATGGCCATGCAAAGCGTTCGCGACTCTTCCAAGAGAGCTGATGGAAAAATGTTATCATCAGCATATTGTACACATGGTATGCAGTATTTAATACGATATACGTGTTCTCAAATGTTCAAGGTTTTAATAATCGTTATAATTTCGTTGAAAAAAACAATTAGTCGACGGACAATGTGCTTCAAACTATGATGGACTGCGATAAACTCCTCGCAACCCTGCCAAACGTTCGTTGGGCGGAACCGGTATTTAGGATGGTTTCGAATTTGTTGGAAACGTCGGTCAAGTTTTTATCGGATAATTTCTCAGGGGTATTGGGCAACGAAAACTTTCAGTCTCTTGGCCGAGAGTTGACATGGAACATCAGTCGGTTGGAAGATAATTTTTTGGCTGCTGCGGAACACCTGCCTCCTGAACAAGCGTGTAAAAGTTATTCGAAGTTGCATAAAATGTTGGCTTCGGTTCAAGTGGACGAAGCTCAGGAGAAAATAAAGTGGGGCCCTTTGTTTGTTGATTTCCTGAAGAAAATACAAAGTCGCGTGGAGAAGTGCTTAGTCAGAGACGCGGCTCGAGCAGCGAGAACCACCACATGGTTAAAAATGGATTTAGAGTTACGACGTAGAATACAAGAGTTGGCTTGTCTTGTTATTCTACCCCACGAAACTGCGAAACGTCAGTCAAGGAATTCTAATATTGTCAAAGTAAATGACAACATGCGTAACTTATAGAATATCTTTCATTATCCGAATTGTTCGTTTCAACTGTTTATTTCTCGTAGGAACCTAAAATAGCGCCGAATCGGTCAACGACGAATCGTAGTTTGGATTTGAAGCGTGTAAAAATGGTTATATCCAAACACAACGATAAAACTTTGAAGCAAATGGTAGCGGTACAGCAACCGAAGAAAGTACTTAACAAACCTAAAACCGATCCGTTGGAGCGCAAAGTGCAAGAAGAAAAACCAGCTCCTACAGAAACAACAAGACCTAAGTCATGGCCGAATAAAGTCGAAGTAATTTGTTTTCATAGTTTCATCTGTTTCATCTGAACGCATCATGTCAAATTTGTATAAAATTGTTTCAGGTAAAATCGAGGTACTTAGAGCCTAGAAATAAATCTGTGCCCAAAGAAACCGTGCAACCACCGCTGCCGGAAAAGGTGCTGGTACCGCAACGACGAAAAATAATGATTTCATCTTCGGACTCGTCTCGAACGTCTAGTCCCGCCATGAAGCGCGCTACTGATAAGAAGCCACTGACCAAGATAAAATTACGTATAAAGAAGGACGTGAAAGCTCTTTCCTCCGACAGTTTAACCGACCCTAATTCGAGTAAAACGAACAATAAGAAGGATTCGCTTAGCAAAAGTTGTGGCATCACACGTCCAGAATCGCCATCTTTCAAACAGAAGAATGCCGAGATGGGATTGTCCGTAGATTCGCTGGCGGAATCTAAGAACAAGCCTGCTGCGGCTGCTAAAAAGAAAACCACCAAAATGGATACCTCGATGTCTACGGATAGTCTTATGACCGAAATCACGACTACGCCTAAATCGACAGTATCTAACAAATTGTCGCCGCCTTTAGGGAAAACGCTGAGCAAAACGCAAGCCTACTACAAGGTAAAGACAAGTTCACCGCCGACACAGCAAAGAAGTCCGCTGACAGCAACTAGAAGGCCGCTTAAATCATTGGAGAGTTCGACTGCAGCTAGCAGAAGCAGAGCAGCAGCTATAAGCGCTTATCATGGTTCGCCTAGCTTACGAAGAAACCTTCTCGATGCCGCAAAGACACCGGATATCCCAAGTAAGTCATTGAATAACGTGTCTAGCAAAGCCGCAAGTACGCGGCCGGTTGCACAGTCTGCGATCAGTCATCCTAATCTGAAAAGAGAAAAGAAAGAAGGATTGCCGAATCAACAGGGTTCCGAAAGCCCTAGCAAAAGATCTTCCCCAATATCATCTGGCGCTTACAAAGCAAACAAATCTGCGGTTACCAATAAAAGGACAACTATTAATAAGACCCCGAGCGACGAAAAGGTGAAAAATAAGTGCCATAACGGGGAAGTTGCGAAGCAACCTACAGTGGGCTCCAGGTCGGGCACCTTTCTAAAAGATGAACCCACGATACTTAAGAAAGCAGATATTAAATCTTCTCAGATCAATACTTAAGTTTATAGACTCGTCGCTGTGTATGTTTCCGTGGGTACACTGCACTGTTAGATTTACAAATTATACATATAAATATATCAAACAAAAAATCGTCATCTATAATTGCAAACGTGATAATTCCAACTGCGAATTCGTACTATATGTAAAAATAGAATTACATATAATTTTAATTTAACGTAAGTTGCAGTTGACACGATCTTCAAAAGATACATATATTTAAAATGCATTTATTAGATATATAGAAAATGTGCTATGATTTTGTTGTAACGTTAAAAATATCTATAAATGAGATATGGCACTAGGATATTCACGACCTTCGAATCAAATTGTTTTTTTTTTTTCAATTATCCGGTCTCTGACAGAGGGAATAGGAGGACGAGTCTTGTTGAAGCGACAACTTAGATATCGATGGTATTCGGTTGATTATACTTGGCAACTATATTGAGAAAAATATCACGTTTGATCGCAAATGCAGCTAGCTTAACGTCCCACCCAATTTTCAACCAATGTGCGCATTAATATGTCATAGTATTACACGCTACGTACTTGTAGATCGTAGATCTAACATGGCCAGTTAGATAATATTTAGATAGATCTTTCTTTCTCTTCCACGCTAAAAAAGCCATATCACCCAAAATTATTTCATAGACTCATTTACTTGTTTAACCGGTTGCAGTATAGCGTATGTAAAGTACATCCTCTTGTCTTACCATTTAATGTTGCCATCTTACTAATTCTGATCATAGGTAGAACTCTGTTTACCCTCCGGTGAGCCTGATTAATGAATTATATATAGTTATTGTATTTATTTATTATTACATTTATATCTATATTTTGCAATGTACATTTTTATGCAATATTTGTATCTAGTCATTTATATATTTTAAATATTTACTTTTATGTAATGTTAATAAACAATTCGATATAATGTTAAAAAATTGTCTGACTCTCTGGATTGTTTTTTTATTTTGTCTCTGCATTTATATACAATTCAGACTGTTTTTGATACTGAATAATGTACAATTCATTTTTACATATCCAACAGTGTGCCTCGCGGTCTTGCCCTCTTTTGATCAGCTTCAGGCGGAGGCATGGTCTTTCGTTTATTCATTCCTTTCCTCTCTAATTGTTTTTCTATTATTCTCGCATTGTTCGCATATGAATCCGCAACCTCTCTCTGAAAATATAAAATGCATGGAATATAGTACAAAACGTAACGTGATAAACAATATACAGTGTGTCTCCGAATTCATGGTACAAGCGGCCGGATGGTGATACTACATATACAAACACGACAACAAACATGAAAAACATTTTTTTGTTTGACACCTCATTCCTATCTAATAGATATCTAATAACTTTCTGCTGAACTTTCACACTAGATTTTCTCAAAAACGAGACATCAAACAAAAAATATTTCTTTTTCTCCACTTGTTTCTGCATACATAATCCACCGCTCATTCGCTTATATCATGATTTTTGAGACCTGTGCAATACTTACAGCTTCAATTTCATCCTCTTCCTCATCAATAGTAGAAACAGTAACCGAACTGAATTTTCCCATATTTTTTGTATGTTTTGTCACCATTATCTTCTTTGGTTTCTCGATAGCTACTTGATTGTATATATCCGTCATAGGACCCTCACCAGAACTTTTAATTACAGCACCCTTTACAATAAACACAACATTTGTTCCTTGATCGTGTTTGTAATACAGAAAGAGCCCACACCTATAATATATACATGCAATTAGTTTTGCAGGCAATAGTTTTTCAAACTCTTGTATACTTGTAAGGACACACAGTACTTTTACGAAATCAATTCTTACTTTTTACATTTTTGACGATATTGTTTTTCTATGCCTTCGGATCGTTTTAAATATACGATTTCATCTTGCTCGCAAGTCATTTTATGGGCATGTTTACTTCCATCGATAACTCGTGCACCATCTCTCTTTCTCAAGGGCAATTTGTCTATTGCACAATCTGTACGAAAAACGAGCAAATTAGATTTATTACTGTATCTACAATGTAAATAATAAAGAAAGCAAACCTAACCTAAAATCAATGTCATTTGTCCGCATAAACAATAATAAATATGTAGCGGTTTTTCCTCGCTGTATTCTTCTTGATCCTTGGTATCGGAACATATTATGCTCCTTGATACTACTTTCGGCATTTTTACTTGATATTATACTGTCAAAACACAAGTTCTATTTAACAACAATCCTATCACGTCATGTTGACAGATCTGTTTTCAACCAAACATTCCTACAGATTATAGATTAGTACAGATGTAAAACTCAGTGAAACTGCAATAGTCCAATACCAATTTCCTATATACATGTATCTATAAGTAAATATTTTTATATCAAAATTCACCTATCATAAAGTGTATTCTTCCAGTTCAAAAATGAAAACATTTCAACGAGAATGCTTTAAAATATCATTATTATTCGAGAATGATTGATTCGTGCCGTGCTTACTACAAGACACAATGCAAAGTCCGGTCAGAATCATTTGCTTCGTGCAAATACCATTCGTTACCGACGGATATGATCGCAATGGTAATGTAGGACTAAGATTTAGCTACCAGTTTCAGCATTTTGCCACTATAGGAAATAGCGCTGTACGGACACTGAAAGGAAATTACAAAAAAATAGTGCATCATCTTACCTGCACCATTAGCAGCGGATTCCAAATAATGCCAGAGTGGATACTACTTCTATGTTAAAAGAGGCTCTTCTATGTAGGCTCTGATCCAGCCTAAAAGATGATGCAGGTTCTAACACAGGCTAAAAAGATGATGCAGGTTCTGGTCCAGGCTAAAAAGTTGATGCAGGTTCTGGTCCAGGCTAAAAAGTTGATGGAGCTTCTGTTCCAAGCTAAAAAGATGTTGCTGAAAAGTGGGGACGCTAAAACCCCGAGCGTGAGCACTCTCATTTCCTCTCTGGTAGAACAACGATTATTTGAAAATGTGTTTTTCCAAAATTTTACCCAACTGGGACACGTTTGGCGATGGAATCGTAAGATGTCGTCACTCGTGCGGAAAAGTGGGGGCATCTGACGGTAAAGCGCGCAACCATAGCCGCGCAGGATGAGAGCTGACAATAAGAGGATTTTCCAGTGCCTCCTCTGTCGTCGGAAATTGCAGTCGATCGCACTCGGTGTTCAGTCGCGGTGTATAGCGTTTGTCGTGCAGTCGAAGAGGGCCAGTGGAAGCAAGTACACGAGATGCCAATGGTGGGTGGCGATCAGTCGCGCGACGTCCGTCAGATAGAAATGTGAACAGTGACCAATCGCCGTAATGTGGTGCAGGTCCGTTCGGTATCAGTAATCGTGGCCCGTAAACCTTGCTAATGTGATCTGTAAAAGGCAAAAGGCGACAAAGTGCAGTGACTCGACGTTTGATTGGTGGTACACGCAGCAGCGGCCCTTCGCGTACACAAACACACAGAACACACGTACGTATTAAAACATACTCCGATACAAAACGGCCGTACTACAGCTCTTTCTCCCTCCCCGTCTACCGATTTCCTCTCGATCGTTTTATCCCTCTTTTTCTCTCTCGGTTTCCCTTGTCTCTCGCCTTCTCCAATGCTGACGTTTCTTCTGCATTCCTGCAGTAGCTCGCACGTACCAGTACTCTTTTTTTCCCTCGTTTTACTTGCGATTTACGACCGCGCCCCCTTCTCCCTCTTCCTCCGGCACTGTTCCGAACACGTTGTACGGTTTTCCAAGTTGCTACGAACGACAGTCGAACTGTTCGCGGCCGGCTTCCTCGTTGGAATTCGATTGCGCGTCAAAAGAGAAGGGAAGAGACGGGGAGAGACAAAGACCGGAGCATTTACGATCCCATGTATCGTGTTGTTTGATTCGTGCGAACGCGTACGCGAGCCAACCTGAAACCTGTATCGCGGAATTTCCATGTTTTGCCGATCCGTGACCGATTAGTCGGCTCTTAATCAGGGGTAGTCGTTCCGTCCGATCGAAAGTGTGTCTCTCTTTGTTTACCTTCGGGTCGCGTATCGAATCAAACGCGAGCGAGCTTATTTTTTTTTCGTCAAACCCTGACAGGGGTTTTTATCGTAACCCCCGTTACGCGCAAGTCTGCGCGATGAAATTGGCCGCGATACCGTGGGTGTTCTAGCTCGCGAGAAATATCGGTATTCATCGGGAAATCTCGGAATCGCTTATCTGTCAGCTGACGATAAGTCGGCCATGTCACCGTCCACTCGTGTTTCTTCCCGTGCGTATGCCGTGCGTACACCATGACAGTTTTAAATTTTTGCTATCGCAACGTTCGCGCGGTTTTCTGCATCTAGCACCGGGAAAGGATTTTCCTGGATTCGCCGGCCGAGCAAGTAAGTCATCGTCAACTATTTTTTCGCTCCGTTTCGTCGAGGTTGCCACACTTCGATAGGACGATATCGTGGTTTTTTTCCCCGATCTTTAAACCGAGAAACTTTCGGACACGGTCGAAATGAAAATCGAAGCGGAGGCGCCATTACGTCGACGCGTCCCGCCGATGCGAAAGATTTTTTAACCTGTTTAAAAATAACACCGCACGATGATTCGGTTAGCTAATTCGATAAAGCAGTCCGGAGTCAAAGGAATAATCATCGAATCCCCTTCGATCCTTATATAACGACATTTATTCATCACTGGAAAAAGGGGCTTCTGTGTCGTGTAAGACGGTTCCCGCACGCTAATTCAATTCGACCGGACATCGTTGCTTAACGAATCCGATGGGAAGCGATTGTCGATAGGAATGTTGATCGAACGATCTGCATTATTAACTTGCGCCGGTCGACTTCGCCAAAGCCATATTTATTTTCATGGAAGCGTATACCACCGTGGTCCGAAGTAGCTGGAATTTGGATCATCTTATTTCATTTAACAGACCCGAATACGTGGTCAAAATGACCAACTTTATATATTTAATACACGCGTCACAATGTTTTCCAAAGTTTTCCGCGATTACTTATTTTTAAAGAGATATATATATATCGACTGATTTGAATGAAAAACAATTTAATATCTCTTCTTTAATACACATTACGCTTTAAAAATAATTATTATAGGCACAGTAATTAGGTCCCTTACCCGTGGCAACGCTAACGTAGAAACATACAGGGTGTCCCGAAAATGTCGCGAAACCTTGGAAGGGGTGGTATTTCCAATTCGCCGCCGGAAAAGTTTAAATTTCGAATCGCGACAAATGCGAAATAGTACTTTCATTTATCAGTTTCCGAATTATTTGCAATTCGCACGTTTCTCGCGCGCACCGGCGCTCTATCTATTTGTGCTGCAAGATGGTCTGTCCTCGAAGGACGTCGTCGCGAGTGAAAGAACTCCTCTGTTTAGCAAATAAACAAGTTCTGGGTTTTATCTTTCAAACCCGTAGCCACGACGTTGCAAATTCCTCGCGAAATTCCTCTTCGAGTTTAAATCCAACCGAGCCGGCGGCTTTCAATTTTTTCGCCGTCCTCTTTATAATTTCAACGACGCGTGCACTCGAAAGACGAGTTGTCGCCGTCGCAAACGGAAACGGGAAAATATTACCGTTCATTGTTTTTGTACACTGCGCAATTTCAAAAGCACTTTAGCAACTTTAGCGTTTAATTCATTCTATGCAGCGAGCTCGTAAACTTTCTACGGCAAAGCACGAAGGACAAGGCTTGCCGCAGAAGCGTACAGCCTGTAAAAATCTATAAAAGCAACATACAGGTAACGCAGACAGTGTTAAAGTAGCCTAATGCTACGAACGTCCCGAATGTTGACGTTCCCGACAACCCTAAAAATTCTAACAAAATTTACTGTAATTTAATTAATAGAACTGTAGCTATGGTAGATTTACTACAACCTTTCAGCCATTTAATATTTCTAACTCTTAAGACATCTGTTGTAAACACATGTATGCATTACGGAGCATTAGAAGCGAGTATTTTATACTATTTTATAAAAATAACAAAGTAATATTCAAATATCTATCCTTTTTATAATATACAGAGTGTCCCAAAAATGTATTTTCTTGAATCAGGCGATTCTTGGGGTCATTCGAAGTAACTTTTTCCTTTGCGAAAATGTTCCCCGCGGCTTCGTTAAGGAGTTATTAACGAAAAACACGGACCAATCAGGGCGCGACTATAGTAGACGGATTCCAACATGGCGACAGATTCCGCTGAGCGTGACGTTGCCATTGGCCGAGCCGGAATCCGTCCGCTGTAGCCGCGCTCTGATTGGTCCGTGTTTTTCGTTAATAACTCGTTAACAAAGCCACGGAGAACATTTTCGTGAAGGAAAAAGTTATTTCAAATAACCTTGGGGATCACCCTTTTCAAGGAAATCTAACGTTTTTGGGACACGCTGTACACTTAAAGAAATTCGTTAAATAATTCTCGTACTTGCAATCTGAACGCTAGGTTTACGGAGCATTAACAGTGAGTATTTTGCATTACTTTATAAAAACACGAAGAATGTGTCTATCCAAGTTTTCAGCCATTTTTTAAATATATATCTAAGGAAATAAGTTTGTTGAGTAATTCCACGTAGATGGATCTTCACAATCTCAATAATCGTGAATTAACCCTTAGCACTCGAATGTCGACTGTAGGGCGCCACTAAAATTGCTGTATTATTATTCAAAATATTTTTTACATTATTAAATTAGTTCGCATTTAATAAATTAGTAAATATTTGAGTACTGTACGAGTAAATTGCACCATTTTCGTATGTATAGCATGAAAACATACATATAGAAGGGAAATATTCAAGGTCGGAAAAAATGTTTCGTTTTGGAGTTGAAATGGCTTCGAGTGCAAAGGGTTAAAAATATTAGAGCCCGTCATTTTGACCGATCCCGTAAACCCAGCGTTAATTACTCGCGCGGGGTCGTTGCAATTTCGATTCCGGTGTAACTTCCTACTTAATTATTCCCTGTGGGATGCAGCGGTGATCCCAGTAGCAAGCTGACCCAGAGTAATGGCCGACCCCATGCAACCAGTTAAGAATTGTGCACAAATAGGGGCGCGCGTAACTAAAGGTTAATTAGTTTAGTTTGGGTGAGAGCGGTCGCGATCGATTTGTTTCTTAAACAAATAAGGAGAAGGGCCGGGATTGGCGGGGTTGCCGGTGGGTAAATAAATAGGAAAAGGAGAGGGTTAAGAGACGTATCCATCCGGCTTGTTCCCTAAAGAGGAAACGGGAGGAGGCGTTTTGCGCGCGTGGACTCCGCGCCGCGCCGCGCCGCGAGGCTTGAATTTTGTCGACCACGCGAAAAAGGACAAAGGCCGGAGACTTTTATCCGTCGGATAAACGCTGGTACGACGGGGCGCATCCCACACGAGCTGTACAACAGAGTCCGGCTCGGTTAGGTTACCTACGTTACACTCCGATAAAAATTGATTCGCGCGAATGGCGGCAGTCGCGTTACCGGCCGCCGACGCGATCGAAAATGCCGCGACCGAGATTTTTCCCCGAGACCCGGGAAAAACCACTGGCCGTGTTTCTCTCGAAACACGGAACCGGAGGAAACCATCATGGTCTCGGCACGTTTGTAACTAAAAGCGGACCGTGTTTCTGATAGCTGCGAGATCCGCTATCTGGGACGCGCAAATGGGAGTATCAACTCGGGAATTGCGTGCTTTGAGCAGACCGCGCATTGTCTTCCTGCGAATTTTCATAATTCCGCGGATTCGTGGGCGACTCTGAAGAAAATCGTAGAGTTTCCTTTGTTCGCAAAGTATCCCTCTGCATGGACCGTATTGTTGTTGGATTCCGGGTTTGGAAATCGCGAGTACAACAGTTTATAATAAAATCGAGAAGAGTTTTATTCAAGTTTATACACGGTGGCGAGTTTAAGGTACAGCGATGTAACATTCTGCACTGAAATATGCAAGAAGAAGCTCTAATGTTGTTTTCGACGGGCTGCTATATATATAGGTCGAAAATCTGCGACTTTAACCCATAAACTCGCATCTTGAAACGTTTGTAGCTCATTGCAACATTGACCGATTTTTATGAAATTTTCAGTATGCATGTAAGTTACCGAAATCTACAAAGCGCATTTTTTAAATTATCGTTATAGGCTCAGATGAAAAAGTTGAAAAATCACAATTTTTTCATTTTTTTATCATTCCAACCAATCGTAATCTAAGAAAATGTTTGTTTAGTCATTCTCTGGCAAACTAGTTGGTCTATCATATAAAAAAGATTCTACTCGTTTGGACCAATTTTGAAAAAGTTATTCCGCTTGAAAAGGTGTTAGCATACTTTCCGCCGCTAGTGTATGTGGTTTTTTAGAGGAAATTTGTGGAAGGGAGTAGAAAAGGCTTGTTGTGGACAGGATGACGTGGAAGAGACAAAGTCTTAGGGTCCGTTTGGTCCTGATGATTCAAGGGTTTTGGCTGACGTGTCTATGATCATCATGATGCGTTGGTGTTTAACTAGAGCCTAGGGTTATCGGGTGTACAACGTTGTTGTCGATTTCGTGCTTCGCCAATTTTCAGGCTGAGGTTTATTCTCAGTCCAGGCTAAGGTTTTCAACGACAACGGTGTACCGATCTTTTAACGATCGGTTACCACCCGCGAGTAACGCAGAAGTTGTTGCAACCGATACGCAGGAAACTTTTATTAAACCATCGGTGACGCGGTCTGAATATCGAATTGTCCTTCGATCGATGATTCATTGGCATCGAGTCGACTAGTTTGAAATAACTTTTCTAGTCGTGGGCGGGAAACATACCGTCCCCGATCGGCCGTCGAAAGAAAGCGATTATCGAATCGACCGATCGAGCTTGTCCGAAATGCTCGGCGAACCTGCCGGTATTATCTGCTCAGCACCCTTTGGTAAATTGTCAATGGAGGAAAATATCCTGCCGCCGTTTGTATAATGGAGTACAAAGCCGGCCATTGAATAGACTCCGGGAAAATGGAGGACTTCCGAGGATCGATCTTGTTCTACCTGACACGAAATCCTTCGGCTACGAGCCGGGCTTACAACGAACCGTTTCCGTTTCCTGCGGAGGAGAATGGAGACTCAGAATTCTCTTTTTCTATTCTATCTTCTCCTACGAATCAGAAAAACGGGACCAGAAAGCGGAAAATATTAAATACAAAAAATTCTTTAATATAACCACGTTTTTAAGACGGACGAAAAAGTACAAAATAAGTTTTCCTAGCCTCGTACAGATTCCTAACCTCGTACAGGTAGTCCTGAAAATTGTGAATTTTGAATAGCTATGAAAACACTTGTAACATTTAACCAGATAACTGCGGAGTTTAATTTTAAAAATCACTTAAGGGCGCGGAATTAGAATCAAACAATGACGAGTATACAAACGCAGGCCAAATGCTGCTATTATAAATTTTACAATAACAGTAAAGCAAAACGAGAAAGAATTACATTTTTATTCGATAAGAAATTAACCATTCATTAACGTCAACCGCACCGCAATAGAGATTTACGCGCTTAACTAGTTTAACGAAAAACATGGGGCATGAATAGTTCACCTAATAAGTAATTAAAAATTTTATTGCACTGAAAATGATACGAACTGTTGTGCGAGTTTTCTCAACGGCAACTACTCGTCACACTTTTTAGTATTATCTTGCGCCCCACGTTTTTCGTTTTAAATCTCACCAGCTATTTTCATAGCTATTGAAAATTCACAATCACAAATTTTCAGGACTATCTGTACGGGGGTAGGAGAAACTATTTTATACTTCTTAGCTCGTCTTGAAAACGTGGTATATTAAAAATTTGTTTCTGCTCAAACAATTATTGTCTGCTTTTTGTGTGTGTTGTCAGCCAGTTCTGAGCTATGTTTAACACTAGGTTTACGGAGCACTAAAAATGACTATTTTACATTTCCTTATAAAAATAACACGAATATATCTATCAAAATCTGTAGCCATTTTTTAAATAATACATACCCAGAGAAATCAATTTGTTAAACAATTCCTCATGGATCCATGTTTGTAATCTCAATATTCGTCAATTAAAAATATTAGAATCCGTCATTTTGACGGGTCCCGTAAATCTAGTGTTAAAGTTTCGAGTCCCTAGCTCATCAAAATTTGTACCGAGCAGACAAACAGACAAGAAAGCGAGTTGATGAAAACGTGGTAACAATGAAAAGTTACCCCCTCTCTGCCAGTAACGGAGTATGTCACGTGACCGGGCCGTAGGGGAATATTGCGGTAGGAGGGGAAATTAGGGTGGGGGGAAACAAGTCTTGATCTATAGCAAAAACTGCTGCGAATGCGTTTTTACTTTCCGTGTCCTGCGACGGCAGAAACTTTTGTGGACACCCTGCGTTTGAATATCATTTTATTTTTCCATTATGTTCGATGAAAGAGGTAGCTGGCCGGTTGGTTGCTTTTGATCCAGTAAACCCGTGAGACGACCTTCAACGTTATCTCGACGATCATCTGAAATAACCTGTTCGCTCTGAACGCTGCAACGCATATTAACCCTCGGACACCTGCCGGTTCTAGGCCTATGCCGGAGTCATTTCTGACCCACACCGAGATATTTCGCTAGAGTTCTCTTTCGATATAAGACGATGGCTCGGGACCGGCTTTCGTCGTATTTCGAATGAAGCAGAAGGAGAGGGCTAGCGATTTTCTTATTTCGAAATGAAAGCCGTCGTTTTATATCGGAATAAAATTATGCAAATTGACGGTCGCTCGAGCTTATCCCCACCGCGACGGGTCGCGAAAGACTCCGGCATAGCATACGAAGGGTTAAAGACAGGTTATCGATCTACTCCATCGAGTGGTATGAATTAAAAATATCTAACTACTGAATCAAATTCAATTTTGCAAGACCCCACCAATTTCTCGGCTCCTTTCAATTCTAATCCCCGACGAGAAATCGATGATCATTCTTTTTCACGCAGGCCGCTAACGTCGAGGTGTTTGCTTACCGAGGCCGCGGCATTGTAGGTCATCGAATTCGTAATTGCATCAGCTGAGGTCTATGAAAATTATGAAACAGATCACTATGAATAGAACATGAAAAATATCGTGTCCCACTTGAAGAAATCAAGCTGACCCAAAGCCTTCGAATACCCTGCGACATGTAGGACGCGTTTCCTTCGTTTCTCACTGCAATTTCATCGAGAATTTTTCAAAAGAATTTTCGCATTCGGCAGGTAAACCAATCGAGGTAATGACAAAGGTATGAACGCTTTGTTAAACGATTTCACGGTTACTCTCTTCCGAGAGAGTCTGAAACGATCTCGCGGTTAGGTTACCGGATCTTTATCGGCATTCCTTGTTTGCTCTTATCGGGGGAGGGGGGATCTACTCGGGATCGATTTCGCGGATCGGTATTCCGCGTTCGAGCGGTTTCCGCTATTCTTAGACCGAAACGCGGGGAAATTTTCAGCGTCTTGGCCACCGGAATTTACGAGCTTATCGATTCGCGAGAATCAGGGGCAAGAACGCGCGCAGATACTCGATGAAATTCGTTCTCCTCGCGTTCCTCGCACCGGTAGCCTACTCTCCGTGTCTCTATGCGTGTAGTACGTGTATCCGTGCAAGCGCGTTTCGCGGAATAAAGAAACGGTGCAAATGGATCGCGGTTACGATGATAAGTTATCGTGGGGCGGATACGACGAGCGAAATCCAATCCGCTCCAGGTGCGCTATCGCTCGCATACTCGATCGAACCGACCGATCCATCCGTCACTAGATCGCGACGATATCTTTTTCGTGACAAATCCGGAGGATTAAAAATATCGAAAAAGCGTCGTCCAGCGTGCTCTTTGTGACAACGAATTACGGAGAAAAGCAAAATGAAATTAGGCAGTCGAGTGAAACATTTGCGACAAAGATTGTCGTTGTCCCGGCAACGACAATCGAAGTCGTGATCCGATTGTTGTTGGATTCGTCCTCGATCGTCGTTCCCGTCCCGTAGATCGAATTCTCTCCGACGGTTTTTCACGCTTTCTACACCTCCGGAGGGGGGAAAAAAAAAGAACAGTTGTTCGATGATCGGTCGCGATAGATTCGCGAGTCAAAACCGAAATAATTATACGGACAATAGAAAGTCGCAACGCGGGTGAAAACGAAAGTTCTTCGAAGATCCGCGCCGTTGTGAAATTGAAAGAGGAAAGTATCGAAGAGGGAACGACCGGCTCTCGTCGAGATTAGTTTCGAAAATTAATTACGATACTACGTTGTATCACGCCAAACTGCATAATTCGTGCAGAAGTGAAAGTAAAATCTTGAATTCTTTTTTCTTTTCTTCTCGCTGCCTCGCGGTCTTGCTGCGAACACAATCTCGGAGCGTGAATTATGTTTACGGATCCTCTATCGTCCCTCGGCGCGGTCGGAGAGGGATTTTCGCGATAATAGCCGAGCGTAAGAGCCGGTCAGTTAGGCGAGCGTCGATACAAATTAATCATTTACGGACGAGGATTTTTTTAGAATACAAAGAATATTTTTCTCGGAGACGTAGATTTTGCATCAGGGGAAAATGAACAATTACAGGGTGAACGTGCCTAATTTCGACCCCTGCCTAGTCAGTCGGCCGAAAATAATATTTACTAAACTTCTGTAGATTTGAACGAAAATAGTGTGTCAACAATAACAACTCTTAAGATGACTCACTACCGGGACAATTATACTCCTGATCTTTTGTTGTGTACACAATTAAATATGTACAACCTGAAGGATTGAATGTACAATCCTGATGTCGCCAATATGTCGACATTCGTCCTCAAAGTTCGGTTACGATGTGTGAGACCGTTTCAGTGTGATAATACTTTATAATACCTTTTTCAATCCTCATTTACAATCCTCGGGCTGCAGTGGGTCAGAAGTGGAAACCTAATAATACGCGCGGGCCGCAACGGACGCAATATTAAATACTTAAACATACTGATCAAATAATTTTAGATAGTGGAATGTATATGTTATTTTTCACAATAAAAATAAACGACACCGCATAAGGTGTGGTGGGACAATTGGCTGTTTGTCTTGTATGATAGGATGTTTGTCTGATATAAATCGACTTTTATCGCGAGATTGTGTATCGCGACTCGATTTTTGTTTCCGTGGCTGTTTTCCTTCCTAGATTCCAGATATGCGCGGCGCGTCTTCATAGAATTGCGCGATACTCGCGAAATTTTAGTGCGACTGCTCCGTACAGCGTGCAACGCGTGGCAGAGGAGAGGTTCGCATAAATTTATCGCATCGCGTCGCGTTGCATCGCATCGAATTGCGGGAAGGTTTCGCGTACCGCGGAATTACGCCAGCGTGACCCTAATTATTTTTTTCCACGTTGCTAGTTTGCCCGAATGCGCGAATAGAGTTGTACTCGAGCTGCCGCGTCCCACGGCGTGTGATATTCTGCCGATCTGACCGGAAAAGAGTTCGTTTCGACAATAGTCGAAATGTAGAAAAAAAAACGTTATACAACACTCCTACATTATCCATATTTTACGAATATATGCACTTTCTTTTAGTAATTAACTATTATTTACTTACAAATCTCTAACGTCCGACTAACCTCGTTGTGACGTCCACGCCGGCATGATTAATTCTATATTTTGTTGTTGTAGTAAATACATTGCACTAGCGTGTTGCAATGATATTTTACGGGTGTTATTTTACGATTAATTATTTACTTAAAAATCTCCAACGCCTGACTAACCTCGTTGTGACGTCCACGCCGGCATGATTAATTCTATATTTTGTTGTTGTAGTAAATACATTGCACGAGCGTGTTGCAATGATATTTTACGGGTGTTATTTTACGATTAATTATTTACTTAAAAATCTCCAACGCCTGACTAACCTCGTTGTGACGTCCACGCCGGCATTATTAATTCTATATTTCCTTTTTCTTGTAAATACATTGCGTGTTGCAATGATATTTTACGGGTGTATACTACTCTATTATGGTATTGAAGATACATACACAGTGAATTCTCGATATAAGTCAACACCACGGGTCCTGCCAGCGTCGTGTATCGGGGTATACCCTGCGACAGTGGGGATAATTCCGCGACGTTTATCACCCAGGCCTTGGCGACATATACAGAGAAATCACTGTATACCTTTTTCTCTTATGAAAAAAAAAAAATATGTCAAAATAGTCTTCCAAGGGCGCTTCGCGAACGCAAGATGCAACTTTTAATTTTAAAATATACACAGAGTTTCAGATCGGCAAAGTATCACACCGTGCGTCGGTTGGTTGCGAGGCCGACGCGACGGTGCACACTGTACACACGATCACCGCGACGATAATTACAACGATGACGAGAAATGCCGTGCACGCACCGCCTACGCCCTCGTGAGAAAGAAAAAAAAAAAAAGCACGACGCCCGTATGTCTTTCATAGTCAACAACGAAGCGTTCCTATGAATGCCATGAACGTGTCGGCGATTTTTACCTGGACACGTTCCCCGTCGCGTCGCCGGAGCAAACGAACACGATCTCGACGGAAGCAACGAATCCAGCTGGGAAACCTTAGGTTTTCGCATATGTGAAATGTCGGATTTTGGAATGCAAATGTTATGTAAAGTATGGCGCGTTCGTCCGTGAACTCGCTCTCCCAGTACGGCGCGATCGTCCGCAAGTCTGTCTCCCAGGGACGGCGCGCCTGTCCGCGGACGGCACAAAAGCCACTATAGTGGCTCGTATCGTTCGAACTGATGCTTTCCACGGAAACCACTATAGTGGCGTGTACTGTACTTAAGGAGTTAACGCTAGAACTACCGAGTAATAAATACGACTGACGTGTATTGCTTTGTAATAATGACAAGACTACTTCTACTCAAACACCTCATACCATTTTTAGTCTAACGTGTGCTCCAATAAAGAAGTTCATTCAAAAATTTCTGATGAAAACATTTTTATAATTTTTGTAATTGTGAAAGAAAGAATTAGTAACCAGTCGTTTTTACTGGATCGGTGGTTCTAGTGTGAGCTATAAAGCTGACCCTTAGAATCCTATCGTCAATTTTGATTTAGATGTCTAATTTTACTCGTCAATCAATTTGATTTCAATCCTTTTTACATGCGTGGAGAAGCAACGTATTGACGACAGAATTACGTGAATTCTGGTAAAATTGTAAAAGAAACTAATGCTGAAGAGAAACCATAAAACGTAGATGACAACCTAGAAAACAAAGAACGCGAATGACCAAAAAATTACATCTGCATCTTGAAATTCCTTGAGAGAATGCTTTCATCGTAACGGTGCTTACATTCGCCGATAAATCGATTCAGATAAAAATTTGCGTTAGCTTAACGTTAAAGTCGGACGTTTCATATGCAACAACCTAATGCATAGAATCGGTCGGTGCACGCGACGCGTAGGAAATTCGCCATCCCCATTGTGTGCGATCATTATACCGCGGCGGCACGGCATCGGCACGAAGTCAACAGCGCAGACCGAAAATATCGATTGTCTGCAATCGGGCCTGCCGGTCACGTCTCAATGACAATACAAAAATGGGGGGGGGGGGGGGGAACGGTCGTTCGATAAGGACCCGAGCGACGACTCCGTCGGAAGACACGTCCTCTTTCCTGCGAGCCCGATCGATCTCGATTTTTTAACGAGTTTTCGAAAATCAGGCTGCCACGACGAATCGTTTCCCTACGGTTCTGTACAATTCCGTAGACCCGTTGATCGCAGGCGTTCCGAAATAACAGCGCGCGAGGTAAATAGACCAGAAAATGTGAGAAACCGTTGATCACCGAGAAAGAACGCGAATGCAACAAATGTTCGTATTCCGTGGCGTCGTATTCGGTGGATGCACCGAAATACCGTTCTAATCTCTATTCTTGGTTCACGCCTCCCACGTAGCGCGACAAAAATGTAACGGCCCTCGAGTACACTGGACGCGAGAGACGCGCGCGGTTGATCCATTGTTTTTTATTTTTCTCTTTCGGAAAAGCGAACGTTTAGTCGTGGTCGCCGAGAAACTCGTTTGATTCTGTCCTCGTCGAACGATCAATGCCGGCAGCAGTCTCCGGGCGCGAGCATGCGACTGGACGCGTAATGACTAATGACTTACACAAGCCGGAGCGCATTATCTTTACCTTGAGTCACACGGAATCTTTTTGTCTCGCCGGTTTACCTGCCAGTGTCTCCTCCGAGCTAATAATCCTCGGGAATGACTGGTTCGGCATTGAAAAGTTCCTGATTCACGGAAAGTTCGCTCGATCGGTGATTCATCGGTTCGCCGAAGGGAGATATTAGGTTGGCAAGAAAGTCATTTCGGTTTTCACTAATAGATGGCTTTATGTTTTGTTTAGTTGACTTTTTTTTTTATTTATTACGCATTAGGCCAGAACTGGCCTATCAGCGGACATACATAAAGTGAACATAGTACTGATAATAAATAACAGACAATATGCCTCTCAGACATATTCAGGTACTAACATTACCATCATATCAGAATATGGGCTGGAAGCTTATCGACTAAAATAATTCCTACTACATCAATTATTCCACATATAGTCAAAACATATTGACCTAAGACTAATTATTTATAATATTGGAAATGTATACCCTGATATTTGATTGACTTCTGTTAACGTTGCATTTGTTTTCTTTCTGACATTTCATAACTGCATCTTTTCGGTTACTTTTGAAGCAAATTACACGTAATTTTGATTAAAATTGTTAGTTCCGTGTCAATTTGAACATGGAGTGCAAAAACGAACGTTATAGGCACATATTGCTTTTTTATTTCCGTAGAGGTAAAAAAGCTGCCGAGGCTCGCAAAGATACATGTGAAGTTTATGGTGTGGATTGCTTAACAGAACGCACGTGCCAGAATTAGTTTAAAAAATTCCGTTCTGGAAATTTCTCACTTGAAGACGGACCAACGTTCTGGTCGACCATCTGAAGTTGATGATGACCAAATGAAAGCCATTATTGAATCGGATCGTCATATAACTGTCCGAGAGATTGCAGACAGGTTAAATGTCTCGCATACAACTATAGAATATCGTTTAAAAAGTCTCGGAATCGTTAGGAAGCTCGATATTTGGGTTCCACGCGAATTGGAAGAAATTCGCTTAACGCAACGCATCAACATATGCGATATGCATCTCAAACGAAATGAAATCGACCCTTTTCTGAAGCGAATCATCACTGGTGATGAGAAATGGGTTGTTTGCAATAACGCAACTCGAAAACGATTATGGTCGAAGCGTGATGAATCAGCCCAAACCACGCCGAAAGCTGAATTGCACCAAAAGAAGATCATGTTGTCAGTTTGGTGGGATTACAAAGGTATTGTGTATTTTGAGCTTCTCCCAAGGAACCAAACCATCAATTCAGATGTTTAATGTCGACAACTAACAAAACTGGACATAGCAATCAAAGAAAAACGGCCAGAATTGGCAAATCGCAAAGGAATCGTGTTCCACCATGATTACGCTAGGCCACACGCATCTTTGGTAACACGTGAAAAGTTATTGGAGCTTGGTTCGGAAGTGATGTCACATCCACCATATAGCCCTGACATTGCGCCATCAGATTATCATTTATTCCGAAGTTTACAAAACTCTTTGAATGGTAAAACTTTCACTAATGATGATGGTCTGAAATCGCACTTGGATCAGTTTTTCACCGAAAAGGATCAGAAGTTTTATGAGCGCGGAATTATGAAGCTACCAGAAAGATGGCAAAAGATTATAGAACAAGATGGAAAATATTTTATTGATTAAAGTTCATTGGTTTGATAAAAAAGTTGGATTTTATTTCACCTAAAAATACCGAAATTACTTTCTTGCCAACCGAATAGAATCGTCGACGAAAACTGAACGGCCTGGGACAATGAATTATATTATATCGGTAGAGCGCGTCGTCGTTAATTCGTTGTTTGTCCGCCCACGTTCGACGCACTTTGCGCCAAAGCTGCTCGTTTTATCGTGCACAAGCGGAGCACCGTTCGTTCGGTAGGCGAGTGGAAACGGCATCGGTGATTACGCCGATGGTTTGCTTTGAGCGGAACTCTTAACCGGTTATCGATGAAACGCGTCGGCTAATAGACCGATGTCCGGCGACGTTCTTTTTCATTCGCCTCGGTTGCCATTGATTTTTACCTAGCGTAACACCTGGACGAATGACATTCGTCGAATCCTTTCTCTATCGTCAGCTATAATCGCGCGTTACGTAACACGCTCTCAGGAAGGTAGGAATAAGCTTGATGCGCGATTCGCGATGCTGCAACGCAAATATAGACTAGGACTGCAATAACAGTAATGCCTCGCGAGATTAGTGATTCCCGGTCGGTAAGTTCTGGAAATATCGAGTTTCTCGAAAAGTGATTAACAGATTAAGCCTGGGGATTTAATTTGCTCTTCCTTTCGAGTGCCTTCTTCTTTCGGTTGCTTCTTTCTCCCCGTCGAGTTTTATCGATGCTATCGAATTATCGTAACTTGTACTGACAAATTACGACCGATAAGGCGATGCGCAGTTTCAGCCACTGCCTGCGCCGCCTAATCTTGGAAAATAATAGGTTGAGTCAGCTAAGATTAATGCTCGAAGCACGTATCTGCATACTCGGACGATGGAAACAGTTTTACGAGCAACACAATATTCGGTTCAAGAGGGCAAACGCCACCGGGCGAGAATCTTTTGTTCGTATTTATCAAGCAGACGCTAATGAAAAGAACGCGATGGATTTCTTAATTGCAATCCGCGGATGCACCGTAGTGGAACGTGCAGTGCTGGACGAAGTAATAGGACGCTTTATACATTTATACATTTCGCACGTTTCAGCGTAGAAAATGTACGCTTCGCGCACCCCGTGGATCGACGGAAGGCATATTTAACGATTTTAATTGGAGGCACCGATAACAAGTTTAAAAATAAAGCTTTACTTTTTTCTTCGCAATTTCCACGTTTATCATTCTTCCCCGCGCTGTATCGCAGCTACGCACAGTGGTCCAGAGTAATTAGCTGTAAAAAGCAACTTGCGTACATTCGATGTTTATCGAATAATATTTCCTAAACTACTAATTTTTCAATATAGATGAGTTAACACTTTTTTTATAAAGAATGTCTAACTACATCGCGCATTGATGCATCAAGAAGTATATAATTCCATTAAAAAAAACGAAGTTGACCTTCATATGACCTTAACTCGTTCACCCACGAGTAAACTAATAACACCAAATTATGCCTCACACGGCACCATTAAATTGTTATCTGAAAGAAATCAAGATGTCAAAATCGGGTGAGACACCTTGTATATTGCTTCTTAAATGTCCATTCCGAAACGGTGAAATTGTTGAGGTTTATTGAAAATTGTGATTAGAGCAAGCATTCATTTCAAGCAAACATTTTCCACGAATATCTTGGAAACTGCTGCAGATAGGAAAATGGTGTACATGGCAAAATTGTGTGTCTTTTTATAAGAAATACACCTGCGGAGACAGATTTCAAATATCACCATTTGTTTCAATAATATCATTAATATAATAATATTATAATACTAGGACTCGGTTAGGGGGCGTATATATGGATGGTGCGATGTGTGATTGCGGAGAGTAATTATAATAGATAAACTGTAGCAAATTGCGAAAATATTATAATACTAAATATCATTCATTATTCACATGTTGTCGCAATTTATCGGGCATATCCGGTGCTCCGACAAGAAAATCTCCCAAACAAAAAGTAATCGGTACTCTTCTATAAAGTTCAATATAAAAGATTCATTTTTCAAAATAAGAAATTAGTGTCACCTTGATCTTTCAATTGTCACCATATATTGTTTGCTCGGTAATGTTGCAGTTGACGTCAAGACGAATCCAAAGACCTACTTTGCCATGGCTTTAACACTAGAACTACCGAGCCCTAAACGTGACTTACGCTTATCCCTTTATAATAACAGCAGGATTGAATTTGCTCAGGTTTCGTACGATTTTTATGGTGACATACACTCCAAAGAAGAGATATATTAAAAAATGTCTCGTGAAAACGTTTTCATAGTTTCCCAGTCATTTAGACTGGTTCGGTAGTTCTAGTGTTATGTCTAGAAACGGTGCAAAAATCATTGCGAACTTCCTCGATCTGGACCACTGCGCGACGCTCGAACACAAAGAAGCGGGGTCGGGAGTGGACGGGGTACGAGGTTGTCTTCATCAACACGGAAATGCGTGCACGTCTCGTCCCATTGACGCAGTCGGCAGGGTGTTGACACGAGTGTTGCGAATGCCTACTCTCTGTTTCCCGCAAAGAGATCGACGACGTTGCTCGCAATCTGTGACGCGCGCGGCTCGAGTGTCCGTGCGCAGAAAGAATCGTTGCATCACGATCTCCCGTAGATCCTCTCCCGTGTCCCCCGTGAATCATGTTCCGCATTTAATTGCCTCGAGTGGCGGGCCGGCGCGACGGCCCGTACTCTCTCTCTCTCTCTCTCTCTCTCTCTCTCTCTCTCTCTCTCTCTCTCTCTCTCTCTCTCTCTCTCTCTCTCTCTCTCTCTCTCTCTCTCTCTCTCTCTCTCTCTCTCTCTCTCTCTCTCTCTCTTTCTCTCCGCGCTACGTTTAGAAGTCACTTCAAACTGCATAGAGTCCGGAAAAGACGGAAAGAAGACGAACGTGTTTCGGGTTCTATTTTCGCCGGCCGAAAGGTCTCGTATTTCTGACGACTCGGCCTGTCGTGGTTCCCGTTTTGATCGGCGAGCCTCGTCGCCTCGGCCCGAACGCTCGTTTCCGAAAAATTCAAGGGTGCCAGCCCGCGGTAATACTATTCCAAAACTATCCCCCTATTTTCTCGATGTTACACCCCGTTACCAGATTCTTCGGTGAAGAGAAATCGATGAGAACGCCCGATGTTGTAATCGATACAGTGATCGAGGTTTTCGTACGCACCGGCGAAGCAAATATTGTCTGATCGTTGTACACACGATGCCCCGAAAGTTTTCGAAAAATTCAAGGGTGCCAGCCCACGGTAATACTATTCCAAAACTATCCCCCTATTTTCTGGATATTACACTCCGTTACCAGATTCTCCGGTGAAAAGAAATCGATGAAAACCCCCATTGATATCGATACAGTGATCGAGGTTTTCGTGCACACCGGCGAAGCAAATATTGTCTCATAGTTGTACACACGATGCCCCGAAAGTTTTCGAAAAATTCAAGGGTGCCAGCCCACGGTAATACTATTCCAAAACTATCCCCCTATTTTCTCGACATTACTTACACTCAGTTAGGAGATTCTCCGGTGAAGAGAAATCGATGAGAACGCCCGGTGTTGTAATCGATACAGTGATCGAGGTTTTCGTACACACCGGCGAAGCAAATATTGTCTGATCGTTGTACACACGAACGTGCCGTGCGTGCTCGTTGTTTGCGGGCCAAATTTACAGATTCTTGATAGTAGTAATCAAAAAACGAGCACTGTGCTGTAATTTATTTTACGGTCACGGTGACTATGCCTGTGATTTCTTGAAAGAGGAAGAAAAGATGTTGTCTGTGTGTTCTCCAATCGTTGTACAGGGCGGTGCAACCGGACAGGGGATGATTCTATGTGTGAAAACAAGTCGAGAAAGGGGAGGAACATTTTTTGGTTTGACGCCACGTTTTCGAGAAATTCGAGTTTGGAGATGCAGAGGGTACGCGTGTCATTCGACAGGAACCGTGACAGAGGAGGGGAAAGGTTAGGAATTGAGGGGAAAAGTTACCCTCTCTCCGCCAGTGAAGGATTATTAGGGAGAAAGGGAAATTAGGGTGGGGGAACAAGTCTTGGTTTGGCGACACTGGACAGGAGTCGTCCGACGCGTCTGACCATGACCAACCAATTCTACTTCCTGCATATAAAAGTGACTATTTTACATTGCGTTGTAAACATAACAAAATTGTAGTTATTTAGATTTTCAGCCATTTCTATTGTAATATGTGCTCATAGAAACGAATCTATTGAACAATTCTTCTCAATTGCGTCCTTGCACTCTTAATAATTGTAAATTTAAAAATGTCGAGTCCACCATTTTGACGGGTCTCGTAAATCTAGTGTTAAACTCGATTTTCTCGAAAACGAGGCGTTCGACGAAAAAATGTTATTCCCCCTTTTCGACATATTTTTACATGCAGAATCATCCCCTAGTCGGCCACACCCTGTATATTAACAACAACAAAGTTGCCTGTCAGTTTACCACGTCTCCCGCCGGCATGCATCAATGGCGGTACAAAAATGGTCAATTTTCACTTGGGCGCCTTCCTGAACGTGTTAAAGGAAATTAATAACATACAAAATATTCATATTTTATTTAATAACATACGAAATATTCATCACGAGGCCGATTCGATGCTATAGCGCAAGCGATTGACAATGTTTTTGCCTGCGGTAGGGTAAGGGACCCAATTACTGTAGGGGTATATTAATTATACTTGTTTTTAAAGCATAATGAAAATGAAAAAAAGAGATATATTAACTGATTTTAACGAAAAAGATTTAATATCTCGTTTTCTTTAATATCTCTTTTTTTTTTAAATATTCAGTATGCTTTGAAAACAAGTGTAGTTAATATAGGCACAGTGATTGGGTCCCTTACTTTACAAAGAGTTTTTTCGTCGAAGCCGAATTGGTTTGTTGGACTTGCCAATGGTTTCTTAATTCGGGTAACGCCTCGAATCGACGAGCGGACTCGGCGAATTAAAGCGTCTGCGTTTGCACGTCGAAAGCTACTCGTCGGCAGCAAGAGAACGCGTCGTCGCGTCGCGTCGCGTCGCGGACGATCTAATTAACGGAGCAACAAATCGTGAACAACCGGGGCAACGTACGCGGGAGAGACCTTGTTCACGCGTCGTTCTTCTACCTAACTAACGAGGACAGACGAACGGAGAAGAGGTCTGAACAAGGGAAGAGAAAGTCTCTCGGAAAAGCAACCAGCTCGCGGAAACGCGTTGGAAAACTCGCTTTTTGTCGGTGAAAACGCCTACCGTCCGTGAGCTCGTTCGCCGGTCTTGACCTTCGAGCCTCTGCGAACGTTATACTTTCATAGTCTGGTGATCGAACAGCCTCGAAATGAACCAAACCTTCCGGAAAATAGCATTAGAGTCCGAAATTGTGTTAACCCCTTCAGCTGTAATATCTCGCGATGGAGATTTCCAACAGAATCTATTCAATATTCATTAACGCATCGTGAACGAGGATCTCTGTTAACATTAAAAATATTTTCGTCGAAGAACTAAATTGCGTATTAAAATCTAGAATATTGTGAAGAAAGGAAACAGTACAGTGATCCTTTGTTATTGAAATCATTGTAGTGTATAATGGTACTAATGTTGCAGCGATACGAACTTTGCATAAATTTTGATATGATTTTGATATGGACCGATCGATATAGGTTTGGTATTACCGTGACGATAATAAATAAAGATTGTGACTATGAGCTGAAGTGTATAATCAGCAACAGACATTATAGCCATTAAATCATTTCTTTAGCAATTCGATGTGTCGACCTGTTGTCGCTAATATGGCGCCTGCTTTAAACCGAAATAAAATTCTATTCTGTCGCTGTCGACATACAATTGGAGATCATCGAGGTACAGATTCGATATAAATTTTCTTCTGGAAAATGAATGACAAAGAAGTTCCACCAATCGTAAATTAAGTAATCGTAAAAGAATGTTAACGAGAGCCGTGTCGAGACGTAGAAATAATTTGTTAAAGAATACGGAGGGGCGGGGGGAACGGTTGTTGGGTAAAAATGTATTTTCACGATGACGCTGCTCATCGGAAGACATCTTGCTCGGGTAAATGGCGTTCTCATGCAAATACAACGATATTCTTGGGGAACGTTGGTTCGGTTGTGTTGGACAGGGGTTGGCGGACGTTTTATTGCGACAGTCTGAAAAGCGTCTCGACGCTCGCTCGGCTCCCTCGCGTGTTGCTAGGATAAAAAGGCCGCACCCTCCTTCAATGAATCTCCCCCGATCAAATGTTTTCGTACTCGCTGGATTTTTCAACGCGACGCTCAACAGCATCTCAACCTTCACTGTTGCGATCCGTTGCTGTATCTCACGTTCGAAAAGTGCATTTCATTCGTACGACAGAGCCACTTTGAGAATAACTTCTCCGTTCTCCGTTTATTCTGCGCAATCTCTTCTGTCTCCAGATATTATCACGTTTACGGTGGAATATTTCCGACAATGCAATTCCGGGGAACGTGCAAGCGAAGATGGAGCAAGGGGTTGAAAGAAAAAGGAGGATCGAAACGAGAGGAAGAGGAGCAATTGGTGGCAGAGGATAGGGAGAAGTTGCTAGTATTATGGGAGCCGACGGACGAATGTTTTGTTGGGAGAGTTTGAGAAGCGTCTCGACGCCCGGCGCCGTCGAACAGCCCCCGACTGTGTTCCGGGATACGCGCACCCCTCGCTATGGCGTGGCGGTATAGCGTGGTATAGCGTGGTATGGCGTGGCGCGGCGGCAGGACCTTTGTCCTGGCAAAGGATTGACGTCAGCACCAGAGATCGCGCCGATGCTATACACGCGTGCGAGCGTAGAACCTGGGGGATATCTTCGTGCGCGAAAGTCACTGTTGCTTTCGCATGGGGTGAACGAACCCTTCGCCGAAATATCGCCTCTGGCTTATCAACATCTTAGACAACATTTTCTACATGGAATGAAACCGATACAACTGACAAAACCGATCGTTAATGTCCGATTTTGCGCGCTCGAAATGGTTGATTCCCGCTGCTAACCCTTAAGTACATAGGTAAACTAAATATTAGGAACATGAATGCATACATGGGGTCCATTGAGGACCCCACTCACCTAATTCCTTGCTAACTTTGATTACAGCAACAATTTATTTCTGTAAACTTTCTGTAAAACTGTAAAATTTCTGTAAACTAAAAATGGCGCGGCTAAAAATGTTAACACAAAATCCAACACTGGGGTCCTTTACGGACCCCACTCGTGCATTTAAGGGTTAACGGAGAAATTGTTTCTCCGGGAGTTCGAGCTCGGTGTTTGGACAGCGAGCATGTTAACCCTTTGCACTCGAAGCTATTATACTTTAACTTCAAAACGAAACATTTCTTCTTACCTAGAATATTGCCCTTCTGTATATATTTCTTCATGTTATACATACGAAAATGGTGCAATTTACTCGTACAATACCAAAATGTTTAGTAATTTATTAGATACAAACAGATTTGATAATGTGAAAAATATTTTGAATAATGATACAGCAATTCTTAGTGGTGACTCTGAAACACCACTAGAAGTTGTGGCATTGTTTCAAAGAAATTAGAAAAAATATTACAAAATATTTGTTACATTACAAAATTTGTATTCAATAGACTACTAAACATTTAAATATTGTATGTAGAAATCGGATCAGTTTCGTTCGAATAAAATGAAAATATTGTAAGACTTTCATTTTAGATTGAAAATAGCGCCGAGTGCAAAGGGTTAATACCCGGTTTCGCGTGTACATGTACACACCGGGACGAAAAGATAGCACATCGCATACTTTTTTTTCTCGTTTGATACCATAGGGAACTGTACATTGATAAATGAACAATTAAACACATACGCTGTAAGAATTGCTCTTGTCCACGCGGCAAAAGTAGTAAAGAAACACTTTTCTTCGAAGAATATTCGTGTTTTAGATTGGCCGACAAGATGGCCCCCAACCTCACCATTCTCGAAAATTGTTGGGCACATCTTGCCGGTGCCGTCTACCAAAATGGCAGACAATTTCAAAATATTAACGATTTGAAACAATGTATTCTGGACGGGTGGGAGAATGTTTGCCAAAAAAGTATTAGAAAAATGTGTAAACCTTTACCAAACATAGTGATTGAAGTCATCGGATGTAAAGGAGGTTCTACAAAATATCGAGATTCGATTTTTATCAATTAATTGTTTCATATTTCAAGTTGTATTTCATCGTTTCGTCCCGTTTTCGGACCACGATATTTACGTTTTCGTCCCTAGAATTCTGATGACGCACACGCTGTGGATGATACTGAGTACATGGTTTATGGTATTCAAAGGAGAAAAATAGATGGTTTCTTTTTGTCCCGAAGTGTATCTTCCGGAACAGCGGATTACTCATCGGGACAAAATCTGAAAGCCCACCACCGTCTGATTCACCCGGCTCCTCCGACAATCTAGATAGACGTTGCCGAGACATTTATTGCGTCTGGTGCTTTCCAGTTAACTAATGCGTCTGCTAACCAATCCTCTATACCGAACGCACGTATTTTTCCTCGCCTCTTCAGCATGGCCCCGGCATTTCTCGGAGATTTTATCCGCGGTATGATTCCATTAATGCAAATGGAAACAGTCTGCAGTACGAGGTAGCCGAAGAAAAATATTTCATCTAATTACACGGCGTTCGTCGAATTATTTTTTCTCCGTTCGCGATCATTGTGTGCTAAACGACTCGGTTTTCCCGCGTCCTTGCGCTCCTCTCCCCATAATTTGACGCGACGATTCGCATCATCACGAGGCGTCCCAATTACGATAGCATCGTCGAGCCGTGTATCCCATTCGGACGATCGCGTGAAATTTCCACCGTGGCAATTATCCGCAATTATGGTCGCGTCGCGTCGCGTCGATCGCAGCCTCTCGGACGTGTCTCGGCGTTCGCCGTTTCGCATAAAACCGTGAGAGATCGACTCGCCACGGTGTCCTTTATATGGTAAACCGTTCTGTTAAACTGTGCTCCGCCGGGGATTATGATCGCGACTATGATAGAGGGGGATAACGGACGGACGCGCCCCTGGGTTCAACGGTTAATTGAAACTTGTTACTTATGCAAAGTGTATTGTGCACCGTGCAACATGGGAGAAAGAAAATGTTTGGTCTAAACGATACAGTGTAAATAGCTTGAATTTGATTGTCCGATAATTTTCTTTGTAGACGCAGTAATATCAATTAATTAATTGACCACCCTTACCCGTTGTTGGAGGGTCGAGGAATTGCCCGGATATAAGTGCACCCAACTATCTTTCTGCTCTACCAACTTTGTTGCCAATCTCGTTCATGAACTTGGCATCTCCGTTAACGGTGAACATTTAATATACAGTTTGCCACAATGAGAACGTTGAAACGTTCTCCTCGAATTTCACGTCGCATAGATTGGAGCTTCCAAGTGTTTATGGCGCCTAGGAATTTTTAAAAGACACCGGAGAAGGAACTTACAAAAATTGGATAACATTTTTTTAGGAGTTAGAACTAATTTTAACTGTTGATGCAACTGACTCGAACGCTTCTGGTGTTACATAAGCGAAGGGAGACGGTTTGCATCAACTTTTACGACTTCTGGATATCTGCTCTTGTGACGTATGAATAATCGTTAGTGTCAACTGCGACCCAGAATTCATCGCAATCTTCTCATAGTACTCCGACATCGTCCATTTTTCCCGTCTCGTGTCGGCACAGATTAAGGAAGTATTCCGGTCTTGAGTGCCATTTTCTTACCAATATTCGGGAATTTTTTTCCAGATAAACTATCGAACCTTTTGGACTAGGATTTTGCACATACACTCGTGGGTATTTAAATTACTTCAATTGTTTTCTTTTTAAGGTAAAAGAAATCAAAATTGCACGATTTATATATTGTTTTGTAGAGTATGTTTTTAACCCTTTGCACTCGAAGCTATTTTAACTCCAAAACGAAACATTTCTTCCGACCTAGGATATTTCCCTTCTGTATTTTTTTTTTCATGTTATACATACGAAAATGGCGCAATTTACTCGTACGATACTGAAGTATTTAGTAATTTATTAAACACGAACAAATTTAATAGTATAAAAAATATTTTGAATAAGTATACAGCAATTTTTAGCGGCGCCTCACAGTCGCCATTCGAGTGCTAAGGGTTAAAGAATTGTGTTCACTGTTGCTATGATTCCGGTCCTTCCGCTGATCGAAAACAGAAAATAAGGGAAAGTATCTTAATGAGTATGGTCCGAACCAAAATAAATTCAAAATCTCGATCATTTCCAAAGTGGATCCATTTCGAACTCGGGTCGTTGATATTTTAAGTATTTTTCGCCTTCAGCGCGTCAAAAAGATAACATATTCGTACACACGCGCATTCAAGATCGCTTAAAGAAAATCTCCAAAAATGGATTTTTCAAAAGCACACGCGGTCCCCCAACGTTCAAAAGTATCGCGTTCGCAACAAGTAGAACCAGCGAGCCATACATGGTCAGGTTTACTACCGTTTGCTATCGCGTCGAATCAAACAGCTCGTATATTAATTTTCTGCGTCGCTTATCGTTATCGTCGTCGACGAGAGCCCGGTATCTCGTTACCAAATACGTGCACAAGGCTCAAAAAAGAAAAAACCGGAATACGATCGGGTAAGATTATAAAACAAACGTTGAATCATCGAGTCGGGTATCCATCAGCAGTGAACCTGTCGCTCGTTAGAAGAGGAGATAGAGAACGCCTGGTCCGATAAGCTTTATCATGGCTAAGCGTTTATCTGTCTTTGTCCGGCTCTCTCTCTCTCTCTCTCTCTCTCTCTCTCTACGCCGAGCCCTGGCTCTTATCGTCAGGTTCGAATTAGCCCTTCAAACGGTTCGGCTTGTGCAAACAGTGCGCACCCGATAAGGAAGTCTCGCCATCTCCGATTCTTTTTATCGGGTACCACTTCGTCGAAGACTTTCCTCGAGGAAGCATACTTTTCTCATGGAAATGGGTATTTATAATATACGAAAATAACGCACTAGAATGCAACGTATCTGTTCTTTATTGAAACGAAGAAGAACTAGTGAGAAGACGTCTGTATAGTTTGCAAGCCGAAACTGAAGTGAAGCTACAGAGAAAGTTTTAGGGGGAAGAAAAGAAACCCCTGTCGGGTCCACTCGGGAAAACAGATGTGGGAGGACCCTTAATTTATTACTCAGGGCCTCTTTTAAGTGTAAGGTTGCAGGCCTTCCACTTCTGACCAGAGTCAATAAATAAAGACCCGAGGACCGTTAAAATATACCAGGACACTCTCAGTATCCTTCAACACACTCGACTTACTTTTGTTGATGTTCCAACATTTTCCGTTCGGCCGCGCGAAACAAACGGCAAGAACAATGGTGCGAAGTGACAAGGTTGAACGGAGACTCGACCTTGTGAAACTAGGATAATACTTTTGCAGATACGAGCGTGGTCTTGCAGATTGATCATGGTCGAGAGAAGAGACGGGTTTTCGGGGGTTGAAATTGTGCTCTCGGATGGGTACGCAGAATCCTCACCAGACGCCATCGATACGTCGTCCCCTCGTTTAGGTATTGAACGAGAATGAATCCGGAGGTCGGAGCAACGATTCAGCCGCGATTGGCCCAGTTCGGCCTCGATTCACGCGAACACTTAACTCGGTGTCTTTTTTTAACGCTGAACCGGTGACCTATCAGCGGTTTTTCCCGTTGTGCAACGTCCAAGCTCTTCGAATTCGTGCGAGGATTCCTCGACGGGAAATAGAACGCCGTCTTCGTGGCAGCGGGCGACTAACGAAATCCGCTTTCGAATCGGCATCGGCGAAGCGGTGCGAGAGGTTCTTCTCTTCATGATCGCGCGCAGTCTTCCTCGGGAATCGTTCGAAGTTACGCCCGCAAGAACGAGCAAAGTCCAGTTTCTAGAATTACGCTGTACGCCGTCGGATATGTAGAACAAATTACGCATAGAATCGTTTTACAAGACACCGGATAGCTATTGCGCACGGATGCGCGTGGGTAGCGACCAAACGATTCGGTTACAAAGACTACGGAATCTATTTTCAACGATCGATACTCGTTCCGATAATTGCGGAGACCTAACGCGCACACTTCGATATACGTGTTTTGCAACCGAGCTCGGTTCCCGGACAACGCTATCTCGGTCGTCCGTAGCTCATGCTCCTATTAACCCCTAACTATCCAAGTGTGCCTCTCGGGCACCACCGATGCGCCACCGATTAATATAAATGTCGTAATCGAAATTATATTACTTCCGAGACGAGTAAAGATTGCTTTGAATGACTTTAATAAAGGGTTTTTCAGTAAGGACATAACAACTTTAAGTTAAAAAACCAAACACATAATAATTGAAATATCGCGCTGAAATTTATTAGGCTTGTAGTACACACTTTGCATTTTTATTGAATTATGTGTGGAATTCGATGTCGACGGCAGCATTCGATTCGTTGTCTCTAATTTTCAACTACTCTGCCACACATATCAGCCGGAATGTTGTTAATTTCGTGTTGAATATTGTTCTTGAGCGAGGCGGCCATTCCACAGGAAAAAAAAGGTGTATGCCAACCATCCAAGGACGTTCGACGAGCTCGATTATTATGTGTTTGTTTTTTAACTTAAAGTTGTTATGTCCTTACTGAAAAACCCTTTATTATTATTTACACGCCACTGTAGCATTTAACCCTTAGCACTCGAGAGACGTCACTAAAAGTTGCTGTATCATTATTCAAAATATTTTGTACATTATTAAATTTGTTTGCATTCAATGAATTATTCATCATTACGGTATTGTACGAGTAAATTGCACCATTTTCGCGTGTACAACATGAAACAAAATATATAGAAGGGAAATATTCTAGGTTGGGAGAAATGTTCCGTTTTGGAGTTAAAATAGCTTCGAGTGCAAAGGGTTAAAATCCGACGCTTAAAAACTTGCAAGGCGAAGTGTGATGAGAATAAGTTGCCGGTATATCTTAATTAAAAGTCGGAGCGTTAAGGGTTAATTGTACTCTGTTATCGGAGCAAAACGTTAACGCGCTGGAATTCGCTTAGACAGCGATCCGTGTCACAGAAAAAGAGGGGGAAAAACTGTGTTCTCTAATTGCACTCTAATTAGCGCAACGCGCAGCCATCGCGATTAATGTTATTCCGATTTTCTAGCAGAAGTTTTCCGGAAAAGTGTAACGGTGTTGTTCGCGTTGCGGGTGCACTTTCTTCCTTCCGTCTGCGCACTCGAGCTGACTAACCGAGACGCAATTTAACTCGCATACACGCTGAAGCACGTATCGCGCGACGCTTGTCGCGGGGGTTCGTCGCGAGAGACCAGGATTCGTAATTACGGAAGAAGGGTGGTCGAGTTTTTCCCTTCTCGGGGGAGAAAAATAACGCGTAGTTCGACCATTTGTCGTGAGAAACTGACAAACAACTCAAACTTCGTGGATTTTTCCGTCGATTCTCGACGAGCAACGACGTCCAAGGAAATTGCAAAGTACAAGTTGAAACACCCCCTCCCTGCGCACCTCGGACGAACTTGCAATCGGCAAAAGTATAGTGTTCACTCGACGAAGTATCACACCGGGACCTTTCTAAAATTCTGTATACATTTTCTCAGATACACTCCGCGACAAAAAGATAGCACATCACGATCTTCAGTTCATGGTGTCAAACGAGAAGAAACATGTGATGTGCTATCTTTTTGTCCCGAACTGTACCTCCAAGTGTATTATTTAACACGTTCACGGTACACAGTAAAAATATCAGTGAGCTGCAAAAATAGGCAATTTTTCTTGAAACTAGTTGTACTATCCGAAATCTGATTAGACATAAACAATAATAATAAGTTAACCGTCATCAGTAGTGACAGTTGGTCACTACTTTGACATGTATATTAATTACAAAAACTTAAGGTTGTATAAAATGAAATGAATAAAAATTGGCTTGAAAATATGAATGCCATAGCATTCATGTCATTTTGCATCACTATGAAAATGAATAGCATTCACGTCCGCGAACGTGTTGATACCAAATAATCCAAATGTTCAAAAGGAGATAAAGAAACAGGGAATTATCGCGCAATACGGTAATAAAGATTAGTGTACAGAAGTGTTGGTGGGGTCATGAGAAACTCTAGTATACTAGTTGAGTTTCAGGAAAGAAGGGCTGTCGAATTTCTTACTTTTTGGTACAGAAAAATATTGTTATACGAAACTAACGAACCAATCGTACGCATCTCTTGTGGATTTATTTATCGATTTTCTAAGGTGCATCGAGGTCGAAGGAAATTTTAAGATACGAGTTGAAAGACCTGTGCACTTGTTTCTCGAACGGACTCGCAATCTTTCGTTCTCTCTCCCTCTCTCTGCTTGGTCTGAGAGTAGTCTGGCGTGGTCGACGAACGCGCTAATTGTCGAGGGAATTTAAGAAGCCCCGCTAATTGCGACGCTGACGATTTCTTTCGTGCTCACTTTCTACCGCGAGGGTATTCCTGTTGATTCGTTGCCGGGAGTCAACCATCGGGTTCTTCGTTAATTTAACACCTCGGATAATGAGATTCGCCAAGAGAACGTTCTCGAGTGTTACTCGCCATTTTTCTTTCGACGTGCTTCCGCGCTGTTCAATCCGTCGAAATGTTACCTTCGAGAATACTTACGAGCAGACAAAGTTTTTACAGTGTCGACGTCGAAAATTCTCGACGCGAGACTATTACACGTTCTCTCGATTTTCCTTGGAAACCGAAACGGCGGTTTCGTAACGGAGTGGCCCACGCGCGAGGAACGACTAACAAGCTAATATTCATCCGTGTATAATTAGTGTTCCGCCGGTGGGCATCAATTCCTGAATTAAATCCGTTTCGCAATCTGAATGGAACTCGTTCGAAGACGGAAGCGACGATAATAGACGATGGAGGGTTATATCGCGGTGTCGCGTACCCGCAGACACACACGTTCGTCCAATAAAATCGATGCGAGCGAAAATAGTCGTGTGTGTGCGCGGCCGTGGTCGTTCATCGAACGATACGCGGGTTGGCGTGGCGGCCCATGTGCTTGACCGACGATGTGCATATTATTGTGCAGAATGCGAGAGGAGCGAACGAACGAACGAACGAACGGTCGCGGGTGTCGTTGCACGGCTGGCAATAACACGACGAGGTCCACAACCTGCGAGGCTGGTCTGCTGCTCGTCTATCGGACTTGATACCGCTAATTGCCGTAAATTTATGTCCCTTGGCGACCACCGGCCAGCTAAAAGAACGCCACCAAGGGGACGAGGCCGGCTATTGTCGCTATCGTCGGCGAAGATCAAAGCGAAACCAAAAATTCGTTCGAGCATGCTCAACGATCCCGTTGCACCTGACGATCTATCCTCTTCTGCCGATTCCCCGTCGGTGCACCGGGGTTTCTCAACTAATATCGGTGCGGTTGCAAAGCACAGTTGCACTTGTTCATTCCCCGTGCCATTCTGAACGAAAAAGTGTTAGGATACTAGGTCGAAAAAGTTAATATTTCGTCAGATATTTCAAATTTTGATCCACTAACGTTGAAATGTCACTGTACAGTGAATTCTCATTACGAGTCAGTGGCAATCTTACAATTAGGAGTCAGTGGAACTATTGTCTAGTATCGGAGAAAGACATTTTCTCAGTCTCCTTTTCACTATCGCTTAGTAGCCGTAGGCTTTTATGACTTGTAGACGGATATGACTCTTAGGTTTCCAGCGTGCCCTGTGTACTTCAAATGCGGCGCTCGGCGACAGATTTCGTTAAGAGTCAGTCACCAGATCGGTGCAACCGGCTCGTAACGAGAATTCACTGTATACTTTGGATTTTCCTTGTCTGACATCCTGCAATGACACCTTAAATCCTGAAATCCTACCAGAGCATCAATTAATGTCCGTTTTCCTTGCTTTGCAATTTGTAAGACGTACCCCCACCTGGAAATGGCCTCTCCGAGATTGCGTCCGCCATCTGTCTTTCTACCGGGCGGCGGAAGAAAATTGATTGAAAATTGGAATGGAAAGGTACGAACGAAATCGAACTCGATCCGTTTGGCAACCTGCGATCACTGTGGTACGTGTCCAGGCACAAGCGTGCCGTGACACTGGCAGCTTCTTCTCTTATTCATCGACGCCCACGACGCCTGCGAAATTGCTCGTCGCGTCGCGTCGGTTCGGTTCGGGTCGCTCTAGTTCCACCGAGATCGCGTCTCTCGCTCGACCACCTCGAGCATCGTATTTATAGAGGAACACTCACCTTCTCTTTTTCGGTCACTCGCCGAAACGAGTGCTCGCCCGTTTGTTGTTCTCTTCTTCATTCTTTTCCACGATGCGCCCGAACGTTGGACGGACAAACGGCTGAGGGTCGGCGATCAAAACGAACTTTCAACCCTTTCCAACGCATCTCATCTCTCTTACTTCAGAACTAGTGTTCCTGATTTCTCAACATTTTCATTTCTCGAGAAATGAGAAATAAGACTGTATTTCTCGAGAATTCTCGAGAATTTTTGATAAAATAAAAAAATATTGGGAAACTTTTACCAAACTTTTATAAAGTGAAACATTACGCTTTTGTTTTGGAATGACTTCTTAAGAAGCATAATGCGTCTAATGTAGAATAGGACAATCTACTTCTTTTTTTTTTTTTTGTAACAAAATCTGTAGCCGTAGAAAAATTTCTTTCATTTTGTATGGATGTTAGCTTTATCGTATACAGAACATTCAAAAGTTGCTGAAGATTGGGTGTCCTTTTTCCAGTGGACTAAAAAATTTGGAATTCCTTTGTTAGAGTCCGGAATTTATTTTCTTCTGCCGCTAAACTCTTGACACTAAATTTCTTGAAGGCTATCTGCAATTTCTAATTCTAACTGTTTTTCCAGTGATGGTTCCTCATTCCGAGAATCTGAAAGTTTTTCGCTGTTTCCATAAGAATCATTGTTATATTTTCCAAAAAGTCTGTTTAGAATTTGTTTTGCCATTTTATACATATTTGCCGTGGATGATAAATGAAAAAATGTATCTTCTGAATCTTTTTGCAGAGATTCTGGATTATGCAGATATTTCATAAGGGATACAACAATCTTGTCTCTTCTTTTAGATACTTCTTCTTTAATAATAACAAGAAACTCATTACTCAATTCAGTATTCAGTTTTTCTAAAGTTTTAAATAAGAATTTAAGAGAATTTAAGAATTTATATGTTATAAAATAAATGAGATTCATAAGAATTTTCCCAGATTTAAATTTCTCGAGAAATTCTCGAGAAGGAACACTATTCAGAACTGAATAATAAATATTTCCACATGTGTCTTTACTAACCCAGCAGCTGAGAAATACAGTGATTTCTCTATATATGTCGCCAAGACCTGTATGATAAACGGCGCAGAATTATCCCCACTACCGCGGGGTATACCTCGTGAGGAGCCATGAGCTCGAGAGGCCTCGAATGTCGAGGAGTGTAAACATAACACACGGCTCGGGTATGTCTCCTGGACGATACATGACGCTGGCAAGATCTTGTTGACATATATCGAGAATTGACTGTATTACAGTTGCTACGTACCATGCAATTGTGATAATAAATAGCGATGTGATCATGTTCTATGTATGAAATTGTACGCAGAAGATTGAAAATGTCGATTTGACCGGCCGTGGTGGGTTTAGTGTTAAAATCGGTAAAATAGTTAACTATCACAGCAAAATCCAACGTCGACTCTGGCTCGACCCTTGACCGAAAAGGGTCAACTCCTTCGAGCAATCTCCCACGCCGCACAGTGGACAATTTGGAAAAATCGGATTCAAAATCAAGGAATTTTCGATAGGAATGAGGTAGAGCGATGAAATTCTTTTGTAAATGAAAGCTGCAACTTTGTAGAATATGGGAAAAATAGGGAGATTATTACCATCCAATCATTTCAACGAAAAAATGACTTCATTAGTTTTTGTCACAAAAATCTATTTTTTGCAAAATCCTGAGGTCGTAGACAAATTTTGAGACCAGATTTGAAATCAGCGTGAAAAAATCTATGGGAAATGAGATGCATAGCATGTTAAAAAAAAATTTTTTCCGCGCGTGGTATTGGAAAAACTAAAATTTTCTTGAATTTGTGCGCGTTTAACGAATTTTCTCGAGGTTAAAAAACGTGCGTACCACAATCTCTCTATTTTTCCCATATTCTACAAAGTTGCAGCTTTGATTTCTAAAAAATTTCATCGCTCTACCTGATTCCTATCGAAAGTTCCTTGATTTTGAATCCGATTTCGTCCAAATTGCCCACTGTGCGCCGTAGGAACCTCGAGGAACGTGTTCGCAAAAGTTTTTCTCTCGCGTCGACGTGTTTCTGCATCGAGGACGAGGCTCGTTAAACATTTACTCGGTTGCCGAATAATAACTCGCTCTCGTTCAGATCGATAACCGCTTTCGGCCGGTGTGCGGGCTCGCTTGACCTTCTTTCATAAATTTCGCGTTCGCCAGAATTCGGGGTACGTTAATGAAACGGAATCGATCGGGACGGGGTCGGAACTCGGCTGAAACGAAAGCAAAGAGAAAAGATGAAAGAAAGTCAGCGAGGTGTGTCCCTTTGTCGCCCGCGGAGCGAGACCCCGAATGAAAGTAGCGCTCCGATCCGCGGGGACGAGACAGGAGAATCAATTGTTGTTCCCGAGGCGGAGGGTCTCGGTGCGTTCCCTTTGCATTATTAAATTTCGAGAGAAGTCGAATTCCCTCCTAGATAATTTTTATTATACACGACTCGATCGTTCGTTTTTATTTTTCCTCCTCGCACAGAATATTGTACACTTCCGGACAAAAAGATAGAACATCGCATATTTCTTCTCGTTTGAATACCGTAAACTGAAGAAGATGAATATTTTAATATGTCAACATTTCTGGACATGTCCATATGTATGAGTATCATCCGCAACATTTACGTCGTCAGAATTCTAGGAACAAAAACGTAAATATTGCGGTCTGCAAACGGGACAAAAACACGCTGAACGAAAACCTTGAAATATAAAACAATTAATTAATAAAGATCAAACCTCAAGATTTTGTAGAACCTCCTTTACACGCAATTAAACTTTCTGGACGCCCAGAACTCTTCTTTTTCCGTAATTTCCAGGATTTTTTAATAAGTTTATAACTACTTTTCGACTTCCATTTACAACTTTCGATACTTTTGTAACCGAACATTGTTCTTCCTTTAACTTCAATTTTGTATGTATTTCACATTCATTTAATCTTTTTCCACGACCCATTTCCAACACTGTACTATATTCTTTTTATCAAATAAGCACAAATAAACGACGTACACACTTCATCAATTAGGTTGTACGACGCATGGTATCCACTTCGTGAGAATCGAAAATCTGCAGCTTGTGCTATCATTTCGCTACAATTCTGTCGACGTAAACGTTGTGGATAATGCTCGGTAAATTATACATGTTGACATATGAAAAAATTAATTTTCTTCAGTTTATGGTATCGAACGAGAATAAAGTGATGTGCTATCTTTCTGTCCCGGAGTGTACATACGTATTGCTGTTCCATGGGCGACGCCTAAACATTAATAAACATTTCTCTCTCTCTCTCCGTGGACTGTAGTGCATTTTTCCTCTGACCCAGAATCGTCTGCGCAAACCGTTCCAAAATATACGGAACGCAGAGAAGTCAATGAACACGTAACGGCGAGCCATAACAGGTCACGAATCACGGACAATGAATTCGCGATTCTGCAACGCGGTTCGATTCATGTGTTTCGCGTATGCGCAGCGTTGCTCGCAAGCGCAAAGAAACTCGGACTAGAATGACGTTACTGTGCACGAGAGAGAAAACAAATGCTTGCCCGACGCTTAAGCGGTGATAACGCGAACTTCCGCGTTTTAGTAATACCGTGCGCATTAACATCGAGAAGATAAAGAACGAACGAGCCGTTTATCTCGCAAGTGGCGCAAGGTCGGCTCGAGAAGAAATCCGGAAACGTGATTGATCGCGGACAAAAGTGCCAGGAAAGATCGGGAAATAGATCTGTTTCCGAGAAATTTCGTTTTTCCGAGAGGCCGGCGAGTCGGGCGAACTAGCGGAACACGTGCCATGGTTTCCACCGAATTTTCGTTGCGATTCGAAAATCGGGGACAGGTGATCGCGTTTCTACGCGGCCGCTCGCTGCGACAGAATGGAGAACGAGGGAGAGCGAGACACACACAGTGGCTTGGTTCCAAGTTGTTCCAAAACGTAGCATGACACCTTGGTACAGCGGTATCGCGCGTTGCTCAATAGCGTCCCGAGACTCCTAATAGATAACCCAGTGAACCGATTGCCCGGTTGCGCTCGTTCTTCAACCTAACGTTTAACATTCGGGTCGCTCGCCTGGTCGATCGAGCGTCGCGGGCGACACGAACCGAACGGTAAAGTTTCTGCGTACGTCGCTTTTGCGACAGCCCGTTCTTTCGCGGAGCATCTTTTGCCGGCTTTGTCGAACGCTTCGAAAAGAAAGCTTCCCCCCCTCCGGCAAAACGGGAAGAGGAAAGGGAGGGAGTAGAGTAGCAGGCGTGTAAAAGTATTCGCGTAGGTATAACGTGGACGTCGGATGACGCTCGTTTGCCCTGACAATTTGCGATAATGGCCGGAACAGCTGATCGCGAGCGCACAACGAGGAAAACTGTTCCTACGCTGCCGGCGTGAAACCCTGCCGTATCTCGATTCGCATCGAGCGCCTCGGTTCCACCGATCAAGATTATCCCGTTGAACGCGATTTAAGAAGATTAACAACGGCCTCCGTTCGTACGCACAGCCGGAGAGACGAAACTGTTATGCGCTACATAGTAGTCCGAGTAGGCTCAAGTAAGGTAAAGGTACCAGTAGTCGACCAGTTAAGAGAAGTCTTCCATTCGAACAATAGTAACCACTTGCTCTGTCATCGAACAAGGAGAGTCGATGCCTGAAGACACTCTTTGAGTTATCTAGATTACATGTAGCAAGACCAGTTTTTTTAAAAAAAGTTTACTTATACAAATTCAAAAAATATATTGAAAAATTCAGTAATTGCTTCGGAAGTTGACCACTCGTAAAATGAAAAAACTCGCAATTGACCTTCTGTTCGTGAAAACGATGCGTTTATCACTTATAAAACGCTGTGAAAATTTAAAAAGTAAACAATTCAGTCGCGAAAAGTTCACAACGTATGGATTTTTTTTTTTACCTGAACCGTAAAGCTGTTTTCTTAACATAAACATTAAGGAAATAGACATATAACACGGCATATTACTTACCTCAATCAATTTAGACGTCCGTTGTTACTATACATAACTTCACTTCACATGTAATTGTTTCAAAATTCAACCAGCAGATATCGTGGCATCTGAGGTTCACTTTCATCAAAAGTGCACAACTTATAAAAACCTTATCTTTTATGTTTCTCTAAAACCTGGTCAACTACTGGTACATGGTCGACCATTGTTACCTTCACCTTAGGTCCAAGCTGCTCGCAGTCCGATCCAAAATGGAAAGTTACTCGAAAAAGCATGATGCACCAGTTCGAACTCGAAGTTCGTAGGCGTGCGCGATGGCAGATGGCCTAATTCTGTGCACCGCCACAGATCATTTAGCGAAACGCGACGTAATAAAGAAGATACGAGCTAATGGCCAAGATATCTGCATGTTAATTGCCGTTGCATCACCTAGTCGAAAGGTTCGCCGTCCAGCTTATTAGGGTCTCGAGCGAATTAGGAAATTATGTGCAACAAACGTCTCGCGTTGTTTTTGCGAGTTAGCGCAATTTACGCGTGTACTGCGCCCGGTAAAATTTGTACAAACGCGCCAGTTTGTTAACGCGTTCCGCTTTATGCCGACGACCCACATAAGTCGCGATTTTAATGCGACTATTAGTGTGCAGATGTAATTAAAAATGTCAACTCTACCCGCATGGAGGAGTCGGTGAACGACGCGTTTATTCACCTCTGCTGTCCTTCGCGTCGTCCCGGCGAGGTAGATCGGAGTAAAAATAGGCGTACGATAATTATACATATCGGGAATATTTCCATCCCCGCCGACGGAAAATAGAGAAAAGGTTGAGCTCTCTCTCGCAGCCGCTTTGATCTCCGAAGGACGTCCGTCGGTGAAAGTTTTCCGGCGGAAAGCTCTTCCGTTTTCCCGGGGGTAGCGCCGTCCGTCCGGTGCACGATGAAATAGCATCCTCAGGAGAGTTATCAGGTCGCAAGTTCAAAGAACCGTGCGCGCAAGTGCATCGTGTCGAGCATCGACGTATTCGCGACATGATATTGCGCTCGCTCGCGGAGTCCGGGACCTGTGCCCGCGCATAGCAAGTCATTGTGCGGCCGCGGCGAGAAATTACCATTCGCTCCCGCCTCGGTTGCCGGAGAAAATTCTGTGTCCGGCCAGCATAGAAGAAAAAATGATCGCTTCGAACAACTCTGGTCAAAAATGAAAAGAAGAAAGATATTACTAAATTCGCGACCTACTGTTCCGTGCCTTCTACTTTCGTTCCTCTATTCCGCCGTGGAATTGAAAAAATTGCTCGAAATACGGATTATTGCATCGAATGGAGCATATTTCAATTATTGTGAATTGCTCACCGTATAATTTTCACGAATAATTCTGTTCGAGGAAATGTTCGATGGTCCGGAAAGTTCTTTTCGCTTTCTTTTAATAGGTGTTGAGCATAAAATATTTTGCGTCCTGCGTACTATTTTTGAATATTATACGATCCGTTCTGTTCTACCACCTTTTGTCTCCGGAACCCTCATAATGCCACTTTTCCGAAATTCCCTTGGTTTATGTGCTGTTAAAGTATTCTTCGATTTTTCATTTCTTTAACTGACGTGAATTTTCTATTGGGAAGAAAGTTGTTTAGGGAAAGGAGTAATACAGTCTTTACTCGATATATGTCTGAAATATCTAGACGATAAATGGCTCAGAACTATCCCCACTGTCGCGGTGTATACTCCGCGAGGGTCGTCGTTGTAAACATAATACTGATCGAATATATCGGTGTGAGACCAGGAGACCGCTGCTAAACCAACAACAAAACTTCTTTATTTTTCGTTATTTTCTATGCGACTTTGATCAACCTATTCGTGGCATTTTTCTAATGAAAATGATACCTAATATGATAGAATTCCGATGATATTTACGAATCAACGAACGCGAAGAGAACTTTCCGGACAACCTAATACAAAAGTTGCGAATTTAGTTTCCAACGTGAGATTGGACTTCGTCGACCTGTTTAGTTTCATTTAACAAACACGACAATTGTCGCCGGGAAAACTATGGCAATATTAGACCCATAGAACCATAGAAATATTAACACTAGAACTACCGAGCAATAAATGCGACTGACGTATATTGCTTCGTAACAGTGACGAGACTGTGCCCATTCAGACTTCATACAACTTTTAACACTTTGACTGCCAAACTAGAAACCCCAATGATTCCGTAAAATCAAAGTAAGTTATTTAATGAAATAAAAATTGCAAAAAATTAAATGTACGATACCCAGTAGCCCTCTAACTTTCTCGCATTTTACAGATCCTAATAAAATTTGTTACAATGAATATACTAACGTAAAAATTCATTTTAAAACCTGAACAAATAATTCCGTCACCCACATACGGGTGACACGGCAGTCGACGTGTTAATGTAATATGTGCTTCAATGAAGAGGTTCGTTAAAAAGTTTCCGATGAAAACATTTTTACAATTTCAGTAATTGTAAAAAATTAGGAACCAGTCATTTTGGCTGGTCCGGTAGAGTTCTAGTGTTAACGAATTCGCGAACAACATGTATTCGACATTTTGTCGCATCCCCTTTGGATCGAGCGTATCTGGCGTTCAGGAATTTTTATCTCGGCGACTATTCATCGGACCCGGTTGATTCTTTTTTTATCGGAATGTGGAATGCTCGAGCGATCGCGAGGATATTTTTGTGGTTGCTCTTTCACGGGACCGGTCGAGGAAATCGGGGATTCTCGCGAACGTGTTCGGCAGGCCTGTGTGCCGATCGTCGCGATCCACAACGATCGAGCCTAACCGCGAAAGGCACGCAGAAGGCATCTCGGGCAGTACCTCGTGACATTTCGAGTGGCTCGAGGATGCTCCGGGGGACACAGAGCTATAGCCCGTTCTTCTTCCCTCTGCGGATCGTCGATTCATCGAGGAGGGAGATGGTTATTTGCAGACTCGTTTCGAACCGTGTCCGCCGGCTTGCTCTGTCTTAGCTAATGAAAAATCAATAGGTGTCTGGTGGCCGGTGCTTGGTGCAGATTCGCGAGGTAAAGCGGTGGTCACGTGCCGCTTCCGGTGGCTCTCGTCGGAGATCACGTTTGATTTTCCACGTATCGATAATCCCCTAATCTTATTCGCACCGAAGCCTCCCGGTGAATCGACGATTATGTAGCAGCAGGCTGCCTAGAGCTATCGAACGAATACGCTCTGGTTTCACGAAGAAACAGTTTTCTAGTTCGAAAGCATCTCGATTTTCCGACAGGCCGAATTGCGAGATCGCCGATCGAATTTCACGAGCCAGCCAGAGACCGATCGGTCGAAAGCGAACGATCGAGCCTCGTTTATCGAGGGAGCACGATCAGCCAGCATGAAATTTCGCAATTAAATCCATACAATGATGCACACCGATTACGTGGCTTTCACCGTGCACGGTACAGTCGACCGGCAATTAACAATAAATATCTGTTAAACGAGCTGTAATCCCGTTACTCTGCTCGGGAGGATCCATCCTCTACGCCTGGCTACACGTTTTCTGAAACGTCTTGGATTCGGCTGTGAGAATACCGGTTCAAAGGGAATCGATAACCCTCCACTCGGGGGGGAGCATTAGGGTGTGGAAATCGCTTTCGGTAGGTTAGCATTGGTAGCGTGTATCCGGAAAGGATTTTTCCACAGGCTGTCTGCCGGTTCGCGGTTTTCTTCTCGTGCGTCGCGTGACGCTTCTTTTTCCAGCGACCGACACGCGCTGTGCAACGGCACACCAGATTTACCATGGAATTTTCCCCGCGGCCACGTGTTATTTCCGTCGAATGTGTTTCGCCGCGGGAACGAACGCGGCGGAACGTCATCGTTTAGAAACGAAACAACGGCGACGGTGGTTTCTTTCATTTATGGTCTCGTGCGAGCGTGAACTCTCCGATAAATACGCGCGAGACTAATCGCGAGCCGAGCGAACGCGCGCGGTCATTCTTCAGCTCTATCTGCCAACGAGATCCGGATATTTCGTGAAAATTTTCATCTTACCGGAGCGGTTCTCGTTCGGGAAGAACAGTATCCACACGTTTACAATACACGCTGACGAAGGTATGCTTGTACATTTCACAGAATCGGGACGATGGATCATCAGCAAACCGGTCGGAAGCAAGCGGTGAACTCGCCGGAACTGGCGTTGGCGAACGAGGTGTTCAATCTGTTCTGCAACGCGACCACTCTGAAGACCATACTCGGCCACTTCCGACACCTGTGCGACCTGCTCAAGATCAGGCCGAACACGATCACCCAGTTCTACCCGAAGCTGAAGGGGAAGCTGCGATCGTGGAAGGCGCTCGCTCTGTGGAAGAAGTTCGATCAGAGGGCGAACCATAAATGTTACAATCGTGGCAAAGCGTGCCCCAATACAAGGGTAACTGTCCCTTTCGTTTCGATTGAACCCTTCTAGTGCCAGGCATTTTACGGAGTACATGCGAAGAATGTCACGGGCCGATTTGACATGCGCGCTTATAACAATAGCTTTATAACGAACAAAATTCCGATTTCCTGGAGGAAAATTGTACTATTTATTCTTGCTGAAACTTAAACAATATGGAATATAATATTGTGCAGCAAGATTTTTAGTTATAAAATGCGGTCTGTACTATTGGCATTGGAGATAATGATCTGAACGTAAGCAAGCAAGGCCCGTCGCAGTTTTCGCACAAGGCACTAAAAGGATTTAGATGAAGGGATAGAAACTGAACGGAGATGTTGTTGCAGGTGTTGATCATCGGAGGAGGTCCTTGCGGGCTTCGTTCGGCTATAGAGGCTCAGCTGTTGGGGGCAAAGGTGGTCGTCGTGGAGAAAAGAGATCGGATGTCCAGGAACAATGTTCTTCATCTTTGGCCGTTCGTTATACAAGATCTCCGTGGTCTCGGGGCGAAGAAGTTCTTCGGAAAATTCTGCGCCGGATCGATCGATCACATCAGCATCCGGCAGCTTCAGTGTATCCTGCTGAAGGTCGCCTTGATCCTGGGCGTCGAGTTCCACGAGAGCGTGAGCTTCGATTCTCTGATACCGCCGCCGGAGAACCAGGAAGAAGGCAGTGAGTAGCTGACCTCTACAGTCAGGGACAAACTGACAGGGCACCCTATTGATTTCTTCGTTTCTGTCCCGTGGATAACATAAATTAAGCACACGCATCGTCTTACACGGTTTTGGTAAAACCGAAATGTTGTGCTCCGCGTGAGTTCATCTAGAAAAATGTAAATTTTCAAGACACGTTAATGGGACAAAGCGATTATGTATTTAAAGATAAGATTATGTATTTAGTGGAATGTACAAAAAGGATTTACCAGTTTCGTTCAATAGGTTCGCAGAGCCTGCTTTAGTTTTTCGACACTTAACTGGTGCCGTTCATGTTCAACGCACTATTTTAACCCTTTGCACTCGAAGCCATGTTAGCTCTAAAACGAAACATGTCTTCCGACCTAAAATATTTCCCTTCTATACATATTTTTTGATACTGTACATACGAAAATGGTGCAATTTACACGTAGAGCACTGAAATGTTTAGTAATTTATTAAATACAAACAAATTCAACACGTTCGTCGCCGCGTCACCCATATATTGGTGACGGAATTATTTGTGCAGGTTTCAAAATGAATTTTTACGTTGATATATTCATTGTACTAAACTTGATTAGGATCTGCAACATGCAAGAAAGTTGGAGGATTACTCGGTATCATACATTTAATTTTCTGCAATTTTTATTTCATTAAATAACTTACTTTGATTTTATGGAATTATTGGGGTTTCTAGTTTGGCAGTCAAAGTGTTAATAATGTAAATAATATTTTTAATAATGATACAGCAATTTTTAGTGGCGCCTTACAGTCGCCATTCGAGTGCTAAGGGCTAATTCGTCAAGAGTTATCAATTGTCGACCGTTGTGATATAATACTCTCGCTAGGTTTCCCCAGGTATTTTCGATAACGTTAAGATATTTCCGGCTATGTGTGCAATACAATCGATTCGCTACAAATGTACGTTCCCTTCCGATGTCACGCGGAAGCGAGAAGAAGCGTCGGGTGTCCTATCTTTTCGCCCCTGGCTGTATGCATCAGGGAACTTGTTCATCAGCGAATCCTCGTTTCAGAAATCGGCTGGCGAGCGAAAACAACCCCCGCGGATCACCCGGTTTCCCAGTACGAGTTCGACGTGTTGATCGGCGCGGACGGTAAGAGGAACACGCTCGAAGGTTTCAAGCGAAAAGAATTCCGAGGGAAACTGGCGATCGCCATAACGGCGAATTTTATAAACAAACGCACCGAGGCGGAGGCTCGAGTGGAAGAGATCAGCGGTGTGGCTTTCATCTTCAATCAGAAGTTCTTCAAGGAACTGTACCAGGAGACTGGTATCGATCTCGAGAATATCGTGTACTACAAGGACGACACACATTACTTCGTGATGACCGCGAAGAAGCACAGTTTGATCGACAAGGGAGTTATTCTGCAGGTATCTACATTTCGAACGTTACATTAGGCTGGGGAAAAAGAAATCCATCATTTTCACGTGAACTTCAAGACTATTTAACGTGTTTCGGATTGTCCGATTTGGGTCAAATACGCAATTGTTCTATAATTTGTTGGCATTTTAAAGGTAGCTTCATAAAGCCCCTCTCATAGAAGTCTTGGTCCCTATTGGCGAAAATCTTCTCTTGATGCCAATTTCTTATCACTAAGGAAGTTTTGCAATGCAAGAGAAACATGGTAATCGCTTGGTGCCAGGTCCGGACTATATGGTAGATGCATCAAAACTTCTCAACCAAGCTCCCGTAGTTTCTGGCGAGTCACTATAGACGTGTGCGGCCTGGCGTTGTCCTGATGGAACACAACATCTCTCCTGTTGGCCAATTCTGGCCGTTTCTGGTCAATCGCTAGCTTCAAACGGTCCAGTTGTTGAGAGTAGAGATCCGAATTTATTGTTTGGCCATATGGAAGCAACTCATAATAAATGATTCCTTTCCAGTCCCACCAAATACACAGCAGAACCTTCCTGGCCGTTAGTCCTGGTTTGGCCACCGTTTCAGCTGCTTCACCGCGCTATGACCACGATTTTTGGGAAGTTTTGATGCATCCACCATATAGTCCAGACCTGGCAGCAAGCGATTACCATGTTTCTCTTGCATCGCAGAACTTCCTTAGTGATAAGAAATAGGCATCAAGAGAAGATCGTGAAAATCGATTACTAGAGTTTTTCGCCAATAGGGCCCCAAGACTTCTATGAGAGAGGCTTTATGAAGCTACCTTTAAAATGGCAACAAACTATAGAACAAAACGGTGCATATTTGAGCCAAATCGGACAATCCGAAACATAAAGTCTTGAAGTTCACGTAAAAGTAATGGATTTCTTTTTCCCCAACCTAATAATAGAACGGAAGGATAATGGTAAGCCGTTTATAGCTTGAGAAGCAGTATTCCATGCAATAACGATATCACGACATTGTTAGGATCACGCGGACACTGCCAAATTACTTGCCAAAGAGAACGTGGATCGCGAGGCGTTGATGCTTTACGCTCGCGAGGCGGCGGAATTCTCGACGGAATACCAAATGATGGACATGGAATTCGCAGTGAATCATTACGGGCAACCAGACGTGGCTATGTTCGATTTCACGTCTATGTACGCGGCGGAGAATGCTAGTCGAGTTTTGGAGCGTCGCGGCCATAGATTGCTCATGATCCTTGTCGGCGACAGCCTGCTGGAGGTTCGTTCGATCGCGTTTCATTGCACGCTACCTAAATAGAACTGCCACATGCGACCGGTACTTATTTTTCTTTTATAAGGTACGGAAAACTAAATGAAAACCTATTGCAGCCGTTCTGGCCGACCGGTTCCGGTTGCGCGAGAGGATTTTTGAGCTCGTTGGACGCCTGCTGGGCGATCAAGCAATGGGGATCATCGATATCACCCCTGGAAGTGATCGGGGAACGAGAATCGATCTACAGACTTCTCGGACAGACCACCCCGGAGAACTTGAACAGAGACTATGCTGCGTACACTCTGGACCCGCACACCAGGTATAACGCGGTTCTTTGAAGACACCTCGTAGTCTTAGAACACAGATAAAATACAGGGGACACCTTTGCAAATTTTGTTTTCATGGGCAAAAGTTTCAAAGAGTCTTGAAATTTTCTGGGACTACGCGTGTACAGTATTGATTGCTTTCTTGCCAAATTCCCGTTCCCGAGAACCTGTTTCTCCTTCTAGCAGCTTTTATTCAATAAAAGTGTGTAATCGAAGGAGGCAATCAATAAAACTGATATTTTACGTGCACCGATCTAATTATTTTTGTCCCTTACTATTAGCTTCGGACAATTTTATTTTCTGATTGTCTACAGTAACTGAATTCTCTTTAAGATACCCAAATCTGAATGTATCCTCTGTAACACCGATGCAAGTGCGAAGTCTCCTCGATACAGATGATCCCGACAGCGCCAAGCAGCTTCCAGTACCATCTGACATTGATATTCCTAAGAAACGCCGTCGCCGCGGTGAGTTTCAAGAATCTGATTCAGTTATGATGGCAAAGATACTTCATTAAAACGTGTTACGCTACGTTTGTGCAGATCTCCACGGAGATTCCCAGATCCATCCAGACATGCTGCTCCGCTGGCTGCAAAAGCAGGTAGCTCTGTACGACTCGGTGAAGATTCAAGACATGGGCGCCTCGTTCAAAAACGGTCTCGCCATTTGCGCAATCATCCACAGATACCGTCCGAATCTGATCGATTTTCACAGCTTGCAACCGGACGACGTGGAAAAGAATAACCAACTGGCCTTCGACGTTCTTGAGAAAGAATTGGGCATACCGCCGGTGAGTTATCGCGAACAATTCAACTGTCTTCGAAGATTCAAATTCAGTTTTCTTGAACTCCTCGATTAATGTTTTAGATAATGACCGGAGAAGAGATGGCTGAGTGCGACGTCCCCGACAAGCTCGCCATGTTTTCCTATCTGACACAGATATACGACGTCTTCCGCGGTGAAATCCCTTACGTGAAACATCCGAAATTCGTAAGTGTATTGCCAAAATATAAGTAGGCATATTTTGGTAGACGTATTACCGAAAGGAAAGAATATTTTATAGCGTTCACCGGCGCGCACGAAGTCGCGGACAGAGCATCGTTTACCCTCAGCAGCGAAGTATCATTACCCCGGAAAAACGTGTCCCTGTTCTAAAATTCCTGATGCTTCGTCGAATAAAAACTCTTGTTCTCGATCGTACAATGTTTGTGAACAACGATCCGAATCTCGATCGACAAACTCGGTTTCCCGATCGTGTTCCCGAGCAACGATCGATTCGCTAGATTATAATAACAATCGACGGGCATCGTCGAAAAGAAAACTAATCGTAGGAGATCGGAGGTCCGAGAACAGCTGGATACGAAAGAAACTCGAGTCGTTGCGAAGAGTGTTGAAGTTCGCCGGTGGTAACGATGTAGAATGTCGCGTGGGAAATAGTAAAGTTAAAGAATCAATAATCTCTATTATGGAACTGTGATCTTATGGAACTTATTGAACAGGCGTATGGTAAATACGTTCGTTTTAACGAAACATTTCGTATTTGCCGAAGGAACCGGAAAACGAGGAGAGACCGTCGCACAGCAAACATTTGAGCCAAATGACGCCCGATCAAAAAGTCCAGTTGCTCGAACGAATTGCTAGTAGGGAACGGGAGGATGGCGGAACGAGAACGAGACACTCGCGATCAAGACACAACGAAAATTTGAACCCCGCTGACAAAAAGGACACTATCAGTCGACGTTCTCGGAAGAGACGCAGCACGGAGAAGATGGGCGCGACAGTTGTAAGTTTTCCTCTTCCGTGTCTCTCTTTCTATTTACATTGTACGTCTGATAACGAAGTCGTTCGAAGTATTGATCTATCAATATTTTTAATCGTACGTTTTATCTTTTTTTTTTTGAAACCTTTTAGTTAGCAGGCTATCAAAGGTTAGAGTGTTCTTGTTCCATTTAACCCATTCGGCCGAAAATCATTTGAATCTACTGGAAAGTTAAAATGAACTGAGACACGTGTAAAATTTGTTGTTTAATGAGAGGAATAGAAAATAACCGGATGGGTTAAACTCAGGATCAACCCTTTGCGCTTACCAATAATTTGATTACTATATTTGACGTTTCTTATTGGAATTTTTGTAAATAGGATCAATGATATTTTGAGGCAAAGGGTTGTTTCGCAGATTCAACCCCTTATGCGATGGATACTCGTAAAGAATTATTTGGAAGAAAGTATACAGAAAATATTTAAAAAATGAACAGAAGACCGTCGATTTTATAAGGGGTTGAAGAATCGACCACTAACGTTTCACATACATACACTTACACAAAACTTCGAATGCTTATATTCTATATAGTCACGCTGGCAGAAGATTAAACCAATTATTTATTCTGGGATAATCGTATCGTCAATCGTATTTATTGGATTTACCATAACCATGGCGCAGAAGGAATTCATTGCATTCTAATCGCTTCGCATAGATCAACGAAAGTAACAGTGGAACATTGCGAATACGTATCGGTTATGTTGTAAAACTTTTTCTATCCATGTCTCTTTATATTTATGTTGTAATATACTTGCTACGCAAGCTTTCGTATTTGTCCTATTGACTAAAAAGATGAAAATAGATGAAAATGGAAAGAAAGAAATAATAAATTAGGCTGAAATAGATTACGGTAGAGTTTCTGAGTAGTTGTTGAGAAAGTAGAGTAGAAATCGTAAAAGTCAAAGTAATGTTTAACATTCTTGTGTAAACGATAGAAGCGAAAGACAGAGTCTTCCTTTTATTTTACCCTTTTATGTGATTGTGCGAGTTTGAGAAAGAGAGAACCGAACCACCGAATACGAGACGGTGTGTTGCAATTAATTTGAGAATTTTTGAGAACTAGTTGCCTCGGAGGCCGAAACTTCGAGCTCTGTTGAAAGTGGACAGGAACGAAAGATTAATCTGACGATATTTTTCTCACGTTCTCGCGACGCACGCGTTAAAGGAGGAAAGGCAGAAGAGACTGGCCGATATCGAAATGAATCGTGCAGATCGCATGCGAAGACGGCAATATTTACGAAAGATGGCGACGCAGCAATTCTACAAAAGTGTGCAGATGCTGCAGGCGAACGCGAAACGCGAGAAAGACGAGCCGTTCGAAGATTATTCGATATTCTTGTACCGTCAAACTGCGCCGGATTTCAAGGATAGAGTGAAATACCTTGAACAGAAAATATTATACCCAGTAAGCCAGAGACACCGAACGATTTTTCGGAGTGTAGATAATGCGGTTTTGCTCCTCTTAACAAACAGTTTTGTGAATTAAAACTATTATCATTAGTCCGACGGTCCGACGGTGGATCATCGCGTAATAATTCTTGTATGTGAATGATTTCGGCATGTACTGCTCATTTACATACTAATTGGATTCGAATATTCAATGGAAACGAAAGAGAGGCGTACGCTTCTTCTTGTTTAACACTAACAACATACAACACGAGGAAACCAACAGATGCAACATACGAGAATTTCGTGCATGCGATCGATATACAATAATATTGTAATAAGTTGACGGCTACAAAATTATACTACTAACCGGTTTGACAAAGAGTATAATACACCGTAAACGATTTTTGTATATCTTCTCATAATCGGACTACTATTTTTGCATAGTTTTACGAAAGCTCTATTTTGTACACTTTTAAACTGGCTACTACTTCTGTATAGTTTTTTTTTTCTTTTTCGCGCTATTACACTAACATTGAAATTATTAATTGAGGGGAACATAAACTTGAAACGTTAATGTTCTGTTTGTACGCTTCCTTTTACAAGTTTGTTGAATTCGTAATTGTTCGTACCGTGTGTATGCGTCCGATTCATCCTATATTGTAAATTTCTTTTAGGACAGGGAACCCAAGATGCACGCCGGACACCGTAGAAACAGCATAGACGAAGAGTTTTCCGGAAGAATAAAAAATATCGAGGACAAACTGAAGGGTTCCGCACCGTCCGAGAAGAAACCGAGGGATCTTCTACGCGCAATTGGTTTGTCTTAGCTAATTAACACTTACCGATTGACGGGATAAAGCCCGTCGATTGACAGGGCCCGCTCTAGGGGGGGGGGGGACAACCCGGGCATTTGCCCGGGGCGCCAAAATTTAGGGGCGCCATTTTGGCTTTGGCTGTAAGTGTGAGAAAAATATTGATGTGTTAAATATTCAATTCATAGAAAATTTCAGACTACCCTTGCCAGACAATTTTGCTAAAAAAAAAAAAGGTCATTTTGTTCAGCGCGGTGCTTAGTGCCTAAAAAGGGGCGGCAATCTGTTTTTTTGCCCGGGGCGTCGTAACCGCTAGAGCGGGCCCTGTCGATTGATCACTTGGACTAAACGTTTCGGAAATTTGAATAAAGGCAAGATCGAGAAAACCGATTGGAACGTGAAGGAGATCGAAAAGAAAATCGAGGAGAGTAAGATGGGCCGATCGGCCCGGCACGACAAAGTAGAACGGGTGCCGAAATGGAGTCGAGAACAGGTTGGCATAGAAAAAGATTAACAAACGACGATAGTCAACGCCTTTTCAGATGTGTATATGCTTGATTCAGTTTTTAGCTCGACAAATCAAGATGGAGAAGAAGGGGCGTGATCAGAAGGAGTCAGATAGTAAGTACGCTGATATTGACAATACCCTGAAGAATATAGACAAGAAGATCAAAGAGGGTAATGTGCTCGGGTACAATAAAGTCTCGGCTATGGCCGAACAATTTTCGAATAAAAATCAGGACGCGGAGCCCAAGGTGCAGAAATCGGTAAATACGATACTACAGAATCTCTCAATACTCGAAGATCTAGTCAGCAAGCTGTTCGAACGTGTACACGTTCGTTTCTTATTTCGTACTGTATCGTCTAGTTGGAGAAACTAGTTTTGTGTACCCGTCTACCTGTATACACGACCCACGTGTAAAGTATTTCAATGTTTCATGTCACCGTAAACTGTCCACAGCTAAACGTTTTACTAAACTCTTGATACACGAACTACTAATCGCATTGATACTAGAGTAATCTTCGTAACATTTAATTATATGATACACTGTAAAGCGTATGTGCTGGCTAAAATGTTACTGTATTGAAGATTTCGAATTAACAATTACTACGCCATTTAATATGTTTCTTACAGAACGTTAAGCCTACCATTACGTTGCCTGCTCAAGGAGGTTCGGAGATGTGTCATTTCTGCAATAAGAGAGTTTATTTGATGGAGAGACTAACCGCTGAAGGGAAATTCTTCCATAGAGGCTGTTTTCGTTGCGAATATTGTTCTACCTCATTAAGAATAGGTTCGTCGACCCCCTTTAGTATTGAATAACTCTAAACAAGTACGCTGATCTGTCTTCTCCTATTTCTAGGAAATCACACGTTCGACAGAGAGAAAAACGGCGGACGATTCTATTGTACACAACACTTCGGTTTCTCAGGAACGATAAAAGCTCGCGTGGAAAAGAAGAGGCTTACCTCGTTGAACAAGGAAAATATACCTATCGCGTCTGCGAACGTAAAAACACCCGAAAAGGTAGAACTCGAACTTCAATCGTGTAAATGGATTAGAACGGATAGTAAAAAATTTTGTAAAAATTCAGGTGAAGACGCCTTTGGAGGGCGTCGTTGGGCTCGATTTACTCGATCGTGGTCAAACACCCGAGAGAATAGAATTCGAAAATTTGGCGGGCATATCGGACGCCGAAGAACCGCAAAGTCAAATGGACGAGGATGAATGGACGGATAGAAATTTCGGTGCATCCACTGCGGAAATGGGTTCCAGCGACGACATCTCGGATATGAGGTACGTTTTGACCAGAGGATCCGAAAATGTTGGGTTGGCACATAGGTTCTCGAAAATTTCGAAAATTCTTGAATACTCGGGATTCTCGAGCACGTTCGTGAACCTGACTCCCGACCATCGGGCACTTGAATATCCTTATCAAATTATTTATATTGATTTAATAGCGACTCGGAAGACGACAACGAAGTATACGAGGAAGCGATAGATCAACCTTTGACGACCGAAGGAACCCTCGAACTTGCCAAGAATTGGACGTTACGGTATTCTCATCCACACGCTGCAATGGGACAATCGGATACAGGCAGCAACGAGTACGAAGACTCGAGCAATGAATACACAAACGAAGGTACTATTGTACAGAGTGTTCGCATATGTTTTATAGTAGAAAAATGTAAAACAGTGAAAATATTTGGTTCAAGACAAAATATGAAAGAGCGTATCAATTTTGCCTACTTCTTATCGCAAAAAATCAGCGAGATAATATAATAATAATTCAACTAAATCGTTGCAATAGATTTTCAAAGAATATGGTCTGTATAGGCTTTTAAATTAAAATGAAAAGTATTCAAAAACTCTTTCTAATCCTACTTTCCGGTACAGATGAAGAGAGTACTACGGCCACAGAAGATGAAGAGGACATGCGCGCTCGGGAACTCAGAAGGCTAGAAGTATGGTTGAAGCATCCTACTCGCAGTTCCGACACGGATTCTGGTTCGGAAACGGAGGTGAAAATTTCTCAAGATTCTGTAGATAGTATAGCTCAAGAGTCACTTGTACTCCCTGAATCCGTTTCCGTGCAAATTCCTGACTCTATATCGTCCCAAGAGACGCGTGCAACCGATAGTGAAACTGTAATTAATCAGAACGTTATTGGCACAGAAAATGTTCAAAACTTATTGAATGCAGAAGCGTTAAAAACCGATGTACCCACCGCAGATACAGGTCAACAGATAGAAAACGTATACGAGAGTGAAGCATGTGGAAGCGTAATTCCCGTTCTTGATCACCCACTTGATATAACTCCAGATACAGTGATAGATAACACCACTAAATCAGGTATCTCTCTCGATCAATTTGTTAATCAGAGTAATATCTCCAATAATACAGAAGAGGGTCACTTGGGACACGAAAATTTAGTGGAAGAGAAAGTTTCTTCAAATTTAAATTCAACTCAAACAATTATAAGCGACAACGATAACGATAGCAGTCACTTAAATAATACAATAATTTCTGACAGTGAACCTTTAGGTAAACCACAATTTATTGATAACGAATCGCACCGAAAAGTAACTTCTGTCGATAACGAATTAAATAATACAGTAACCCCTGGTTTAGATGTTACAACTCCTGCCGCCAGTAATACATTAGAAACTGAACTGCAAACAGAGTTTGCAGGAATTATGCTTCCAGATGCTATTCCATTTAGTCAGGCTAATTATGATAGTGCAATGCAACCTGGTACCGAAGAGGGTGCCTCTTTCACGGAGAAACTTCCAGATCTGGTAACTTCCTTCTCAAAACGCAGTAGAGAATCGTCGCCGTCGTCCTCGTCTGAATTGTACAACTCTGCCGAAACGTTGTACGACGAATTATGCGTATCCGAGGCTCTTGCAAAAACTACAGAAGAATTCGAATCGGATGATGTAAAAGAATTGGAAAGCGACACGTTGAAGAAAAAATATAGTGAACTGAAGCTGTCCATAATGGGCCCCGAGCAAATCCCAATTGTAACGATTACTTCTCCATCTCCAACGAATGAGAAACCGTCGGAACAAATGTCCGTCGAAGACGCTAAATTAAGAGTTCCTAAAGAAATTCCTGCCCAACCGGTTCAGTCCGATGGAAATAGTTCATTCGATAAGCTGAAGCGAGACTTGCGACAAAGAAAAGCGAAGAACAAGATTCCTATTGGCGAACTTCGACCATTATCTAGAGAAAATGCTCAACAAAAGATGGATAAATATTTTGACAAGGTTGAGAAAAAGACTAAGAAAAATAGCACGAAAAGGTCAAGCGTAAAAAATACAAATGAGGAAACAATCGATGTGAAAGTTGTCGAGTTAGACATTAAACCTAAATTGTCTAACAAAGTTGAAGCGAAGGACATAATGAAATATTTTCAGAAGTCCATGCTTGAAACTTCCAATAGACCAAAAAGCGACAACGATGAAAGATCTGGGGACTCGAGTGAGCATAAACAATCTGAAGATGAATGTGATATCAGCATGAGCATTGATGACAATGATATCGATTCTATCACTAAACAGTTTAACCAAATAGAATTGCAGAATGAAGAAATACCTCCGATCGATGCTGAAGATATGAAGTTTGAGTCCAATGTTCCCTCGACAATGTCGCATTTAGAAAACATAGATTCCCAGGATAATACAGAAGTTGCAAACAAAATAGGGGACTTGCCTGGAACTACAGAAAATAAAGTAGATAGAAATATATATCAAATGCAGTCTCCGGAAGTGGCAAATATGAATGTTGCAAATAATATTCTGGACAAGCAATTACATATGGAGAAACCAAGCATTAAAATGTTGTGTCCAGAACTTGACAATTTGACTTCGGAACAGATTGCTACCGACTCGAAGAAAGAAGTGTCAATTCCACAACATAATACTAACATCTTAGAAACTACGTCGCTTGGAGTTAACAGTAACATCTTAGAAAGTAAGTCGCTTCCAGATAAAACAAATATGTCCGTTGAACCTCATAATAAAATGGACGCTAATGTTACACAGCCGACGTTACTACCACGGCGTAAGAGTAATATTTTAAAAAGTCTACTGGACATAAATGAGCCAGATACTACAACTGAATCTAATAAAAATATTGAAATCAACAGAACGCAAGTAACGTTAAGCCCACAGCTCAACAGTGTGAAGATAACGGATGTTAACAACAAGTATAATTTACGTGCCAGCGATAGTAACTTAAACATAAAGAAAGATGTTACCAATGAAATTGAAGAATTACATAAAAATTATCAATCTTCTTGCGAACTAGCGAGCCTTTCACCGAGGCACGATCCAATTTCAAAAGTTAAAGTTATAGAGCAAAATGTTGAAGCTTTGAGGAAGGTGGATAAAATAAACGTAGGCAATAGTGCAACTTCATTGAACTCGTTGAACGAAGCTCCGATAAAGCCAGAAAGGAAGCATACACCGCACGTATTCAGTTCCCTAGTAAATCTGAGTTCTTCGAGTGCATTATCTGCACCCGAGGTTCCTGTAAGAAAAAGATCTGCGAAGAAAAATGTTAATGTTGCGCCTGCTTTGGAAAAACCTGTCTTCAATGTGCATCCGTCTTGCTCCGCATCAAACGAAAGATTGGCTCAACCAAATATTTCTACCGATAAACACAAAGCAGAAACAAATAGTATGAGTCAGGCACAAGGGTGTATTGACAATTGCAGCAGCACAAGCTATAATCCAGATACATTAGGAAATAGTTCTATGGAACAAACATATTCTTATTCCACAATGTCTCCACCATCAATTAATACTGATCAGCGTGAATCTACAAGATCTGTACCTCCTAAGAATGGTAGATCGAGAAAAGATAAATGCGTAGTGTCGTAACATATACATACATATACATATATATACATATATTTTAATTTATATACTGTATACGATTGCATCGAATACGATGAAGAAACCTATAAGCGCGATTGTTATAACTTTACGAAAGTGTATTTTTCAGTTTCATGATTTAAATTTAAAGAAATGCTGTGAGATACGTTAATAAAGTAAACTTAGATATTACTTATAGTTGGCTGATGGTGATACATGTATTTTCTTTAAAAAAAAAAACAAAAAAGTACCCAGGGCCATTGAAGAAAAGGTAAAGCATTTTTATATATAAATGGAGTGACATTTATCAAACTAATTTTGAATTAACAGTGACTCAAACCGATTAATCGTTTGTGCTTTGTTTAGTGTTCATGCTAAAACTGGTAACGTAACTGACCGAATTTGTATTAATTCTGAAATTACCACCAGCCAATACTTTATTAAACAATCTCACTCTGTCATCTTGAAAGAAATACAAAGTTATCATCACGATCCATATCGCAGTAAGAAGCGTGAGTGATCATAAATCAGGAGCATCATATATACTTTTTTTAATACGTTCATGTTAAACTCACAACTTATTTATTAATCTGACACTGTCTCTGTTTTGTCAAGTTCTAAAATGTGTTAAATGTTAGAGATTTTATGCGCAGAACGCAACCCTGATAGAATGCAGTCTGTTCTCCAGCATTTTACTTGGTCTTTCACTAATCTACTAAAAATACATTTCTGTTTTGCTGTAACACCCAAAAACGTTTACACCCCTGCGATACTATTTTCATTTACTGAAAACGATACATTTTTCTACAGGTTGCCTCAAACGATGGCACATCTGAGGAGAGCGAGGAGAACTCAGCCACAGAAATATCAACGGACTCTGAATTCGAGCACGATGGGGCGACACCAACTCAGCACGAGATTCCAGAGATCACAATCAACGACTCTTACATCAGGAAGACCAGAGGAAATTATGTAGAACCGAAGAGAGTTCAAGTGAAAAGCAAAGTCATATCGTCGATCAATGGGAACTTGAAACAGGCCACGGAGGGAAATCTGAAATCGCAGCTAAAAACGATGGACAATCCCGTAAATTCTTCTCACCCTGAGAAGAAGGAAAGTAACTCGAACTTATTGGGATCCAATAACTCAAACCGAGTTCCACTAACAAATCCAAGAAAAGGGGATTACTTGTTGAACCGAACTCATTCGACAGAGTGTATCGCTTCCAAGTTGTCTTTGGAGCTGAAGAAAAAGTATTTGCTTGGTGGATCGGCTTTCGGTGGATCTGTTATGAAATCTGGATCAGCATCGAATGTAGATACTCAATTACGGAATCTGACAGATGCCATTTCTCAACACCAAAAGCTCCTGAACCCAGCACCGGAACCAAGTCCGACGATGCAAGCATTTTTACAGGGAACTAGCAAACTAAGGTCTAACAATACTCAACTGTCACCAATATCGCCCACAGCTATGTTTTCGTCTACCCCTGTACGACCGTATACGATGAACCGTTCGGCCCAGAATTTACTAAACAACGACAACCCTATCTACAAGGCAACAATCTTGCCAGAAATCTCGAAAACTCAGTTGCCAGACCTGGTGAAAGAGTCTAGCATTTTGAAGTCAAAAACTGCCCCCAATATTGTCTGCAGCGAGTCAAAGAGCGCAGCAGAGAAGGAACTCCAAAGAGAACAAGTTGTACCTAGTCAAGTTAAAAGTACTGAAATACTGGAGAACGTGAAGAACTCGCAAGTTATCGAGACCAGTTTTACAGGGAATGCAGAAGAGAATAATGGTTTCAGGCCACGTAGTCCGCTGCACGAGACGTCGATCATCGTACCCCAAGTGAACTGGAGTAAAAACAAAGAAGAAACGAAAGATGCAGCTAGCACTGGCGATTCGGAGATAGACAGTGATTCTTTGTCTTCGAGTGACGAAGCAGAAGAAGAGGCAAAGAGTCATCAGGTGATCGCCATCAATCTGTCCCCTCCACGATTGCAAATTCACAGCACAGATGGAGATCTGCTGTTGGACGAAGAAGCCGACAAGTGCAAAGACTTCGATGACGGTCAGTCATTTGAACCGGACTCTATAGAATGCTCCCTCTTAAGAGAAAAGGAATTGAGCCAGAACGTGAATCCTATTGCTCTAGACACGATTACTTGTGCGAACAAGACATCTGTTGAATTGGAAATAGTAAAAAATGAGATTGAACAGTTGGAGTTGCAAGATGATAGCAAGAAAGGCTTCAGCACTTGCAGTAGTCCTATATCGGTGGCATCTACTATATCCAATAAATGTGATGATTCCGAAGAAAATGATGTGACTACGGCAGCGCTCACTGAAACCGAGTTCTCGGAATGGGCTCGGGATGGAGAGGTTTTAGCTTCGGATGATCTACGAGACACAGAATTCAACATCAATCCAGAATTTATCACAACTAGGAAAACATTATCAAATTCCGCGAAAGTAAATTATCCTTCGATCACGATAGCCAAGGAGGAAGACTTGACAGACATGGATTTGGATTCCTTTAAAATCGATAGGAAACAAAGTATACCTGTCAACAATACTTCTCAGCTTTTAGCGAACGGTGAGAATATAGACTTCATGGATACGGATAATGATTCGTTACTGGATGATAGTCTACAAGATGCTTCCAATATGGTTATGCTCAAGAACAGGGGATACGTTGAGTTTGTGAATATTAAAAGCACTCCGGTCCTCGTAAGCTCTCAAGATAAACTAACAGCGGATGCTCCCATAGCAAAATTAGAAATGGAGAATGACTCTTGTTCGGAAGAGGAAGCCTACAACGACAGAAATGTCATAGAGATAAACCCCGTCACCATGGACGATGTCATGAACAAGCTGAACAGTACGATAAATAAGTCGGAGGATGTAGTTAAGACAACCGTAGACTCGAAATTAACTGGCCAACAAGATCAACTCATTACAGAAGCAACGAACAAAGAAACGTATCCTTCGATGGAAGAAGATAGTCTGCTGATTGTCGAACCAGCCGAAGATACTACCACCAGCGAAGTAATTACAATCCTTGCTAGTCCAGTTAATCCGCAAGTATCGATAGTTCCAAGTTTAAATTCTCAAACTCAAAACATTCAGACGCAAGGGCCGTCGAATCAGGAAGAACAAGCAAAAACAGTAGCAGATTCCAGCAATCCGGATTATTTGGAATACGTGAAGCGTCTACAGTCCAGAATCGCAGAGTTTAGCAACGCGAAAGACTCTATAGACGTCAGGAAATCGAAAAGGAAGAATTCAAAGTCTTCTATACAATCTCGTACAGCTGAAATGATAGCGGAAGAGATCAAGAGTCAGGAAGCCGTAGTGAACAACAGTTTTAATTCTCCGGTTACCTCTAGAAAATTAGAAGAAATAACCAGAGAAAGGTTCAAGCAAAAGAACGTGATACAGGATTTACTGATGGACAAATTAGAAGCGCACAAACAGAAATCCGCGGAAAAGAAAGCAAGAAGGGCTGCCAGAGCTTCCTCATTCAACTCTACGCCTGCTCTTTCACCCATAAAACCGCCTCTACCTGGCGGTTCACCGGTTAGTAAATTTGTACCTACCTCGATAGGAACACCAACGAACAGTCCACTGCGAACAACCACTTTTACCGAAGACAAATCATCGTCGGAGACGGCAACAGTTCGAGAACCTCGACAGCTTCTGTGGAAATTGGACAGTGAAAAAGATACAAACAGTGAGAAAAATCTAAAGGATGTTCAATCAGTGGACGATACAACGAAACTACATCACGAAGCAGAGAATGCATTCAAAACGCCGATAGCTCCACCCAGATTGAAGCACGAGGAAGCGAAGAGAACCGCTGAGAAAGCAAGGCAAGACGCGAGGGAAAGAGCTAGGTTGATGAGCGACGAAGATCTAGGTCTTAGCCCAGAAGACAAGATCAAAGAATTAAGAATGAAAGTGGCGCGAAGACAGCTTTCTATGGAAGAGAAGAAAAGTAAAGAGGAAACGCAAGTTGAACCTCGAGCCAGACTTTACAGTGCTGGAGCGCAAAAGAGTGCTGTGAAATTGCAGACAAGTAAAAGCACGGACAACATGAAATCTGTGACAGAAGCAATAAACTTTGAAGGTCTATGTGCTACCAATGCAAAATCGATGGACGAGTTGTTACGTGCCAGTGAATCTCCGAAACCTGATAATCCTGTAGCAGTCGTGAAACGAGATAAAAAGCAAAAGGCAAAGGACCCAGAACGAAGAAAGAGTATCATTCAAGCAGTGTCAGATTTCTTCTTCAAAAAGGACTCTTCTCAGTCGCCGACCAATCAGAAAGACAAATTGTCTATGTTCCGCTTGTCCACTAAATCGAAAGGCAAAGTATGTATCTACACGGTCTTCTTTTCACTTTGTACTTTTGAAGTCTCTTCTGCTATTCGAAAAATACATGTCTCTGATTTTCTTCTACTAATTAGATTCTAAAATGTTTCAGTTATGTAAATCGTATTCGGAAGGGTCTGATGTAAGCAACTCATAAGTCATTGATACTAATTTTTCCAGTATTAGCTTTCTTATGCCACTATTTGTATTCGCTATTGTATACCGTGCAGGTACTATGATTTTATTTTTCTTTTGCTGCACTTTATCGTCTGCTTTTTCAAGGGGTAACATACTGTTTGGCGTACAAGCTCTGTTCAATTACATTTCCAGTAAACAAATATAAAATTTTCGTAGTAACAGCCTTCCCTCCAAAGAAAGCATGCTGTCGATTGTATATTATAGTATTTGTATTATATTGTTTTATTTATTCATTTCGTTGATGTGTCCTCTGTAAACATGTATTTAACATTAGTTTTGAATTTCAATCATAAGCGAGCATTGTTTAACATCAAATTTCTAGGTATTTACAATGTAACAAATTAAATTTGTTTCTTTCTTTTTGGGGGCCAGATATCTGGTAATTGTTCCTAAAAAATTATGTGTATGTGTATGTATGTGTTTTATAACTGCATTAACTATACAAATTTGAGCTTCCAGTTTCTTTATAAGTTTTCACAGTTTTTCCAATGTGTTTCTTTACAATTTCCAATGTTAATCGAATAATTTTATTGTTAAAGCAATATATAATTTCAGCAATGTGTTTTATTTCACACGTACGCTAAAGGTATTTTGAAAAGTACTACTACAGTAAATTGTTTTTTTCAGCTTGATAAGGTCACACCGCCAAAGATTAATGCAAGACCAAAAAGTGTATGTGAAGGAATGCTCGCAAGGAACTTCCTGAACGAAAATCCACCACCAATTCCACCACCTCCACTTAACTATACTATTCCTACTACAAATGTATCAGGTAAATAGTTATAATTTTGACCATTCTAATTTGCAGGCAGTAAAAGGAACATTATAATATATACTAAATTATATTTAACAGACGACAGTTTATCAGAAGATGACACAAAAACGACAGCGGTATCTGCATCATGCATGCTGAAGGCCACAGTAACCGAAGGATCGTGTAATAGTGTTTCTCGAAAATCAAAGACTACAAAACGAATCGCTAGACAAGCACAATTAAAAAGGTACGCAGTTGGTAAAGATTAAACAGTGATACGACATAAATAAACATTCTGAATACTTAATAGGTTACGAATGGCTCAAGAGATTCAAAGAAAACTGGAAGAAACAGAAGTCAAACAGAGGGAACTGGAAAGCAGAGGGGTCAGCGTCGAGAAAGCTTTGCGCGGGGAAGGAGGTAAAATCAGGCATTATTAGTAGACTGAGGATCTTTATACAAATTCCAATTTTTATAGAAAAAATGCTATTAATATTCGTTAACGTACATAATCATGTGTATTCTACTAATGTCCAATTATTAGATATCAATTAATATTTTTAAACAGACGCTCAAATAAAATGTACGCTTTACATAGAATGTTCCGATCGAGAAGAAGCGGATTTGCTCACAGAATGGTTTGACCTGATGAAGGAACGTACTGAACTGCGTAGATATGAAAAAGAACTTTTAGTACGGGCTCAGGAGGTACAGCTTGAAGATCGCCATGACAGACTACAACAAGAACTACGGGAACGCTTAGCTGACGATGGTTAATATTTTCTTCTCTTCTTATTTTATTTTTATAGTTGTGAATGCTGTAAATCTTAAACAACATAACATACATTGAAATGTTTTAAAATTACACAGATGACAAGAAAACCAGCGACGATGTGAAAAAGGAAGGGGAAATTTTAACAGAAATGTTGGAAATAGTCGCAAAGAGGGATTCGCTCATCGCCCTTTTAGAGGAAGAGCGACGAAGGTGGTGTAAACCTACATGCCAAACACTAATTCCCTCTCCTACACATACAGTTGCCTGTTCCTCGCACGTACCTAATTCATTCTTTTCTCACGGCTCAAAAGATACATCTTCTGTGCTCACATTACTAGTCATCTTATTTGCATACATGTTCTTTGCTAATGTGATAGAATTGTTTGTTAATCTTTACAAAGAGCCTCTAACATTTTTCAGGTTATGATGTTTTGTTAAAACGTATCGATTAACACAAATTGCATTTTCATTTCATAAATGCAAACAAATATTTCCAATCAATATCATATTTTTTAATCAATTCTAAATTGATTCATAGTGCAATACAATTTCAATTTACTTTTTAATATATGTTGTAAATGTGTTTCCTATTGAAACTAACGAACAAACTAGCGTTTTTTTTTTACAATTCCTTTCTGTTATCTACTCACTGTTAAGTTTACAATGCATGGTATATACAAAGTATAATTAAACAAAGCATGAATTACGAAATGCGTTAAGTATACAAAGCATGAATTTTTTATAAATTCTTTCTATATTGTTTCAACCTTGATCATGATCCAACTACGCATGAAAGTCCTTTATACACATTTTTTTTTTATTTTCTGTTACAAGTGTTTAATTTTGCATCGTGATAAAGTGATGTGTTTGTATACATGGCTGTATTGTAACGCCAATGTAAGAATAATAATATTTTAATTGTACTAAAAACTATTTTTTAGTTGTATACACAGTTGGAAAATATTGATAGCATCATTAGATTATAGCGATGTAACTGTTGTTAAATTTTCAATTATCCTTTAAAGGATACTCTAAGAGGAATAAAATATATTATTTTATGTGTTTATGGTAATTATTCCTAAAAAACACATGTCACATTTTTGAAAACGTATTTAGAAATACACAATCGCTAATAGTATACACTTCATTGTTTAAAAGAATGGAAATCTATTGTATACTTTTCTGTAGACCCACTTAATTTAACTGTGATAATAAGATATAAGAAATTTTGTCGCATAACAAATTATTTAAATGTTTTTTTTTTGCTTGTTCATTAATAAATAACAGAGATTTATCATCTGCACGAAATGAAAGGTGTTACCAATGCATCTTGTTTTAAGATTTAGCAGTTAATAGAAACATACTTTTCTTTTAGGTATCAAGACGAAGATCGCGACCTTGAAGCTCAAATGTTGGCTAAAGGCCTCAGATTAACGCCAATAAAAAAATGTGGTCCTAAGTATTCGGTTTAATAGGAAACACATTAATGTTGTACATATACTCCATTCTATATTTTCATTGATGAATTTTAACAATTAATTGAATTAACGATACTGTAAATAAGGAACAGATAGTAACTTATACCAATCGCACCTTAAGTTGCAAATAATTTTTATGCATACTGAAATATACATTGAAGTCTTTATAAGTCTTGTTTGCGCATATAAACGAATCATATCAACACTTTTATAAGCACGGACCAAATGTTCTGTTTTTAAATTATTCACATTATAAATCATGTAGATCATACTTTTATTTAAAATCGTACGCACCGTATGTTCTTGTAAAAGTCCACCATTCATTCACAGTATACACAGTTTGTATCATATTAACCGTGCAATTTTTAAATTGTCCAAACAAGTGGAATTGTGTAATAAACGAACTTCGTTGCGTATTGCTTAAAACATAAGGTAAGACGAATCACAAATAATACAATTAGAAATATTTATACAATCATAATGCAAATAATTGCACGCGCATCGTGCAATCTGTACAGAAACACAATGTGACATACGGATTTTAAAAAATATCTTGTGAATACATATATATTTTGTCAGCGTGAAATATTATTGACCATCATCGTGAAATAATTTATCATGAAAAAGATCATTTTGCCTTTCGTGTACATTAATCAAAATGTAATCGTTATACATACACATATACAGGGTGAATGACTCGCTTGCTTTTGAAGATAAAAGAAAATGCATCATGTATCAAGTAAGTTTGGTCTGATGCATTTTCTTCTATCTTCAAAAGCAAGCGAGTTATTCAGGTGGCCTGTTTATAGTGCCCACCCTGTATAAACTCGATTATCGTATACATGAAATGTTGTATTTTGCAATTTAACAGAGTAACTACAAAAGAAGTGATAATAGTAAATATTGTTTACATATACACACGTGCATCATATGTATATTCAATAAGATGTAGAAATCTATTTTTATGTTTACAAAGAGACTGGTAAACAAAATGTACGAAGAATTATGAGATAATAATAATCCACAAACGTGTAAAATTTTGTATGAAATGTAATCACAATTGGAAAATGAACTTATATTTACAATCAGAATAAGATTTTGAAGTGAGCCTCTGATTTCCTTGCTCTATTCAACGTATAAATATTTATTTAAATATATATGTATAATTGTACGTACTTTAATTTATACATATTTACACGTACACAAATGCATAATAATTCACATCGTTAGTTACATACATCGAAAGCAAGCTGCCAATTTTTTAGCCTCAGGAGTTAGACATTAGAGCAATTAAATGACGTAGAATGATATAATAATACTTATTAAATAAATAAATAAATACAATTGATAGAAAAATTTCCCTGTAAGCGTTGCTAAACAAAACTTCAAAGTGCAAGTAGAATATGTAGCATTAGATTAATCGTCAAAATTTAAATGAACATAGTATGTAAAACTATTTTCATGTAATAATAATGCTGTTATAGATATGCTGATAAAATATATGCAATATGAAATATTTAGGACAGAAGAAAATTAAAGCGCATTATCTTCAAACATGAATTGTTGCCTGGTAATAACAACTTGAATTAAAGACTAATATATGCTGAATGTCATGGTACCGTTTAGAACTCACACGATCAAGAATACATAAGTTAAATTGAGGAATATGACAAATTTAAAACTAATAACAATTTTGTTTTTAATGTATCCAGATTTTCTAGTTTGATACTAGTCTTACTTTGGATATTAAGTGTACAATGTACGTATAATATATTATGGCTTAATTCTACTTCATTTAATGATCACTTCTATACCATCAAAATATTTTATCGAACATTGTGCCTAATAATTGTAAATTCATTAACCAATTTCTCCAAACACTAAAATACAATATTAAACCATATTTGGGAAACTGTATTATCATTTTAGGAATCACGTGTGCCTAGAAACTGGAATTGTGCAACATATGTAATCGAAAAGAAATGTAAACTGGGAGCTCATGTGTTCATTTTAAGTTTTTGTGAATCCTGATGAAACTGTGTAATTTTTTACAAATAAAGCTAGTCTCTTAAAAAAGAATAAATAAGAAATATTAAAAACTGTGTAACATTTATTAAAGCACAATTGCATTCGGCTTTAATTACACTGTGTATTTCTATGGTTGAAACTGGGCTTCTTAAAAATCATGGAAATTTTATAAAAAATTCTTCCAATAAATTTTTTTATAACCACAAAGTAAACTTCCTTTGTTACTATTTTAACAGAATATTTGCATGATAATGATTAAAAAAGAAAAATGAGGTATATTATGAGATTTTTTCAGGTTCCAAAATACCTTGGAAAACGCAATATGTGTAAACGAAGTATAACCAATATCCATGAAATTTTCAGCATGAATATAATTTATTCGAGTCAATAGAACACATTTTTTAAATTTTCAATACAGGCTCAGATAAGAAAGCTGAGAAAACTAACTTTTACTATTTCTTTTGCGATTCCGACCAATTCAAATTTTGTACACCTCGTCTAATAAACTAATCCTTCTAACTTCTCAAAAACACTAAAGTTATTCGGACTAATTTAAAAAAAGTTATGCTGTTCCAAATAGTGTGTAATCAGTTTTGCTCTTTACTGTATATATAATATATGTACATGTATTGTTGTGTAAATATGTTAATTTATTTCCAAAACATATCTACATATATGTACGTATTTGGTCGGAATTTAAATTTGAATTTGTCACGTGACGTTTGAATATTTTTAGCGCGCGGTTGATAGAATCGCAAAAGCGCAAGATCGAGCAATAGGAGATATGTCGAGTATGAAGATATTCGTTAATCGCATGGTGGGGAAAGGGAGTGACGAGCGACTACGAATTACAATTAGCGACACAACAGATGAAAGCGTGACGTGAATACGTCGGCTTGCCATACCGCGTCGAGATAATGTCGTTCGAGAAGAGAAACGTTGTCCGTTTGTAAAGGCAGGGTACACGGAACGCCCCGTAAATTAATTCGGGCTCTGTTTATTTGTGTAGTTGCCAGAAAATGGAAGCGGACTATCAACCAACGCTCAGCCCAACGCGAACTTTGACAGGTGAGTGTTCTGTGATCTGTCGAGTTTGTTGACGCTGCCCAAGGTGTCAAATAAACGTCACGTCAAATGCTTATTCTCTTAGAAATGATCATTGTTAAATATTCATCTGGTAATCGACACAGATCTTTTTTTTTGTGTGTTCGTTCTAGCGACAGAACGTATCACGATGGACCTCGGTCTGCTATGTGGACACGCACATCGATAAGAGATGAATAATTTCGCGTTTTGAGACGATAGTGCGTATCGCTAAATCGGTGACCGACCATATATCTTGACACAATCCTGTCGCCTGGTTTCAATGTATACGCGTATTGGTAGAGAATTTATTTTTAATGGTTCACGAATCCATGGTGGTTTGTAAACATCGACGAAACCCAATAAAATGTTTATTGGAGATCGTATGCCGTGTAATGCGATCGGGAAAATGATATATAACGTGAAACCGCGAGATGTATACAAGACATCAATTTGTTATGATACCTCTTATGCAAAACGGGTTTTCTTATAATTTTTTTGTTTTAATAACTGCTTGCTAATTTTTAACTAACTGCTTATAAGACAAGACCATTGGTCAAACAAAGAACTACATTGGTCAGTGTAATGATCTCCGATTCATTGATGCATATTTGGTATAGAGAATAATGCGCATCCTTTTGTTTTTGTAATAGCAATAGCTAATGACGTCGAAGATCCATACCCAAGTTTGTCAGACTACCATGATTATGAGCCCAACCTGGAGTTTGACGACACCGAGTTACAGACTACTTCAAATAATGGTAAGGTATTTCAATTGAAATAATAATACCAATTTTTGATAAATCTAAATTAAATGCATTACCATTTCCATAGAATCATGGAACTTTTGTTACTTGTAAATATATTCCGTAATTGTCATAGAATATAATGAAAATAATCATTTTATAGGTGTACAACTTTTAGAAGAAAAATTGGATTTGATTAGCAGTAGTGCCGGTACCAGGATTGATTATCTGGAGAGTCCAGTGAGCGATGGGACGATCGAAGAGAACTTTGAAGAAGCTTTGGTAGATGCTCCAGTTATCGAATCCGGTGTGTGACCTTTTATCTTCTGTTAGTAGCCACTAAATGTCATGGCATTTGAGGCATAGCAGGTGAATTATGTAGACCATTGTACAGTTTATTCATTGCATGGTATAACAATGCACAGAAGCGAAAGTTATGCGACGTTCGTTAGTCTAATCAAATTATATTGGGTATCTATATTGTAACAAAATTCAAAGGAAAAAGAGAATTAATATCAAACCATTTTCTGAATATAATTTTTTATGATGAGTAGCGGAGGACCTTGCTGCATTGGATGGTGATCTTGCGGACGAAGAAGATTATATTGATATATCGAGATACGGTATTGTAGAAGTGGTTGGCGATGACAGTGCTGGTCGCAAAGTAATAGTTGTATCCGCATGTAAGTTACCTCCTGTTGGAAAAGAAGCATTTAATCACGCCAAGCTCCTCAGGTTTGATTATTTTTATTTTAATGTTCTCAAAGATTATCCATTGCTATGATAGATATGTAACAACATATTTATGTAACAGGTATCTTACACATACTTTAGACACATTCGTGGAACAAGACTATAGCCTCGTTTATTTCCACTATGGTCTCACTTCGAAAAATAAACCACCATTATCCTGGTTATGGCAAGCATATAAAGCATTCGATAGAAAGTATAAAAAGAATTTAAAAGCTTTATATCTAGTACATCCAACCAATTTCATCAGGATCGTATGGCAAATATTTAAGCCAGCTATTAGGTAACTGCTTGTTTTATTTTCGGATATTAAATACCTCCCCGCATCGCTGCCTTAAGCTTGTTCTATTTTATCGTTAATAATTGTCATTCTTATTATTTTAGTGCGAAATTTGGTCGGAAAATGATGTATGTTAATTACTTAGAAGAACTGGCACAATATATTAACCTCGATCAACTTATTATACCTCCTCAAGTAATAGAGTAAGCAGTTTTTCCATGATTATAAAACATTGGCTCGTCTTGTTTTGATAATTTACTAGCTGTTTTTATTCATTATAGACACAATGAACAGCTAATGTTAAAGAACAAAAAGAATTTGCCCACAAGTCCACCTCAGAGTACGGTAACAACTCCAGTTGGTACCACTCAATTTGGAGCAAGTCTCCATTTCATAAAGGAAAACAACGATGGGGATCCCATACCGCCAATAGTGCGGCAGTGTGTTGAATTTCTCGATACTCCTGACGGTAGTACTAATTAGCTAATCATATGTAAGCATATTACCATTAATAATGTGTAATAATAATGTTGATATCGTACTCTTACAGCGTTAGAAACAGAAGGAATTTTTAGACGATCGGCTAATGTAGCAGTAGTTAAAGAACTCCAGAGTCGTTGCAACCAAGGGTTACCTGTCGATTTTCATGGGGATCCACATATAGCAGCAGTTCTTCTCAAAACGTTTCTACGTGAACTAGATGAACCACTTATGACATATGAATTGTACGATGAAATCACACAATTTCAGAGTATGTCTTTTCTTTTTTGCTACATTTACACTGTTTGTAGCTTATAGAAATCTTGTGTAAATACATAAAATATTTCTATTTCAGCTCTATCGAAAGATGAACGTCCAAGAAAAGTAACAACATTGATACTTGAGAAACTCCCAGAGGATAACTATCAAGTTTTAAAATATATTGTACGGTTTTTATCAAGGGTAAGATAATGTTACATTTTAGCATTTATATTCGCTCGTTTTTCTGTTATAAACAACAATTGGTGGTAAAACATACTGTTCCAACAGGTAATGGATAGATGCGATTTAAACAAAATGACATCCAGTAATCTTGCTGTGGTATTTGGTCCAAATCTTGTCAGAGCACCACCATCACGTGGAATGTCACTCTCAGCAATAGGTCCTATTAACCAATTCATAGATTTTCTATTCATTCATCAAGATACGATATTTGTTATTTAAAAAGATTCTAGAAGCAAATTTTGGAGGCCTAATTTGAAACGAAATTAGTACTTTATGTATGTTATAGAAGAGAAATCCTACAAAGTTTGCTGCCAAGTTTGATATTGTATAAACTAACACAAACTAACTTCGAAGGAAAATTTTATAGGGTTTTTAATGGAAGGTTCGACAAGTATTTGAGATCTTCATCCTAGAGTATAAAAGAAGGAACAAAGGAATCTTATGTATCAGTTTTAACTCTTCGAAGTCATATCAAACTTGTTGAAACTTGAAGAACGAACATAACAAATCATGTATAATATTCATATTTAATTATAACATCCGTACTTCGTTGATTAAAATATTTTTATATTTGAATATACAAACAGAGAAATATTTGCATACCTACTAATGTCACAAATAGCGCTTAGTTATACAATCTGCACAAGATTTTTTAATGAATTGGTACGATAATTTCCGAATAAACAATACTGATTATTGAAATAATGTAGGGAGACATCCGAGTACTAGATGGAAAACGTTTAAACGTACATGGAAATTAATGGTATACCAAAGATACATGCAAATCTCAAACAATTATGATAAAAGTTAGAATTAGTACAATATAGTAAAAATCCAAGGAGTACGGCAATCTACAGGATGCCTTGATCGCATAATTTTATTAATTTATAAGGGAAGTGAATATGACAAGATTTGTAGAAATTATAATTATTTAAGGTTTAATTATATCTTGTTATAGTTGAATAATATAGCCAAAGCAAAATATAACGAATTAGTCAGTGTCGATAGCATATGGCAGGCATCCTTTGTATTGAAATTTTGTACATACGTACAAAAATTGATAGTAATGTAAAATTTTAGTCGAATTAAATTAGATTGTCTTTTTAATTATAGAAATACGAGAAACGATGAGTTTTTGAAAGGATTGCAATACACCAACAAATTGAGTATAAATTGCAATAAAATTTATTACCACATAAATGCAGCAAAATACATTGTTTATGTGATTAGCATGCTTATGTGATGTTTTGATCCATAAGTTTGTACACAATTACAGCTTGTAAAATGACAACTATGGAAATAGAAAGAGAATGATCTATATGATTATTTTCTCGTTCAAAATAATAATGGAAACTAAAAGAAACTGTTATTCATTATTACTTGAACATTAACGATTAGATTAAAAGTAATTGTCAGGGTATTATGTAATGTACTGTTTAGCATATAATACGTCTATTATCATTTTTATGATAAAAGACTTGACTAATCATTTCCATATTTAATACGTATATTTGTACATTTTTCTTAAATAGTCCTGCCATTATGGGTTTCTGGGATAAAATAGAGGCTAATTGCCTAATACAATTCTTTTTGTTATAAAAAAAGACTAACCCAGACCTATATAGAACTGATACAATTTAATTACATTCCTTCTTATTGTTGGTAGAATAAAATTACTGTAATAAAGCATGATTATTTATACAAGGACTAGGATAATTAATATGTTATTAAGTGTATGTTACAGAATTAATAATTTCTTGTCACTTTTCCAATGTTCCAAATTAATTACTTGTTCACAAACGGTCATGGGCAGTCCATCCATAAATTTACATGAAACTAACGATAAAGATTATGTTTAAAAATATTGAATCGTTGCGAAAGATAGTTATGTTGCTACAGTAGATAGATTTGCGGATCTTAAGATCCGCGTATGTACCTGTGATAGAGTAGAATATTTGTCTTTTAGTCTCATGAATGCCGTGCATGTAATTAAATTAAGGTAACTATATTTTCCAGCAGTCTTTTAATTTGTAACTAATTATAGATTAATCGAAATTGTGAACTATAATATAAATGACAATTCTATAAAATAAACTATAAATAACATTCCCAAAAAATAACATCATATTACGCATATGTATATGTTAATTAACTTTTTATTAAAACACAATGGTATTTAAATATACGTACATTTATATGACAGAAATACATACATCTGGTAATTATGATAAATTTTCCAGCTACACGATATACATGAATAACAACGTATTTGATTTACGAGTGAACCGAGGATCTGTTAATGTAATGAAATATTGAAATACATGAAAATCAACTCTCAAAATAGTCAGTATTTCTTATAGTACGCTCAGTTAAATTATTTTTAGGCATCACAATTTATACCTATATTTATCGCTCTATTCAAGGAAATAAAATATTACAAATTTCATGATATACATAGCTTATCAGTCGCTGCCTTCGTAGACTTTGTACAATAATATATTACCAATATTAATATGTACATTATTAAAACTGAGAAGGATCAAGATATTTTTCGCATGATTGACTTCTCAGCAAAAAAACATGTCGAGCGCACTGCAGAATGCCTATAACCAACTGATGGAATTGGAAAAGGATGCAGCCGATGAGAGGGACTTACTAGGGTCGAGCTGCCTAAGAGAACTAGAGAAGTGGCCGTCTATTGAACTTCCATTGGGCTCAAATTACTGATCATGGGTACTCCCATGGTTTGACCTTGCAAGAAAATCGATTTCTGGCCATCGTTTTCGTAGAACCATAATTGCACAAGTCCAGAATGATGGTTTATAGTGTATGGCATGCAGAGTGGGCTCGACAAAGCTCCTCTTTCCGAGGCAGTCTGTACAAAAATATCATAATACATCTTTTTGCATTGCACCAATGCAATTAAAAAAATTCATTAAAGCAATTTTATAATCATTGTATGATCATTTTATAAAACTATAAAAAGAATTTGAAAAAATATTACAGCAGCCTGCAAAACGATTACATGTTTTATATATACATACAATATGATTAGAATTATAAACCATCACATCTGAAATTAAGATGCTTGTGAAGAGCCACCGCAACAGGAACTCTTAACTGGCTCTGTTTCTTCAGCCTCGTCTTCTACTACAACAACATTGCGTCGTGTACTACTTGTCCTTGTTAGTGTTGACTTTTGTTCTACTTCATCTGCATGCTGTATCATTCGTCTTGTCAAGTCCAAAAACATTTCTTCTATATTTTGATTTAATTTCGCGGAAGTGTGAAAATGCATAGCTCCTACTTGTTTAGCATACCTAACGTTACACAAATTTTATATTATCATCGTAAACTTGTCAAATCCACCCATTAAATTACAATATATCTTTTAGAACAGGAAAAAACTTACTCTTCAGCTTCTTCTATAGCAACACTTCTATCTTTTTCTAAATCCATTTTATTTCCTGCTATTGCTAATGAAATTTCACTGCCCAACATTTTTTTAAGTTCTTTAACCCAATTCTTCACCTGCAAAGCAAGCAACAGTTGAAAGTGTACAAAAATATGTTTTCTCTTCGAGCATACTTTTTGAAAGGTGTCCTCATCCGTGATATCATAAACTAAAATGGCACCGTTAGACATTCTATAATAAATCGGTCCAAGTGCATGAAACTTTTCTTGACCTGCTGTGTCCCATATCGCCAAGTTTACCTTCTTTCCATTTATAGTCAATTTCTTGTTTAAAAATGAGGCCTGCAAGCCAACAATTACAATACGTCAAAGTACATATGACAAATGTCCACATACAAATAAGTTTAAAGGATAGGTAAAGGAAGAATCGTGAAATAATTAATGAAAGTATTATTCGTAACCTGTAATGTGCTGATATGTCTATCATTGAATTTATCTTCGACATATCGTAGTGCAACAGAAGTTTTCCCGACGCATCCTTCGCCAAGTAAAACCACTTTAAAATTGTAATCGTTACCAGTGGTGCTAATTAAACTGGCCATAATTTACAACTAACTAATTTCTATATTTAGCAAATAATGTAACAAATTTGAGTTGTCACGGAGTTGTCACAGAACGTATGTAGTTAATTTTTTATTTCTGCCGAATAAGGTTAAAATGAAACAATCAGCTGTTTTCATTTCAATGACCACTGAGCAAACAAAAAGCAAAAACATCTATGTACTTTCGTGATTCGACGGGAACGCCGATAGATGGCAAATCACTTGATCGGTATTCCTGCCATGAAGTTCAAAATATTGTACTGAATATTCAGCAGGAAATTTGTATTAACAGAATAAAGACTGTTCCACACTCAGTGGTTGTGCATTAACGCGATTCAATCGAATTTTATCGTGCGTATTATTGTACAATGAGCGACATTTTTCTCCTACGAGTTGCATTTCGTTGCATTTAAAAAACCTGTATTCAGGCATTTTTTTTACTATGTTCGTTACTCGTGAAGATGGCGCTGCATTCCCTGTTGCCAAGCTGCCGCAATAATCTTTTAATTATTCTGATAGAAGAAATTTTCCTACGAATTCCGCAAACATTGTTGTTTTCTTATGGATTTACAAGCCGAATTTTGATCAAGATAACTGGTTCAATTGCATTTGTATCTTAAAAATTGAATTATTACTGTTTCAGTACCCTGGTGGTATTCTAGCGAACTGACGTCCGACAAAAATTAAATCCTCCACCGGAAGTCAAGTTTTCATTATTCAAGATAAACTTGTATATTGAACGCAGTATATCGTCAAAATAAACGAAATACATTGTACAAAAATTTATTTGCACAGAAAATATACATGTCGAGCGCCAAGAAATGTAACAACGCTATAAAATAACATTTTCTATTTCGACAGTAACAAACGCTCGGTTGACTAGCGTATAGAAGAGAGCCAGCGCCGTGAGTCTGCGCAAAAGAGTTCTCAAATCTGGCCGTCACCTGTATTGAAAAGGTAAGCGAATCTTCTGTCATTAATCTTAACATCTTAATGTGAATTTGTAGAGCACGTGTCGCAAAAATCTGATATATTGATAACCTGACGCGTCGTCGATAACCTCGCGGATTGTCATGCGAAATTACTCGTGCGTTCTGAATAAATATGTTCCGAGATGTCAGCGTCTTCGGCACTATGACGAAAATCTGCCAGGCTACTGTTGCATTAACGCTAATACATTTGACATTTATTTCTCGTTTCGTCCGTCTCGTTTGTTGTTCTCTTAATCGGTCGTTACTGCGGGCCAGTGTAATTGCGAAAATGTTCGTAGTTTATGTCAAGTGCGACAAGAAACTTTCACCAGATTGTCGTAGGTACCCGCGCGTACCTTCACGAATTTTTCATTGTCGGCACTGGTCGGTTGCATCGATAGGACCTCGAATAATCCACAGAAAAGATCGTTCGTGGATCACCGTAAGAATCGAACGATCGTTCGGTGTTATTCGTCGTACGGATAGACGATAATTCCCGCGTTTTTACCTGCGTGGTGTTCCACTTGGCAAGTGGACTTGTTTGTTTGTGCGTGCCGTATCATCTGTCATGGCGTGCCCGCTTGTGGCGGGTATCGTGTCGCTGACTTTTCCCCTTGTTGTTCGCTCAAGGTTCATGTCAGTCTTTATTGTCACATAGATTGTTCGAGAGGGATCGTTCGAATAATTTTTGGACAATCGATCAACGTTAATGTTGCATTTATCCGATCTTTCGGATCGACATACTGCCAGTTGATCGAGACGGGGTTGGTTAGGTCGGAGGGAAGGGAAAGAGCCGACCATGGCGGCGACCGTACTGTGCCACGCGCCATGTCGGTCTCTTGCTCGCGCACGTCCTTCGTTCGGTGCACCACGTTCGTCCGTAGATTTCTTTTTTTGTCTCTGTTCGTGAAAATGGCACACGACTTGTCACCAATGATCTTCGGTAGGGGCCCAACGTGTTTGGAAAAGGGAGCCTCACGCTCGCATTCAATCTCATATGCTCTCGAAATTGATGGCATTTTTCACCTCTGAACCGAATAAAAACAGCCCGAAACATTTTTTCCCGGGATTCCGAAACTTTTCGGTGTTACTTCTGCTTTAGCTCGATGCTATTCGAAATATTTTCTTTTTTCAAATTGAATTTTAATTTTTGTATATCCACTACGACTCCAAATATCGAGATGTATTAAAAGCTATTATCAGCCGAAACAGATCGTACAAACGTTACATGACATTTATTACTACAGTCGGAGAAATTATTTAATCACGCCCGACATCGCTCACAATTGCCTGTTAATATTCATGATATGTAAATTTTATTTCTAAAAATGTAAAATCATTTTTCAAGGTTGTATATCACAGTGGTAGAGAATCGTGTCTTGATATTTTTATTTCCACCAAAATACCGGAACCTGTTTTATCATAATGTAGGTCATCTCGATCAGATACTTGCGACATCGTTAAACATCGCCCGAATGAAATCGAAGTCTCTCGGTCCGAAGTAACTTTATCGCCGGTGAGAATCTTGCTAATTGTTCACGAGGTACGTAAATAATTAACCGGAACGCGCGGTAATCCGTTGAACAACTCGTAGAATCGGGTGACACGTATTTACATGGGGGTGGTGTGTACCGTCTTCTATTTTTAAAACGGCAGAGCAACTGTAAAAGTGAGAAGGAAAGTTGAACTACCGAGTTATCATGTCAGGGACACGTCGTTTCGGCTCGATGCAATTTTTCTCTGTCCGTTCTTCCCTTAAAGCGAGAGTTGCATTTCGATACTTATTATTCCAAACAACAGAAGAATAATGTGAAAACATCTCAACGATGCACTCTAACTGTTTTTCTAAATTTTATCTCGTTACAAACATGTACATGTACGATAATGTTAATCTTTACAATGATAAACGGATTAAATTTATGCGAACATCGACAATGTTTAAATTGAAATTGTGTACAATGCATCCGATAGCGTTGCGATTGTAGCGAGCTTCTTATTAATTGGTCAGCAGATTTTTATTGTAGCTTTTCTTTTTTTTTTTTGTTTGATTGATACGAAAGCGGTACAGTTGCGTTAGCAAAATACGAATAACTATTTAATATCCGCGCAGCGGGGTCAGAGATCTGAGTCGTATCGGGATGAAGAAGCAACCGATCAACAAACCACGTGGCAACATCGCTATAACCCTCCTCTTTTTTCCCCCCTTCCTGTTGTCTGATGTTCCTTACATCGTCTGCCTTCTCCCTCCCCTCATGCTCATCGACTGCAACGAGGCGAAAGCACATTTACATTTTTTCGCGTATAGGTGCGTTGCAACATTCTTGCTTTGTGGTTTCAACTACCGATGGCGCCACTCCCAGAATCACTGAAAAAATGTGTCGTGTGCGTCGAGACCGAGAAAGACTTTAATATGCAGGGCTGTGCATACTCGTGACGCAAGGATCTAAATTGCATTTATCCTTTTTGACAAACTCGCCTACTCTTTCTCAATGCATTCGTCGAAAAGGGTTTTCATCAAAGTTGATACATCAACTATTTTGCCTAAATTTTCTTATTTACAAATTGATCGAAAAGTCAGATTTATTTTTGGTTGTGAACCCTTTGCACTCGAGTGGTGACTCTGAAGCACCACTAGAAATTATTGTGGCATTATTTCAAAGAAATTACAAAAAATATTACAAAATATTTGTTACATTACAAAATTTCTAATTAATAGATTACTAAACATTTAAATATTATATGTGGTAATCGGATCAGTTTCGTATCAATAAAATGAAAATATTCCAAGACGGAAGAAAAATTTAGTTTTAGAATGAAAATAGCGCTGAGTGCAAAGGGTTAATCGTAAAAAATTCTTTCTAATTGTAAGGTATAGTTGAATGAAACCGTTATTTTGATTGTGGCAAGTTGGAGTGGGGGGTGCAACCATGTACGCGATATCAACACCCGTGCATCCATAGGACGTCAGTTCTATGTTCAGTTTATGCCCGGACGTCTGTAGGACTTTTGCAAGCCTTAAATTTCGTATTTTCTAGGAACGTCAGGATCAAAAGTTCTACAGATGTCCTCGAGACACACATGTTCTAGGAACGTCCATTTGTTATATCTTGCGAACGTTCATGGGACTTCGAACGTTGTTGGAAGTTCGTATGCATGTTCTAGAAACGTCTCTCTCTCTCGAAAGCCCGGCTGTAAGAATCGGAAAGAAACCATCACGAACCTAAAAAAATGTAGTCTGGAGCCAGCCACAGGATCTCATAGCATTTATATTTTATTTCATATTAAAGTTATACTGATTTTATATCAATACGAAACGTTTCGTATACGTCTTCGAAGAGGTTAGGTTGTTAAAAGTTCTGTGAACGTCCAGGGAACGTTACTTTCGGACGTTCGAGAAACGTTTCTGAGGATGTCGACACAGGACGTTTCATTTTGTAAATGGGAGCTACCTACGACATTTACAGAACGTAACGAGGACGTATAAGGGGCATATGGACCTTATCGGGATGTCCCCAGAACGTCCGGCACGGACGTACCATAAGCCGTCTCTGTGCTATTCGGGACGTTCGGATCATTGAAAATGCTGTTACGCTCCTGGATAAAATCATCCTTGAGAAAGACAAGGACGGATGAGGTACTATACAGAGTAAATTCGGAATATCGAAGGAAAACTGGTTTGCCTCCGCGCGTTGCACCTACTCCGACATGTGTATCTCGATCGAATAACCGTCTCGCGCCGGTACACATATATTCATTCCTCTTAGCGACCAACGAACTTGTCGAAGTCAACACACGCCCCTCTAGATTGCAAATTTTCATTGGCCGTGGTCCGCGGATCTGTTCTGTGACGTCACTGACCTGCTTTTCAAATTTACTCGAAACAAAAAGAACCATAGGAGAAAAGAGCGAATAATTGAAGAGCTCGGGGCAACAAACGGGTTATATCATGAGACGTTTGCGACTGTTTGTTGCCCCGAATGAGATGAAATTTTCCCAAAAATTTATTGTTATTCCTATAGATACGTTCAGAGCAAGAAACGGTTAACTTAGAAAACAACGATATATTTATTTTATTGAACAGAATTTTGTATTTTATTTAACACAATTTCATAACTAGATATTTTTTTACAAGAATTTATATTTATTACTATCACAGCCCCACGATTCAGTTTTCGTCACAAATCTTAACGTATCGATGATATGTATTTAGTAGTAATACCATTGAATACATTTTATTGCATAATGCAATACTTAATAATTACTTTGGCGCTGTTATCAACATGTTCACGGTCGTTTTCCGTTTTTCACGAACGGAGTCCGATCGTTTCTGCGTGCTCTACTCGTATGACTATCTTTTATTTGGCGCGAATATCGAATGTCACCTTGTAGGTGACTGTTTGTTGCCCCGAATGTTTACAGTCGCTCTGACTGTTTGTTGCTCCGAACGATTAGAAAATCCAAGTGGGCAGCCACGTCTAAATCGAGCCGACCGTTTGTTGCCCTGAGCTTTTCGATTGTAACAGACATCGAAAATTCGCTCGATCGTTTGCGAAACACAAGTCACACTGACGGACTTGACCATTGTTTTTGAGGATGAGATTGTAAAAACGACGCCGGATCTCTCTATGTTTCGATTACGCTTCCGGTATCGCTCGAGGTACAAAATTAACGCATACACATACACGCGCGCTTCTTAGACGAGGTATGGGCTTAATTGTTTTAATTCGTAATTCTAAAAATTAATCAGAGGAAGGGACACGACATTTTAATAAACCCGTTGCTTCGTCGTATTAGTCGCGTACTGCACTTTGTTGTGATTTCACGCCTCCCTATTTTTAGACTCCCGTTGTGTCGGCGGACAGCATAATTTCCTATTCCTTCTCTTCTTTTGACATCGGAAACAATCTTATTTGACTAACATCATAATCGTGATTCCTTCTTTCGTGCAGTGGCGGATTTGGGTGGAGGGGGCTATAAGAGCTGTGCCCAGGACGGCAAAATCCAGTGGCGGAAAATGTTTGGAAAAATATCAAAGGCACAAGAAAATGTTAACACGTTAAACGCCGCGCCGCACAGTGGTACCAAATGGCCAAAAAGCGGCAAAAAATCTGTAAAAACGAAACTATCCAACGAATTTGTTTGAAAATTTGTGGAGAGATTGCCACAGGTACAACGCTTATTTGGCAAAAAAATTTCGTAAAAAGTTGTTAACATTTTTCTATTCCTCCATAAATAAAAAATGAGCGTAACGCAAAGGGGCTTCGGGGTAGTCCATATTACTTAATGTTAAACAACTTTTTTTGGAACATTTTTTTTGCCAGTTAATAGTTGAAGCCATTTGCAATAACCCATATGATTTATAGATCCCTAAGTATTCAATTATATGCGGAGTAATTACATAACTATCGCACTGAAAACTGATAAATTCCCAGGAGCGAAGAAATGGTTATTTACCATGCGTATATCTCCTTGAAAAAATTTTTTTTCAAAAATCTGACTTTGGCACATCATGCACGCACTATTAGGCTATACAAAAATAATAGGGTAATAGTAATGATTTTGTGCTTTGTTTCATTGATAAATCTATGGGGAGAAAGCTTAAAAGGGAGTGAACGAGGGATTAGGTGTGGAGGTAGCCCCTAGGCGGCAGAAGTATAAATCCGCCACTGCTTTCGTGTATTTATTCATTGATAAGTCGCTACTCGAAAAAACGCTTTTATACATTATGTACAATATTATGGAACTCGTTGCGGTTGATGTAGGTCATTCACACACGCGAAATCAATGTTTACCAGGCATAAAATGTCACTGTATGTAATTACAAATAACATTGAAATGACTAATACGTTGAATCGTGAAACAACACGATCGTTTTACTTTTTAATTATAAAGAGAGAACAGCATTAATAAATATTCTGGAGAGAAGGGTACTTGTACTGGATAAAAACGAAGAGAAAAGAAAAAAAACATGAAACTATAACGAAACTTGTAATTGTCGAACGTGTTGCATACGTTTAACATTTAACGCGAATAAAAGAAGCAGTCAACGTGCAACATGATATTACAAGTGACAAAGTTATTGTGGTGGTTCTTTGTAGAAAGAAGCGTTTGGGAGAAGTGTCGATTTCCTTCAGCACATTGTTTTTCTTTGCAGTTTTATCGTGTAATATAAGTGGGGATTCGTGAGATTATGGACGCCCCCTAGTAGTAACGCGTGTGTCACGGCGCGTAGCGTCTTGCACGTATACACTGTCAAGCCGAAATCGCGGTGTTAGTTACTGAACTGGCAACGAATCAATGTAAACAAGTATAATAAAGATGGTGATGATCTACGATTTTCTCGTCGTGATAAATTGTCGCGAATGAATTTTATACACGATTTTATGCATACCGTACGGACAGAACGAAGCTAATTTCGACTACGGTCGCACGATCATCGAAACATGCTGTATTCTATAAAGGTACATTTACTTTCAGGACGCGTTCTTCACGTACGGTTAAATATTCCTTTTTTTTATATATCCTTGTACCTATATGAAATTCTTCTTTGTAGGTAATTACTTACAATTATAAATGTAAATCGATTGTAAATTCTCGACGATATTGGAGTGAATTCAGTTGGAATAAACTTTTATTGGTTTTATTATGAATTTCTTATCATGTGATATACTTTGTTTATGTAAGGTTTTATACAAAATTTTAATCAGATACTTTTGTACCGGCATTGGAAATAATATTTAATGATTTTTGCTTTTTTACAGGAACAGCGTCAAAATAACTTGCAAAATGTTTAGTTTTCACAAGCCAAAGGTGTATCGATCTAGTACCGGGTGTTGCATTTGTAAAGCCAAGTCTAGCAGGTACATTATAAGATAATTTCTAATGATACAATAATCGAGCGTTGCTTTGAGAATCTAAGCGTATAACCAAGAATATTTTTCTGTTCGCGTAGCTCACGGTTCACAGACAGTAAAAAGTACGAGGACGATTTTATGGAATGTTTCCAGCTTGAGGAAAGGCGCACTGGAGAAATTTGTAATGCATGTGTACTCTTAGTCAAAAGGTGGAAGAAATTACCAGCGGGAAATAATCGCAATTGGAGACACGTAAGTTCTGATAAATTGATTATTATTGATTTTATTTCTTCTCTAGCTATATATTCTTACTTAAAAATGAAATGTTTATTTGTTACAGGTTGTCGATGCACGTGCAGGACCTGGCATAAAGTCATTAACAAAATTTAAATCAAAAAATAAAAAGAAGATAAAAGATATACCAGAGAAATTTGAAAAGATAATGAAGAAGAAACATATCTATTTGAAAACTGACAGAGATCGTGAACAAAGTCCAGCAATGAGCGATGATTTAACAGGTTGGTAATAATTAGACTGCGCATTTTATAACATTAATAAAGTTCTACTTCTTAAAAATAATATTGAAATGTTGTTCATAGAAGACTATTTGAACGGAAACGGCAGTAAAGGCTCGAGTCGCGCCGGTAGTCCTGTAGGTAGCGACGATATTCCAGTGACTGAAAAACAATTAGACATGCAGGATATTTCCGAATCAAAGGATGATTTAACTGTTAATGGATTTATTGATTTGTCGTATTTCAAAAGGTAAATTAACTAACTCGTATTAACTCGGTCAAATCGTACGAATTAATTGTTCTAAATGTAATATGCATTATTAATAATTTTAGGGAGGTTATTTGTTGTGGAACAATATTCAAGGGTCCGTACGGGGAAGTAATAGTGGATCCTTCTCTAATAAAACCTTGCATCGGTTGTATAGCTAGACAACAACGACAACAACAAGCAAATGCATTAAGTTGCAGTCCTGCGCATAGTTCTGCATCAGCCAGTCCTGTCCACAGTTCTGCGTCTGCTAGTCCTGCCCATAGTGTAGAGTCTGGTACAGAGACCACAGTCTCTAAACAGACAAGTAAGACGTTTAGTGACTCGTCATCAGATTCTGGCTACGATGAATCTTCCAACCAAGGAGTCGGAGAAAGTAAGATTACGAAAATTATACAAAGCACGAGTGCTACCGTAAAATCAGCGGTCAAGATACAACAACCGTTGAAGAGTGTTCAACTGAAAGCTATACCAGTATCGGAAACTGTCAGGTTAAAGACAGACGTGCCAATTAAATTGGTACCTATTAAGCAGATCGATCAACTGTCCTGTAAGCCATTGTCATTAGTTTCTTCTACCAACGTTACTTTAAGCAGTAGTACTTCACACTCCATTGTTACCGTCCCAAGTAATCCGCTCGTCGATTTTGCCATGCACGCAGCCTCTTCAAGGCAATCAGTTTCTAATTAATGTCAGTCTCTCATAGAATTTTAATTTATTTTTTTTTTTCTTACGCATAGTTAGACGTATGCTGTAATGCAAAATTGTGTGTTAAATATGCTACCATTTACTATCCCAGATTACAAAGGCTCTGGATGAGAGTGTTTAAGTTTTATCATATCGAGCACAGAGAGTTTATAATGTTATAAATGGTGGGAAAGTGAATTCTTGTGATTAGAAGAACTGTTATAGTGTACAGTAGATACATAGTGCTCTTGGGATAGGTTGCATAGGATTTTTGTCCTGGATCGTTGGTTGTTGAAAAAGATATATACAAATATATATAAAAATTATATATTATATTGTCTTTATGGGCGTGTGCTCTTTAAGTACGTTTCACGTCTGTTAGATGATTCTTACCAGAGCATAGTTGAGAAAGAGCACAATGTTTCTACTGGGATGCTGTTTGTAGCATAGATAAAAAAAGTACTTATAAACTGCCATGAATATATATAATTGTTAACTCTTTGTGAAATGTTTTCCAGTATGCAGAGAGTTTTCAATTACTTTCTATGTGTAATAATTAGCTACGTACATCAAAATACTGTGATGACATTGTAATGTAACATGAGGTATAAGATTATTATTCGGCAAATGGCAGTTTATGGTATCTTTGTTCTAAGCATTAGTCGAAGTAACTGTAGCGAGTGTAACAAAAGGTTTCTTATCCATAGCTTTTCGTTTTCTGGGCTTTACCTAAAATTGCAATCGTAAATGTGAATATATGTATAGAAGTTCCAAGATGCCAATCATTTTTTCAAACATTTGGGTCCAAAAATTAAGAGAGAAAAAAAAAGAAGAAGAACGAATTCACTTAGGGTCACGATAGCTACATTGTACCAGATGCATTTGAAAAATATGATTCATGCAAAGGTCCATGACGTTAAAGATAAGTAATTCAACTTAAGGAACGAATGTGTTCGGGTACTGTAAATCCTGACCCATTAATAGCAATAATACGAAGGGTAACTTTTGTAATAAATTAAACGACGTCTGTTGAATAGCATCATATCAGTATGATGATATATTTAGGCAGTATTACTAGAGAGTGAAATTGAACGAGAATAAGGCAATCAGATTGGCAAACTGGACCAGTAAAATTTGTTATAATATTTCAGGGTTACTGTATAATTAATGTAAAAATGAAATGAATGAACAGCAGATAATTGACCTACGGAAATAAGTATAATAATGGTAAATAAGTGAAAACTGTTAGTTCCTAGTTTTCAGAGATGGGCACACGATCGAACAAAAGCACATAAAAGTACCTGTTGAAAACTAATTAACTGTGATCATTGGATTATTCAGATTTTTCAAATACGTTTTCTTTTTCTTCTCATTTCACGGTCACCATTCGTACGACACACGCACAAAAATTATCCAAATTTGAATACAGTGTATTTTTTACGATGGAACCCAGGAGTAATCGCAACAAACAAGTTTTTTAAGACTACATTACATGTAAGATGCACCTGAAGCAAGATATAAACTCGATCCTATTAAAAGCTAACATCCATAACAGTTGTAAACATACAGTTAACATAATAACTTTAACGATAACGCCAAAGATACGAGAGAGATAGACATTATTTTATAGCAACGACAAATCATTTGGTCGATAATGCAAATTTTTATGAAAGCGTTATATTTGACTGCGGAATTGAAACGAGAAAATCTTAGCATTTAAAACAAGAAAAAATAAGAGTAATAGTAATAAAAGATTTAAGAGTAATCTACTTCTGGGACATTGGCAATCTTCGCAATGAACTCTTAACTGACAGAAAAAGTTCGTTTACGTTATAGAGTACTGTGTTTGCTGCCCATCTGGCTTAAGCTCATTGACAATCGTTACGTAACAAGGAAACGATAACAGTTTTTCATATGAAATCAAACATCGAAACTACAATTTGTCGAAGGACAATGTTGACCACCTTGTCCTTCGACAAATTTTAATTGTACATTTCTTTGCCTAGGAGACTTTATGATCTCTTTACTGTGAATATTAATAGCTATGGTTTTTGTTGTAACTCGCACGTTATGATTTATAATAATTAATATATGTTAAGAATTAAGGTCGGATCATAGATGAACAAGCCATATGTTTAGCACTATTGTGTAAGATTGATCTTTTAACAGTCAGGAATATAATGAACCTTGCTACTCGAGACGCTCAAATTACAATTAAGATTTCTATAATATACTCGTTCAGCACATAACTAATATAATTTTTTAAATAACCTTTATATCTAGTCTATGATCCTTCCTCTCAACGGAAAATATAAGAAATACTTGTTTAACTTATTTATTTTGTAAGTTTATTTACTTGCAATATATAATATTCTTTTTCTACGTAAATTTATATATATTTTTATACAAATTAATCTTTGCTTTTTATGAAATACACCTTCTGTACCACTGCCAGGGAAGAAGAATGCATTCGCGTTCGATTCCAGGTCAATCTGCTGGCAATATTCGAGGAATTATTTATTTTCAATTAGTATGAATATTAATCTAGTTCTTGAGTTATAATACGTAACTTGAGAAATATTTAAATGGTGCCCACAGATTGATTAGGCACTAGAAACATTCATAAGTGTGCGTAAGGACATTTTGTACATGAATATATATATATATATATATATATATATATATATATATATATATATAAAATGGTCTCATATTCAAAGTAACATGATTGCGTGATACATAAAGAATACAAATAATTGCGTGTGTTTTTAAAACAGAAAGAGGATGACAAATTAAAACTTTATTGATAGAAAGATTATAAATGAATATATTGTATGTGCAGCTATGAAAATAATATTATTTATGGATAATGCGAATAGCTGTGGACAAACATCAAATTATCTTATATAAGTATTGGGATGTTACATTAAAGTTAAGGAAGATCATGCGTCATTTCCAATATGTTAAACGTCCTTGAAAAAAAAAACAAAACTGTTTAAATAAAATAACATGATTGAAGTTCGTGTGCATTGCTATCGTATACAACGTTTTTCTACGACGATACATAGAAATAATTACACAACTCAGAAATACTTAATCTTTCTCTTGATTCATAAAAAGATTGAAAGAAACTACAACTTCAAGCCACACAGTTTGTGAGATCTATTGAAACACCAATGTACTTAAAATTTTTCTTCTGCTTTAATTGTCTTCCCGAACAGTTTTCATTAGAGTGAGTTTATAAATCAATACGTGGATAAGAAAAGTAGCCACTAAGTTATTAGAAAATCTTCGTGTTGTTCATTTCGAGATTCGCTGTTCTACCTTTCAGTAAATCTTACAAACGTTTTGCAAGTATTATAGCAGCGCGGTAAAAGAAAACATTTACACGTGATCCATCCGATGCACGATATTTTGAATCTTATACACGTTCACAACGTGTCAATTTTTTTCTTGTTCTTAGCAGCGGTGGGAGCTTTTTCTAACAGAGTGAAAAGAGAAAAGAAAATAAATCAAATCACAGAAAAAAATTGACACGTCTTGCTGACTTTTATATGCATTTTGGTAGACGCGCGTAGATCACTACCGCCGAAATTTCGGAGTACGCGATGCATCGTTCAAGCATGTTGCAACGTGTCGTAAGGAGCTCAAAATATGCAAAAATTAATGTGTATATATGTATATATATATATATATATATATATATATATACACATGTTTGTGTATATAGTCTATGATATCGATGAATGTGATCTTGCAAGACTTGTGTGACTTCTCTAAATCTTCATGGAGACCATAATTGACTGATTGAGAGAATGATAGCGAGAGAGAAAGAAAGAGCGACAGAGTGCGATGGGAAGAAATCTAGATAGTGGAAAATGTGGTGCAAGTATTTTACTACAGTGACCTGGCAGATTCCGATATTGAATATTTTGCAAAAGAATGAAAGAAAACGAAGAAAAATTAAATGTACGAACGACTTTTTCCGAAGAGTATTCTGCAAGTTTTTCTTTTCTACGTCGGATTTTTGTTATATCTGAGATTTTAAGAGATCACAGGCGACATAGGCGAAATTAGATGGCAAACACCAGGGGTTCGTACGATTCGCTATGTCTGTCTGATAGCAAGTTAGGATCATTTTCTTTTCGTTTTTTTTTTCGCAGTGATTATGCGTGTCCTGTAATTTTAAGTATTTGTCAAGGCATGATAATTTATAGTTGCATTTATGTTCTGTACACGTGCCGAGAAGAAAATCCTGTGGTACAGCATTTGGAACGGTTTTTACTAATTGTAAACGCGATTCTTCAGCGCGCATACTATTGTATGTTTACAGAAACTTATTTCCTAACATCTATCATTTTTGTTCCTCTTTTTCTTTTTTTTTTTTTTTTTGAGTTTTCCGAGGATAGTAAAACTTGATGCGTCCTACTAGATTTTTCTAATTCGCAAATCGAAAGAGACAGACATATGAAAGGAATGATACAAGTTTGTGGCATAGAAAAGAAAACACGTGTGTAAATATTTGTATGATATACGTGAAACGGTCATTATTATACGTGTACATCATATTACGTGCGTAGGCATTTCTTTTTTTTTTTTTAAGAGAGGATTCGATCTCGCAATAATATTTATAATTGGATCAAATTCAATTAGGCCACTTCAAACAATTTCCTTCGATATGATATTCTGTAATATCTGGGGACGGTTCTTCGATGATCGTTTAGTGTGCAATTGATTTTGTTCCGGCTATAAACACTGTGGAACGATTCGTCGTCCATCATAATGATGCGTTGCAGCGAACAGCCGAGAGAAGAATGAAAAACTTTTACATCAATATTTATATAACGATTGAGAGACTGATTGATGTATTTAGCAGATAACTTTTATTTACAACTATTACAGATAAGCAAGAATATTGTACCATTTCTTGCGTATGTTAATGAAATTCTAATGATAAGGAACGATGACTGCCGCAACAAATATATCTCGTTATAACAATGATTATTATATTGTATGGTATAAATATTTGTATGTATATATACATATACACGCATATATACAATATATGTAGGTATATGTATATACATATATATATTATAGATATATTATGTTAATTGTAGATTCTAACGCACCAATTCCAATGATTGTACAATGGTCGTGGAAGTATTACGATTGATCGATGATCTCGCTGGTTCGATGACAACCTCTGAGATAATCGTTTCATTACTTCGAACGGAACATGCCACTATCAAGCTATGTACAACTTTGTAATAGAACGATACAACATTTAAGACTCTATCAGTCATACAAATCGAGAATAAATAATACTATCGCGAACATTATATAGAATATGGACAGAACTATTTCTAACCGATCGACCGTTTTACTCCGATTCGATTTCTTAGACTATATACACGTAATATATTGTCAAACTGTTTTTTATAAGAAAAAAAAAAGAGATAGATTAATTAACATGCCGATTGAGAATCAATGGATTTATACTATATTGAGGAACGAAAACAATAAAAACGAAACAAATATATGTACATTTATACACACACATACACGTATAAAAGAAGTCTGTGAGATACCAAATTTTGATATATAAATAAATGATAACATGAATATATATATATATACATATAGTATATCCATAGATGTATTTAGGGGATGCGCAATAATCTCTTTTTTTTTGTCTTATTCTCATTAAGATATACATCTTTCGTTCTACAATTTCTCGGTTTAGACAGATTTATCGAGACGAAGTCTACAATTATGTCGTTGCTGTTCTGCTGTGATGATTAGTCAGTATGACTGTCTGTGAAGGTACAGTTGATGAACGATTGTAATCGAGAATTCGCTATTGCGGGGATTCTCAGTTTCTATTCTTACCTGAAAGCATGGAAATCCCTAGAGATTTATTTAAAGTGTGTAAGATTACGAAATGATTTAAAGCATCGGCACGAAGCATTTTGCATTTAAATATTTGGTGATTTTCTATATTCAATCGAGTAGAAAATATATAGTTTAACCCTCTACGTCTTTTTCTATGTAGATTGATAAGCGAATTAAATTAAACGAAAAGGTTCGAAGAATCTTTTCGTGAAATGTCTAAAAGAAAAAAAAAACGAAAAGTAATGAAAGTGCAATTAAAAACGTTGAAGTGATCGGAATGTATCTCCTCGAAAGGATCGACATAATTATATACATTTAGAGGGTTAAATGAGACATTGAATATTTTCTAGCATTATAGTACTTGTATTTAAACTTGGACCGATGAAAGTGCAAAATGCTTACTCAAAAAATTATATAATATTATATATATATATATACACACACACACACATATATATAAATATATGCATATATGCATATAAATAATCCCATAATGGAAACTTTTTTTGTAGAAATTCCTTGTATCCTAAACTCAATTAATCATAATAAAAGAAAAATTAGAAAATTAAAAATTCAACGAATTATTGAAGATAACGTTTTACGAACAATACGGTATCAGGCAATTTGAGAAACCCTGCTCTACCGAATCATGTTCTAAGAAAGTTCTATTTTCTGAAGAGGGTGGGGGCGATGACTCGTGATTCTTCATTAGCAGAAACGCAAATTAGTTTTCAAACTTTTTTGTTTTTCTTTTTTACGGGATGGTAATCCAAGTTACGGGTTCCTTGCCACTCCTGAGGGGAAAGCGGGGATTTGCGGGACTCCCCTGGGCCCTCGGATGCTCCGAAGGAACTGTCCGGGGGCCTCCAGGTGTACCCACTAAATCCACCCCTGTAACCAGCCCTAGGCTAATGGGAGGGGGCCAGGATCCACTGGCCCCCCTCCCCCAAATTAGTTTTGAAACCTGGAATCGATCGAAGTGCGATTAGAACGACGGAAGTCGCCTTTACACACACGCAATAACTAAGACTACCGACATTTCGTATTTTTCCTTACCGATTCATACAACATTGCTATACGCAAAACAAAATCTTGCATTTTCCACCGGTATTATTACGCATATTGCTCCGATGATTTATACCGGTCAATCCATTTGCCGCCCAATTTCGAATCACCCGAGCAACATGCACTCAACATATGTACCAACGCTAATATGCTACTGCATTAGAGATACTTCTAAACAATTAGATTTTGTAATTTATATCTTTACACGACTATACATATTATACAGGTCATCTATATAAGTAGCATTTGTACATAAGAGTTTTTCTACATCATACAATATGTACGACGTAGTATATACGTACAAGCTGGGACGTAAATCATGGTACACGCGTCGCGCGAATAGGATGTGGGAATTTCTATGGCGCCAAATATGGTGAAATGGTAAAAAGAATCTCCCTCGCCCCATTTGTACTGCGACATACGGCCCACGCTGTATATAGCCTTTTAAATGCCTCTGTACATTGCACAGCGGATCGACATTTTTAACTATTGCGCCGTGGTCAAACTGCGAAGAAGTATTATGTACTTATTCCAATTGTTAAACGTTGATTAAAATATTATATACGAAATTTCTTGCGGTATTACTCTTCTCTTGTTCCGTTACTCAGGAATTTTGTTCGAAGCATTTTATTTCGTGTAAACGCAGTTATACAAAACTATGATACTCTTTTGTAAATATCACAACCAGTTTTATCAATTTGTACAACTATAAATAGAACACGCGGCGGGATTACGAAACAAAGATCTTTTCATGTGTACATATATAATTGGTTGTCAAAATACTCGAGAACAGTTTTTTTTTACGGAGGAATGCCAATGGATAGAAAATGTTGTACGATGATTAATACTGTTATAGTAAATATCATGTACCGGCCTGAAAATAGTCATTTTTGCTCGCATCGAGGGAGGCGCATGAGTTTATATAAAACGCCATTTACTGAAACCGATTGTTCTTCTTTATTGCGCAGGTAAGCGTGAACATTGCAAACTGAAATCTTTTCCATTTGTCGTGCAATTTCTACGAGCACTATATAATAATAGAATCGTATAATTGATAATTAGAACGTTCGTAATCGAAACGCGTGACAAGAGGTCGTTAATTTTAACCATCGTATATAGTTTTTACGGCGCTGAGCATACGAGATACATACTTGAACGCATCGGGCGCTTTGGTTTTACACAGAAAAGAATATGAAACACGTCAAAATACATACGATAAAATGCTATCAAAATTAATCGCTTCTTTTACTTTCTTTTAATTTCATTATTGTGTTTTGGTGGCGCTCGGGATGTTCGATGTGTTCTTGTCTCGGCAAGTGGATTGACATTGGCAGTACCGTTCACACTGTTCGCGACGCAAAACGAGCGTGATTTTTGTCGCGAACGGCATGCTAGATAAAAAAGACAATAAACGGTGTTCCGTGTATGATGTGCCACGATTTTCACATAGATTCTAACGATGATTAAATACATCCGACCACGGCTGGTTACATTCGATGTCACCGGTACGTTGCTCATGACGAAGCTGGAGCATTACGTCGAAATTGGGAGTCAGCACGGTCTACCGGTCGATCAACGAAAATTGGCGCGAAGTTTCAAAAATAGCTTCCACAGGCTGAGCTTAGAGCATCCTGTTTATGGCAAGCACACTGGCATCGGATGGGAAAATTGGTGGCGACGGATCGTCCACAACGTTTTCAAGGATCAACATAATTATATTTCGGACGATACTATGGATAAAGTAATAACAATAACCCTCGCAGTGCAGACAGTTTGCATTATTCGAAATAATTCTGTATCTAACCTCTTAGCTTCTACGGTACGCCACTATAGTGGCTTCCCTCGATACCATCTTTTTAACGGTACAATTGTTCATTTAAACTACTGGCTATTAAAACATGTATTCGTACTATATTATTCAAATTTTTAGAAAGTAGATACATTAACCCTTTGCACTCGAAGCCATTTTAACTCGAAAACGAATATTTTTGTCCGACCCAGAATATTTCCCTTCTATATATATTTTTTCATGCTATACATACGAAAATGGTGCAATTTACTCGTACAGTACTGAAATGTTTAGTAATTTATTAAATACAAATAAATTTAATACAGGAATTTTTAGTGGCGCCTTACTGTCGCCATTCGAGTGTTAAGGGTTAACATGCTAACATTCATTTTAACTGCAACTTTATTTCAGTATTTATTTGCCATACCAATCTCGGTCCTAACGTCGTTTCTGCGCACCCGGCATTCAGACTTGCCGTAGCTAAGAGGTTAACGTCGTTCTGACTGTCTTCAAAGAACGTTAGAAAATAATTCGCGAATACGTGAGATTTTTTAAGGGGAATCGCACGAGTAGCTATTTTAAAAAAGAACCGGGGAACGCCGTGCTAGCCCATTTAGCTGAGCTGGTACCAACTATCTCTGACCCTGTTTATCGTTGTGACCCTTAGGTTGCTAGCACTCTGATAAAGTCCTACGGCACAAGCTTGTGCTGGCACAAGTATCCAGGCACGATCGACTTGCTCGAGTATCTGCAGAAAAAGGGACTAATATTGGGGGTGATATCGAATTTCGACGAGAGGTTGGAAGCGATACTTCTGGACACCAGGATACGGTTTTATTTCTCATTCGTTCTGACGTCCTACGGTTTCGGCGTGGAAAAGCCAGATGCCTCGATCTTCGACGAGGCGCTTAGATTAACAAAGGAACGACATAACATCGACGTGGCTCCCGAAGAGGCAATACATATCGGCGACTCCATAAGCCATGATTATATCGGAGCGAGAAACGCCAATTGGAATGCCATTCTCATTAAACATGATAACGACGACGCGATCGAGAAGAAGGTTCCCAAAGAGGATGTTTTTAGGAATCTTCAAGAACTGCAGGAATACTTCTCGATGCTACTTACCAAAGAAATTAATTGCAATAAGCTAGAGAAATGATTATTTCGATGTACATATTTTTATTATGTAAATTAGTATTTACATAGAAATATTTCAATTTTGTATCGAATATCGAAGTAATTATTTTATAAGCACCGACGAGTGAGAGGAATTGTGAGATTGACTCAAGTAATTAATATTTTATAAGTTTAACGATATAACGATTAGCAATTGACTAGTATATTCTTGTACGACACGCGAATCTTGTTGCTCTTATAATTTTGACGGTTATTATGGTTCGACTAATTAACGTTCAACTAATCAAGAAATTGTGAACGCGTTGGCGGTATGTATTACGATATCGCCTCACATTTCCTGGTAAAAAGATAATTGTCTTAGCGCTCCCTGAACGATGAACAGCAAATTTTGAATATTAGATAATATTTTCAGGTGTGCGTTCTACCAATTTTGATTTACAAAAATTAGTTTTTTTTTTAGCGCAACCGGAAAAGCATTCCTTTTTAATTTCGAAAATTTTTTGTTTAACCGGCAATAGAAATTATAATATCATTGCAGAGGACAAAAGACAAATAAAAATGGGGACTCATCTTTAATGTAATTAAATGCTATTCACGTAAAATCGTTCGAGGGAGAGATGGAAGAAGAAGTCACCGTTTCCTGAGTAATCTCTTCCGTACTTCCGTTCCGCCGAGATACCGATTGTTGCTCACAAACGCTAACAAAATGATCTATAATTGTCAAATTTTCCTCGCGAAAACATGAATTTCTTGAGTCCCTCGTCGAACGAAAACCTATCTTAAAAATAGACTTACTGCTGTACGGAAAATGTTCAGTGATTACAAAACATTTGTCAAAACGCTGCTAATAGCAGAGTTTGTAAAATAATAATGCATGGAATTATACAAAAGTGAAACCCATATACTCAAAAGTAGTTTTATTCTACATTGTGTACAGGTGAATAGTTAATTGCGTCAATTATATGTGTAGTTAGACGAAAAAGTTTCCATGTGTCTTTCAAAATCGAGTAACTTTTTTAGAAATTTACCAAATGAGTGTTTTTAAGATCGGAAAAAAATTGGTTTATTACATGATGTGTAAATAAAATTGTACAGCTTTTTTACCTGAGCCTGTAATAAAATTGAATCTTGCTTTGAAGTACTGGGTCATCCCTCAAGTGATGAGGCTTTTTAAAGAAATATACATTTGTATAAGTAGTTGTAGGATTCGACACAGCTTACTGAAATTATTTTTACTCATAAATGTATCGATCTCGAATCATTATTTTCAGCAGTAGAGGAAATAAATTCAAATAGATAAGATATATATTTCGAGATAAAATGCAAATATTGTCAACATTCTTCGAATAAAATATTACACACTGCATTAAAAACTTGCTGTATCAAATAATGCATTTCATAATTACACGCATACATAATACATAATTGCACGCATACTTTAAAATAAATCCGGTTGCTTACTACTTACTACTTACCACTAAACCTACCACCGCCGGTCAAAATGAGCGTTACAGATTTTTTATTTTACAATTACTGAAATTGTAAAAATGCTTTCGTGGGAAATGATTAAGTAAATATATTTAGGAGAGCATGTATTATAATACGAACCGCACAAAATCCAAATAAATTCAATCTCGTCATTTTTATAAGACAACATGAATTAGTTACTTGGCCTTTGTAGTATTAGGGCCTGGTCTTCGTAGATTCGCGATAAGGTAGAGTGACTACATTACCGCCAAAAAAAGGTTTTACGTGCTTCAAGTTTTCGTACTTAAATAAGAATATTTTGTCGCTGGTAAAGGGCTCATTCGAAAGAGGAAGGTTCAATCTAGTGCACGCTGGTCATGAGCTGACGAGATTATGCAGATATTTGGTAATATAAGTGTTAGAAGTAGGCCAAAAATTGACGATGCGCATGCCGTGGAATCCAAGCATTTTGTATGCCATTGGATGAGTTTTCTGGATGAAATCGAGAGCAGTAGAAAATATCTCCAGCTACAAATTGAGCTATATTTTCTCTTGATTCTCTGCGAAATAAAGCGAAAAACTTGAAGCACGTTTCTACCAAGTCAGAATTCATAATATCGACAATACAGAGCGAAAAATGTGACAAGTTTAGTCACAGACCCCGTCGGATCAAGACCAAGACGGATTTTAAGTCTGTGTCCGAAGGCTGTGAATGGAAATGATTAATGAAAAAGTCACGTGACTGTCCCGGGCCCTTAAGGCTCGGTTTAGTGTTGAAGTAGTATTTTCTCTGTATTAGCTCTGATAATAATGTATGAATTGTAACCCTAACGTTGCCATCGCTATGGCTCTCCCAAGCTGCTCTTTGCCTGCACTTTCTACCACGAGTGGCGACGTGTTACCACCACAAGCTCCTGGCATTGGGCACTTCCCCACAATCCACAGCCCACAGCCCACGCAGCCTACAGCTTCACTCACGGCTCTTCTCGTTCAGTTTCTCAGTGAACTGTCGCGCGGTGGGAGTCATTCTTCGGAGTTCCCTAGTTTTCTGTCGGTCGAAGAGGTTAGAACAAGTATTTTCCCTTTCGCTTCAAACAATCCGCGACACGTACATAGTGCGAGCTTCGTTCGTCGTGTAAATTAGTGAACAATTCCGAATCGGTTCGTGTGTTTCGTCTGCATGTGACTGTGTACTATCGGCAGATATCGCCTTTCCCTTCGTGAGAGGCGCGAGAATTTTTACAGCTTGAAATATTTTGCTCGCCTCCGTTTGTAGTCTAGAATGCAACAATATCTATCGCGAATTTCGTTCCGCGAATAATAATTCGTCGAACTAACTTCAAGTAATTAGTGATTTCAAATTTTTCGGCCCGAAGAGGCTGTACATGCTCTTGCATTGGTTTCGCGCGACATTACCAATGAAAGAAATTTAAAAAATGATATGTCGGTGCTGAAACTTCATTGTCCGATCAAACATCTCTCTCGGTTTATCTGAAGATAAAATTTGAACAGTTATTATCTATACCTATCTTTTTTACCGCTTTTCTTTTCCTTCAACTTTACAGTACAAAACGATATTGTTGCAATTTGTTACTATGAGAAGCTAGTAATTTGAGAAATGTTTTTACATTAGACAGACAAGAAGGGGAGAACGGCTCGCGGAATGTGGTCGTGGGAATAAACAATAAAAACCGATCGTCGCGAATCCCATTGTTGTCGATGGACCCATTCGACAAAAAGTGGTCATCCTGACGTCTAAAAAAAAAATCGGGGAAAGTGAGAGTTCCAACTGTACCGCAAATTTTCACTGTGCAAAAGTGGGTTGAGATTGAAAGAACGAGTGGTTACCTAACTAATTTCAAATATGACGCGAGGAAGGCACAAGAAAATGTTAATAGTACTTGCCATCTCTATGGTGGCAGTACTCGCCGAACCCGATCCTGCAGAAGAGTACGTACGATTCGCGCATAGGGACGAAGATAAATGTTACGATAACACTGGAAAGCCACAGGTCTGTATATTCGTAGTTAGTTTATCTATACACTTTTCTATCATTAATGTAACTTACCATTATTCGTTTCGATCGTCTTTTTAAGGAATTTATGAAAATATTATTTCGCGACTTCAAATAGTCAGGGTAAGGTACCCAATTACTGTGCCTACGTCAATTATACTTATTTTTAAAGCATAATAGATATTAAAAAAGAGTTGTTAAATTTTTTCATTAAAATCGGTTAATGTATATGTTATCACTTTCTTAATATTCGTTATACTTTAAAAATAATATTATTAAAATAAGCACTGTAATAGGCACCCCCACGGTAATTAAGTCCCTCACCCTATGCGTAGCAACACTAACGTAGAAATATACAGGGTGTCCCAAGAATTTCGGAGAACCTTGGAAGGGGAGGTTCCTGAAGTTATTTGAAGTAACTTTTTCCTTAGCGAAAATTTTCGCCTCAGCTTTCTTAAAGAGTTATTAATAAAAAAAACACGGACCAATCAGAGCGCAGCTACAGCCGACGAACTCTGGCTCGACCAACGGCAACGCCGGAATCCGTTCACTATAGCGGCGCACTGATTGGTCCGTGTTTTCCGTTAATAACTCCTTAACACTAGATTTACGGGACCCGTCAAAATGACGGATTCTAATATTTTTAATTCACGAATATTGAGATTGCAAATATGGATCCATGAGGAATTATTTAACAAATTGATTTCTCTAGGTATATATTATTAAAAAAATGGCTACAGATTTTGATAGATATATTCATGTTATTTTTATAAGGAAATGTAAAATAGTCATTTTTAGTGCTCCGTAAACCTAGTTGTTAACAAAGCCGAAGCGGAAATTTTCGCTAAGGAAAAAAAGTTACTTCAAGTGACCCCAGAAACCATTTCTTTCAAGGTTCTCCGATATTTTTGGGACACCCCGTAGATATAAGTCAGAATTAATTCGTGTTTATTCTCAGTCAACGAAATTTCGACTTTTTTGTAGAGCATCAAATACTACATTAGGTTATCAAAGTATGGTTCGGAGTTACATCAACGTTCCGTGATAGGAATGGAAAGATAAAAGTAGACGAACATATTCATCTTTGAAGAATTTCAAAAATGTGTAAAAGAAACTCGTTTTTTTCTATACAAATAGCTAGTATTTACTAAATATGTATGTTATTCGCTACAACATTATAGCGAATCGGAAAGAATATGTGCGAAATAATGACGGGAATATTCCCGTGCGCAGACAGTTTCAAATTCAAAATTCGAAAAGACGAACCTACACGAAACTATACACAAGTTCACGAAAGTATTCGAACACCCTTTAAAACGGTATAACTATTTTTTAAGTTGGATCAAACGACTTGACTTGAAATTTCTGAGCAATTAGAAGAATCGGTTTTCCAAACGATGCGCAAAAAAGATTTTGAAAAAATCGCAATTGGTAAGAATTACATGAGAAAATAAAAATGGCACTGTTTACAACCTTTTTATTTGAGCCTGTAATGCAAATTCAAAACGTATATTTTAAATTTTCATTACAGGCTCAAATAAAAATGTTTAAGGAAAGTGCCTTTTTTATTTGCTCTTACAATTCCTAGGAATTGAAATTTTTTCAAAATCTTTTTTGCACGTCATTCGATAAATTCTTGTAATTGCTCACAAAAGGTCAGGTCGTTTGGTCCGATTTTAAAAAAGTTTATACTGTTCTACAGGGCGTTTGAACAGTTTCGTGGGCCCAGTGCATATCTTAAGTTGGGCAGGTTATTTTCAAAATTTCATCGACAAAATGTGAAGTACTACGCAGCTTTAGGGACGGCTCGAACACCCTTGTAGGGATTTCCCCGTAAAAGCTGTTCTCGGAATTGTTTGGAAGGAAACTACCTGCTATTACTCGAACACAATGCATGGCCGGTCTATGGATGGCCCATAATAATACTATACTCCTCTTCTCTCTCTCTCTCTCTCTCTCTCTCTCTCTCTCTCTCTCTCTCTCAAGTACTTTACATTTCTATTTATGTATTTTAACACTAGGCTTACGAAGCATTAAAAGTGAGTATTTTACATTACTTTATAAAAATAAAAAGAATATGTTCATCCAAGTTTTCAGGCATTTTTTAAATAATATATACCTAAGGAAATAAGTTTGTTGAGTAATTCCACGTAGATGGATCTTCACAATCTCAATAATCGTAAATTAAAAATATTAGAACCCGCCATTTTGACCTGTCCCGTAAACCTAGTGTTAAGTCTAGTACGTTCTTCGACTCGAAAAAAGTACAAAATATACATAAGTAAATTTCGCAGATGGACAGTTTATAGTTCGGAAAATATTTAATTTGAATGAACAAATAAAATATTCTAGGTTGCGCGCGCGAAAGGTCAGTATAGAGCGAGAGGATGAATCGTGTCAAGTAAGAAGAAATGATTTTTAATATTTCGGATTGCAGAGGTGCATACCACCTTTCGAAAATGCAGCGTTCAACGTGCCCATGGAAGCAACGAACACGTGCGGCCAGGAAAGGCCAACCGAATTTTGTAAACAGACTGGCGTGCAGAAGAAATCATGCGAGATATGCCGGTCCGGCGACCATCCAGCTCTGTTTCTCACCGATCACGATAATAACGACAATGCGACCTGGTGGCAATCGGAGACCATGTTCGAAGGCATCGAGTATCCGGTTCAAGTGAATCTTACGCTTCATCTGGGTATGGCTCTACAGAGATTGTTACTTCTTCAATTACTACGGAGGTGCCAATTACTCTGCTTGTATTAGTTATAATTATTTTTAAAGCATGACGAATATTATAAAAGAGATATTAAATTTGTTTCATTAAAACCAGTTACTATGTTACATATTTCTTTTTTAATATTAAAAGTCAGTATAATTTAATATAGAGCACAGTAATCGGCACCCCAAGAGTAATTGGGTCCCTCGCCCTGCCAACGGCCGAAAAATCATCTTAATTATGCTCGTCGTAATCAGGTTTTATAGTTCGATTATGTTTAGGGTCGACTGTGCTAATGCTTCGTGGAACTTGGCGAATCTTCTAACTGTAGATAAAGAAAGAGTTCATTCATCAGTATCCACGATGAACTTTTAACACGTCCTCAATGTTTGTCGCTCTCTTTCTCTCGGCGCCATCTTTTTCCATTTTACTTCCTTATCTATCAGGATGCGTGCGCGATGAGATAATTCTCGGAACGTGAACGATGGAGAAACATTAGGCGCGAGTCATGGGACCGGAGCGTGAATATTTTATTTTTCGACGGTAGCCTTTCCCACTGTTTTTCTTGACATCTCTCTTTTTTGTTTCTTGCGAAAACAATTACCTCAGTCTTAAAGACGGGCGAATGTTCTTTTTTTCCCGTAACAAATAGCACGGTAAACGTTGCGTTGCAACTTCAGCGTCCGCTAATACCGGGTGCCGTTAGAAAATAAATGCTGTCGCAGGCGCTAAATTTAACTTCTTGTCGCTGTGCAATTCTTTTTTACGTCAATTAATTTACACGACAAATCGAGGACGATTCGGAAGACCACGACATTTTCGAGGATTCAAGGCACACAGCGGTCTTCTTAAAAATGGGAACCGCACAGCAGCGTACAATATCTCTGTCTGCGCGCCACATGTTCATTTACGAAAGAATCGGCCACTTGCGCACCCCGCTGGCTTTACACCGAAGAATCGCAGTGGCGTAGAACGTGCTCTTCGATCAACAAATCCAATTTCAGCGTCAACAAATCCTTCTCAATTTAAAATTCGATTCCTTTCACCGCTTTCATTGCGTTCACGGTATGCTCATGCCAACCGATTTTAACGTTTCCAGATCGATTCACTATCGCGAGGGAGTAACAGTGGCGTAGAAATAATTTTCTTATTAATGTGAAGTTACATGAAGAAAAAAAGATGGAAATAGTATTAAGATTAATTTTACATTAACATTGTCATTCTCTTGACATTAGTTTTCAAGGCATTAATAAATGAATGTGATTGTAGGAAAAACTTTTGACATAACTTATGTCAGGGTACTGTTCGAGTCGCCTCGGCCGGAGAGCTGGGGCATTTACAAGAGGAAGAATGAGGACGCGTCGTGGGAGCCTTATCAGTTTTATTCTGCAACTTGCAGAGACAACTACGGTTTGCCGGATTCGAAGGAAACTGTTCGGGGTGACGACACGAGAGTGCTTTGCACCTCAGAATATTCGGACATATCGCCGTTAACAAAAGGCACGGTCGCATTCTCTACTTTGGAGGGTCGACCCTCCGCCTACAACTTCGAAACGAACGCGGCTTTGCAGGTATAACGCTGCTAACTGCTCTCACAAACCTTCATTCAAATCCCCGAACTACCGACCGATCAAAGCAACTAGTTCTTAATTGCTTATAAATATTACAATAATACTAATAGGTTTCGTAATTGTACACTTTGACTAGCTCGATAGTCCTAGATTTACCAGTCTATTTTTGCGCCGTTGAGTAAACAAATTTTGGACCCGGAGCCAAAGGTAACCCTTTGCACTCGAGTGGTGACTCTGACAGCACCACTAGAAATTGTTGTGGCATTATTTCAAAGAAATTACAAAAAAATATTACAAAATATTTGTAACATTACAAAATTTGTATCCAATAGATTACTAAACATTTAAATATTATATGTGTAAATCGGATCGGTTTCGTATGAATAAAATGAAAATATTCTAAGGCGGAAGAAAAATTTAGTTTTAGAATGAAAATAGCGCCGAGTGCAAAGGGTTAAGTCCATCTTGCTTCGGAAAATTACACTTCGATTTTTAATGTAATAGTGTAAATATTCAGTATAACTTTTTCACCCATATGTGGGTGACGGAAATATTTGTCCAGGTTTTAAAATGAATGTTCACGTTAACCAGTTAAGCGTTTTTCGACGTGTATACACGTCAATCCGAAACTCTATTGCGGTGCGGTCAACGTTAATGAATTGTTAATTTCTTATCGAATGAAAATGTAATTCTTTCTCATTTAGCTTTACAAGGGCTTTGGCTTTTATAATAGCCGCATTTGGCATGCGTTCGACGTGTGTATTCGTCATTGCTTGATTTTAATACCGCGCTGTAACGGATTTTTAAAATTAAATTCCACGCTTAACTGGTTAATATATTCATTGTACCAAATTTGATTAGGATCAGTAAAATACAAGAAAGTTGGAGGAATGCTCAATATCATACATTTAATTTTTTTCAATTTTTATTTCATTAAATAATTTACTTTGATTTTATGAAACTTTTGAGGTTTCTAGTTTGGCAGTCGAAGTGTTAAACATGATATGCATCTACGTATATTTAATTTTGAAGATACGTGACTAATACATTCTTTTACTCTGGGGTCCAGAATTTCGAGTTAATTTGTATGGAAAATTTGATGTAAACGTCGAACGTTGCTTGCGTTTTAAGGATTGGGTCCAAGCGATAGACCTGAGGATTACGCTGGACAGACAGAATACGTTCGGTGACGAAGTGTTTGGCGACGATAACGTACTGAAATCCTACTACTATGCTATCGCTGACGTTGCAGTTGGAGCACGTTGCGCCTGCAATGGCCACGCTGGCCAATGTGTAAACAGTACCAGCGTGGATGGAAAAACTCGCAGAGTATGCAGGTAAGATGTAACATGTAATTACATTAGGATCGTCGAAAGTTAATTCATCGACGGTGATCAACCTCGCACATATAGAACGTGACAAAGTAGAAGGAATTCACATCGTTGAATACACATTGTTATCTATAGATTCTAAAAGTTTCGTTGACAAAATTCATAGAATGAAAGATGTGGTAGCGAGTTCTTCGAAACAGCTTCCGCACGGTAATCATAATTTTTACACTTATTTAAAACGTATGTATGGAACGTATTCTATACAGATGCGAGCACAATACTGCCGGGCCAGATTGCAACGAATGTTTGCCATTTTACAACGATGCACCTTGGGGACGCGCTACCGCCACAGACGCCCACGAATGCAAAGGTGAGTACTCAATTAATTTCTCTAATCGTTAATAAACAGAAACAATCACTTCCATACTGTCTGCAGTTTCATTTTCGTTCTCCCTTGAACGATTTGTTACAGCTTTTGTAAATTATTTATCTGCTAAGAACTCTCCGGTACTCAAGTTGCTCCCAGTTAGCCTAATCTTTGCGATGAAAGAACAGTAGAAGTATATTCGTGACTGGACTGAAAGGCTGGTATAATAATCGGTGTTCAGGTGTGCTTAGATAAACTCACTCTTCAAACGGTCGGTGTTGCTGTGCAGCATGATCAATTTATCCAGAGACGATAAAATATCTTTTTGCCTGACCTAACACAAATCTAATCTTTCCGATTCGTTATAACGGATTCGATGGGTGCATCATTCCCGACGTTAGCCGCACGATCCAGTCTTATCTGACGTTATCGAAAGCACATCTCGATGGATCTCAAACAATTACTTTATACCTAAGATATACTCGAGATATATTATCCGTCTCCGATTAAAATCAAATTGCTCAGAATCGATAGGAGGCACACGTTGGCCGTAATATAAAATTAAACGTTCGTAATCGTGATAATCGGACGCGGTATTTATTTATTACGGCTTAAAGAATTATTTGTTTCTGGTTTCACCACTCCTCGTATCGAATGACAAACCTCAAATTTACTATAACTAAACGAAAAAACAAAAGATATTAATAGTAGGTCTAATATTACTGTCATTAATTTTAAAGGTAGTCAACAGTCTGCTCCGACGAGACGTTCCTTCGTCATTATGAGTATCGCGTTCTCGGCCAGCCGAAGAGAGTTTGCGTTCACGATCATGCTGGCATTACCTAACCAGCTTTACCTTTTACGTTCATTGCTTGTTCTGAAGTGGGGATTGTTGGCAATGCAGGGGCACACAATGCAGCTTTTCTGTGTTCCGCGAGCTCAGTTGCACACGTTATCGCGTTACCGAGCTACCGAGTTACGACTCGCCATTTATTTATTTATTTATTTATTTATCACGTTGGTTCTGCAATCGACCGTGCAACAGGATTGGATCGTGATTTCGTGACAATACCATCGAACGATCAGACCATAATATTGCATCGAGTTGCTCCAGTTCCTCGAGCTCTCCAATCGGCTGTACCGAACGAACTAATGGCAAAATCGGTTAGACTTACGAATAATCTCGAATGCGCTTAAATTTTTCGAAGCCTGTTAGCTACTTCGGAATGAAATAATGAATAAGAATTCACGCAGAACTTGCAGGCAATCAAAGTAAAACAGATTCACCTGTTACTTTGAAAATCTGCCATGGACCTTCTATTGACAGTGGCAACGATCGTGTTTTTGGTATTCTCGAGCATAACGATCTCTGCCTCTTCGAGATGGGACGGGATTCTACCGTGGTACTCCGGATCTAGTAAATATCTACATAACGTTACTAATAAACTGCGGCCCTTTATGTATTTAGAAAGTTCACAGAAACATCGGGACATTCGGACAAATCGAATCTATGAACGTGGACGATGACACGTACAGATCTGCAGCGTATTAATCTATTCGAATGACTTTCTTTTTTTAATGTCTACGTACATTTAATATACGTTTTTTCTGTCCTTGACCTTGAATGACCTTGGACTAATTATAGTCACTGAATTCCTAATGAAAGGGACTATCATTGTAGGTGTTTAAAAAAGGGTGGTTCCGTTTAAAAAAGTCAAGGTGACCTTGATATCTCCAAAAAAAATGACATAAAAACAAAATTTTTTTTTGCATCGTGTCAGCCCCATTGTACCATTCAACTTTGTCCTTACCATATTTTACGTATCTTTAGAAACAACAAAGATATTTGAGGTGCTAACGTTTGGTGACTCACCCTGTACAATATCCTGGTTTCTGATGTTCCTTTGAAATTTTACTGGATTATTTTATTTTCATTGTTTTTTCCAGCTTGCAACTGTAATGGATACTCGGATAGATGTTACTTCGATAAGGAACTGTACAAGACCACCGGTCACGGCGGTCATTGCCAGGATTGCCGAGCAAATCGTGATGGCGCGAATTGCGAACGCTGCCGAGAAAACTTTTACCAACATCCGGATGCAGATTACTGCATTCCCTGTGGCTGCAACGAAATTGGTAAACCGATGCATCCCTCTTCGATCGGTATCATTAATCTTAGCAGAAATACTTTTAGCAATTTCTTACGAATCATTAACGTTATCCGTGGTTCGTTGCCCGCCAATTCGCTTATGCCCGGGCAACCAAATTCTTTGCCCGCACGGGCGATACCTGAACGGGACTGCGTTAGACTGTGGATTAATCTTGAAAAATGTCCAATAAGATTTTCATCTTGTTTGGAACACATTAAATTACCCAACTGAATACATTCTTGTTTCGAATTTTTACGCGTCGGTCTTTGCAAACCGTATGATCGGAAATCTGACCGAACGTGATCTAACCGAATGTAATTTCAGGATCTAGAAGCCTGCAGTGCAACAGCGAAGGAAAGTGTCAGTGTAAGCCGGGTGTCACGGGGAACAAATGCGACCGTTGCTCTTCTAATTACTTCAACTTCGGTTCATACGGTTGTACCTCGTGCGAATGTGAGGTGACAGGTTCCTTGGCAAACGTACCGAATTGCGACCCTGTTAGCGGCACTTGCATATGCAAAGAGAACGTTGAAGGGAAACGTTGTCGAATGTCAGTGCAGATCACAAAATCAAATTCTGAACAACACGCGGTAGAATCTCCATTTATAAACTTAAAGACACACACATAACGGTACAATACCGATAGTATGTATGATAAAATGATAATATGAAGTAAAATATATACGATAGAGGAAATAAATGAAATAATTGAGATTCTATTGTATGGAATAATTGAGTGGAATGTATTGTAACAATATCCTAACGGTGGTCTATGTTTCTTTATAGATGTCGACCAGGATTCTTTAACCTTGCGATGGACAACGAATTTGGTTGCACACCGTGCTTCTGTTACGGCCATTCTTCAGTATGCCAACCAGCTACTGGCTATTCTAAGCTTGTAATTGAAAGCATGTTTGCACGAGGAGCCGAACGATGGGCAGCAACCGTTGCTGGAAACGCTATACCGCTTCACTACGATCCTGTCACTCAAACGATATCAGCTACAGCTTTGGATCGAGACAACGTCTATTTTCTTGCACCCGACAGATTTCTTGGCGACCAACGAGCATCCTATAATCAAGATTTGGCATTTACTCTAAGAATCGGGGAAGTTGGTCCTGCCGCAACGGCTCGGGATTTAATACTCGAAGGTGGAAACGGTGAACAAATCACGCTACCGATCTTCGGACAGAACAATCGTTTGCCTAGCGTAGCGTCTCAAGAGTACCATTTCAAACTTCACGAACATCCGAAGTACGGTTGGGAACCGCGTTTGTCTTCTCGAGCGTTCATGTCTATCTTGTCTAATCTGACGGCTATAAAGATTCGAGGAACCTACACTCATCAAGGCAGAGGATTTTTGGACGATGTTAAATTGGAAACCGCTCACCGAGGAGCAGTGGGCGAACCTGCCGATTGGGTAGAGCATTGCCAGTGTCCTCATGGCTACGTAGGACAATTTTGCGAGTCCTGTGCACCTGGATTCCACCATGATCCGCCAAATGGTGGTCCTTTCGCTCTCTGTGTTCCCTGCAACTGTAATGGCCACGCGGATATTTGTGAGGCCGAAACCGGTCAGTGTATTTGTCAGCATAACACGGCGGGCAGTAACTGCGAACTGTGTAGACGCGGATATTATGGGCATCCGTTGAAAGGTACATCCGATGATTGTAAACCTTGCCCCTGCCCTGATAATGGGCCATGCATATTGCTCGGCAACAACCCCGATCCTATTTGCTCCGAGTGTCCATCGGGTAGAACAGGTAAGAACCTATAGAATTCTGAAAAATCACATGAACGTATAAAAATGAAGAACCGGAACCAAATTCCGTTTCAATTGAACCATATAACCGACGTGGTTTCTCGTTTACAGGACCTAGATGCGAAACGTGCTCCGATGGATACTTTGGAAATCCTGAAAAAGGTATAGCTTGTCGACCTTGCGATTGTAACAATAATATCGATTTGAACGCTGTTCGAAACTGCAATCAAGAAACTGGAGAGTGTCTGAAGTGTGTCAACAATACAGCCGGTTTCCATTGCGAAGAGTGTCTGCCAGGTATCCTCGCGCATAAATTGCTATATAAAATTTGTCAAAGAGTTTTATGAAATCCCATGTAATTGAACAATTAATCTAAATTATATTCGTCACTAGGATACTACGGAGACGCTCTGTCTGATCGCAGAGAAGACGGATGTAGACTATGCCAGTGTTATCCACCAGGTACAGTTGAGCTTGACGATGGCAGAATAGCGCCTTGTAAGCAATTGACAGGTCAATGTAAATGCAAGCCGCACGTAATCGGTCAAAATTGTGACAAATGCGAAGAAGGATATTATCATATATTGAGTGGCGAGGTACATACAATTTCATCATATGATATTAATGCAAATGTGTTCGATTTGAAATATGAATTGTTTTTATTAGGGTTGTGCCCCTTGTAATTGCGATCCGGAAGGTTCTTACAATCACACATGCAATCCCATTACCGGCCAATGCGAGTGTAGACCTGGTGTTACCGGTCAACGTTGCGATGCCTGCCTCCCTTATCAATACGGTTTCAGCAGAGAAGGTTGCAAGCCTTGCGATTGCGACCATATCGGTTCTCAGGACTTGCAATGCGACGTTAATGGACAGTGTCCTGTAAGTTCGATTGGTACTGACGTTTGTTCTCAGTCCTAAGATGTGCTTTGTACAATGGCTTATCCTTTCATTGCAGTGTCTCACGAATGTAGAAGGAAGACGTTGCGACCGTTGCAAGGAAAACAAACACAACAGACAAAATGGCTGCGTTGATTGTCCAGACTGTTATAATCTCGTTCAGGATGCTGTCAACAGACACAGGGAACGTCTAGCCGAATTGGAGAATACACTTCGAAAAATCAACAGTAGTCCGACTGTCATAAAAGATAGCGATTTCGAAGAGGAGTTGCTAACGATTCAAGACAGAGTTAAGAATCTTTTGAAGATTGCGAAACAAGGATCTGGCAGTACGTATGATTCAAATAATCTAATTTCATCCGAATTTTATGAAATCACACATTTTAATGCTGTAGGTGAAAATAAAACGTTGATGGAACAATTGGACGAACTACGTGATCAATTGAATGAAATTGATCAGATTTCTCAAACGGTAGACTTAACTGCTTCCGAAGTGCAGAAAACTACTTCCGAAGGATTGATGAGCATTGAAGAAGCGGAAAAAGTGCTTGATAAAATCCACGATCAGTTAAATGTGAGCACGATATTCTCTTAGGATTTTGAATAAAACAAAGTCTTATTCGTGGATATTAAAAAATTGTAATTTTCTTAAACATTAGGAAGCAGAAAATTATTTAGCCATAAATGGAACAACAGCTTTAAACGATGCGAAATTCCGTGCAGAACAAGTTGGCCAACAGAACAGGCAGATGACAGCTATCGCGCAGGAAGCGCGTGGAACAGCTGACTCGTAAGCAACGAGTTGCTTTACACAACATTAGTTTATAATATTAATAACCTGATACAAAATTATAAAAAATCGTATTTATCCCTAGTTAATGACTACTAATGCAATTTCCATTTTCAGAAATGTCAACGAAGCGATGAAAATTCATACCTTGGCAGAACAAGCTCGAAATACAACTATAGAAGCTTACAATCTTGCAAAGAAAGCAATATCGAAATATTCTAACCTGACGTATGTCGTACATTTTAGAACTAATTGAGAGGTAAAGCATTCTTTAAAAAGCGTTTTGCGTTTTCAGCGAGGACATCCGAGGATTAGAAAATAAATTAGAATTGTTAGAACACCGCATGAACGAAGTGAAAAACTTGACCGGCATAGCGGCTAATAAATCATCCGATGTATCACAAGAAGCGATAGCTTTGTTGACTCTAGATTTGACACTTCCAACCGTTGACATTAAAGTATTACGAAGTCAGGTTGAAGATGTGAATTTAGAGGTGAGTTTCAGTTGATGATAAACGCTATACACGTTATTTAGTACCTATGCTTTAACGTGTACGTGTTGTTACAGGGATTGCGGTTGAAAGAACAAGCTCAACTGTTATTAGATCGCAATGAAAATCTTATAAAGGAAATGATGGATAAGTTAATGAAAAGCGAGGAATTGATAGAAAAAGCGCAAGATCAGCAAGCAGCCACCGCTGAACTTCTGGCAGAACTGGACGAGGCTAATGAGAAGGCAAACGACGCAGTGAAACGCGGCGATCAAACTTTGAAAGAAGCTCAAGAAATGTTGAAGAAATTGAGCGGTGTTTATCATTTGATTAGCATTACTTTACTTTATTCGATAATAAAATAACAGAACGTGTCGTTTAACTGTAGCGTTATTTTTTAGAATTTGATGCCGAAGTGCAGAGTGAACGCATTAAAGCACACAATGCCCTGAGAGATATTGACAATATCGAGGCACAAATTGTGAACGCCACTCAACAAGTTGAGCGAGCAGAAAAAATATTACTCGGGTCCGAGAATAGCGCAGAATATACTCGTGAAACTGCTAAAAAGGCACAGGTACAGTAACTATACGTCCAGGAAGTGATACGATATAATTAGTTTTTCATTGAACGAAAAAATGTTGTGTAACAGACATACGCAGAGGATGTTAGCGCTAAAGCAAACGCTATTAGAACAGAAGCAAATAAGACTAAAATAGAAGCGGTTCGTGTAGGAAACGAGGCTGAAAAATTACATCTTAGAGTCGATACTACAGATTCCATGATGAGAGAGTACGAGATACGAATTGGTCAGGACTCAAATATAACAACAGAGGTAAAGCGTTATACGTATCTATCTATGCGTTACAGCTAACCGGTAGCATAATCATTATAATTTTATATTTAACTGGAATAAGTAGTACGTGTAAATGTTGTTATTTTGTATATTTCTTAGGCAAATCACAAAGTTGTTCAGGCAAAAATCAATGTAACATTAGCATCACAGCAAGTGGACAAAGCTTTAGCTGATGTAGCTGAAATTTTGAAGGAACTCGATGTTTTGCCAGAAATAGGTCGGTTGATATTCGATTACTGTATTGCTGGAAAGAAGTCACGCGAGATGACATTGTCGCTACAAACAATAGCAGAATTGTATGTACAATCAACCAGGTCCGCAATCTCTCCGGGTGACTTCTGTCCAGCTGTAAAGTGTACTCGCTTGGTCAATTTAATTTTTTTGTAAGGCTCTATTTACATTTTTACTTTTTCTTTGAACTTAGATGATGCTGATTTGAACCGCCTGGAAGAACGTCTAGTAGCAGCTGAGAATGAAATCGCAGCAGCAAATTTAGATAAAAGAATTCGTGCATTAACAGACGCTAAGAATTCGCAATCGCAATGGGTGAAGAATTACGAAGACGAAGTCAGCAGATTAAGAATCGAAGTCGAAAATATCAATGACATCAGAAAAGTTTTGCCGAACGATTGTCACAAACGTTTACGATTAGAACCGTAAATAGTAATGTTACGAATTACTCTACCGAAAAGAACGATCGTTTCATTTTTACTTTCATATCGCTACATGTGCCTTACATGCATTTATATTATACTACATTACATACGCAAATACGTGTTTAGAAGTAACTTTAAAATCAATTAAGACGCTTTTTTTAAATCAAAAAGTTTAGGTACATTATTGTGGTGTACTTAAAATTTACAAAGCGCAATTTTGTTTAAATTACAAATTGATAATTGAACTTTTAAAGAAATACTACATTCATATTAGTGAATTGTTAGCCAAGCCGGATATTACTTGTGCATTTATACGTAGACTATTTTATTTAACGACTCGTATAGAACTGTTTCTTTTTTAACAATTTCTCTCGAAGACTAATTTTTAAACTCGTACACGTACGAGCGAATGCAATAACGAACTCTATACCAAAGATTTTATATAGCAAATTGTTTCTCTTTTTTTATATAGAACTTCTACGGTTCCCTCTGCTGTCAATTATCAGGTCATTTGTATTATTCAGTTCTTTTAATACTTTTTTAATACACTTTTTGTACGTTTGTACAAATTATGTATATAGTACTTATGTATGATCATCCTATTTTAATTGCCATGTCATTTACGTTTATTCTTTCTTATCCTCTACAACAGCTTCTACAATTCCTCTAAGGAATAATCCAGTGTTTTATTCTTCGATATAGTCAGTTGAGTGTATTACATTGCGTCGTTACTTATTTATATAATTTTGAAAGCAGAAGAATGCATTATGTCCATGCTGAATATTGAATTACACACTGATAAGAGCCATTTTTATAATCAAATAAACAATAGCAGAACGGATATATTTTGCAATTTGTATCACCAAATTTCTTTATGTACAAGATATTCTAATAAAACACTGTTACTCCAATACGCATGAAATTTATTTATTTTCGAATCAAACAATATTCTTAAGGATATAGATTATTTATAAATAGATCTAGTGTATCTATATTATGCAAAATAATTCTGCTCATTGTTTTACAAGTTGCTCGTTGATATACCCAGCCTAGTGATTACAAATTCTGAATGTGGTGATTTTGAGGATCAAGTCCGTGTCATTATGGTCAGAGAGACATCGCCGCTTTAGCATGGCACAGAACCGGGCAGTCTTTCCTGGAATAGAACCAAGCCATCGACGAGATATCTCGTCGGTGTCTCCAGTCTACTGCCAGGTAACGCCTATATTTAAATTACTGGACGTTACCATGTGCGACAACGGGTTACCAACGCGCACTCCACATTATATTGTATCACAGACGAGATGTAGGAATACGCCAGTTCAGTTCAGTTCATACCGTGAGAATGTTCATGGTTTAAAAGTTATTCGGTACCTTGAATTCTATTACCTACCTTTTCTAAGAAATTAGATAGCAACATGGTCAAAGGAGTGCTTGTTGACTTCATTGGAAAACGAAGTTATTATAAATATTACACAGCGGGACCAGAAGGCCGAAGGACCTTGGAGCTGTCCTGGCCCACTCTTGCATAAGCTGAAACTTTATTACATTTAGTTATTTCGTTACGAAATCTTTACCAACGTATTAGTGAAATTTTTCTGATTGAAACGAGTATTCTGTAGTCTTTATTATTTGATGATAATCGACATGATTACGTCACCGACGAGAAAAGTATCTCGTCGGTGCCCCGGGCGTGGCCACTCTGTTATAAAGTAAACTCCTTGCGTGCGACTCTTTGAAGCCGTGTGCCATAAAAGAGCCGTGTGCAATACCATTATGCGTGATCGTCTGTGCGCAAAAGAAGGCCTATCCGGCTGGACACCACCTTGCCCTCAGTTCAATCTTGAGGGTTATTCGAGCAACTGCTCTCTGGTCATTATTATAATACCTGCCTTTTGTGAAGAATAGTAGCATTCACGTCCAGCAAAGTGCAATCATAGCTTAGATCTCACTCGGTTGTGGCACTAGCGATTGCAGCAAAGGTTGGCTGCAATCTGCTATTAAGGTACAGCCTTCGCTCAAGCGCAACACGTGGCCACACCAATTGGCTTCAACCCACAGTAGGCCAAATGCCTGATCTAGCTGGATAAAAGTCCCATTCATCAGATGCAGCTACAGATGTCAACTTATAGCGACTTGTGGTGAGCGCCACTGGCTGTAGCTCATGTCGGGCGAAGATATTTTGCTTTCTAGTTCGATAAAAACGTCGACATTGCAAACTTCAAAGAGGGGTTTCTCGAAATAAAAGTCTGCTCTATTGCGTGATGTAGTTCAATTTTACGCTGGACCCTTACTTTTGAAGGTAAACTGAGAAACATCCTCAAGAATTGGTGCAAAAGTGGTGTCTCTCCATATATAACGATTGTACAAACATGTTTAAACATTCATAATGTATTAATATTGGATATCACTGTATTCAGGAAAGTCTGCAGAATCTTTTGCTGTAAATAACAATTCAATATCTTCTATAATAACATCGCAATGCTTGTTTAAAGTTGAGAAATATGTCTTGTTTTCAAAATCAAATTTCTCAAAAACTGTGCTTCTAAGAGAAAAATTAAGGGCAGATTCGGAATCGGCGTAAGAATCTCTATAAGAATCGTATAATGAGAATCGAAACATCAAAAAATTGCGACAGGTAAACTAGCATATATTACCGGCTGATTTTTGTCAGAAACCCTTCTATATAGTTTGAACTTAATACCATAAAAATTTCAAGGCGGACCTTTTTGAGCCTTTTTAGTTCTGCTCTATTTAAGCCAGTTAAACGGCATAGAAAACTGGTACTTAAAAGATCTCTAAAAATTATCGTAAAGGACTTTATTAACGTTCTTTGTGAACATTAATGTAAACTTTTACTTATGTTAATATAGAGTATCGTGCACAGAAGCTTAGAGACTTTAATTTATTGTTCTGACACAATTCTCTTTGTTAGCGAATACAAACGTACGATTTCGGTTCGGAGTTTTCATATACTGATTTTTAAATGAATTATTATGGGCATAAGTAAACTCGGTAAACATTTCGAAAGAAGGATAAATGGAAGTTATACCTATCCTCTGACATGACTTTTTACCAGCTAGATTGGGCATTTGGCCCATTGTGCAACCACGTGAAGATCTTAACTCATTGGGACGACTTATCCAGCAGGTTCGAATAACTGATTAACCCTTTGCCCTTCGGAAATTTGTAAACACCTGTTAAATGTCGCCTCAGCATCGACATAGAAGTGCAAAGGGTTAATACAATCAGCTACGAGGACCAAGAGGTGCACTCAGAAGCCACTTATCTAATGTAGACTGCAATTCTACATTCTCAACACAGTCATTGTTGCCTGTTGCTTGTTCTAACACGTGGGCCGCCATTTCAGTTCTTCACCACGTCTTCCGCCATTTTGAGCCACTCAGCCCAATTGCAACCATACCAGATATTGTTCATCAGATAGGTGCTTATATATAGACAATGGAGATGCAAGAAAGAAAAATCGATAATAGATTGGTTATTGAAGTAAAAGGGAAGAAAGTTGTTATTAGTGAAATTTTGTTGCAGCTAGAAAATAAACTTTCAAAAAATTCCAATATAGAAGAAGTACGTTTTTTTAGTCCCGATATCGTACATATCGATAAAGACTTTAAAAATGAAGTTTGGCATGGAAAGAATCTAGTTATTCTAACAAAAACAATAGAAGTCCATGATAAAGTAACTTGGAATGTTTCTGGGAAAGATAACAATCATAATTACTCTAGCAATGCAGGTACTGGAGAAGATGGTCATGGTAAACAAGGAGCAGACGGTTATGCTGGAGAAAGTGGTGGGAATGTTTTAATTTTAGCAGAAAAGATAGAAAATCCGAAAAATTTTACCATTATTTCAAATGGTGGAAAAGGTAGTAAAGGCCAAGATGGTGGATGTGGCAAAGTGGGTAAAGATGGAAAAGGTATTGAAAAGGATGAATTTGATAAAAAATTTCCTCCTGTTGCTAGCTTGATGTCAAAAAGAATATCTAACATATCAACGGTCATTCGTAGTATCCATGATGATTTATCGGAAGTAAGAGAGTTATGGTATACTGGTACTAATAAAACAATCTCCGGCATTATAGACGATATAAATGGAATATATGAAAGTATAGAAGAAGCGGGCAATATAGCTGATGAGGTAGCACCATCATACGACGCTGTTTTCATGGACTTTAAAGAAAATGTTTTTATAAAGACAAAGACAAGTCGAGGAAACGAAATCACCTTTTCTTTTGAACGCGGAGGTTTTACTACAAATTGCCAAGCTTTCCTTCTCTATACAGGATCACTAGGACAACCAGGAGGTCATGGTGGAGAATATGGATTGGGTGGCGAAGGAGGATACCCCGGAGAGATAGTAGTAAAGAACTCAAAAAGCAAGCAGGAATTTCCTATTATAAGAAATGCTCAGCAAGGGAACGAAGGAGAAAAGGGACAAGGAGGATTATATGGTAACCATGGAAAAAATGGTTGGGATATGGGTTATATGGATTATTCAGTTTCAGGTTTCTTTACAAGCACATGGCCTAAATATTTTGGTACAGATAAAAATAGTAAATGTACACTGACATATTATGATTATAATTCAAGCGATCGAATCTGGTGTCCTTATAAGAGGTATAAACGTGGACCAGAATATGCTAAAATAACAACCTCTATGATTGAGCACAAACAGCAAAGAAAATATGAAGAAAGGAAGACTACTAGACAGAATAGTGACCGACAACGTCAAGCAAAAGCTAATAGGAAAAAAAACATTTTGCAAAGCAGTATTTTAGCTACCTATTCTCATGATTTGGACTCTACAGAAAGAAGTACAGTGCAGGAATTGCGATCAGTTGTAGAAAATACTGAACAACGTGCTTCACAAGAAGTTATTGAGAATCAAGAACAACAAGAGAAGCAGGCTACTATGGTGTTAGGAATTAAACGCCATGTTAATAATGTTCCTCAAGGTAAAAATAAACGTCGTAATGATGCTATACCTAGTGTCACCTATAAATATGCTACCAATGTTGATAATTTGATCGATAAGTTGAAAGGTGAGCCACAATTATTGGACAATTGGCTACAATTAAAAGGTGTAGAACTACCCCACTCAGTATTTGAAGAGTTATTTGGCAATTTTGAAAAAGTAAAAAAGAGCTTGTTTGAAAAACGAAATTCACAGAATGATACAGACATCAGTGAGCTACAAGATATAGAAAAGCTTTTAATTGATAAATATAAAATTGCTACGTTGCAAGAAATCGCAAAGCAATTGCCACCTTATCAAGAAGTTACAGATAATATAGTATTAACACCCGAAAGTGCAGCAAGATATCTTGTTGAAGAAAAAGAAAAGGACAACATCTCCCATCCTATTTTAGGAAGTCTAAATCAATATTTTTATGAGAATGGTGAAGAACAGCGTGAAAAAATTTCTAAATTTTGCAAAGAGGAACTACAAAATACGGATAATGAAGCATTAAAGTTTTCCATAAAAACATATGTTTTAGAAGTAGGAAAATCAGAAGAAACACATACAAGCGTTAAAAAGTATTACAGCGAGTATAGAGAGTTTTCACAAAAACAGGAAGACGATTTAAATATTGAGGAGGAGGAGTATACAAGTGAGCTAGAGGAAGGAATACAAAAGGATAACTTTCCGAATGTTCTCTATAACTGGGATAAGTGTTGTAAAGATCAAGAGATTCTAAAAGAGTACAACGATTACATTCGAAAAGAAGGACCACTATCAGCAAGCTATAGGGAATTATTGGCGTACATCTTTGGTATTAATATTAGATTATATGGTGAAGATCAAGATAACGAATTATTCCTGCTAGATAATCACAACCTTTCATCTAAGCAAATTACTTATGTTTCATATAGAGATAATAAATTTATACAATTGAGCATCGATAGGGATTACTTAAGGCTAGAAGAAGAGTGTAAAAAAAAAGATAATATTTATACACAAGTTTTAGTAAAAATTGATTCATTTACACAAAAACAAGGGTTTGATGATTATTTAAAGAATATATCATCCCTTTTAGATGATAAAGGAGATAAGCAACATTTTTTTTATTCAGATTCAAAAGATAAGCAATATTTTAATGAAGAAGATATAAAAAAAATTATAGAATACTTTCCTGGACAGGAAAAGCAACAGTTAAAGGCACGTCTAGGAAAACTTACATCTCAATATATTGGTCAGCAAGGAATTTTGCATAATTTATCAAAGCGTTTTTCTAGTGAAGGAAAACATGTATCTTATCAAGAATTGTGCTGTCTAATAAACTCAATTCTGACTTCTAGTATTGAAGATAGAAAAGAGCAGAATACTTTCTGTTGGATTGTAGCTGCACATTCTCAACGAAATTGGATAGACGAATTGATATTACTGCAACTCGAAAATCGTTTCAAGAGACAACTGAAAGAAAAATCTAAATGGCGAGAGTACTTATCGAAAATAGAAAATAAAGATGTTCTGTTGTTATTTAGTGTAAAATTAGATCAAGGTGGCTCTATTTCTACCGAGTGTGTTGAAGACACTTTACATCTATTGAGTAACATTTCGAATGAAACGATTAGTCTAGAAGGACTAGAATTATCTGAGTGGCCTTATGCACTCAAAGAAAAATATTGGTTATGTAAGCTGTTACCGCTAACAAATTGGCAAGAAAGTGAAAAGTTACCAACAGCTTCTTATTATCTTTTGTCTATAGAGAATACTTTTGGCACTGATTTAGTAGAGAAATTACTAGAAGCTCTGGGAGACAAAAAGCAAGAGTTATCTCCTGATGCGCTTACTAACATTTTGTCTAATTTTCATAATGAGAAATGGAATCTGACCAAAGAAGAATTAAAGACCATTTGCAATAGTGAATGGACACATAAGGCTACTGCTGATGGAAAAGATCGAGACATTATGCAATTAGTTAAACTGATTAAAGGTAACGATAATACTTCAAAAAGAATTTCTGACAACTTATCAAAAATTGAAGAGTCTGTCAGGAGTATTTGTAATGAAAAGTATTCAATCGCTGGAAAATCCATAGGCAGTTTTACAGAAGATGATATTAAAAATTGGACAAAAGAATTTCATGATAATATCGACAAAAAAAAGCAAGATATTGAAACATGCAAGGAAATGCTTGCTGTAATAGATAGAGCGATAGAGCTAAAGAGAGGATTTAAGCTGCGTGATACCCAAAGATTAGTTGTATTAGCGTTATTGACAAACAGTCGTAGTACCTTAGCACAAGTATCTACTGGAGAGGGAAAATCATTAATTGTAGTAGCAGTGTCAATTATGAAAGCACATTTTGGAGAACAAGTAGATATTGTTACTAGTTCCTCGGTATTAGCAAAACGTGATGCAGAAGATAATAAAGATATCTATAGTTTGTTTGACATTGATGTATCACACAACTGTAGCGAAGATATTACAACGAGAAAGGAAGCATACTCGAGCAAACAGGTAGTATATGGTGATCTATCTAATTTTCAAAGAGATTACCTACTGGATAGATTTTATGGAAAAAATATTTTAGGAGATCGTAAATTTGAAAATGTAATCATCGATGAAGTAGATAGCATGTTGCTTGATAAAGGTAATAATATGCTCTACCTGTCTCATGATTTGGCAGGCTTAGATAAGCTGGAATCTGTTTACATTTACGTTTGGCAGTGGATTAATAGACCGGCTAGGGACCACAATGAACTTTCCTATGCTTTTAACACTACAGCAATTAAAGAAGCAATATTAAATGACTTATATGGCTTAATAAAAAAAGAAGATATTGGAAAGCTTGATTCTAAGTTAAGTAGGCAGCAAGAAAACGTTATATGGGAACGCTTGATCAAAGCTGAGATATTAGATGGTGAGGGCAAGCTTTTAAGAGGAAGCGTTGATGGTATAACACTTGATAAGGTGCTTTCACCTGAATTTATAAGTTATAAGGATCGTCTTGATTTCCTTTTTAAGGAATGTATTGAAAGGGAAAAATTTATATATGTTCCGAATTATCTTAGGGCTTTTGTTGAACAGCACTTGGAATCTTGGATTAATAGCGCTATAAACGCGTTCTTCATGAAAGAAAGGCAGGATTACGTGATAGATGTGGATAGAACTGGAACGAGCCCGGACCGCGAACCTAATATTACAATTCTTGATAGAGATACAGGAACAGATCAAGCAAATTCTCAATGGGGTGAAGCACTACATCAGTTTTTACAACTCAAACATGGATGTAAATTATCCTTGCAAAGCTTAAAAGCTGTTTTTGTTTCTAATGTTTCTTTCTTTAAATTGTATAATAACTTATACGGACTAACAGGTACTTTAGGGTCAAAGCTAGAAAGAGATTTACTAAAAAAAGAACACGGGGTTGACTTTGTTACTATTCCTACAGCTAAATCTAAGCAATTTCACGAGGATACGCCTATTCTTTGTACTAGCAAAGACGAATGGATAAATCACATACGTAACGAAGTACAAAAGCTAACTAAAGAACGATCTGTTTTAATTATCTGTGAAACGGTGCATGATGTAGAAACCTTACGGAAAGCTTTTGAGGAAAAAGATGTAAAACATGTCCATACCTATATACGTGATTACGAAGAGTTCGATATTGCCCAGGGAAACAAAAAGCTGGGGCAGGGGCAGATTGTTATTGCAACAAACTTAGCAGGTCGTGGTACTGACATAAAAATTACAGAAGAATTGAGGGAAGCAGGAGGATTACATGTTTGCGTGACTTATCTACCCAGCAATATTCGAATTGAGCAGCAAGCGTTTGGACGAGCGGCAAGAAGTGGAGACAAAGGTTCTGGTCAATTAATCATTATGGGTACAAACCTACAAGGATATAGAAATTCGAAAATTTGGACCTTAAAGAATGAGCGTGATGCTGAAGAATTACATCGTATATCAGATATTAAAACCTATTATGAAACTCAGATTACTATGGAAGAAAGCTGTTTTAAAGGATTCAAAGAGCAGTACGAACAATTGAAAAGAAAGCTTGATGATAAAAGAGTACCTACTGAAGTGAAAGAAATTCTATTGCAGAGCTGTTTAGATAAATGGGCTTTCTGGTTAGACGAAAATAGTAAGTGTATAAAGAATTTGACAAACGAGCAAAGCAAAAGGAATTTTAACAGCCTGCTAGATAAATTTATCTTGGAATTCAAAAATTTAGACACTGGATGTATCGAAAAGAGGTCAACTCGGTGTAACGAACCTGAAACTATAATTATTGAATACGATAGCAAAAGTTGGTTAGCTTGGGTTGAAGGAAATCCATTTCAAATGGTTAAACTTGGACGATATCTCTCTCAAAATAAGGAACATAGAAATGCTCATAGAAATGCCGTTGAGCTGTTTGATGAGGTGATTAAAAAAGAACCATATTTTTCTGAAGCAGCACATTATTATAAGGCATTTGTATTAGCAAAAAAGATTGATTGGGAACAAAGACCTTTGGGAGAAGAAAATAAGCAAACCTTGAAAGAATTCAAGAAAGAATTGCGAAAAGCTGCAAGGCTTTTAGATGAACATAGTAGATTTGCTATAATTGCTGCAGGTATTATCGGTAAGATTAAGAAAAATAATGATAAAAGTATTAGACAAGTCGATGCTTACGAAGAACAAAAAAAGAGCATAGCTGACCTTTACTATATGTTTTTAAGATCTATAGATGATATTTTTGGCCACACTATTTCTCCACAATCTTTTGTTAATTATGCTATTAATGAAGAATTAGCTGAGGTTTTGTATGAGGATTTGCTTAGAGAAGGTATTTTAAAAAAGCCGAAAGTAAGAAAGAACATTTCTGAAGAAGTGCTAGAAACGATCAGCTCTGATTATGGAGTATCGGTTGAAACATTAAAAGGTTTTCTTTCTCAGTATAAAGGGAAAGAAATTAACGAGAAAGAATTTCAAAAAGCGTTAAAGGAAGCAGTACCATTACCTAGCAGAGAAGCATTTTGGAAATCGTTGATTAAACAAGAAATCTTAAATAAAGAAGTCAAATATGTTGTAGCTGATAGAGAAAAACTAAAAGAAGTTGATCCTTCACTATTAGATTTTCTTGATGAAAAAATAAAGAAAGGAGAACTGGAAAAGCAAACTCTACAATCTGGTAATGAAGAAATTTTTTTCAACGTAAAACGAATTGAACAACAAAAAAATAATGATAATTTTATTTTTAAAAAGGATGATTTTAAGGCTATAGGGCCTTTAGTTCTTGGTAAATACCAAATACTAAAGAAGAAGGGGGTACTTTCATTTAACAGGAAGGCGCATATAGATAAAAGTAAAATTGGATCTGCAAGCTTGCCTCACCATGATTCTATTACCCTGGAAGATTTTACTAAGGTTAACATCACTAAAAATGAAGCTGAACGAATTTTAGCAGAACTCGTTCAACAAAAAATCATTGAAAAGAAGAAGAATACAGAGAATAGCTCAGAGAATAGTTCTTATGGACTAAAAATTAAGTCTGATGCGATTGTGCAAATTCAGCTTCCTTCCTGTCCAATTTACGAAGATGCTGTAGAAGGATTATTATCTGCGTGTTTTACCTATAGGATAGCCATTCAAGAAATTATACGACAGCTTGAAGAAAAAAAATTTCCTATCAGTCTGCAATTAATGATCAAACCATATCAAAGTTTAGTCTTGGAATTATTGGAACAAAGAGTTATCAAACCTGTTACGGTGACAACTGTAAATTTCAATGAAAAGTTATGCAGTATATATAGCCTACCAATGACTAAAGATAATTGTATACATATGCTTCTTCAAAATAAACCTGCTCCAGAAGGATTTGATGCGGCAGAGCTTTTTGACCATCTAGTCGAGAAGGGGTGGATTTACAATCCAATTTTACAACTGGCTTCCAGTATTGAGAATGCTGGTAAATTTTTAGCACAGGGCCTTTATTATATTAGTAACTCTGATAAGGAAAAAATGCCTTTGAATTCTTCTTACAAAGATATGGCAGAAACGATTTTAGATAGACGATTACAACTGGCAAAAGAAGATACAATTAAAAATATTACCAGAACCCTAGAACGATCAAGAAGTGCTTTAAAAGCTTTAAAAGTTCCTGATATGAAACTAAAACCTCTCACTGAGCTTTGTGGTCAAGGTAATTTTTCAAATATAGAAGAAGTGCGTGTCTTCTTCCTCAATGGTTTAGATCAACTTCTACAACTAGAAGAGGCAAAATGGACATGGGAAATGCTCCTTAACACTGCAGCAGTGGTTGCTATAGGGGTGAGCCAAATAGTGATAGGTACTGTAATAGAGTTATATTCGGTAGGTGTTATGACTCATGTTGGTGCTGCATTTGTTAATGAAGGTTTAAACGATATCTCTTTTGCTGTTAATGCTTTAACGTCAGGTTATTTTAGTTGGAACGATTATGGGGAACATAAGCTTAAGAGTTTAATGTCTACAGCTACTACTTTTGCTATAGGAGCCTACCTTTCAAGTGGTGCTAAGGCATCACGTTTCGGCCATAAACTAGCTGGACCTAACTTTAAAGTTGGTGAACGAGTAGCAGAAATGTCTGGCAATCAACTGATTGCAATTGCAGGTTGGCAGGTGGTAGGCAAAGAAGTTGTAAAGGACATTGTACTAAAAGCTATACAAGGCGTAGTATTTAGCTTAGCTAATGCAGGTGTTGATACATTTGTTCAAAACTGCCTTCGAGAATTATGCGAGGGTATAGCCTCTAACATTTTATTAGATATTGAAAAAGAGGTAGAAAAACATAAAGATCTCTCTAAAGGACTAGAGGAAGCCTACAAGACATTAGGGGAAGAAAAAACAAGAGAAATGGTGAATGATTTAACCCAAAGTGTTTTCACGGAACAAAATTACGTGACGAAGTTGTTGCCTGTAGCTAACACGATATTAAGTAGCGTATCTCAGGGAATTGCAGAAGCTGTTAAAAAAAGAAGTACAACAAGTAATGAGTTGGTGTTGCCTATTCATGCTATCAGCACTGTAATAGTTTGGTCAAAACGGATTGATCATATTGCTAATATAGTAACGATTACTGGTGAACTTTTAGATGATTTAGACCGGAAAGTAGAAAAAAAATGTAATAGTAATGAACTGAAAAAAAATGCTGGACGAAATAAAAAACAAGAAGCAGAGAAAGACTACAAGAGCTTCGAAAAAGAAATAATTGATCAGTGGAAATCACTGCTTCGCGAAAAGGCTGGGCAAGTAATAGCACAACATATTGTAACTCCTATCCTTACAGAAAATGCTAATCATCTGGTTAGGTATGTTGGACGAAAGATAGGAGAAGCATACCAAACCTACAAAGAAAATAGATATCGTGAGGACTTTGAGAAGAGGAGGGAGGAGTATCATGAAGAGTTACAGAATGCTAATAAACAACAGCACGATAACACATCTCAAACAGAAAAGCATATTACAGAAAAATATCATGAAGATCTGTTAAAACTGATGAAAAAAACTAGAAGTCCTGATTTATTCGCAGATATAGTAAAAGAAAATGTTCCAATGGATATGCTATGTGTTGATGCATGTACTCAAGTTATACATAGAGTGTTACGCAAAAAAGGGATTAAAAAAGAGATTACCGTTAATGTTAAAGGGGAAGGTGGTATAAGACAAGAATTTTCCTCTATGTCAGAAAGTGCAGAAAAGACGATTATTTCACTTGAGCTCAAAGATAATCATTTTCAATTTTGTGGAAGCAATCCAGCGGAAAATAGTAGAAATGGCGAATCAACAAATAATTGCTTATATGAGGCTTTATCAGAAGCTATACCTGGATTAAGAGATATAATAACACCAGAAGAACTCAGAGCTGAGGCAGCTAATTCTATTCAATGTGATAAAAGACTACGGCATCACATTGAGCAAAGCTGGCATACACTCCCTCTGTCTCTTAAAGCATTTGGTGGTGCATCCTCTAGAAGTAAGTCAGACGTAGTGCCTGATCCTGAATCAACATCCTGTGAGAATGAAATGTTCTATGACCACGAAGATTATCAACATAGAGAGCGTAAAGTATCTAGCCACATAACAGGCCGTTTGATGCGTTTTTTGCGTTTGGGTGGAATGACGCAAAGAGTTTCTGAACAAGAGAATATAAATAGAGATAAAGTAGTCGAAAGTGGAGCGAGTCGATTCCAAGATCGCCGTAGCAATCGAGGAAGACATGTCCATGCAGCTCATATGGTTAGAGTGGGTGCGATTAACCTCAAGACAAAAAATGAGAAACAAGATAATCTGAATTATCAAGAATTCAAAAACTTTGTAGGTCATACCCAAAATGTTCCAAAATATGCGAACGTGTCATATAATATAGGTGGAGATATAGATAGTTTTCAATCAGAGAATCTAGAAAAAATACTTACTATAGATTTTAGTAAAGGCCTCACCGAAAAAGATGCAAGCACGATAAATAGCCTAAAGGAGAATTTTATAGCCTTAATAGACAATCGAATTAATACAGGAGGGCTTAGTGATTCACAAATATTTGAGCTCAAAGAAGCAAAGGAAAGTTTAGCTGCGGCTACACCTATACAATTGTTTAAAAAAGGAAAAGATGGTTATATGGGTCAAATCAACCGTTCTTATAGGAGAAGAAGATAGAACAATGTAATAAATTGGCTCAAATCTGTGATTATAAGTTGTGACGTTGCAGCGACTAATTTTCTACTATTTCCACCACCTTTCAAACATACCCTCCAACCGACAATATCCAATCACCTAAACCAATCGTACATAATTTTCAAGACCACACTTACTTCTGACCCTTCCTAAACCTTATGCGACTACGACCAAAACAGAACTGTTTTCACCACAGATTCACCAACAACTCCCAACTCAGCCGAGTCTGATTTCGTCTTTGCTACTAAATAAAGAAAATTTGTTGTCGCGAGGTATTACCAAATCAACGAAGAGGCAGTAGGTGAGTGGTCCAAAAGACGTCAGCAGACTGAAACAGCAGAGGAAACATTCACTATTGACTGGATCATCTGGACAACGCGTCAGCTGCCAGACCAGACTTATGTAGTAGCAGAGAGCTACATCGCGAGGGACAGAGCTTCTACTTCTGGGCTAGTGACGTACTCAGAAGGAAACATCTCGTCGCATCAACCAATTCAACTGCGGGACCCTTGAACATCCTGAGAAGACCAGGCCGTGAAAGGAGTAGCGGCACTGCATTCATTCTTGCTGGATTTTCACCCACGATATCATCACCAGCGGAGAGAACGAGCATCTCATCCCGACTAAGGGCTACAACTTTGCCCGCGTAAGGTGTTGAGCCACCTTTCCTCGCGTTTCTTATATTACCAATTTCTACGTTAATTAGTCGCTACACCATGTCGCTCGAATTACGAGTATTAGTCGAATGGCGTTCCGCGATTGTAAACCAAATAACGCGAATGTAACACATTTAAATAATTAAAATTATACATTGGTTAGAAATTCAAAATAGAAAAGCGGAAGAACATTGGGCGAGCGAACGTTGGGAGTAGTACTGTCTAGTCCCTATCTATGCTCTCCTAGAAGCGGGCTAGGACACTAGCACATGGCGACACTAGCGCCAAACTCCCTAAAGAAAGCCAAAACCCCGGGCGTGAGCACTCTCGTATCCTCTCTGCTACCAGCGAGTCTCTGATTCCAGAGAGGACATGAGAGTGCTCACGCTCGGGGTTTTAGTGTTCCCACTTTTCTGCATCATCTTTTTAGCCTGGAACAGAACCTGCATCCTCTTTTTAGCCTGGAACAGAACCTGCATCCTCTTTTTAGCTTGGAACAGAACCTGCATCAACTTTTTAGCCTGGACCAGAACCTGTATCATCTTTTTAGCCTGTATTAGAACCTGCATCATCTTTTAGGCTGGATCAGAACCTACATAGAGGAACCTCTTTTAACATAGAAATAGCATCCACTCTGACATTATTTGGAATCCGCTGCTAATGATGATAAAAAGCTGCTAAAAAGATGATGCAGGTTCTGGTCCAGGCTAAAAATTAGACTAGGGGGCAGCACTATGCCGGGGACACTAAAATCCCGAGCGTGAGCACTCTCATTCCCTCTCTGCTGATTCAACGTAAGTGGTCCCTAGATGGTCCCTAGGGATCTTAAGTCTGTGTCTTAGCGTTTAATTTGTGTTGTTAAATATTAATTTTTATGCGATTTTGTAATTTAACAAATAATTCTTCACGTTCAAAGTCAGGAAATTTTCTCTCTGTTGGAAGGTGTATCAATAATGTACTTACAATTATTTTACACCTATGAACACATTCTGACCTATAAGTTCACCAGCTATATGCTAAAACTTAATGACGAATCTGTAGTTGCAATGAATGTAAATAATGGATAGCGAAATACAAAATCTGTGAAAAAATAACATAAAACTATAGTGCAGCAAGTGTTATTAATTGCCTAAAAATGGGTCGTCGTTCAATCAACACCACGAAAAGTGGGAAATATATGAATCCCACGGATCAAGCACGTTAGTAAATAACATAACCTAACAGTTTATTTCTCTTTAAACAATCGCTAATTAATTATTATGCATTACAGGAAAAGAAGCACGTAAAAAGGAATTAAAAAAGAATAAAAAGCAAAGACAGCTGGTACGAGCTGCTGTTTTAAAGGGCAAAGATCCTGCTCAAATCATCGAAGAAATGGAAAAGATAGATCAAATGGGTTAGCATAAGCTATAGTGTTTTTTAAATGATTATTATAGACATCCATTTCCAAAAATTTCATGGTCAACTTTGTATAAAATTCTGTTATTAATTCTTATTTTGTATGTGTTATTTGTAGAGTATAATGTTATGCAGCCTCCTCCACTCAATGAGAAAGTTTTGAAAGATAAAAGGAAAAAGCTGAAGGAGACTCTAGATCGTGTATTGAAAATGTATGTAAGTACTATTGAAATAATATATATTAATTTCCTTCAAAAGTTATTGGTAAGATTGAATTCAAATTCAAAAGTTTTCTGAAAGGTATAATACATGTATAATTTTTTGTTAGGCAAAGGACGATCAAGAGAAGTGGGCAGAGTTGAAGGAGCAATTAATACAGTACGAACGTAGAAGAATAGATTTGGTTTCCTATTTTGAAGCTGTGCGGCATGCACAACAAGTACAAGTCGACGAAATTCCTTTACCTTCGGCTGGCAACGACATATCCCGAATGTACCCTGGTATACTTAAACGTTTATATGTTAATTTACTTTCCTATCTGTATTACAATAGTAATATCTGTTCTCACTGTTAAGGCTTTTGATGATGAAGAACTGTACAATACCAAGCTGTGAAAGCCTCAAATCTCTGAATAGTAATATTTTTTCAGGTTCTTTAACATCGCAAATACCTTTACCAGACATGCCACAGCCACCAGCTCATATGTACCCCCCTCATCCACATTATTTACCTCAACATCATCCTCTCATGAATATACCAATACCACCAAGTATTCTAAAAAAAACAAGTGCATACGCAACATCCCCATCTATACCAATGTTAGCTCCCAATAAAGAACCGCCAGGTGTTCCACCGTTTCCACCTCCAGAGTTATCTAGCGACGAAGAGGATGTACCTGACAAGGTAGATACTCAAAAAGTTTCTCTTATTATTATCGCATAATAAACGTGTAATTTTAATGTAGGGTAAAGAACCATTGCAAAAGTCGAGGACAATCCGATTTGCAGACGATAAAGAAGACAAGCCAGAATCGGACAATAAAGAGAAAGAAACAGATAAAGAGAAAGAAAAGGAAAGAGACATGTCGAAGGTGAAACCAACGACTCTACAGCAGAAGATGTTGGCTATGGCGGGTCAAGATATCGATCAATTTATGCGTGAAATGGAAGTCGTCCATAAAAAACGAGAAACCGAAAGAGCTCAAGACTTGAATGCTAGACTATCTTTGCTCGAAGCGGAAAACGAATCTAATTCAAAGTCTAATAACAAATCTAGCAATAATAAAACAGAGGAAGAAGATCTTGAACCTCCGGGAGCATCGGATCACTCTTCTAATCATAATCAACACACATCTTCACATTCCCATTCTCAACATACTCAACCTCATACTATGCCTCCTATGGGAATGCCACCTCATCCTTTAATGTATAGGCCACCGCCGCCGCCACTCCATTTAAGAATGCCTCCACCACCACCACCTCGTATTGGACTAAGGTTACCTCCTGGTAAGGAAATTATATTAGGTTGTTGCATATGAAATGTCCGGTTTTTAACAGTAACGTTAAACAAATGCAACTTTTCTTCTGTATAAATTTATTTATCGAAATGATTTCAAGTTTTGTGATTGTATCACGGTAGAAATTGAATTCTTTGGTCATTCACATTCTTCATTTTCAAGATTGTCATCTCCAGTTTATAGCTTTTTTTACCATCAACAAATAGCACGTCGATTAATGACCATATTTTGACATAATGTGAAGTCAGTATGTTCTTTTACTATCATCAGTATCTTGTTTTTCCAAACATATAAAAAGTATTAATGAGAATCGTATTGATTGATGTTGAAATAAAATTTATTTAGAAGTAAAATTAGACATCTAAATTAAAATAGAAGATCATCGTTATACCTACGTATAATAAACCTGTGGACTGTAGTAATATTTTTTGGTCGAAACGCTTTGTAATATTTGCATTCTAAAATTGTACATTTCACATGAAACAACCTAATACGTGTTACAATATACTTGGATTTCATTGTGACACGAACAAAAAAAAATGTATTTTAATCAATTTGATATTTAGGTCCCCCACCAGGAATGCCGAGGATGCTGAGACCTGGTCCACCGAGTATGCCTAGAATGCCTCCTCCACAGATGCAAATGCCAAACCTATCGAATATGACGAATATAGGAAATCCTCAAATGCAGACACAATCAGGGACTGGATCGCAACCCAAAACACCGAATGTTCTTTCTGCTGCGCCACAATTGATTAATAGGAAAGACAAAGACGGGAAAAGCACCACAACTATCGAAGCGAAGCCACAAATCCGAAATTTGGCTGCCGATGTTACACGATTTTTACCTACTTCTCTTCGAGTGAAAAGAGACGATAAGAAAAAGCCAAGTACTTTGTCGAGACTCGCAGAAAGAATACCGGAAGCGCAACCATTGCGAACGACGCAACCCAAGACTAAAGACGACGCATACATGCAGTTTATGCAAGAAATGGAAGGATTGCTTTAAATTTATATTGCAGTGTATTACAAGTTTATTAAGATAGAAAATGATTAAATCTTGTAAAATATGTTATTACTATTACTGCAATGATAAAGTAATTAATATAAATTCCTTGATTCAGATTCCTATAATTTTATGAACGTCTATGTTTCTATTTACATACAGAGTGATAAAAAAAAGTCCGACCTCATAGTCCTTATAGTACCCACTGAGAGGAGTACAAAGTGTCTAATTAATGTGGAACCTATAAGCAATCTTTTTCCTATAAAATCAACTTTTAGTAGTTATTAGCGTTTCATATCATGATCATACTATTTCGCTTCTGTCATAGAGAAGTTGGAAGTATTAGTTCAAGTTTGTAAAAACAAGTCAGGTTGTAAACAAAATAAAAGTTGATTTTACAGGGAAAGTACTCTTCACGGTGAGCACTATAAGGCCTACAAGTATTGGACCTTTTTTTTTATCTCCTTGCATACACCTTTTGAAAATTCATGCAATTACTACAAATATTAACATTGTACTCATCAGTTAGCAATTTTCACAATCGAAAATCAAAAATTATTATTGTGTAAAACTTATTGTGATACAGAGATTATTATTTAAAATACTCTTTTTTAATAATATGTTCTTAAGATATCAAAAACTGTTAGTCTAGTGAAATTTATAACAAATTATTTTTATCCTTAATTTGTACAAATTCATTGAACAATTGTCAAGATTTTGTTCGCAGGAATATTTCGTGTGAATTATCATTCGTTGCACAATTTTTAAGAGGGAAGAACTGTCCTTTAGGAACAAAATAAAATTTTTATTCTTAATTTGTACGAATTTATTGAACAGCGTCAAGATTTCGTTTACAGGAGTATTTGTGAATAGATGTGAATTATCACAGTTGAGTAATTTTTAAGAAAGAGGAACTCTCCTTTAGGGTCAAAATAAATCCTTGCATCTATGTGCAAGGATGTCCTTTCAAATAGAGGAAATAGGGAACAATTTCTGCACATATTTAATAAAGATAAAATTTGGACAGCAATATATAACCTTGAATGACCTTCAAACACAAACACATTTAGATTGATGTATTTGTTATGGAACAAGCTACAAGTCAGACTAAATAAAAATATACAGTTTCATTTAAAAAAAACAACGGTTACCCCAAGATTTTGATAATGACTCCACCTAAAAAAACTGATAGCCATCACAAGATGTCCCTCGTGAAACAGAGAAAATTTTATTTGAAACCCTTTTTCGAATAATGTATATAGTTTAGGAAATAATTGCGTTATTTTTTCTATAATAGTCCTCATCTTTCCCCCTCTATTCCACATAACTCACAATGATCGAAGCATGCGCAGAATGAGTAAAATGGCGGAATTTCCACTTCCGACAACAGTAAACAACGTCATTTCCTTCTTCTCTGTAACGCGACTGTAATTCATTCCCCTTTACGTGACCAGTGGGAATCACACTGTATAGAACTCTAAATTGTGCCTGTATTTCTCCTAAAATAATTGAATTCTATGTCTTAGAATTGAGCATATTAAGAATAAGTATTCTGTACTTAGTATTTTGCTCTCGATCGTATCCAAAGTGATTTGAACTAAAAATTAAAAGTCAATATGTATACGAGAAGCAGACAAAGCCAAGGCTACTCTAACGGTAAGTCTTTAGAAATCTCTGAATAGAGAATTACGTATTATACAGCAATTTTGATGTACTGAAGATTTGCTATAAATACGTGAATTCTTTCAATAGAAAAAAAAAATCAATATTCTATATACCGGCGTATCGCGAATGGCGTCTCTGATCGGACATTACTTCAATAATCATTATTATACATTTATTTTACGCCTTAATTTTGCACAAAATTCTCAAGACCCAAAACGATGTTATATAAGTATTAGAAACATCATGCTTGGGATAATGTTTATATATATTTCCATATAAAAAAAAATACATGTTACGTGTGGATACGTATATATGTATATGTATATGTATACATACGCACAGTTCTCATATATATCGTATTCAATCATACATATAAATATTGATGTCGATTAAAATAATGCATATAATAATTTCCTAAAATTATGTTTACAGCGAGAAACCAAAATAATCCAACATTGAACTACCAAGGTCCAAACGCAGTAAGTTTCGTTATTTTTATTATAATATAAGTACAGTAGTATCTTACATAAATTTAGGAAATACTTGTACAAATAATTGTGGCTTTATACAAATGGTTATCTTAGGTTAACATATAATTTTAGATAAAAAAATTTAATCCAAACATGTATAATAGTTTTCATGTTCCATATTAAAAATCTGTTTTTTATTTGAATTTGTGCCTTGAGAAATTTCAAGAAATAGTAAATATTTGTATAAAAGTAAATGTTGTGTTTATATTATTAAATAGTAAAGACTAGTTTTGTTTTATACAAGAAGATTCATTGAAAACTAAATTCAAATTTCATTTGTCCTATTGCGATACTTTAAAACAGGAGTTTTACTTTTTTAATTAATTCTTCTATTTGACCATTAAATGTTCTACATTTTCTTAATATAATAAAAAGTATGTAACAATAATTTTAAGACAATTTCTAATGTAATGAGTATATTCTTCTATAGCATAAAATGTACATGTATTTAATAGATATGTATACGAACAAAGAATTTCAGTATACAAGTGCAAATAGTGGAAGCATTTTTTGATAATATTCTGGTACGTATACCAAACTATATCAAAGTTTCTTTCCACGCTAAAATATCATTTGGTATGTATACCAGAAATCTATTACAAAGTGTTTCATACATATAAGCATATGTATATTCATTAAGATGATAATATTAATGATATGTTTCTTTTGGTATACAAGTTAAGTACAAATATATGTAGTATTTCTGAAAATAGCTAGAATTAAGTTATTGAAGCAATAACAAAATGATTCTGAATCGATTTTAAAGGTATTGTCTATTCACATTTTTGATATTACCTTTTTTTGTCTAAAAAACGAGAAACAAGTATAATAAAGAGAAAATATAAGACATATAGGGAGTATCCATAAAAAATAGAGAAGTTATTTATTCTAAACCAAGACGAGTATCATCTTTTGAAATAAGAATATTTTTTTATTGTCTACTTTATTTTAATAATAACAAATATTTTCGATGATTCGTTTATATCCAAATATGAAAATTATGAAAGTTTATTATACTTCCATTTATAATTTCTATTAATATAAAAAAAAAGAGGTCATTATTTTTTATATTCCTCGCGATCGATCTGTGTAGTTGTTTCCAATATTTCAGCCATTTGCATGTACTAATTAGTGGTCCCTACTTTCCCCTCCCCTGCAATGCAGGAACTAGTAGCTATACAACAATACCGAGGAGGTCTATTCAGCCAGGGGCTAGTTCGTCAGTTACCCACATAGCATAGCCTGCTGCAGGCCATATTTTTGATAATGTACTGAACTGATGTTTAAACAATGTAACTTACAAGTTAGCTTACACAGCATATAAGTACATAAGTTTCCAAGGTATATATTCAGATGGATAAAGTCGGTTGTTACTTACAGTATTCATTATTTGTTTCAATTCAGCTACATGTTTTTAGTCGTTATGGAGATATATGAATTGTTCTGATAAAATGCATTATATAGTTAACATTATTTTACGTTTACATGTATGTATACATTTTTTGATTATTTAACACTTTATCTACTGACAGTTAAGTAGCAGTTACTAAAAATCAAAGACGAAGTATGGAGGACTGTTTAGTAGCAGTAATAATTTGATACGTACGGCAAAAAATTGTTTTGGGTAAATTATTCTAATGATTTTTCTTTAGACTACTGTTTCAAAGAAAATGATTAAGCTTCTTTCAGACATAGCACAATCATTGAAGAGCCTATTAATCCTATGATTGCAAAGCACTCCAAACTTAAATGCTCTATGCGTAAGGCACGTGACTTGCAGTTGCGACCATTGAGGGTGAAATATTTTTCCACGGTGAAAGAAATAACTCTCTAAGAAACAAAGATTAAGTGGCCGTTATAGACATAATTCTGTTTGAATAAACAAGAATTTGTTGCTGTGCAATCTAGAGGTACACATCTATCTTAAAACTTGATGATTTTGCTTTTATCAGATGTGTAAGATAGAAACAATGGTCGAATGCATATAATGCATCTATAACAGTCAAAGGGTTAATAGGCTTTAGGTAGTTAAAGTGTTAAAAGAAAAACACATTTCATAAACACGGCTCAGTTATAAATAAAAAAATATTGGCCACAAAAGTATTGGTATGAGTTATGGGGGTAGCATTAGACTGCTTCCGAGTACACACACGATGCTAGACCTTGGTGGGATAGCACAACCGTAGAGGTTCCTTGTGTAGCGGCGACCCACCCTCTTTTTTACAGTTTAACCAAGGAGGCTTCCAAGGTTCACAACCCTCTCCTAATCAACAAAGCAATTATAAACAAGGAAATGCACAAAACGTACAAGCATTTAAACAACAACCGCAACAGCAGCAAATTGCATCGAGGAATTTACAACAAGGAAAACCGCCGCAACAACAGCAACAACCACAACCACAACAGCAGCAACAGATTAAACCGCCGCAGCAACCAAATCCATCTCAATTACAATCCCAACCTCAACCTGTTCCACAACCTCAACCTCAACAACAATCACAGCCTCAACCTCAAGTGCAACTACAAACTTCAGCCCAACCTCAGCGATTAAAGCCAATTCTAAAACAGACATCTCATACACAGCAACAAGCTACACCAGTTGTGCAAAGTAATCCTGCTCCAACTTCTCAACTACCAATTCCTGCTCTAACACCTTTATCAAACAATTCCAATCCTACACCACCAGTGACGAACAATACTTCTGATGGGACGAATGAGAATGAAGTCCCTGAGAATTCTGATGTTGAAATGCAAGAACAACAACCAAGATGGAGACGCAAAGTACCTGGATGTAAGTATTGTTGAATGTTGGAGAAGTATATTATCAATCAAAGTAATGAGAAAATATGAATTGATAAAAAAATTCATTACAATGATGACAATTCACTGCGCAAATTTGAAAATTTCAATTGTTAGGTGCTCCAATATTTTATTGTTGAGCTATAGCATTTTTAATAATACTTGTGAACACTTGATTTCCTGATATTTCTGGGAAAGAAAGTCAATATATAATTTTGATTTTTATACGCTAAACTAATTTTATGCATTCAGTTAGGGTAAACAAAAGACTCAAGCGACTTCGTTTGAATCAACGTTTAAGGAAAACATTGCAACCAAAGAATGCAATCATGGTACTGAATGAAATGAAAGCTGGAGTACAGTTTACATTCCCTGAAACCCAAGGAATGCCAAACTCTCTTTATCTCGTTCACGCAGAGGTATTTCAAATAATGTATTCTGATTAGAGGTGTGTGAGAACCCGAAAATATCGGACTGGGTCAAGAATTTTATTCGGGATCGAGACTGGTCGTCGATCAACGGCTTCTCGCACACCTCTAATTCTCATGGATCTACAAAAGTACTATGAACATTTTGAAATTTAATTCATCATTATTAATAATAGCTTGATGGAAAGACCTATGTTGGACAAGGCTTGTCAAAGCCGCTTGCACGACAAAATGCTGCTGAAAATGCACTAAAAGCTTTGTTGCTTGAAAAAATGACAGCTGCCTCTTTGAAGGCACGTATTGATGCAGAGTCAGATGGTTTGATGAATCAATCGGCAGACTCGTCCATTGTATCGAAGGATGATAATAATGAAGAAGGTCCAACACCTATGGATACTAGTGTAGACGACACCGACGAAATTCCATGGAGTTCTTTGGCTAGTTTTGCATTGTACAAACTGTTCCTTGAGTGGCATAATCAAGGTACATCAGTCCCAGTTTCAAGACCTGGATTACCATCGCCTGTAAAGGGAGTTAAAAAGGAGATTGCCCATGTTCCAAAAGCTCCAGTTCAAAAAGAACTCCCACCATATGCCACAAATATACACCCTGTAATGTTATTAAACCAAATGAGACCAGGTTTAACTTATGTGGAACTCAATCGTGTTGGTAATCCACCTAACACAATGTTTACACTTGCTGTAGAAATTGATGGTGTTGAATATACAGGAACAGGTAACATATTGTATATTTTCTGTAAACATATATTTATAATTAGACTGATGTTTTTTGTGCATTTATAGCATGTGCAAATTTCTAAAATATTCATAGGATTTTTAGTTTATTTTTACTACTGGGAATTTTTAAAATTAAGTATAAAATAGGAATTTGCATAAAGATCTGAAGTCTATTTATAACAGTATTTAAAATATATTTACTAAAAAACTACATGTTCTATTACAGCAAAAAACAAAAAAGATGCCAAGAAAATAGCCGCAAAATCAGCCCTCTTGGCTTTGTATGGTTTGAACTACCCGGATGAAAATAAGTCAGTTCTTCAAGATCATCCAATGGCTTAGAGCAACAACCTTTAAATATGACAATGACTTAATTCTTTATTTTATTATGACTTCAATTTATATATTGTGTGAACAACTGCATATTGCAGACGAGATTCTAAAACTTGAATAACCTGCAATAATAATATAAGATTTTTTCAATTTATATTTATAAATACGTATATAAAATTCGTGTACACATACATATATGAAAATATGTATGGTATTAAATTGTCTATGATCTTAAGAAATATTTAAAAAGTATTCTTTCTTATAAATTGAATCAATGTTTAAATAGATACTACTGTAGTTAATTTAAAAATCTTTTCTATGATAAGTGACTGTTTCTAATTAAATACAACATGTTTTATATAGGGTGGTACATAATTCAGTCATAGTATTTGAACTGGTTTTGATAATGCACTAAAAATGTTTCAAATCAAAATTCACTAAATAAGATCTGTATGGAAAAGAAAATATATTGAAGTACCTTCTATTTTTAAGAAAAAGATAAGCTTATAACCTCACAAAATAATTTCAATTTTTTATTCGACGAACAACTTTTGCTGGAAATATTTTTTTCGTACTAATAAAGTCAGTTCAAATATCATAGACCACCCTGTACATCTTTTAATTTGTATCTATTACAAAATGACATTTTATCGAGCATTATACTTCCAATGTATTAGGAAATTGCAATTTCCTATGTATCATGATTGTTGATTTAATGTATGTGAATTATTGTATGTAACAATATATATTTATACCACTGAGGTAAATGCAATTGTAAGTAGATGCAACGATTGATACAAATATTATCATTGTGTTGAAATCAGTAAAATATACATCTTCAAAAAGATTCACCATGTTTAGCTAGTTTAATTCTGTAGATAGTATATTACTGGTCCCATTTGCAATCTAAACATTTCCGTTTCAATGTTATATTGATGTTGAAATCTTATTGTAGCTCAATAAATCAGTCTATATAAACAAATATTATAGTGCGTTTTTATTGAATCGAAAATATTAATGTTTATCAATTTTGGCCGTCATTATTATACACGTATCTATATCACTGGTTTACCACGTAGAAGATTGAGATTGGTTACTATGACGATAATTTTCAAAACATTCAAGTTTGTGGTGAGACATTTATGTTGAAGTGTAATACACTACAAATATGCAACCATTGAAAATAGTAGTTATAGGACCTGTTAGGGTAATGTTTTAATTGAACAATATCACTTTAAACATTTTTTTATTGATAAAAGCGTAAAATTAAATTCTAATAAGTTCCAACAATTTATAAAGATATATGTTTTAGAGTGGTAAGACAATGATAGCCAATTTTCTTGCCGATGCCACTGAAATACCTTATGATTATCATCCTACACAAGGTGTTCGAATATTAGAATTCGAAGTACAAAATATAAATGTGAATAGCAAAAATATTACAAAAGATATTGAATTGTGGGATTGTAGTGGAGATCACAAGTATTCCACAATATTTTTCTTTAATATATTGTTTTGTTTACAATGTTTCATACCCAATGCAGAATATACAATACAAAAACATTTTAGGTTTGAAAATTGTTGGCCGTCTATAAAAAAACATTTACACGGTGTTATATTGGTGTACAGTGAAAAGTCGGATGAATGCTTGAAACAGATTCAAGAATTTTACGATTATTTTGTTAATCAAACAAAATTAGGTCCAGACAAATGTGTTATACTTTGTTATGATCCTGAGAAAAAAAATCCAGAAATATCGAAAATGATTTGTAAGTATAAATACTAACTTTTTAATAATAGTAATAACTTTCGGTCATCTGTAATTTATAAAAATGACATATTCTTATTTTATTGTAAATACAGCTTCGACATTTGTGAAAGTATCTCATGTGAAATGTAATGTAGATAGTGGTGGAAATAAGCTCAAAGCTGATTTTTCTTCGTTTATAAGTACAATAGTTACTAAAATGTACAATTACGAGGACGAAGAAATGAGAAATATGTTAAATGAAAATATACTATTTGCAAAATAATATTTTTATTTTAACTTTATTATTACTTTATACATATCCAAAATATTACCTATGGTAGTTATAAATTTCTTATTAATAACAAATGTATATATACATTATACACAGTATATGAAATCATATGTTTATTAAATGTTGTAATATACTTAAATATATATATTTCCGCTTACTATATTTTCTGCTGGAAGAGCTCCGTGAAAATATTTGTACTGTGAATATATATAATAGTATTACATGGAAACTTTATTTCATATTTGTTCGACAAATATACTAAAAACAACTACTCTTGTAATATTTACCCCACGTTGATAAAAATATCGTATAAATTTATTCAAATGCAGTGTACGTCTAATTTACAATTCAGTCAGACAACATGTTTCCTGTTGTATTAAGTTTTTTCTTGGACTTTTAGGAAATTCATCAGTTCATTCCATGCTTTTTGCACTTGGTCTTGGGTTATGTTGTGATTCCATAAACTAGATATAACAACATTAGCTTCTTTAACTTGTTCCACATTACTAGGTTGAACTTGAATACGTAATTTTGCATCAGCTTCGGTTAATCCATTTCTGTCCATCACTCGTCTTACAGCCTGTTAATTAATAAATTTTAATATAAAAAATTCAATATGAAATATTCAATCAAGAAGCACTGACCTCTTCTGGAGGGATAATACACGTCCAAATTTCATGGCAATGATTTTGCCACTTGGCTTGAATTAATACTGCTGCTTCCATGACAATTACATCAAACCCTTTTGCATAAAAATCACTTATCTTTTTCTTTGCTTCATCTAAAATTATGGGCCAAATTATTTTATTCAATTTGTCTAACTGTGCCTGGAAATAAATTTATGTTCTCAAACATAAATTTGAACATAGTAATAAGATAGCAAAGAATTAATAATTTATGTAAACCTACTTTATCATTAAACACTATGTTTCCAAGTACTTTTCTATTAATAAATCCATCTGATCCTAGAATTGTCGGACCAAAAGTTTTAACTACAGCATCGAAACATTGATTTCCAGGCAAATATAAGTCATGCGCTATTTTGTCACAATTTACAAGACCTGCCCCTAATTCTTCCAATTTCTCAGCTATCGATGACTTCCCACTTGCTATTCCACCAATTAAACCAATAATGTAAGGTTTCAAAGGTTTGTCTCCTATTCTCTAAAAGAACAATGAAATTACAATTTCTTTCAATAGTAATACGTTTTATAGATTCCTTACAGTAAAAATGAAATAAATATGCAGTTATACATGATTGCTTTAGAAATTTGCACATGTCACAAATGCATAAAGATTCGCAATCTAAGGATTAATACATACAGGAGGTTGAAGTCTTGTTCCTAATAATCGTATTCTGTTATTGCTAGAACTGATTTTAGATTCTTCATGTTCTTTATGGTCGTTGTCCTTTAACAACTGCACAACGTGAATATCTAATTTACTCAGATTTTTTTGCATACGTAATTCATTGATCTTATTCCCGCCACGCTTCGTTTCTTCGCTAACAACTATTAATTCAAATGTTGGATCATGCTTTGTTGGACCGTACATATCGTTTATTTCAACTACATCGTATTCTAATGTTGAATCTATGTCTTCTAAAAAGGCTTTAAGATTATTTATCCTTTTTGAGCATGGTTCTATTAACTCCCATAATAATTTTCCTATAGAAATTGTTACATTGTTATGGATGAATTACCAAAGATTATCATTTTAATAACATTGTTTAGAATTCTTACCATGCAACATACTCGCACTGGTTACTCCAACTGTAAGTTTTTCTGTGCAATGCAATACAGCTTCACTTAAAAATATCTTATGACCATTATGTATTCGATCAAATGTACCGCCAAGTACCACATTCTTATATGTTTTTCCTTCCTCTACGCACACCTTTGCATCTGTGTTCTCAGGTTTCTGATCATCGTTCCAGCTGATAAAGTTGCAACTCATAGAAGCGTTAGCTAAACAGTCCTGTATAAATGTATCAGCTTCAGTTTTACTATAGTTGTGATCAAAAATTACTATTTCCACAGGCTTCTTGGTATTTATTATCGATAAATTAGAGTTCTTCATACTTGTTAGTAAAACTCGAATGTCTAATAGCGAGGATATTGTAGATGTGTCAATGTAAATATTTGAAATAGTTCGAGCACAATGTGTTAATTGCTGTGAAGAATTCGTAACTGTATATTTTCCCGATTTAAAAATGTTTTTTTCCGGAAAATATTGTATGTACAAAGTTTTTAATACGTGCTTTTTAATAATTGGCAATAATTTTTTCACTTTTGATGGATTCGTTAAAACTAGTAAACCGGTGTTTGCCATTGTATAGCAGATGTTAGAACCTCTGATTATTACAATTGACAATTTCCGTAAAAATCCGTATAATTCAGCAGGAAGAGGTTATGTAACGTTGTTGCAAGGTTAAGTTTTATCATCTGTATATTACATATGTATATAGACACATATGTATGTATGTTCTCTATGCTGATAAGGATTATGGTAGAGTTCGAGTGAAAGAATTATTATATTATAAACATTTTAAAAGCCATATAAAAAGAAGCATTTCCCATTATATATACGTACAAAAAAGAATAATTCGATTTATAACAAAATATTTATATTCTCTAAAAGTACTTTTTATTTTTGCAAAAAATAGTTATTATTTGTTAACTCTAATCGCATGTTATTAATGTAAAATACGCATTGATGGAATATTAATACATATTGATATATATATACACACATTACTTTATTTTTTATATCGTATGTTATTTTATCTATTATGTTTAACTACTCTTATTGCAGTGGTGTAGAGTAACTTCTAGAAATTTTATACAATGGTGCTTTCTGATGTAAAATTAGCCATTCTATCAATTTTGTATTGTTGTTAGTGACTGCCATTTTTAGCAAAATAGTGTACCATTGATTTTCATTACCAAATCTACATCCTAGAAAGAGCACATTTTCCTGCTTAGAATAGAAACTTTTTTACCAGTGTATGTATAGAACTGTATATTTAAAATAACAAACCTGTTTCATGTAAAATTTCAAGACATGAAAAATCACTTTGTAATGGATTATTAAGAAAATAATACACAGCCATGCACAAGGCATTTTCTCCTGCTATTGTAGCTATAGAAGGATCTGCACCTATATTCGTTTCACAAATTTACTTAAAACTATTTCATTTAATATTATTTGTTTTTTATTCTATGCATACCTTTTCCTAACATAAACGTTATTAAGCATGTGTGGCCATGATAACAAACTCGATGGAAGGGTGTTATACCATTAATTGGACTCTTTACATTCAACAATTGCGGACAGTAAACAACTATATCAATACATTTCAATGCGTATACCTTGTCGTAACATTTCTATAAAAAAATAAAAATAATCGAATAAGTTTAATAAGTGCATCGAAACATAATTTTCATAACAGTTTATACTGATATTTTTTATTAAAAAATGCTAATATTTACGTTAGCAGAGTATTCCAATTTACGAAACATGTCTTTGTGGCTGATTATGCTTCGTTGCCTAACAATCGAACGATTATGATTTTGAATTTCCTGGAAGTCTTTTGAATCGTGTGTTGTTTTGCGCGTGATTCTTCTATAACGGTGTGCTACAACTCAATCAAAAAAATATAAATTGAGCAATTGCTATTGCGTACACTTAATTAAAAATCGGACAAAGTTTCATGTGCTGACATTTTTTAATATTTAAAAGTGAATCTACCATGAGCACGATAAAATGCGTACGAAGTAACGGCAATAACTCCCCCAGCGAGTGTAATGACTTTTAAAATGCTTGGCATGGTGTCAATTAATTGTACGAAATACTGCCGTAGTACGTCATAAAACGATTCATCATATTTTAATACAAGACTCATAATTCCACTTATTTAATATTTTTCTTGTAGAATATAAATTAACTTTTTCCGATACGCGCGCCGAATCTTTGTAAATAACATAAGTAGTTTTCTTGCGGACGCATGCGCACTACTGGAGGTGCGCGCGGCAGATGATGGCTAGCAAAGTATATTCGTCCTAACTGTAAGGAGCGAATGGTAGAGGATCGCTATTGGCCGAAGAATCGTCATGGAGTTAGAACGAATACATTTTGGTAGCCATCATTCGGCGCGTGTATGGTACGAATTAGTGATGGGCACCATCCACTAAAAACTATCGACTAAATCGATGGTAGCCAACTACTATTTTCAGTCGACTGATTTTTTAAACTATCGACTGAATTTAGTAGTGGTTGGGTTACTATTTTCAGTCGACTGTTTTACACGTCGCCATCTTGAAATTTCAAATATCAGTGTCACACGATGAAACGAAAAGGTTAGAAATACATGATTATGACAGGACGTGCAAATATGCAAGTAATGAAATATGTAATAGATATTTTCATATTAGATGTTAAAATCTTATTGCTATTTATGCGATATAAACTATATATGTGATATACGTAGGCATAGACTATAGCCCGCAATCTAGACGTAACACCACTAAAACGAAATTTCAGTCGACTAAAAACTATCGACTAAATATTCGATAATATGTAGTGTCTAAATAGTAATTAGTCGATAGTTGAATTTAGTCGATAATGCCCATCACTAGTACGAATTTCTGTGGCTATGTTCACGAACGCCCTACTTAGAGGCGCATGCGCAGTGGAAATTGGTTTTCGAAGAACGGCGGAGTTTTATCTCTGTGAGAATCCTCTGTGCTCATAGTCGCATTGAATAACCAATCAGAATGAGCGAGCAATGATGCAGGATGTCCTCTTTCAGTAGTCGACACTCCGGAAGTGATTGTCGAAGGGGTAGGGAAAGAGAGAGAACCCTCACCCTGAGTAACGATTAGATATACTCCGAATCCTCAATTTGAAGTTCTGTAACGGGGTCGCCGTAGGGGGCATCTACGGGTGTCCAGATATTACAACGAAAACAGAATCGACGCAGACGCGAACCATACTTGATCGTCGCGATAAGTGCGTTGTTTCGACAAACCTGTTCCTAGTGTTTACAATCTTTCCTCGCGAAACCAATCGATGTTATGATCCCGAATCGTCTCTAGTACGTACCTGTAAGACTTCGACAGTGATTCCTTATATCCCCAATCAATTCGGTAGAGGCAATTGTTGTGGAGTAAATGGCAGTCGAATTTCTGTAGATGTACTCGATCGTGTTTCCTCGCGTGTTACTTTAAACTTGTCGTTGTTCGTTACGAAAATGGCGAGTTACACGGACCGTCAGTATTCTTACGGCAATTCCGCACGTCCTCGTGCAGATGACAAGAAGTGAACTTTCCAACGACTCTGATGCGGAAGAACTTTATTGAGGGCAAGTAACAAAATCATTTCGGATTGTCAAAGATGGATGCAACAATTGAGAGAGAGTGCAGTGCTTTGGGTGGCCTCTTTCAACAGATCATCACTGACATGAAGGTAAGTAATACTGCGTTCGTAACGTTCGATATTTGGATTCGGATTATTCGACCGCGTTTTTCCTGTTCATTGTTTTTTGTAATGTTTCTGTACCGTTGCACAATTTACGATGCAGGCGAAGGCGCGATGTCGATGCTGTCTCTTCAAGTGCTATACTTTGTAAATACTATGAAATCAGTCCATACGATCGTAGGAAATAATATGCTTCTTTCGGTCCTTCTTATTAGACTATTTGCGAACGTTGCGGTGTTCTGGTTTGAAGAGCTATTCTCCGAAACTGTTGAGATATTTAATGCGACAGAATGAGGACAGACGCTAATTTACACATGTTCAGAGTGCTTTGAAGTATTGTTCAATCATTGTTAATGACAACTAGAGCCGAGTCAATTTTGCTAAAAATGTATTCGAATTTTGAAATGAAATAAAATAACTTTTCGAATATAATATGAAAATTATAAAAACATAACAAACATTTCACTTGAACTGTTTTGGATATTATAAATATTTTAAATATTATGTTGATTGAAATAGAACAAGATAAACATAAGGAAAAATGATGTTTTGATAATTTCGTTTGCACAATCAATGATTTGAAGCTTAATTTAAAGTTTCATTTGCTCAGATTTAATGTGCAAATTTTTATTTATTTTCCTTTATTTAGTATTAAGCTCATCATTTTTTCTATGCCTTCTAATATCATATTAATGTACATTCATAGCCAATGTTGGGAAAACATCTAATCATAAAACATAAGTAGGCGTATACGATTGCATTATCTACATTTAACATGCATTGTTGTTCAGCGATAATATAACAAAAGTGAAACATATCTAATTGTAAGTTGATTAAAAATATGTAAGCATCTGTTACAGAATTTTTTGTTTTTAGAACGGTGCACCATTATGGGAAGATTTAATTTCGAAAGCAACAAAATTACATTCCTGCTTGAGGTAATATAATTAGTTTCATTTGTAGCATTGATCATTATTTAATTCTCAGTATATTATAACAACAAAATAATTTTCATTGCATTTTCGTTTATTTTAGGGCTGCTATTTTAGCTGTTTCTGCATATCTTGAAACCTTTCAAAAAATTGCTGATGCTGCAACTAATGCAAGAGGTAAATCAATCATAACTATGTGTATTGTATTACATATGGATCTTATCCATTCTTTTAGTCCTATATTTTACCTTGTATTAATGTCATTATTTAATGAAATAAATAATATATTTAAGGTGCAACGAAAGAAATTGGAACTGCTTTAACTAGAATATGTCTTAGACATAAAGCTGTGGAAACACGTATGAAATCCTTTACCAGGTAATTATCTCTCAGCGTTTTGTATTTAATTTAAGTACACAATGTACTTAATTGCATTTGCTCTTGGTTCTAGTGCTATTATGGACTGTTTGGTGTTGCCCCTTCAAGAAAAATTAGAAGATTGGAAAAAGTCTTTAATCAATTTAGACAAGGAACATGCCAAAGGTTAGTAAAAGACACTATTGCAATAATTTGAATATAAACTTCATGAAATTGTAATGTTCTCCTATTGTGTATTTGTTGCAGAATATAAGAAAGCAAGAGCAGAATTGAAGAAGCGTTCTACCGATACATTACGGTTACAAAAGAAAAAGGCGCGCAAGGGCCAACACTTGCACGGTCAAGGACAACCCCAAAGCCATGGTACTTTGTCGGGTGACGTTGAATTCAACCGAATGCTAGAATCATCTGCTGCAGTTGTCCAAGAAAAACGCCTGAGCTTAGAAGAAACAGAACGAAGAGCCGTTCGCGCGGCTTTGCTCGAGGAAAGAGGCAGATTTTGTCTTCTCGCAAGATTCCTGAAACCAGTACTCGTTAGTAAAGTTGGCTACACTTAGTAAGAAATTAACAGTTTCATTTCTCAGTAATGCCTGCAATAACGTCTACAAAAATCCGTAGGACGAGGAAATTGCTATGCTAATGGAACTGACACACCTTCAAGAAGTTTCCGATCAGTTGCAACGACACGCTGCCTCGCCGCATCACCTACCGCCTGCATCGGAACAGGTGATAACAGATATAAAAGGTTGTGACGTTACACAATGGTCGCTGGCTACGCCTCCTTCCAGTCCTTCTTTGTCTCTTGGATCAAGGAAAAGTTCAATGTGTTCGATCAGCTCTCTGACCAGCAGTAGCAGTGGTTCTTGCAAAAGTCACCCGAGTCCATCTGGACATCCTTGGCATAGATCACTCTCTCAGGTGAACAATTTTGGAAGCATACAAAAAAAAGAAAAAACAATATTACATTCTCTTTCTCCATGCTAATTCATTGATCTAAGAATGTTAACCTTTACGATGCATGGCATATTAGTTTCACTGTTTACGCACCACCTATATACATATACCATGTAAGTAGCTGCTGGTAGATTATAGCATGAGCGCCGTTTGGCATCTGCTTAGTGTATGTGGTAGTCGATGTTGTACTCGTTGTAGTCTGTCGGTGTCAGGCCCTCCAGCATCAGTGGTATGATGACGCTGCGCCACTTGGCAAACGGTAGTTCCCGTGACTCTGGCTTCACTTCACAGGATACATTATATACACAACCAATCTCCGAGCATCAGGTAAGGTTGCTAGAAATTAGAAAAGCCTGCTAGCGTTTCACGGTTTCCTTTTCTCTTCACTTTCAACGCTAAATAAAGTTCTACGTGTGTATCTTTCAACGAGCAAAGATTTCTGTTTCATTGTTGAAGATAACTGTGTTGTCGTAGGTATCAAATGTGTCTTCTCAAAATAATCAAAATACTGGTTGTACAACAACGAGACCTGTAACCACTGCTACTTGGCCTGACTTGCAGGAAACATCAGTTCAGTACGATAGGCAAAATCAGAACTCGGTCAATGAACGGCCGCATACGATTTCTTCCGGTAAAAAGAAAACATTAAGATTTTTGTATATCTCTTCTTTTTTTTTTCTTTTATGAAACGAATAATTTTCTAATTACTGTTGTTATTTGTTGCTACAGCTTATGAAAAAGGACATCAGAGACCAGCTCTCAGCGTTTACACATTCCAAGCTCCAGACAGTAGTGGCTGTTGCCATAGTCAACCAGCTTCTCCAGTTTCTTCTTCCTCTTCATGTTCTTCCTCAAATCAGCAAGCATCTAGAGTACAATTGCGTAGGAATAATGGTAGTAATCGTCCTCCTATACCAAACAGATGTTCTAGTTTAGAGCGGCCAACAGTTCCAGTAAAAAATGAGTCTCCCGGAAGTCCTCGAGGTAAACCGAAACTACCGCTTCCAGCCCATTTAGCAAAAGGTACTTAACGTTTTTTCATCAATTATTAGGTTGAGCTAAAAATAATTTTCATTTTCCAAATTTAACTTGGCGCAGAACACTTTTAATTCCCATCCTCAATTATCGTTAGTCAATAATTGAGATTTTGTTCTCATTATTATTGCAATGCCTGCAGCAAAAGTTATTTATAGTTCGAACTAATATATTATGTAAAATGTTATTTAAAACACTGTGTAACTGTGAGATACATTGCAGAATTAGTAACGCATCAGCTTCAGCAACCAATGTACGTGAACATGCACGAATTAGCAAATCTAGCAGCAACTCGTGCTCAAGAGATGCAACTGCCTCTTCCTCCACCTCCCGCGTCGCTGACTGCATCAGGAACAGAGAAGGTATGTTTTCGGATATCTCGGATAATATAGTTCCAATTTATAATGTATGATTTATATCGATCAACGTATTCAGACTGAAGTTACGGAAAAAGATGGTGGAAGTCAAACGTCAGAATCTAGTGCGGAATCTAGTAGTGGCTATGGTAGTCAGACTACTATACCGCATTCTCATTCGCTTCAGAATCAAAATGAGAATGCTTGGAACGTACCTGGTGCTGCCTCTACTTTAACGGTTCGCAGAGGATCAGTGCAGCAAGCGAGCAAACCTCTTCCTCCTACGAGGCGCACGTCTACTGTCATAACTGCCACGTTTAGTACTCCCGTGTCGGGCTCTAACGACGAACGTAGTGATAATCCTTGCGACGAGGCTGAAAATCTTCCGCCACCACCAGCGTTCTTGTTGGAGGGTTCTTCGCCTACAGCCAGTCCTACTCCTCAACGGTAGGAGATAACCTGTTCTAGAAATACAAATTTAACGCAACGATTTGATGAAATATATATTTAATATTGTAGATCGGTCTCAGTGTCAGAAACCGTAAGGACCCTCACCGAGTTGCGTCACACTCCTGCTAGCCCTTCTCTTCTACGGAAGGCTACGAGTCAGACACAGTCCCACAACAACCAGTCGGCGGGATCGTTGCAACACAATGCCGTGTTACAAGTCACTCGGTCTTCCGTCGAACGTTCGTGTACAACGATTCGTTCAGCTTCTCAAGAACGTGGCTCGACAGCTACCACACAAATGGCTGCGATCAACCCGGGTGTAAATATTCAAGGACAAGGTCCGGGTGGAGTAGGTCAAAGCTTCATGGCAGTACTTAGTGCCAAGCTTATTAACAGTACAACAGGTAATAATGCTGCGGGTGGTAACAATACCAGTAGCAGTCCGAAGTCTTCGAGGAAGCACTCTATCGATCAGCAAATAACGAAAAACACGAAAACGGCGACCGGTTTCCTCGAGACTTTGAACGCTAAGCTAGCGCAGCAACAACAGAACATACAGGGGAATATATCGAGTAAGTCGGCAAGCGTGAGACGTATTATGGGTAATCGGGTACCTATAATAGATCCTCTGCAAGTCAGGGACTCTCTGATGGATCAGATACGAAGGGGGACCTCTTTGAGGAAAACTAGCGGACCCATCAACGATCGTTCGGCACCTAAAATCTATTGAATACTGTAATAATGATGTTCACGTAAGTTCCTCTATTATCTACGATGCATTTCATTTGCATTCACGATTGCTACAACAATCGTTGGTTATCGGATACGACAAACGTATCTGCGTCGTTAAGCATAACGACATTTTGTCACTTGTTGATCGTTTGTGTATGTACATTGACGAATGTACATTCGATAATTCCGATCAATGTGGGTCGACTTCTTTGCACTTGAGCGCATCAACATCGAAAGTAAGAGAGCAAAGTGAATTGTTTTACGTGAATCCTTTATACCATCATTATTAATTTGATCGAAAATTGTGTAGAAGAGGCAGGCTCTATATTAAATCCATCCTTGACATACAATACTTTAGTGCGTATTATAATATATATGAAATCGGATGCGAGAATGAAACGATTTATCTTAATTACTCGACTAGAGTCTGATCTAATTACATTGTAGTATTTGATAATTAATAAGATCCAAGTAATATATGTATATTTATAAAGTGTATTAAAGTAGCACGTATTAATATATATTATTTCAGCTCTACTTGGTTCGAGTTGATGTATAATTGTACTAATGCCCGATGCTTGCCCTTATTGAGGTGAGGCCGACTGATTTAATACCATAGTAATGATTTAACGCGTTATATTTTAATAGTCGCAAAGAAAAAGCAAAATTAAAAATACAACATTTGCGTATAGTTTAATATAGAGCTGGTGTCTTGACATACATGTGTATATCGTTATCTTGCATATAGCTGTACTATTTTGTTTCCTGCATTACCAGTCTTTCATTTTCGTACGAAAAGCGCACAATCGCATTTCTCCTTGTTTCGTGCAGTCTTTGTTTTTCGTGTATTCCCAGTGAAAGTTTCTAATAGCGTTTCAGCAGACCATGACACTGTCATCATTGGAACGGCAGGATTAATTAAACATAAACGAAATGATTATTACTGCCCAGGCGGAACGTAACTTTAGAATTAATTTTTATATCAGTCGCATTATTCCATAGACATTTATTTCGAACACTTGTACACCGATGTAATATTGTACAACATTACAGTATTATCATTTGATCAGTATTCCCTTCTTTCTACAATAACTACTAAGCAACTTTTATATGCATCGATGCTTTTTTTTTTGCTATAGATTTTATATTTAATAAATTTAAAGTATTTCACTGGGGGAAAATATACTTGGAATACATATCAAAACTTTTGTATCGCTGACTTCTTTGAATATTCGTATAATGTGTATGATACTATTTTATAATAATTAGTAGGTACTATCTGCAGTTACAATACTTCGAAACGAGATGCATTTATTGAACGCATTTACTGCCAACGACTGATTACTGTTGCCGCTATATTAGGCGAACGATATTTGTCCCAGTACTTTGTGTGTTCTGCCTGGGCGACGCTGTTCCAAATATCAGATAAATGATAACATAAAAATTTGTATGTGTGTGTTTGGGGAACGGCGAATATTAACAAAGTTATGCGAAAATAACGATCCTATTGTAACAAAGTATTATTAAGTGTTTTTTGTTTTAAGTTAATTGATCGCGACGGAATTCCAGTATCTCTATGCATAGAAATATTATTTATTCATGCGGAGGATGTATTGCACCTTCAAGATACCTGTTAGAATGATTTACTATCGAAATCTCGTGCGGCGCCGACTGGACTGATGAAAATGTTACTGCCAACACTTTATAAATGTTCAACGTGTTCCTTTCTCATTCCTGAAAGACGCGCGATTAGGTTTTACGTTCATTTAGCGGAGCGTCGCGTCGTGCCGAATAGTCTCTAGCAAACAATAAATAGTCTCTATTTATTTCGAGCAAGCATTTCACCGTGTACAACGTAAACGAATAGTAATATACTTCCAGAAACGATTGCGATTTGATATTTAATGCTGAAAGAAGAAGATATATATACACATAATAAATACACGTGCGCGTACGCGCGCACACACACACACACGAACACACGTACACATAAATGTTCATGATAGATAGAAAAGATTAATGAAAAAAAAAGTTATTCTCGAACGTTATCAATATTGCTGCGTAGCTACAAAATATACAATGAATTCAGATCAGCATTAAATGACAAAACACTTAGCATAAACGATAGATAAAGAAATGAAAAATTGAAAGCCGTAATAATTAAATAAATAACCGTAAATTCATTGTAATAAAATAATATTTAATGTAGTACAGTTCGAAGGGTGATTGTTAATTTGTAATAATTATTTCAGTAGCGATCAGATACAAAGATAATAAATAAAAAGTGCAACAAAAATGTGTTATATTCACTTTCTTGTGTATTCATTCTTTTCCTAATTTGTTTCTTTCTTGCCCTCCCTCTCTCTCTCGCTCTTGCACACAAAAAAGCGAGTCAATTGGTTACATCGAAAGTGTGTATAATTTATTAACCATTGTTTATTGACTTGATAAAAAATAAAATGATTCATCCTCGATGTCACAATTCGTTTGCGACGAGGATGATAACTAGTTCTTTTTTTATACTTCTATACGTGATAACTTATCCTATCATTAATATTATTGTATATAATTTACACGTCTACAGATAAAAAAAAGGGTACACAAAGAAGTCGTGTATACAGAAGTACAATATTTTTGGGAGACACTGTATAATCTGCGCGATGCTTGCGAATAGGGTATCTTCATGATCGAGATTTACAAATGAGTGAGGTCTACGATCTAGATCTAGTGTTCAGCGTTATGTATAGACTGCGGATGTTTATATATTTATATATATTGGCAAAACTTGCTATAATTTCTATGATGTTTTTACCAAAAGAAATCTTCTATTTGGTAGACCAAACTTCTCCCGTATTCTGATTTTTTTTTGTAAAACAGCTCATGAAAATGCTTAAATAAAAACTATGCGTTTCGTTCAATCACCGGCTGGCCGATTCTCCTCCGGATTTGAACACGATGACCTTCGTGCTTCTGCAATTTCGGGGGGCACACCGGTCACTATTGGCAATCCGTATACGTTAAACGCATTGTTCAGTGTCTGTCTGTGATCTTCGAATTGAAGGAAATTGTACTCCTTGTTTACGATCAATGCAAAAGTTCCAGCTGCAAGAGAATATATCATTTAGGAAGAATATTCTATCGTATTATACCATACATTGCGTCAGTAGCGTGTTCATTGTATGTATGTAGATATAAATAATGTCTTCTCCCAATTATTAGATGAAAAGTCGTTAGAGGAAGCGATGAAAAGATTGAACTACGTACGGGAATCTATCGGAGAACAAGAGCAACTCGGATCTAAAGCAAACTTGACGGTGGCACGAAGACGTTGTACTTCTCGGTACGCATTTAGATCCAATAACAGCCGGGCTTTGCGCAATCGCCTGATTGCTACTTTAACCGCGGCATTCGCTGAGCAATAAACATCGCTAATGTTCGACGGCAACTTGTCGATGCACGTAGGACAAGACTGGCCCGCTCTGGTCAACGCTAGAACGTAATGCAGAAAACATCAACAGATGTATCTGAACAATAATAATTACTGGGCTGTAGATCTTTATGCATTTTCACTTGACTTTTCCTACAAGCAATTGTCCGGTTGACAAAATTTTGTTTGTCTCTCATTCTGGAAGTGGCATAAAGATCTTCGTTTCAATAAATCACTGTAAAATATATTCGCTTACGTGTGACATTCACGTCGCTGTTAGTTGTATATATTGTCTGGTGGTCGAGTTCCTCCTAAGAATGAAAGAATGTTGAACATGTTGACATTCAACAATGTTGAAAATTCTTTAAATAGCTTGTTCATATACCTGTGAAATATCGTCGCTCTCCACCGGAGACATCAGCGAAAAATGGGACAAACCGTTCGTACTACTGGTAGTTTCCGGTTTATAGTCGACTGCGTCTGGTTTCATGTAAACCGGAACTAGTCCTTCCACTCCCTCTGGAGTCTCCAATTCGTGACTGACAACAACGAAAGACGGATTTCCTGGTATCGTCGAGTCCTCGATTTCTTTCGCGGGAATCGTGGATGGATTTTCTATGTTGCTCGAAATGCCCGCGTTAGGATCTACGTTGTCAAAATTAAAATTGCGATTTCCCTCCGGCTCGTCCGGGGTTAAACCACTGCCAGATTCGACCTGCGGAACTAACAGAATTTTGTCACGTTTAGATGTAAGACAGTGTTAATATTCAGTTTCTCTTACTCACTGTTTGAGTGGTTTAGAACGGTGTTATCGCTGGTTGTCCGTACACGCGTTATAGCGTCCATAGTGTCCTCACCGATCTTTGGATCCGACTTTTCTACGAATGGCACGTCATCGATTATGGGTCGCACATCAGCGATCGATTCCTTCTCGATATTATCCCCGAGCTCCTCGTCTCTGGTTGCTACATCGTCGTGAAGTATGTTCACCAAACTTGGTCTTTTCGAGGCCTTCCTGTCAGCCTCGCTGATTCTATTGATCACCTTATCCCTGCTGTTCGGAACTTCCATCGCCAAGTTCTTCGCCGACTTTTCCACCGGTTTGTCTTTGAGATTGTCTTCTGACTCTTGAGAATTCTTTACCAGCAATTTCACTTCCGGTATCACGCTCGGAGTTGATTGCTCTTCGACAGGATCCGCGCTGCTACAAGTCGGGGCGAAATTGTAGCTCTGAAAATATTATATCTCGGTCAGTTTCACGGGAGAACAATGTCAACAACGGATACGCTTCCCGCTCGAACTTACACTGGATATCGTCAGTTCTGGCTGATAGTAATCGTAAAGTTTCACGTTCGCTGGCTCGAGACGATCGACCACGGTCTCCCTCATCACCGTGAACGAGATGCAAGTTTTCTGTCCAGTTAGCTTGTCGAAGTAAATGGAGACGACATCGTGCTCCACTTCGAAACGCTTCACTTCTGCGATCAACATTTTAATAGAGATTGCAATCGTCGGAACGGCCTACCCTGAGATCGTCGACAACTCATTTCACCGACACTGTTTTCATCGGCACGATTTGTGGAGAGTATGTTGTCATCGACATGGTCAGATAGCCGACAAATATTTTCATCTACACGGTTTGGCCGACACTGTGTTTTCATTGACACTGTCAAATCGTCAACAAATGTTTTCATCGACAGTCTATATTTAGCGACAGAATTAAGTTCATTCGTTCCACTGACATGATCCGTTGCATTTCAAATTACATAAGTCTTGGCTCAAAAAATGTTCAACTTATAATCCTCATACAGGGTGTGGGCTTGGGGGTCGACGCCCCTCCACTGCCGGGAAAGTAAGGGTTCAACTTGAAAAATACTGTCTACGCTCGGTGGTCTGCCATGGAAAATGTCATATTTTTTAGGCCATTATCTAGATCTAGAATATGGAATCGAAAAAATAATAAGAATAGGTCTGGGTCAGATTTGAAATTGTGGCTGTCGATAAAGTACGCATGATATAGCAAAGGTACAAATTGGGAAGTATAATAACAATGTCTTGAGTAGCTATCAGTTCGTGGAAACGAATGAACTGAAACCCGTTGGTAAATACGGACAGTCGATGAAAGCGTTTGTTGACGATTTGACCGTGTCAATGAAAACATAGTGTCGGTCAAACCGTGCAGATGAAAATATTTGTCGGCTGTCTGACCATGTCGATGAAAACATACTGTCCACGAAAGTTAATGTCGGTTAAATCGTGTCGATGAAAACGGTGTCGGTGAAATGAGTTGTCGACGATCTCAGGGTAACCCGGTCAGAACATCCGGGACACAATTCGGCGATCAAGCAAGCCTGCAAACTGAACTCGACTTACTCGACGATGGTTTCTCCAGCAACGAATACAAGCTCGTTCGATCCGGCCCGTAGCCGCTGATCATTCCAACTTCGGCCAAAGCCATGTTACTTTCCTCGTCCGCTATCTTGTAGCGGGCGCAAACTGTGATTTCCTGTACCGAACATTCGTTCTCGGACGATTCAGAATGAGCAGTTACCAAAAGATCGAACGCGTCGGAACCGGTGGCGTGCGCCACGTTGTATTTGATGTTGCTCTACAGAAGAGAATCGAGACAAGAAAATGTTTAAACATATCATTTCTCCCTATGAGAGTACTTTTCAAAGGCGGAGACAATGGGGAAAGCATCGTCTCACCTGTATCAACACACAGCCTTCCCCCTCCGCGAAGATTTCGACGATAGTCGGCAGAACGGGTAGTTTAATTCGCGTGAGGACCATGCGATTGTCTTTGTGCGTTCTGTAGACGTGGTCGACTTCCGACGCTGTCACCAGGACAGAGAGATCGGTATTGTCGTTGCTCGTAGCCGCGGCGTATTTCGTTAGTGCTTCCAGGGCGAGGATAGTGTCCTGCGTGGACGAGAATCCACCTTCGGCGTTCCGTTGCTTCGACATCCAACGAACAGCTTTCCACACGTGTTCCATATTCTCTTCGCCTAATTTCATCAGCGTGAGCACGGCGTACGCCGTTATTTCGATGCTGAGGCTTAAAGAGGGTTTCGTTTTCTCCTCCCACCAAAGCAGATCCTAAAACATATGAAATGAGTTAGCTATCTTTGCGGGCTAGCAGTCCATTTCAACCCTCGTATGGCGGATGCTTTATCCTTCTACTTGCAACCCTGGGTCGAAGAAGACCCCCAGTCCCGCCATTCGAGGGTTAAGGGTAATTTATCCTTCGTTATCGAAGTTCCCAGGTTACTGTCACGAGGTGTGCGATGACCCGAAAATATCGGTTGGGGTTAGGGTCGAGAATTTGATTCGAGATCGGGACCTGTCCTCAACCCCGATGTCCACTTCCCGACCTTTCCCGAATCATCGGGTTCTCGCACACCTCTAGCAACCACGGTGTACAGGGTGTAACAAAATTTAGTGTCATGGTTTTGGCAGACGGTTGTACTCCTTCGGATCGGCGGAGATTTGTTAAAAGAAATTGCCGCAAAATTGACTTTGACCTTGCAATTCAAGGTCAACATTTTTTATGCTTGTATCGCATTCTACTCGCCGTGGGGACCAAACTTGTCCAAGGAACCGTAGGTCGCAACTCAACTGTTCTCTTCTAAAACAATGTTAACCCTTTGCACTCTCGGCGCTAGTTTCAATCTAAATTTTTCTTCCGTCTTACAATATTTTCATTTTATTCATACGAAACTGATCTGATTTCTACGTGTAATATTTAAATGTTTAGTAATCTATTGAATTCAAATTTTGTAATGTAACAAATATTTTGTAATATTTTTTGTAATTTCTTTGAAATAATGCCACAACAATTTCTAGCGGTGATTCAGAGTCACCACTCGAGTGCAAAGGGTTAAATATTTTAACGTCGTCTTCCGGTCCTCGGGTTTCTCATTCTTTGCCATAGAGTAGAACCGTCAAGGTTTATCGCTCTTAATAGTCGTGCTTGATCACCGGCTTCGATATGGCCGCCATTATTTCGTAAACAGAACGGATGTAAACAAATAGAGGACAGTAAACATGATAACTTTCAGACAACCACTGCCAATAATCACAATCTTTTCTGCTCTCTTGCGTAGTGAGTGTTAGACGTCAGGTATGCAAAGGAGAGGAAGAAATTATAACGTGCGTCGGATGCTTCATGCTATTGATGAAGCATTTGGAAATTATACCTTTAGCACGCAAACTATGCAGCAATTGAAATCACGAATCGAAGACGCTTTTCACCGTGTGCAGGTTACACCGAACATTTACGAAATAGTTCGCAAACATTTGGAAGAAAGACTAAGGATCTGTTTCCGTAATAATGGTGGCCATATCGAAGCCGGTGATCAAACACGACTACTATGAGCGATAAACCTTGATGGTTCTATTCTATGGCAAAGAACGAGAAACCCGAGGAACGGGAGACAAAAATATTTAACATTTACTATTAAATATTTAATATTTCAGTTGAAATATTTAACATTGTTCTATAAGAGAACGGTTGAGTTGCGACCTACGGTTCGTTCGACAAGTTTGGTCCCCGATGGCGAGTAGAATGCGATACAAGCATACAAAAATTTGACCTTGCAAGTCAATTTTGCGGCAAGTGTACAACCATCTGCCAAAACCATGACACTAAATTTTGTTACACCCTGTAGAACGCGTATTCGTTCGTACATTGTGTCGCGTGGCACGTTCCATCAGCGTCTTCACCCAGTAGCCTGCTTTCGGATGTTCCAGCAGTGTGAACGCATACGTAGACAGAGCGACGGTGTATAAACCCTCGTCTTTGTTCTTTAATCCATTCTCGAGGCAATTCACGGCTTTGTGGAGGAACGATCTTTGCGAGAATATTTCAGATTCGATAAAAGTGATTAGAATGTAGGCGGTCAGCGCTGTCGACGAACTGTCGTCCTCGAGGCCACCCTATGATAGTAGCACACGTTAGTTCAAATTCCTGTTGATTACTTGAAGCTTCTATCGGACGGTCGAACCTTCATCGCTTTGTGGAAGACCGTGCCCACCACGGGGAAGCAGCCGTTCTCCAGTTGCTTCATTAAGATCCATCGCGCAGATAACGACATCGCATGTTCGTCGATGTCGATCAGATATCGAGCTTGAGCGAACGACTTCAACACGAACGCGGTTAGCCATATGGATCCTTCGTCTTCCGTGTATTGCGCTCCGAACGCTGAATAGGAGCCGTCAGGGTGTCTATAGGTCAACTCTCGCTGGTATCCTTTATCATACAATTAAACATACTTTCAAATAACAACAATCTTAAATCGTCAATTAACTTCGAGGCTTACGATGCATTTAAGGCATTGTTGACCGGATATGTTAATTGTCGTCTTCCAGATATCAACTGCTAGTTTTCATTCCTGGGGTATCGCCGACTTCAAATAGTATCTTTTATATCTGGATTTTTATGATTCTGGTAAACATATCTTGCGTTATGTGTTCCGATCAACAATGTGTCCCATGTCTTTCGTTGTTTGCGAATATTTTTAGTCAAATAAGTGAAACTTTTCATGCATCGCCAGGGACACTTCACTCGGCCAGTCGATGGTCGAGAGATTTTTACCTTTCTCCATGTTCTTGATCGCTCTCGCTCGTAGCTCGGGGTTCTCGCTGCCAACGGCTTCCAAATATTTCACCACGTGAATATTCGGAACGAAGAGAATCATATTCTGTTCGCCACAGCCCATCGGCAGCTGCACGAGCTTGTCCAAATTTTCGAGGGCAGGCCCCAAAATATGCCCTATCAGGCTCACGTACGCCCTATCGCTGTCCGGCACAACGTCCTCCGGCAATAGTAAATCCCATACAATCGTCGAATCGTCACTGAACTCCTTCGGGCAGATGAATGACGACCTTGTCACCTCTACGGGGTAACCTTCCGGTAGAACGAGAATTGGCTTCACGATGGCGTCTCTTAAAAATAAAAACGAATATAATATTAATAATAATACTGGTACATTGCGGACATTATCGTATACAAATATAAAGTTAAGAAATATCACTATTATAAACATACCATCTTCATAGCGCTTTACTTACCCGCGTTTACTCCGAAGATGCTTAAAGATCAGTAATTTAAGACTTTTTAATGAATTGCTCATGTTAACCAATAAGTTATAATTTCTTTCAAGATTATTGTTCAATTTACTGGCGCGAACGCGTCGCGCACACGCTGTCAATTAATATTTTCTGAACCTTCTCGTATATTAAGGGAACCAAATACTTTTCGTGAATGGTTTCTTTACCAGAAATGTCAGTAGAATGCATTCCTGTATAGTAAATTCCTGCTAGATAAAGGATCTTTTACATAAATACAAAAATAGAGCGTACAAAGTACCCGCGTCGGCACATTTTCAAACTTTAACAACCGTTTACAACTATTAGGAAGTACATAAAAATATAATTGACTATATGAATATGTAAAGAAGAGTCCCCTCTATCTCTTGACTCAAATTTGAACTTTCTCGCGTGTTTAGTTTTTGCGTAACACGTCATTTTTTTTATCAAAATCGTGCATTTTTACAAAAACCAATATTTTTCGAAAACGTTGCGTGATGGAGCAATTCTGCTTTCAGATTTGGTTTTAGGATGACACAAGTGTATAAGAATCACCCAACAGGTATTGCAAACTCGAAAAAATGTTATTGCTCAAAGGTAAAGCGATAAGAACAGTTACCGCGTAAAGATCAAGGTGTCCGGCCCGCATGGTTCAACGAAATCGGAATCTACCGATGCGGATACTGTGATGTTGACTTCTCCGATAACTCGGGGCCTCAGAATGTACTCGTGGACGACACTGTCTCGCGGATTCACGCAAAACGAAGCTGTGGGATGCGACAGATGTAGGTCGAGCCCCGGCGCTTCTTCCAACTTAATTTTCACCTAGGAAATATTGCATGCTTTTATATGTTCGGCGATCACTTTCGTTAACAAGCTTGAGATTGATTTGATCCGGCTTGATCGAACTCACGGGTAGCCGATGTTGCATGTAATTGAAGAGCGACACCTTCATGTGCAACATCTCCCCGCGTTTCACGCTGTACGGCAGGGTATAGTCGAGGAAGAATGGTTGGAACGCCGTTATAGTGGTTGGCGGTGCTATCCCGAGACCGTGTCTGAACGAGATGCAGGTTGTATAGCCGATCCAGTCGGTGATGGTGTGCGGTAGAGTGCGTTCTATCGTAACTTTGCCTTCCTCTCTACGAAAGTGAGTGTAATCGGATAATGTCGAATCGAATTGAATAAAATAGCATACTTAAGATAAGTTAAACCATACCCGGTGGGTACCAGTTCCCACAGCCATGTCTCAGGAAAATACGACCTCAGCGTAGCAGTCTGATCGGTCAGGTCTTCGAAGTAATAGGGGTCCACTTCGGAAATACCTACCGAGATATCGTGAGCCTTGTAATTTGTCAACGGGACCGCGGTGGGTTGCATTGTTTTCAGGAAACCTGGAAAAAAGATTCAAAATCAAGAGGTTTCACACGCAGCACCTATCTATAGTAACAACAATATCGTACACTTACCAGGCGATTCCATTGCAGGAGTTCGGCTGTTATGTGTAATCACGTACTTCCCGCACGGTCGCGATATCAACGTCAAATCGCTCATTACAATTACTCCAAAGTCCTATGGGGAAAAAAGAAGATTGCATACGTTAACCGTTAAGGGAACTATTCGGTCCACCGCGTGCCTATTCAAACTTATGCTGATAATCATTTGATTGTGTATCGATGTAACTTTCTGAAACTCTACATAAACTTTTCGTGAATCGCCGACACGGTAAAAGCGAGAAGTCTCCGTATACAGGATGAAAGGCATAGCTTACAAAGAAAGCTTGCATGGCATCCACGTAGTTGGTGGTGGTTGTTGACCCCCGCATCATTTCGAACCACAAGGCGCTAAATTTCTCCACCGACGGTTGCATCGTCATCGTTGCTGTAACATTTGCTGTAGCGCAACGTTCGCGTTCAGGGCTGTTACTTTAACGGGAATTATTTCCAATTAGAAACGTACATTTGCAGTTCGGCGACCAGGACGGCACATGCATCGGCATCGAGTGAAACTTTTTCAGCTCCTCGAACGTTTGGCTGGCGTCGATCAGGCTTTTTTTCGATCCAGCCATGAAGCGGGTCGATTTGTCGACGGCGGAAACGCCGCAGATCGACCCCGGCGTAGCCTCTATGTGGTACTGAGTCGTGGCTCCCGGTACCTGACTACTTGTATGCCAAGCGCTCTTCACCTTGTTCTCGAAACAATGACCAACCTCGATGGTATACGTGGTAGAAACAACTTCTCTGTCGGCTCGCACGTAATAGAGCAACAATTCAGAAACCGGAGCCATGCTCGGCGTAACTTTCACGCTCAATGGGAACCTATTCGCAGAAAGAGTAAATTAAATCAATTCGACGAACCCTCCGCTCCGTTTCGGGGCCAAAGCGATCGACCACAATGAATTTCCTTAACAATTAAGTTGGGAAAAAAGAAATCCATCATCTTTACGTGAACTTCAAGACTTTATTTAACATGTTTCGGATTGTCCGATTTGGGTCAAATATGCACCGTTTTGTTCTGTAATTTGTTGCCATTTTAAAGGTAGCTTCATAAAGCCTCTCTCATAGAAGTCTTGGTCCCTATTGGCGAAAAACTCTAGTGATCGATTTTCACAATCTTCTCTTGATGCCAATTTCTTATCACTGAGGAAGTTTTGCAATGCAAGAAAAACATGGTAATCGCTTGGTGCCAGGTCCGGACTATATGGTAGATGCATCAAAACTTCCCAACCAAGCTCCCGGAGTTTCTGGCGAGTCACTATAGACACGTGTGGCCTGGCGTTGTCCTGATGGAACACAACACCTCTCCTGTTGGCCAATTCTGGCCGTTTCTGGTCAATCGCTAGCTTCAAACGGTCCAGTTGTTGAGAGTAGAGATCCGGATTTATTGTTTGGCCATATGGAAGCAACTCATAATAAATGATTCCTTTCCAGTCCCACCAAATACACAGCAGAACCTTCCGGGCCGTTAGTCCTGGTTTGGCCACCGTTTGAGCTGCTTCAATGCAAGATATAGTCCAGACCTGGTAGCAAGCGATTACCATGTTTTTCTTGCATCGCAAAACTTCCTCAGTGATAAGAAATTGGCATCAAGAGAAGATTGTGAAAATCGATTACTGGAGGCTTTATGAAGCTACCTTTAAAATGGCAACAAATTATAGAAGAAAACGGTGCATATTTGACCCAAATCGGACAATCCGAAACATGTTAAATAAAGTCTTGAAGTTCACGTAAAAGTAATGGATTTCTTTTTCCCCAACCTAATATTAAATAATTGAAGTACGTTTGATTACAAATGATCGGGCACGAGCGTACCTATGCACAATGGTGTTTTGCTCGGTTTTGTTAGTTGAGGTGTTAACGGCGCCCAGTAGATTACGGAACTCGGAATAATCTAATATGGTGTCTCTGCTTGGCTTGTGCTTCACGTGGCCATGTATCAAGAGGTCCCCCTTCGAATTGATCGAATAATGGAACGAAATCGATTCGTTAGTGTTACCGTTCGACGGAGTAGTGTACATCACGTTGAACGAATACTTCTCGCCGCACACGATAGGTTGATTCCCTCGAGCTACTGCCAAGTAACTGTCGGATGGCGAATACCAAGGGACCAAGTTAATGCGTGCAGAAGGTTGAGCCATGAACACCTAACAGATATATTTACTCGATGTAACAATTTGCAACAGGAACACAATGTACAATGTTGTTTAATCCTGCTGTGTTCTTCGGGACCTCGCGTTCTTAACACTAGGTTTACTGAGATTACGAAGATTACTATTGAGATTGCGAAGATCCATCTACGTGGAATTACTCAACATACTTATTTCCTTAGGTATATATTATGTAAGAAATGGCTGAAAACTTGGACACGTTCTTCTTATTTTTATAAAGTCATGTAAATTACTCGCTTTTAATGCTCCGTAATCCTAGTGTTAAGGACGGTGTTATATTTTCGAAAAAGAAGAATGTAAGAACATTGCTATCAACAGAAACTCGTTACGGTTCCGTCAGCACTATTTCAAATATACAGCCGAACCGCAGCAGAATTAATTTGTACCCACCGACCACCGTTTGTCCGGCGAGTAGTATTTCGTGGGATAGTCGACACCGGTGGCGATAAAGTTCAATTCGACAATATTCTTGTGAGGCGGCGGAACGATAAAATCGATGAAACCGTCGACGGATGATCTGAAATTACGGCACTCCACTATGTCCCGCAGCAACTGATCTTTTTCAAACACTTGCAGGCAAAGTTGAATCTTCTCGTTTGGAGCCGGAGTATTGTCATGCCGTAGGACTCGTAGCTAATAAGAAGAAAAAGAAAAACACATAAGTCGAGCGAAACGAATATTTCTGCCATTTTAGAATTTGTTTTAGTTACCGTGCGAATTTAAACGTGAAATATATTGCAAGGAAAATACCTTTCCGTGATAGGGCAAGCCCAGTTTGAAGTATTTCGGTGTGTGAGGGGCAAATTCCAGTATCAAGGCTTGGTTCACGACCACTGTATGACTAATGGTAGTTTCTTCTACGCCAGTCCCGGCCTCCGTGAAATTCGCGATGAGAACGATACTGTTCGAAGCCACCATCCAGACCGAATCTAGACCGAGATCTGATCCAGATAGTACGAAATCGATGCATCCATCCGGCGAGACCAACTGGAAACATTCCTTTTCATTAACCCCTTGCACTACGATTTATTTTACGGTTTCAGTGATTAAAACTTTTTTGTAATTCGAAATTTCCTTTAAAAAGGCGAAAATTTATATCTACTGTATGCCTATATGTTCTCCAATAGCTGTGCATTAACAACGCCAAAATGGAATTTTATTTCAGTTCAACACTAGATTTACGGGACTCGTCAAAATGACGGGTTCTAATATTTTTAATTTAATATTAGTAAGATTCTAAGGATGCATACATAAGAAATTATTTAGCAAATTTACTTCTTTGGGTATATATTATTTTAAAAATATTGCTAAAAATGTGGGTTGCACGTTCTTGTTATTTTTATGAAGTAATGCAAAACAGTCGCTTTTAGTGCTCCGTAAACCTAGTGTTAAAGGAAATTAATAGCACACATATTTATTACAGTCTGTTCAGAATCTTTGTCACGAGTATGACTCGATATTGTAGGGCCCGGTCTTCGTAGATTCGCGATAAGGTAGAGTGACTACATTACCGTCAAAAAATGGTTTCACGTGCCTCAAGTTTTCGTCCTTATATAAGAATATTTTGTCGCTGGTAAAGGGCTCATTCGAAAGAGGAAGGTTCAATCTAGTGCGCGCTGGTCAGCAGCTGCCGAGATTATGCAGATATTTGGTAACATAAGCGTTAGAAGTAGGCCGAAAAATTGACGATGTGCATCTCGTGGAATCCAAGCATTTTTATGCCATTGGATGAGTTTTCTGGATGAAATCGAGAGCAGCGCGCACTAGAAAATATCTCCAGCTACAAATTGAGCTATATTTTCTCTTGATTCTCTGCGAAATAAAAAACTTGAAGCACGTTTCTGGCGTCAGAATTCATAATATCGATAATACAGAGCAAACAATGTGACAAGTTTAGTCACAGACTTAAGACCTGTCGGATCAAGACTAAGACAGATCTTAAGTCTGTCTCTGAATGGAAATTACTAATTAAAAAGTCACGTGACTATCCCGGGCCCTTAAATCTTTCTGAATTTTCTTCCAAACTTATTGGTTGTTCACCTTGGTCTCGTAATTTACTTCCGGTATTAACATCCTCCTCCATTGCGTGGTTGCTTTCAGTCGCAAAGTACCCTTAACAGGTTTACCGTAACTATATCTGTGGAATAATATTCAACGTTAGTTGGTTTGTTCCCGTTCCGAGAAACGACAAACGGAGACATTTCACCTACCGGGAATTGCGAGATAGTTCTTCAAAAATGAAAAATTAACAGTCGAAGAAATCTATACTATTTCGACTAATACAATTTAATAACCCGAGATTACCATTGAAATGCTGAAAATGATTACAGTTACGGTCACACTGGTTAAAAAGCCTACCAACGGGATCCCGGTAGCCGAAGTGTTAATAATCCGGCGTGATCGCGATAATTACTTGGCGCAAATGGTCCAGGTCACATTATCCGCGTCGGCTAAAATGTATCCTGGCGACTTGATCGTGACCTGGAACCTCTGCAGAACGTATTTCGACACTTCGAATTTGGCCGTGTGGATCAGCTGGGGGTGCGACTCTTTCGTTTGTACTTTGATCTTCCACGTTCCCTGTCGCAACCAACGAGAATCATTATTTCAGTTAGATTCGCCGAAATGAACGACCGCGTTCTTTTACCGTGCTTTGTTCCGGCGACAAAGGGAAGAGCAGCTGCGCCATGCCGATTTTCGTATTCACGTCCGTCCATTGCGCCACCCTTATCTCCGACGGGTTTTCGATCCATACTTTCGGAATCTGCAACGAGACCGGAGCGACGTTTTTCAAAAATCTCCGAGAATGATCTCCGAAGCAGATCTCCCGTACCCACCGATTCCTTCCAAGGTTTCAAATTGTGCTTGAGCATAACGATCCTGATGTTCACATCCTGGCCCGGTTTGTACACAGACTTGTCCGTTTCCGCGAAAGTCAGCAAAGAGTTGTGCTGGATCAAACACTTTTCTTCGGCCTCGAAGATGTAATCCAGATCTCGGATTTGTATTCTCAGCCGTAGACGTCCGTTCGTGTATTTCGTTAACGGTACCATCAATTCCAAACATATTTCCGTACCTAAAGCGTTCGAAAGATCAGCACGGTCTAGGGTAAGGGACCGAATCACTTTGGGGCTACCAATTACTGCGTCCAGATCGTTTATACTTATTTTTCAAGCATAATGAATGTGAAAAAGTTGCTTTAAACTTCTTTAAAAATAAGTATAATTAACAACGAAGTAATTGGGTCCCCCTTACCCTATGCAACGCGAATGAAAGAAAACCGGCGGGGTGTAAACTATATTAGTATCTGATACCGACGCGACGATCTTCCCTCTGCAACGATTGCATCAACATAACTGCATTCGTGCAAAAGGATGTCCCTAATTGATAAATTGATACTAAGAAGACAATCTAACCGTGCGTCGATTTAGCTGATTGTTAGACCTACAATTACTTATACGTTTCAAAACATTCTGAAGGACACAATTGCGCTTTATAATGCGTTTGGGAACCAATGAAACTGGTATACCCAGCGCGAACGATTAGGTATCAAGAGGTATCAATCGGGAAATCAAAAATAGGTTTGCTTTTACTTGAATAGGTGTAAAATTTACGGGAGAATAGCGTAGAAAGAGCGTGCAGGCGTTAGGGTAGGAGAGTCGTCGAAACGAGAAATGAAATTTATTAACGATCGTGCAAGTACAATGACGATCCAGTTGTCGGGACCGGCGGCCATTGTACCCTCTAATTATTTTGCGCAGCATGCTTTACCGGTCGCTAAGATATTCAGATACCAAACATATTTGTTCAACGGAGTCGGACCTTGATCGAGTTAAATAGCCAATCTTCGTTATTCGCCCCGTATATAACAATATAAATGGGTTTCCCATGTATTCTAGCGATTGCTTATTTCCCCTCCGGAGAGGGGTCGGCCAATTCAGTTCCCCCACAGGAAGCGACGACAATTTCAATTTACGATTTGTTTAAAGAGCCCGACGCGAGACGAAAGGGCCGACCGGCACCAGAAGGAAAGAAAGAAACCAATTTATGGAAAATAGCACCTCTAAAAACGAAAAAACGCGGCGCTACCATTTCAATCCGCGGTAACCGAAAACCTGTTATTGCATATTCGAGTTACGACTGTGTGTACATATATTATTCGAAACAATTCACGGCTACTTTCACCGATACGATGCCAGATAATCTCAATTATTTCGCGCGAATCTGCTCTCCGAAGCTCTTCAACCTGAAACGACGCTACGACGCGAGTCGCGAATAAAACATCATCGGCAGATTATTTCTGGGAACCGCTTATCGGGCCGATATCGGTGAAACAAGATGTAAAGGACACTTCACATACGCAACAAGAGGTCGGAGGTTTAGATTCAACGGCGAAGATAAAGAAACGGCTACTATTATAATAAACATTCTTGGGAAACCGGTGGCCCCTGTAACGGAAACTTCTGTCGCGCGAGACTTCTCCTATTTGCCGTCGAGACGCCTATTAAAAGTAATAAACACATTGTATTTTGTATCGCTCTCGAGTGGTGTTTAATAGCTTGGCGTGTCTACCTGCTTCCAAAATGGAGGAAGTGGTCGACAACACTTCCGTGTCTTTGACCGACGCGGGGGACAACAGATCGAGGATGACAACAACTGGTGGCGCCCAATTGTGCAGGGAAAGGCACCCATGCTCGGTCTCGCCGGCTAACAACACTTTCGGCATCATAAAAACATATCCCCTGAAAGCAGACGACTCCGTAGAAAATTACCAAAATACAGGCTGCTCTTGTACAGGTGAAAATAAAGAACGATCGATAGACCGCGAAACTCGTTGCATTCGAAAAAATATTTCAACGAAATGTTGAAGTCTGAATACCGTTTTTATCGGTTCGCCGAATCTACTTGTAAAGGAAGTTATATTTCGTTTCGAAAGAGAAACCGATCACTTACCGATCACCCGTTCCTCTCGAGGAATGTAAAAACGCTACCGAACAAACAAGCAACACCAAAAGCACGTGTTTCTCCATCATATATCGTGTACGGTTCGAGATGCTCGCACTGTTTATTCCCGGGGGACCGTGCCCGCGAACATGTTTCACGAACCGTTCAACGATCGGTCCCGGACCAGTTTGATAAACGCAGAGTACAGCTTCCTGTGCAATAAAAGAACGTGACCGATACGCGTAGCTGTACGCTGCACGCAGACTGAAACCACGATGTTCATTCGGTCCCTCTTATTTACCCTCTGAATAAGGAGAAGGGTTACGGCGTTCGACCAATACCGATTAGAACGTGGACAACGCATTAATGCATGCACCACGATCTTTTCTTCTCCGTTGCGACCCTCGGACTATGCACGTATACGCTACTTCACTGGTTTTTTTTGTTTTTGAAAATGTCGTTTCTCGTGATACGACAACTGGGAAATTGTCATACATGTAATTCGTTCATTATTGAATTTTATTACAAATGTACAACCGTAATGAAAAAATAGAAAGAATTATCACTTATATCTAATCGCATTGAACATTTTATGTACAATGTTGAAACTCCTATTCATTACGCACTGGCCCACGAAAGTATTCAAACGCCCTTTAAAACAGTATAAACTTTTTGAAAATCAATTAGCAAATAAAGAAAGGCACTTTCCAAAAATTTTTTAGTCTGTAATGGAAATTTCACATCGAACATCGAAAGATGTGTAAAAAGTGCCATTTTTGTTTTCTCGTGTATTCCAATTCTCCTAATTGCTCAAAAAAGCTGTTTTAAATGGTTTTAAAGGGCGTTTGAATACTTTTGTGGGCCAGTGCATAAAGTATTGCACTTAAAAATGTTACATTAAGGATGAGGCTGCTGTTCTCAGTGCTAGAGCCTGTAACTCGTTAATATCTCTCTCCAACCTAGAAACAAGATAAGTCATTGAGTGTAACATAATTTAGGTTTTTAAAAGGCAGAATGTAACACCACACCTTTCATAATGATCTTTAATAGTGTTGTATGTATTTAAAAAATCTTTAATGCCATCACTGACGCATCGGTAAGAATCATTATGACATCCAATTAAATCCATAACAGACTTCAAAGTATCACAACAAGATTTAAGTGCTTGAATTGTTTCTTCCCATTCTGTGGGTGTTTTAGGAAGAATTATATTATCACAGCGTAGTACATCATAGTCTTGTAAAACGGTATGTAACTTAGATAAAACTTCTTCTACTTTTGTAATATCTTGCGATTCTGTAATTTAAACCATAACAAATTCATTTCTCTAACAGAGTTCTAAAATAGTTCATTTGCACAAATATTTATCAATTGTTACTTACTAATACAGTTTTTTATATCTTCAGTTTGTAAGTCTACTTCATTCTGCAAATTAGTTAAGTAATTGATATCGTTCTCCCTCATTTTTAATGCAAATAATTTCTCTTTGTTGCAATGAAGTTCTTCAGCCATTGACGCTAATTGCGATACGATCAATTTCTCCTTCTCCTGTGTCTTCTGTTTCAATATAATTTCCACCATCAGACTCTGTAAGTATTTGTCGTACAAAAGGTTCATCTCTGTATGCTCCTCATCGAAACATTTATCCAACTGAGGTTGGAACGTTGAAAATCGATCTGCTCTTGTTCTTGTGAGGTCTGTGTTAACGCAGTAGTAAATATTTTACATGTTCCATAGATATATATGATTAAATAATTTAAGCAAAACTTTTTACTATTTGGTAAGACAAAATCTGATGGACTCATCGTTGATCGATGACGAGAAGAAGAAGTTTGAGCACCGACATCTGATACGTTTCCCTTCTGTGGTTCACACACAGAAGCATTCAATAGCCTAAAAATAAGTAACAATTATTACAAAATAAATTAAACAAACTGAAAAATTAATTACACTTACCTTTTAGTTCGACGAATCGCTTTTGGTGGTTCCATGTTACTTTTCTGCATCTTTTATTAACCTTCGCCGGGCGGTTATGACAGGGTCGTTCAAAGTGTTCAAACCAGTGATGAGATGTTGGACCCTTCCGGCACTTTCCCGCCAACAACTCTTCCCCACTACTTTCTCCACAACATACATACATGAGAGTGCTCACGCTCGGGGTTTTATTGTCCCCACATTTCTGCATTATCTTTTTAGCCTGGAACAGAACCTGCATCAACTTTTTAGCCTGGACCAGAACCTGCATCATCTTTTTAGCTTGTATTAGAACTTGCATCATCTTTTAGGCTGGATCAGAGCCTACATAGAAGACCCTCATAGAAGTAGCATCCACTCTGGCATTATTTGGAATCCGCTGCTAATGATACAGGTAAGATGATGCAGGTTCTGGTCGAGGCTAAAAAGATGATGCAGGTTCTGGTCCAGACTAAAAATTAGACTAGGGGGCAGCATTATACCGGGGATTCCTCATTTCCTCTCTGATCTCATCACTGATCTAAGCTGACCTGTAAACAGTAAACATGGGAAGGGGAGACAGAAAAATACATTGGGTGATTGGTCTGCTTGAGGCAAGGGATTTAACCAGGCCTAAACTACAGTTATAGTTTATTCGAAAGTTTGTCGACGTATTGACAAATGATTTTTATGCGTCAATAACATTGGGAGCGTAGTCAATTTCACGTTACGTATTAGTTTCCTAACGAATGGTACAATTAAGGCTTCATAGATGCGAAATCTTAAAAATTTATCGGACAAGAAGGAGGTTAAACTACTTGTTAAACATCCAAACAATACGAAAATCGCATGGGCTGTTGGATAGTAAAAAATGTCTTTCCTACGTGGATCCGCGCATTTTGTCTGGTGCACGACCAGTGTACTTGGAAAAGGTGCGACTGGCACAGTATTCCAGGGTGTCAATAAAAACAATGGGGAACCTGTCGCGGTTAAAACATTTAATCAGCTGAGTCATATGCGTCCCCATGACGTGCAAATGCGAGAATTCGAGGTTCTCAAGAGAGTCAATCACGAGAATATTGTTCAGTTATTAGCAATTGAAGAGGAGCAAGATGGTCGTGGTACTGTGATTGTTATGGAACTTTGTACGGGAGGCAGTCTCTTTAATATCCTAGATGATCCTGAGAATACATTTGGACTCGCAGAAGGCGAGTTCTTGTTAGTTCTAGAACATGTAACCGCTGGGATGAAACACTTGCGCGACAATAATTTAGTACACAGAGACTTAAAACCAGGTATACAAGCCATAATATAAAGCGATAAAAGAAGGATCAGATATTTAAATTTTAGCTTGTAATACTTGCAAACAATGACTAAACAATGCTATAAGTCTTTTAAGTATCAAATTCTTTTTTCATGACCTTGTATAATTAACAGTATAAACTTCAAGTATTGTTTACTTTAGATAATAATTTTATCGTGAATTTGTTTACAGGTAATATAATGAAATTTATTTCTGACGATGGTAGCACGATTTATAAGCTCACTGATTTTGGCGCTGCCAGAGAATTACAAGAAGACCAGCAGTTTGTATCTCTGTATGGTACCGAGGAATACTTGCATCCAGATATATATGAACGGGCTATCCTACGGAAAACTGTAGGAAAAACATTTGGAGCCACGGTAGATCTATGGTCGATAGGTGTAACGTTATATCACGTAGCTACAGGACATTTACCATTTAGACCATTCGGTGGACGTAGGAATAAGGAGACAATGTTTTATATTACCACAGAGAAAGCTACTGGTGTCATATCGGGTGTGCAAACATCAGAAAATGGACCAATCGAATGGAGCAGAGAATTGCCACAAAATTGTCAATTAAGTGCCGAGTTAAAGAAGATTGTTACTCCTTTATTGGCTGGTTTACTGGAGGTTGATCCGCAAAAGATATGGAGTTTCGATCGATTTTTTACAGAAGTTACCGAAACTCTCTCCAGGAAACGTTTGCACGTATTTAACATTCACAAAGGCAACTTGATCAAAGTTTTCTTGCATCCCGAAGAAAAGCTCACAGCGCTACAGATGTATATTCAAGAACAAACCGACATTGCTCCGAATGTTCAGATTCTTCTGTATGGAGACACGCTTTTAACAAGCATTGTTGAAGAATCCACACCTGGGAAAGGGTATCCAGAAACATCCGAAGATAAACCACTGATGTTGTTCTCCAAAGAGAATAATAACGTCACGTTACCAATGGACCCAGAGTTGCCTAAATTCCCAGTTTTTGCAAATCTGGTATCTGTAGAAAATGATGCTAGTCAAGCAAAAGTAGCTTGTTCAATTGGATATGTATGCAAAAGAAGAATTGACAAATTGGTAGTGTGTAGCAAGTTGTCACAGGATGCAATAAAGGCATTTAGTGATTTTGTTTTAACAGAAATTACAAGACTGTTAGAAAAATGTCAACATTTCAAGGACTTTACTAAAGCTGTAGAAGACACGACACTAGCAGTGGAAACATACGAGAGTCTTGTTCGACAGATTTACAAGAAGTTTGGAATCCAAAACAGTTTAGAGTCAAAAAATTGGAAGAAGGAGCTAGATTTAAAGAGTAAGGTGCTTTTAACCGAGTTGGCTCCTGCGGTAGCACAACTTCATCAGAGGTAAAAAATTTATATCTATTATTCGTTAAATTTAAGTAAACCATTCTTCTTAATAAGGTATTTATTATTCTAAATACAGGTATGTAAAAGATGGCAGTTTACGGGCTGGATGGGACGCTAACACTCGCGGACTATGGTGTCCTTGGGCCAATAAAGCAAGTCAAAAAGCAGCAACTTTAGTGGATCGTTTACGAGATGGCTGGCAACATTTATTAAGGGATAGGGCTACTCGTAGCCTCACGTACAATGATGAGCAATTTCATGTATTGGAACGGATCAAGGTATTTTAAATAAAACATTTAAATGCAGCGAAACAGAATTCACAAAATACAACGTATCATCTCATCTTGGAATTTCTTTCTTAGGTAACAGAAACAGGACAAAGAATAAAGAATCTTCTGGAAACGTTTTGTATACCGTCGATGGCGAACAGATCTGAATATGTTGCTGATTGGTACAAAATTGCACAAACCGTTTTCTTACAAACTCAAATATTAGACAAGGACGTAGATAATTACGAGCGTGTATTGCAAGCATACTCGTATCGCTTGTCGCAGGAAAGTAAAGAACCGTATGAAAATGTTCTACATGTGATAGATCCAGGAAAGTTGAAAACCATTGAAAAAAGTAATCAGCCTGCCCAAGAAAGTGCAAAAGTATGTAAAAAGTTATGCGTTACGCAAGAACAAATTGTAATGCTCCTGCACTCAAACGAATTACTTATCGATCAGATTAATTTTTTATCAACACTAGAAGATTCAGAGGACGACTTGGAATAGACATCAATTTAACAATCTCTACTTTAATTTTTAGCATTATTTAATATTTTTACGGGTATGACTGACGTGTACAGTAAAGTTAGGGAATTTATAATAGTAAAAGGTAAACAATGTACAGTATTCTTAAACGAGAATAAGAAGAGAGATTGTACAGTGTAAGAATCATGAATTATTTTCCTTTATTTGACAAGAAAGTTTGATCAAGCCTGCTGTATTATCTGTATATACACGATTTCCCAAAAGTCCCGGAACGGTCGATTATCTCAGAAACAATGCATGTTACAAAAAATGTTTTTAACAAAAGTTTTAAGGTATTAAAGATTCTATTCAACGGTTATAACTGTTTGACCTTGAGTGAACGGATAAAGGTTGCGTGAAATTCAAGACGAATTTTTTTAATAGAACACCCAATTGTTTATTATGCAGTGTTAAAGCTGAGAGCAAGGAGCAACGCTACTTGTTTCTATTTTTTTAATGTAAATTGTCTCAGTTACGAGCATAATATTCCATTAAAAAAATCCATGTTGATTTTTACGTGACCTTTACCAGTTTACAAACAGTTATGAGCGTTCAATAGAACCTTTTGTCTAAAACATGTTTTTTCTAAATGCATTGTTTCCGAGATAATCGATCGTTCTGGAACTTTTAGGGGACCCTGATGTATAAAATGTGTATAGTAGAGTATATTTAATATATAAAACAAAAAATTTATATGTTGCGTGTTTGTTCGTTGCCCAAAAAACTTTCGAACGAAAAAATTTGGGATTATGAAATGTACCTCAGCTCATTATAGCTACGTACCTCCGCTACGTCCTTCTCTTCTCGAGTTACGAGTTAAATATTACCAGAATTTAAGTTCTGGGTGAAATTGGCCAGGAAAACTAGTATTCACATATTTGTAATTTATATATACAATACTAACATGTATATGTATAATCATATCAACTGTACCTATTCAACTTTTGTATTTTCGATACAAAAGACAGTAGATATACCATTGCATTTATATACATAATTACGTTTGTACAGTAAAAAAAAATAGATATATACATATATTAGTTTACCTATATAGAAATTATTATTTATAATGATTAAAAATTTAAATATATATAAATGTTACAGTAATACTTTCTTCATACATTTTTTCATAAATTTTTTTGACGATGAAATACAACGCATACTAATAGGAATTTTTTATATTTTCATAGTACGCTAGTACTTACTTCTAGCTCAATGACCAGATATTTTCATAAATATGTATAATTACGTGTTTTGATCACGAACATCATGGAAAAACGTTTCGTATTTACATTTCATGATTTGTATTTTTTTCTATCAAATTTGTTAATCGTTGTTTACGTTTTTGTTCTTTATGTCGTTCTTGGACATGATGGAAGTGTTTCAACAATTCCGAAAAATCGAACATTGTTTCTAAGGGTTTCGAACTTGGTGCAGCTGTAACTATAGCATTTGTCTTTGGTGGAATTGCTGCTAAACGCTTCTGTAATGTTGCATATGCCTCGCTTTGAGGAAGAATCATGAGCAGACCATAAAGTGCATATACCAGTGCATTGTTCTTTTCTCTTTCAAGAAGTTGTAGTCTTAAATCTGAAATAAATTGATTTTTTCTAGACATAAGATTTTAATTAAAAAACAGTATTTAATACTTGCATGTAAATATTGGTGATTCGATCAGCTGTACGAGTTTATCAATTTCTATGAGGAACTCAACAGTAACTTCTATATTCTCACTATATACGGTTTTAGTTAAGTACTGTTAAATGTATAGTAAATTTTTTCATCGAACATGTTAAGTAAGTAATTCTATACAATAGTAAAGGATACAATGATCTTATAATATTGCATGCATGGCCATAATGCTGCGACAAAAGACACAAAGCGACGGTTGCAACAGGATTGTGGCACCAGGATACGTATAAGCATTTAAATAATTCGCAGCTATCCTGCAATTATGCACGAGGTTTAGAAGACAGTTAAATTGATTAAATTAATAAAAGATAAAAACGAACTTACTACAGAATCCAAGTCTTTAAGTTTATTTCGTAAGTCGAATAATTCCGAGCTTGTCAACAATATAACATTCAAAGTTTGTATCATTGTGCAAGCAAAACTCAGGTTTTGTTCTTCCAGTAGTATTTTTGCCAATGTTTTATAAATATCCTCAGCACTCAATAACACACACAATTCTCGTATGATAAACGCTCCTCTTTCCACCAACAAATTCCTGTCAGTTGAGAAAACTCTTAATAAATTTACTATGAATTTGGTGAAGTATCTGTTTTGCATGTCTGCATTTGAATCCACGGTAGCTGCTTCAGGAGATTTCGAACTGATTATTTCAGCCATTACCACCAGCGTTTGTTGGACTACCTCATCAGAATTGTCGCTCAAGGACTTCATTAAAATCGGGAATAAGTTATCGACGTGATGAAACATTTTGTGCGGAATGTGTATAAACAAATGGTGAATCCATTTCAAAACAGCTACTTTTGTCTGAACCGATATGTAGATTAAATGTTTCGTTAGCACTTCAACAACGCTAGGTAAATCTAATGTTTCTGCTAAAGAGCGATGTCCACTGGTATCTAGAAAAGACAGTAATTCACTTTGCACGGGTTGCGCATCGTTTTCTGATGCGTTATTTAAAACTTGTGCATTTTTCATAGTTATCAATTTCATCAAATTTGCGTTTACTTGAGTAGCAGTTTCTTTAATATTTTTCCTGGTATCTCCGTCGTACGCTAAACAAGGTAGAACAGCTATAAGTATGCCAGACATGTAAGGAAGCATAAGAGGTCCAGATAAGTGTACAAATTCCTTGATCCACGTGATCGCCGTTAATTGTAGCAATTCGTCTGTGCTTTGCGCGTGCGTAATTAATATATTTATCATTCCAGGGAAGTCCACCCTACTCGGATTAGTTTTTATACTACGTAAGAATTCACCAAGGACTGTGTCCGTAACTTTCTTAATTTCTGGTGTTGGATCTTCTAGTATTTTAAACAGACCATCGAGAATCTCCGGTAGAAATATAATAAAATCCATGTTAGGTACAGCATCCAAAACAGACACCCATGCTATTACAAATTGTCTGCCAAATGGGTTTTTGGTACAAATACGTTCCCTTAATAGTGGCATGAATCCAACTAGATCGAACAGACCGCTTTCCGTGACAATATCCTGAAATTATACCTTACTGAAACTTGTTTCCAATATGATTTTTCGTGGTTTAAAAATTATAATTACCTTCATAAGTCTATCGAGTAATTCAGTACCGTTCTTTACATTTTGTTCCGAATCACATGCTAATTTACTAAGTGCTGCGAAAATATCTGTAAATTGTGGTAATACAGCGCCTCTAGCCACTTTTACCACATTATATAAACTTTCGCAGGCATAATATCTTACATATAAATCAGAATCACAGAAACAAGCCAAAATAGGATGAATTAAGTCTTCTATGTATTGACCAGTGTCTTTTCCTAGACCTACTGCTATTGCTGCCAAACCTATTAATCCACCTTTACGGGTATGTGGATTTTGTGAAGTCGCTAAATCTTGACCTAGTACTTTTAAAAGCCGTTTAATCTGAACGGTGTTGTTATGAGCAGCAAACTCTTTGACCATTCTGAAGTGAGACAGAAATATTAATAAAGAAGATCCTGTAATTGACAAAAACCGTATGAGACAGAAATATCAATAAACAACATTCATAACCTTACTTTTCTATTTCCAAAGCAGCCGCTTTCCGTTTCTCGTAAAGCTTATCGTTTAGAGAACGTACACAAGCAGCACTGAGAGGTGCATAATCTCTTTCCGACATCATTTCTTTAATATTATGCTCCGAGTTTAAAAAATGATGTACTAATATTGCAACGCTGGCAAAAGTGACAGCTGATTGATCTCAAATCTCAAATCATCACCTGTTATCAGTAATTTTTAGTGTATGTACAATCCACCGGCATAACAGATGCTATAACCACCTAGCGGTGAGATACGCGAACTAAGAAAGTACCACCAATGATGGCGCCATCTATGGTGGCGACTTTGTGAACTATTTTTCCCTATCCTGGCAACGTGTAAGACAAAGACAGTAATAGTGTGCAACAAGGAGAGATAGAGGTATATTCCTGCCACCTACTTTTCTACGGGACTTCGAATTCCCTGGTAAGTATTAGGCAAATATGATGAATAAGGAGGTATCTGACAAGGACAGACTTATGCGGTCTTAGTGAAAAGAGAAGGACAGATATAGAGGATCTCGATAACTTTGAAAGTTGAAGAGAAAATTAATTAATATCTAGTTAATGGTATATAGAGTGGACATTTAGCTATTTCTAATTAAATCTATAATTAGACAAGAAGGGTCGGACTGTGCGACAAGGACAGATATATAAGGCATATAAGGCATGCGACCAATAATTTCGAAAATAATTAATAACTAATTATTTAGATCTCAAACGTATGCAAAATTATAACAAGAATGTAGCCAAGACTTCAATACAGATTCGTTCATTGTAAAAGTGCAGTAGTGAAGTCTGTCAAGTTAGAAAATTAATTATTTATAGGGGCAATGTCAAATCACATAAAATTATTTTAAGGGTTTCGATAATCGTTAATTAATTCTATCGAAACTGTGATCAAAAACTACATATGAATGTCGCTAAAGGTCTACTTGATGTTATCGAACTGTTAATATTTCTAAATTGTTAACGAAAAGTGTGGTATTAATTAATTTCCCCTTTCATTTGATAGATTTTCGAGAAGCTCTGTGTCTATCCTTCTCTTTCTGCGTGGATTGTATAAGTGCATCCTTGTCGGATACCTCCTTGCTCATCATGTTTGCCTAACAGGTACCAGGAGATTCGGAGTCCCGTGGCAAAGTTGGTGGCATGATTACTTCTCTTTCTGTCTTTGTCGCACAATCTTTCCGTCTTTGTCTTACACATTGCCAGGATAGGGAAAAATAGTTCACAAACTCGCCACCGTAGATGGCGCCACCGTCGCGCGCTTCGTGGCGGCAATGCGTGGTCGTTTCAAATTTCATTGGAGCGTCGATAAGTTATTAATTTTTATTTCTAAAGCGTTTAACGCTAGAAATAATTGATATTCAAATTATTTATATTTTTTCTACGTTACCGATAATGCACCTAGGACATAGGACTTACCTTTTCACCGATTTTTCTTTTAAATGAATTTATCTCACTTACCTTTCATCGAAAAGAAGTCTCGCGCGTGGCGTAATACGAAAGTAAAGGAACCCGTGTGATACGTAAACGCGAAAGATATCATTTATTTGTAATTTATGAGGACAAACAAGTAAATGTACATAGGAGGGACACTTTCAGTAAAACACATTTGCTAAACCGTTGTCATGCTGAACATAAAAAAGAAAAAGAAACTAACCGAAATCTAATCACCAGCCTTGCTGACATATTTGCGTTAGTAATAAGTATATAAGTAACAGTATATAAAGTAATAATAAGTACATAATTATGAGCGGTTCTACGCAATCGTGTTAGAACCACGAGACAGAGACAGAAACAGTGTGCGACAAGGATAGAAAGAGGAGTACTCGTGCCACCAACTTTTCTGCGAGACTTTGAATTCCCTGATACATACTAGGCAAACATGATGCGTAAGGAGGTATCCGACAAGGACAAACTTATGCGAGCTTCGCAGAGAGAAAGGGACAGACATAGATCTTCTCTAAAACATATCAGATCCAAGAGGAAAAACAACACACTTTTCGTTGATAAAAAGAAATTAGATATTGTAACGATTGGAGAACATTCGCATTCTGAAATTAACCTGTGCCAAACGTTAAGTAAAATAAATATTATTAAATTAAACAAATGTAAAGAAACGCCATTACTTTACAGGTACCCCTGACAATTCCGTCGTTACACAAGAGGGGCAAGGAGAGGCGATGAATAACACATGGAGGCATAGATTTTTAAGCATTTTTTTACTAAAGAAACATATTTCAATAACGAACACACACGGACAAATCAGTGGTCGAACTAAACCATTCAAGATTAGGTACTTCTCTATTTCTTCTTTGCATCTAGAAGGTTACAATGCTTTGGTTACCTTTTTTTTTTGTTTTTGGTTTTAGGTATATAGGATACTTATGGATATAATTAGTGTTCTTTGTTGGTTTCCATCGGTTTGTTTAGCACTGAAATTACCAAGCAGCTGATAGTTTCAAGTTCGCTCGTAGTCGTTTCGGCTGCTCGATCGCGTGATCGGTCCGACACACGTATAGTACTACTATCGTTATACAATAATCACTATTACTATCGACTTACCGCGACAAATTCCAACCACGTCAATCACGCGTATCAAGGAGCCATCTATTGCTTCGCATTTCCAAAGATAAACATATGATGCGGCCGCCCGAACTTTCCATATATTTTCTTTATTACAACGTCGTTTACATTAAATTCACAGTTTGAGAAAGCGACCAACCGACTCCTGTCGATCCTTTCCTCAAGCACAAGAAAAGAATCCCCGTTGTTCGAGAGGTTGCTTTTTTTTTCGCCCCTCTCGATTCAACTCGTTAATTGTCGATCGACGAAACAATACATGTAAACTGATCGCAGTCCCGCGGCCTACTAATAATTAATATTGTTGCGCGCGTATCGATACGCGCATAACGTTGTTGCGTACACTCGCTTCTTTGTACCAATGAATAATACGCTAAGTTCTCTCCTCAAACGCCGAACGATTGTTCCCGCGAGTAATCGTTTGGGTATCACGATAGTCGAAGAACGCAAAATACGTTCAGCTCAACCAAAAGGATATTTACCGTCCCGTTCGGAAACTAGTTTTAATTATTCATTGGTACGTTATTCGTCTTTCTCTTTGTTCGATTTACAGTAACGCGTACGCGGTTTTCGTTCGGCAGCTGCGTCACTCGGGGGCACGACGACAACGTGCAGAAGATTCGACGGGATTCTTCTGTCGCCGTTATTTCTAATTTGTACGAACAAGTTACACATTCGACGCGGTGATATTCATTTTGATATGTAAGCGGAGTTCGGAAGGATATGTAGATCGATTTGAATCAATGATCGAAGATATCTAGAAGACGACAATAGAGTCTTTCGGTAGTCCTTTAATTGAACGTGTTCTGCTCTAAATATTTCCGTCGAGTTCTTTCGAAACGCGTATATTTTGTTTTATTCGTCCCAAAAAATCGCATTCTCTAAACTATACGATCAAACGATTCACACTTAAAGCGGATTACGCGATACTCGGTTCGATCGAACGACGCTATGCGAATCTGTTTAGACGGTCGCGCCGGAAATCGGCGTTTCCGGTTACAGAGGCCCGAGCTTATGTTTCCGACACGTGGTTTCTTCGGTACTCGAGATATTATGCTTATATCGCTGTTTCCCTTTCGCGCGAAATAATTTGCTTGCTTTCGGTCGCGATCCCGTGTAAATTGTTCTCGTTCTGATCGCGCGTACATACACATACCGACACGCATACATACACACGTGCGCACGTAAATACGCACAGAGAAAATTTGTTAGCTCTCCGTAAACTTTGTTACAGCACATACCTACAACATTTTAGGATGTAACGCGCGCAACCAGGATGCGACGTCGCGCGCGCCAGTGGTTTCCGTTGGATCGCACGCTATACCGTGCGTACAAGTATGCGGGTATGAGTAACATCGTACGATCGCGCGCAATCATAGTAGTAAAAAGTAAAAACAGTATGAAAAATTATTGTATTGTTTCCCATTACTTATTATTAGGTCATAACTCCACACTGTCGATCTCGCGAACACGAGCTACCGTTGGACGAATACCCTAGGATACACGCGAGTATCACGTCAAGTATCATGTCAATGGCGTATATATTATTTGTCTTTCTTCGTTTTTTTTTTCTTGTTACGATTCTATCATGAACGTTCCGTCGAATTTCGAATCTCGAGAATCTCGTGTTCGGTCGGTCTCGAGCCTGGAACAACCGATTATGCGATAGAAATATGTTTCGCATGAAGGTAATGATCGATGCTGTCTCGTAATGACGACGATGATAGGTACAAAATGGTGAGGGTGTCGCGTTGCTTCTGAGCTTTGTTCGAATAGCAGATGCGCTTGATGGCAATTTGTCGCTCGGAAACGTGGATGATTATTGTCCGCTTGTCTCCCGTTTAAATAAACGAGTCTCAGACATTCATCTCGACTCGGGATTATTACCTTCGCTTCAATTTGACTAGCATCGTTCGTTTCGTCGTGCACACGCACAACTCTAACAACAAATTGGTCCGTCCAACAGATACGACGAACTAAACGCTCGGCTACGAAGCAAGATGGCGAGAATCGCCTTTGTCAGTTTCAAAGAAACTTTTCAAACCTTTCAAAGAAAACGCGAAATTCGAGTACGTATGGTGTAGTAACTCAACGATCCCGAAAATATCTCTTTTCTTTTTCGCTTTTTACGGTTGTACGCGTCGTGTTCTCGAAACATTGACGGAACGATAAACATTGGAGAAACATTCGTTAAACATTTATCGCGGGAAAATTGTTAATCGATTCGAACGCTGTTTAACCCATTTGCATCATTAGCTCAATTTTCCTGGTCACTGGAGCCGCATGCATACGCTCGACTTTGTTGGTCACTATCGTTGTTCGTTAGCGAAGAAATAGAAATGGAGGCTGTTGTCGGAGATGAAAGTAGTAATTCTGATTTTTTTTGTACTTAAATATAATAAAAAAAAATCATATTTCCTTATGATTGCAAATGGGTTAACGACAGTCGGGTGCAGCGCCTCGATAATATTCGTGTCGCGCTTTTACGGATAAGCGATGACTATAATATTCGATAGCGTGCAACGTCCTCGACGTGAACGCAACGAAACTCGCAAACGCTCGGTACATTCCTTAGTTATTAAAACCAGTGACAAAAGAGAAAACAAACTCTACGACAAATCTGATAATTCGACGCGTTTGGTCCTGCTGATAAATATTCGCACTCCTACTCTGTTTCGACCAGGAATTTCATTCGGAAAGAATCGTTGAGTAATTTCGAAAGAGCCATTAATGAATTTCACGAATCGACGTCGCTCGGCTTATATAGTGTTGCCACGAAGACACGTTGGATTACTATAACGAGTTTATCTAAGTTCCTAGCGACTAATTTATTCTAAAGATTTTTTAAACATTCCTCGTATCGGTACTTTAAAACGTTTCGCTAGCGTTAAATATTATCGATCTTGTAGACCAAGTTTCTCTCCGTTCGCAGGCTCGTCGAATCGCGAAAGTAAACGAGTTCGGGAACAAATTCCGCCTTCCGTTTAATGTTCTAGACCGAAAAATGATTCTCTGGTAACACGCTGCTGTAACCACCACTTCCCCAATATAATTTTCTAGAATTCGTTCGCCGTGCGAATCGTAAAGTTGAAGTAACAGGTAACAACAACACGATACTCTCTAATCATCGTTATAATTTAGCTACTCATCCTTATATCTCGAGAACATCAAGCTCGTTACACAAGATCCAAGAGATCAAATCAAACACGCCGGCAATCCGGTCACCCGAGAAATTCATTAGGGAAGTGATCGCCTTCCGACCTAATATCACTTAAATCCATTCATCTACGTCGCTTCGTTTCCTGGCAGTTTTAACTAGCTTCCGTGTGTCCGGATCCATCTAAACAGAACGGAACATTCTACCTATCCCCACGCAGATCGCGGTGTCGCGAACCTCAAACGTCCCTACTCGATAAATGTCCCAAACATCTAGCCTATAATTGTCCCAGAACTATCCCCACCACCGCGAGGTATACCTCGGTCACCGAGGAGTGCAAACATAATATGGATCGGGTGTATCACTCCTCTAACCCAACGAAAAACTTCTTTATTTTTAATTATATTTTTATGGGACTTTCGCCAACATATTCGTGGCATTTTTCTAATGAAAACGATACCAAACATGATATAATTGCGATGATACTTGTGTAATGAATAGACTGCGGGTCTTTATGCAAAATGAAAATTGTTTGCCTCGTTTACAAGTAACTGGCGCCACGGAAAAATTCCTTTCTTCCTTCGATAATGTTAACAAGCTGACACCAACGTATTAATATTCTCATATAGTTTTAATCTCTTCATTGCTTCAAATTGCAACTACTCATTCCTGTCGTAAATGCATAAAATCCGCAGTCTGGTAATGAACTATTATGCTAATGGGAAATTTCTGTAAATACGATCCGAATTATATCGTGTTTGGTATCATTTTAATCAGACAAATCCCGCAAATATATTGGTGAATTTTCCATAAAAGAATAATGAAAAATAAAGAAGTTTTGCTATTGGATTTAGAAGTGGTCTTACACGGACATACTCGATTCTTGCTATGTTTAGACTGTTCAACGACCAAGGTCTACATTCTACATTCGGTTCTACATTCGGCAAGTGGTTCAAAGAATAGTATCTTCTAGCCGATAATTGTCCCCGGCCAGACCCGCGTTTCGGACAGTTATCGAGCGGACACCGTGATGCCATACATTCCATGACCATGCGTACAGTCTCGTGCTCGTAAATGCTGGAGCCTTCACTTTTTCGCGGATAATTCGCTTGTCGTTGACAGCAGTAGCATAAATTCTCGTCGAACGAACGAGATCTATCCTTGAGAGTAAACGTCTGCGAGCAACAGCCGCAGAAGTCAACCTTCGAGCGGCACAGACGAAAAGAGTGAAGCAGGTGTTTGCTCGCTTATCTTGTTACCGATCTGTCGATTATCGGCATCGTTTCGTGCTTACGAATCATTAATGGTCTCGTCGGGTGTACACCGATTTAGAAGCTAACAAGGATACCATATTTGGCTCACATACTACACATAGGCAGCGCAGAACATGTACTACGGTGCAACGGATCGCGTCGCTACCAACGATAATGTCTACAACAATCGGTCAGACGTGAATTGTAATCCGAATATCCGTGGTATTTCCCTCGAGATGTGAACACGTTCAAAATGAAACATAATCAAGCACCGTCGATGTCGATGGCTTAAATTGACACGTGACCGTTCAGTCTAGTATATTAAAGTGGTCCATTGAGCGACGTCTGTGTACTGTATAGTGCGGTACCAAACGAAACAACTCCAGAAATTTGAACCAGAAATTGTCAACTTTTCACTGTACAATCCTGCACATCTTGGCGAGACAATGCCGAAAATCGAAGTTTTAAGACGAGGAATTCACTCGTTCGAAAGTTATGCGCGTTTAAAGTTACACTTTGTTCTGGGACAAGCTGCCATCGAGTTAAAATATAGAGAATCATATGCGGGATCTCAAAGAGAAGGTATAATCGAAGTTGATTGGGATATGTGCTTGGCGGCCGGGCCGATCACGCTTGCAAAAGTACGTTATCGACATCGGCTCGACTTTAAACACGCCTAACTTTTGAACCAGCGAGTTCCTCCCCTTAAAACTTCGACTTTCGGTATTTTCTTGTCAATATGGGCAAGATTCAATGGTGAAAAGTTAAAAATGTCTGGGTTGCCAAGGTGAAGTTCAACCGAAAGTTCCGAAATCGGTCGTCGCGCCAGCAAATTCTATGGACGCCGCACTCTACCGGATCGACTCGATCTCGTTTTATGCAAAAACCTTGACGACGTGCTCGATACGTTTTTGTACAATCGTGTAAGGTGCGAGATACCTATGTGCAAGATATGAACCACGTCGCAAATCTCGAGTCGTACAATTTCATACGAAGATTGAGGCCGAAGGTTCAGTCTGACAATGATAAACGGTGATTACACATCGATAGGACTTGACGGATATTTCGCCTCGTTTATCCGTCGATCAACATCATTGATTGTATCAAACACAAACTGACAATCATTTGCTCGGTGACTTATATACTTGATTGCGATAATGGGGGGGGCACGTGCTAGGGTCGATGGTTAAAAAGGTTTAGTCAATTTATCGTTTCATGTACATTCGCACACATGCGCGCGCCCACACACACACACACAGAACACACACACGTTCTCCTCCAACGTACCTCGCTCTTTCATCCTCGTTCATCGCGTTCTTCTATAATCTCTATACTTTTTTTTTTTTATCGTAAATGTAATCTATGGAGACGGCACAAAGCTGAACGGCTAGTAGTAGATACAAATATGTTACATGTACACGAGTACGATCGCTGTCGCTTGCATTTCACTCCGCAGCGTTTTCAAATGAACGTGTGAACGATAAACGAAGCATATTATGTGCCAAGGCCGAAACGACGCTTCGTATCTTTTGTGTTTTCAGTTCTGACGCGACAATTTGCTTTATTGTCCCCGTATCAAGGCAGTGCGAAGATATTATTGTGATTCGTGCGGTATAAAAAACCGTTTAAAAAAATAGAACAAACGGAGTTACGTTTCTCGTTTCTCGTCGGCGTCAATCGTACCGGTGTTTTGTTTCTCGAGGATCCTCGTTGCCGTTCGTTTCGCCGATTAGCAGGACACTCGTATCGAAAAATTGTGCGGCTCATTTACGCTTGTGCAACAACCGAGAACAGTCAGCAGAATGATTCAAAACGGGACACGACATCGAATCGTGGTGAACGCGCGCGTACGTTCGGCTCGACGCGTTTGTAACTCGACCATGAAACGGGGTTCAGTCGGTGTTCAATCCTTATCGGTTAATTAACTTTAACGTTCAATTTCGTGTGGTAACACCTACGGTTTCGCGGCAAGGATGACCACGCTCGAAAAAATCACGGCGACACCGTCGTTATCCTCGTTTCGCGTAAGCGTTCACGCGCAGAGTAGTCTTGCTAAATAGGTACATGCTACTGCGATTGTCATTTGATATATATTCACACGTGGAGGATTCTATCCGACAGCTAAAGAAATTTCCGGCGGTGAGAAGCGCACGATCGAGTACGATTTCTTCGGAACAGTCAACAACGTTAACACCGAACCGCGATCGAGTCTCCCGTCTCGGCTACGAGGTGCTAATTACTCCAGTCAATTCGACTCGTCTGAACAACTGAACGCAATTGCACGCGGCAACGGAATCAACCGCGACACGATCACCCGGTTACGATTGTCCGTGTTCGCGGCACCGAAATTGCTCCGATACGTTGGGTTTGGCAACGTGTCGCTTACAGAGGCGGAAGAGTGCTAACAGTCTTATGGCAAAAGTGCTCCGATTCGTACAGCACGTAGCCGTCGCTACGCTCGCGTCTATTTGGGGAATGCTGGAATAGGAACTAGGCAATCGAGATCGATCGATGTCGCGAAACTGATGGAGTGGTCGCGGCGCAAAATTGGCTAAACACGGGAATAATCGTCGCGGGGACCTGCGACCGAACAATAAACCTTGAACGGCGATGATCGTCATCGCGATGATTCACACGCGTCGTCAGTCGTTTCGCGGTTACTTTAGTCGCCTCGTTGGAGTGAAACGCCAGCATACAGTATATCATTTCGTCCTCTCTTCCCCTCGTATCCGTAGCCCTCTATAATAATTCGAGCGACGGTCTCTGCGACGCGATCCTCTTCGTTCTAACGTCGTTCTCGAGCGTCGACGGATCACACGCGTTTCGGTTGTTCCGCGTCCGGGGACGCGTTGCGCGTACACGTGCCGCCTCCGCCTGCACACACGTGTCCCGCGGTAACGATTTTCTGCGGAACGTTTCAGCCTTTCCTGGATCAATAGCGCCTGTAGATGTGATTCACGTTCTTCCATCGAGCGAGCCGCGAGCTTCGACACGGTGTCACGGCTATCCGACCGCGAGAAAATCAATCTGCCCCACTGGCTGAGAATAACTCCAACAACTCCTGCAACTACCGCGGCTCTTGATCAGCCGTAGACGGCGACGAGACTTTAACGATGGCGTCGCCGGTGTTTCGCTTAGTTAACCTTCTGTTTGAATTTTTCGCACAGGTTGCAACCCGGTCGGAGAAACGTCGCACAGAAAACGTGCCGTCGGGACACCCGATTGGACAACGGAGCCGAGAAAGAGGATCCTCGGAGGGAAATCGATCCTCGCGGCAACGACGCGCGTTTCCTCGCCGAGCCGCGTACGCGCGCGGGTACGTATTTATACAGCGTGTCCGCGCGTTGCAAAACGAAATGATCTGACGGATCGCGCGTCCGTATCCGGCCCTCGATTCCGCTGTATACCCGGCTCGTCGCGTCGCCATCGTACGCCGGACAACAACGCGGGGAGGAACGTTGCGGGGGAATACGAACGGGAATTCAGGAGGGTCAAGGGGTCGTGGGAACATCAGGTGAAACCGACGCGACGCGTCGGTTACGAGGGTTGAATTCGATCGACGAATTCGATTCTTCCCGGGATGCTCGAGCGGCGTTTAATTGATAAACGACGCCCGAGCGTTGTTCCTCCTAGTGTTCGGCGCGGCGAAGACGCGCTCGCGAGCAGCAGCTGTTTCACAGGGACGCCGGGTTTGTTAACCGTTCGCTGATCCGTTTCCGTGATGGTGAAACGGCGGCCGGAGAATTTGCGTTGCACGCTTTGACCGCGCTCACAAAGATGCTCGTCGACGTTCGGTAACACACGACCAATGTCAATAGGAACGGAAGCGACGCATGGCGTCGTCACGTCCATCCGGGGGAGGGGGAGGCGGTGAGGGCACCACCGCTCCAATTCACCCTGCGGGCTCTGGTCCAGGCCTGCCTCTGTCAAACGCAATAACGAACACGGTCAATTGCGGCTTGCCTCTAGTGCTCTTTCTCCTTCCTCCCTCTCTCTCTCTCTCTCTCTTTCTCCCTCTCTCCCTCTCTCTCACCTTTGCTTTTAGTTTGACCGACAATCAATCGGATCGCGGCCGAGGAAAGGGTTTTTGAACGCGAGGATCCTTGCCAGGGGGAAAAGGTGCTTTTCGGGCCGGTCCAGAGACCCATCAGAATGGTTCTCCCAACTACCAGAGGATAACTGGCCATTTTGTACAATGGTCTGGTAGAAATCTTAAGGTCGGTACGGATACCGACCCGTAGAAATATATACTAACTGAGAATAAGGGTCGAAAGCACATTCACCAGATTTCGAGGTGAATCGGTGTGCTGGTTACACTGCAAGGGTGTAAAACACAGAAGCTATTGTTTGCAGGAAGGTCTAACCCAGAGATTCTTACAAAATCAGTGTAATTTAATTAACGAAAGAGAAACTAGAAATTTTAAATGTATCATAGGGATGCTGTTTCGACCCTTTTGAATTGTAAAGATCTTAATAAAATTCGGTTTATCTGGATATGTCACGATAAAAAGGAATGTCTAAACTTAGTCAAAAATCACTGTCGGTCATATGTGACTGACATGGCTGTTAACGTGTTAAACTCTCTGTTGCAAAACTTCAAACACCTAATATGCTTCTGGTTTTCATCGGTACGTTGCCTTCCTACGCAATGTCTGCAATCAGTATGTACCAAAATGATCTAATAGTTACTTTAACCCTTTGCACTCGAAGCCATTTCAACTCGAAAACGAAACACTTCTTCCGACCTAGAATATTTCCCTTCTATATATATATTTTTTCGTGTTATACATACGAAAATGGTGCAATTTACTCGTACAGTACCGAAATGTTTAGTAATTTATTAAATACATACAAATTTAATAATGTGAAAAATATTTTGAATAATGATACAGCAATTTTTAGTGGCGCCTTACGGTCGCCATTCGAGTGTTAAGGGTTAAAACCATACTGTTAAATCAATTTTAGGGGGATTGTGAAACCAGACTACACTGTTGACACGTTTTTGACCAAAATTCTGGACCCTTATTTCTGGTTGGTTTTCAATTGTAAAATTTAGTCCGAGCTATCCTCGTTCAATTTCCAAAGAAAAGAATTTCGAAGGGCGAAGGGTTAAGATCGCGAGCAAGCCTAAAACCCTGTCACGAAGCTACCCCACCGAAGACTGGATGGCGCCTTGCCATCTTCCTTCGGCTTCGTTAAAAATACGCTGACGTTAACAGGACCGTTACCGTGTGAGCTCTTGAAATGGATTAGGAGGGAGAAAAGCACTAGGTTAGCCAAGGTTGGAGTTAGTGGAAATTCGTGATAGTGACGGTTTCTGTTCGCTCACCTACACAAACCATTCATCCTTTTGGCTGGAGGAGATGTCGCTGCGAACAGACAAACGAACGAGTTAGCTGATTTTCGTGGTATGTAATTTCCTGGAACGTTTTGTCCAGGGATTCAGGCATTGCCTCAAGAAATTTGAATTTCACTATTATTTAACACGTTCCCTGCCAAGCCGTTTTTGCTTGACTCGTCGTTCAGGCCATTTAACCCTTTGCACTCGGCGCTGTTTTCATTCTAAAACTAAATTTTTCTTCCGTCTTAGAATATTTTCATTTTATTCACACGAAGCAGATCCGATTTCCACATATAATATATGTAAATGTTTAGTGATCTGTTGAATACAAATGTTGTAATGTAGCAAATACATTGTAATATTTTTTTGTAATTTCTTTGAAATAATGCCACAACAATTTCTAGTGGTGCTTCAGAGTCACCACTCGAGTGCAAAGGGTTAATCTTTGGGCATTAAATAAATATGTCCGTGTGTACCATCGGTGGTACACGTGGCACGGAACGTGTTAACTCTTTGGGGCACGGTGGGATTAAAAGTGAGTAAGTGGGATTAAAAGACATTTCCCTGTGCCGCAAAGAGTTAATAAATGAGATCAGACGTAAGACTGCGACCTTTTCAGTCAATCTCAATCAGGTATTATGATAGATTAGAAAAATGTTGTGACACGAAATTTCTTTAATTAATTTCACTTATTTTACAGAAACGACCCACTGTGCGTGGCAGTGTTAACTCTTTGCGGCACAGGATTTCAGATAAAAAACAGACCCATGTTGCAGAGGAATTTTATCGGGTTTTAACTGAAACAAAATTGGTATATTTTTATTAACGAAGGTATAACATCATGTGAAAACATAACAAAACAGTAATAGTTAATGCACAAGTGAATACATTTGTAACATTGCTTGAAGACATTACCAACTGCTTTACGTAAATAAGACGAAATATAAACCTATGCACATGCAGCTATTGTAAGATTCCGAGGTGGGACTAGAAATGTCCCACCATGCCGTAAAATACATCAAAGAAGGTGGGACACTTTTAATCCCAGCGTGCCCCAAAGAGTTAATGGGGCTGGCAGGCATTTGGCCTTGACTGTCATGCTATGTTACGCTGTGCCTTTTTTCTAGACATTTTACGTCTTAAATAAGTAAGTAATCAATTAGAAATGCATACCACCGTGTTTCTACATGTCTTTGCTACGTCTGTACAGAGCCTTTTTTCCGATACGAACACTAAATCTCTCGAAATTAAGAGAATTTCTCTGCAATATACGTATATAAACTTGCAAGGGTCAAAATCTTGCAGGGCCCGCTCTAGCGGTTACGACGCCCCGGGCAAAAAAACAGATTGCCGCCCCTTTTTAAGCACTAAGCACCGCGCTGAACAAAATGACCTTTTTTTTTTTAGCAAAATTGTCTGGCAAGGGTAGTCTGAAATTTTCTATTAATTGAATATTTAACACATCAATATTTTTCTCACACTTACAGCCAAAGCCAAAATGGCGCCCCGGGCAAATGCCCGGGTTGTCCCCCCCCCTAGAGCGGGCCCTGAAATCTTGACAAATTAACGCTTCAATATTGCAATGAGCAGTTTAAAAGTGGTCACTTGTGTTTCCTAAAAGTCCAATCTACGTCTGTATGGAGCCCAAATTGCGAATTTCTACCTCATCGTGGAGTAATTTGTAATGTTCGGCAGAAAACTCGCTTTCTGAAGCAAGTATGACGTCACAAGATGGCTGCGGCAGAGAGATTCTCATAATTTCGAGAGATTTCGTGTAGGTATCGAAAAAAGGCTCCATACAGACGTAGCAAAGACATGTACAAACACGGTGGTATGCATTTTTAATTGATTACTTGCTTATTTAAGACGTAAAATGTCTAGAAAAAGGGCGTAGCGTAACATAGCGTGACAGTCAAGGCCAAATGCCTGCCGGCCCCCTCAAGTGGCCAGGTTTTCCGAGATGTTGTTGAAGAAAGAGATAGTTACCTATCGGAACCGTGACTCCTCACTTTGCCTGGCAGTAGAGGCGGACCCGCGCCGCGCTGTGCCCGAGCCTGAGGCCCGCAGGGCGCAGCCAGTTTCCCGGCCGCGGGAGGGTCGTAGCTTCCGTTATCCCCGGCCTGTATCCCGTACTGTAGCTCCCTAGGACTCCCACGGTGCCCGTGGAGCTCTTCAACGTGGTCATGCCCACCGGCAGGCCCGCGCTCGCTCCGTTCGATTCGTACATCTGTTGCACTGAAATTCCGTAAGACACATCAGTCCCGCCATAACACCTCCATCTCTTCCGTTTTCCGTTTCCAAAATTCTTTCGCACAACCCCCTTAAACTCCGCTCGCTCGATTTTCTATTTCCGCGCGGTCACCTTACCACGTACGGGGAAAACTTTGCCCGCTCGAGCTCGAGCTCGAGCGGGCAAAGTCGACCGACTAGATTCGCCGAACGTTCTCGAAATAACGATTATCGATTCGCCCCGGCGGCATGGCACGGCGACACGAACAACTAACTAATCACTTTCGCGTTTCCCCTCGGTCCTCGATTTTTATTTCGATACCCCGGGCTGCTCTTGCGATCCCGTCCGTTCGAATGGCTCGCGACCGTAGCGCTATCGGAAATCGATGATCGACGAGGATTTCATAGCACGGAACTTCGTTATCGTTATATTTTTTGCCGATTGTCTTCCAAAGGAAACGGTCCTTTGAAAAATGGCACGACGTCCCGCTCGAATCTTTTAATATCGTGATCCCAGGCGCTGCCAAGCACAAAGCACAGAGATTCCGAAATTTTGTTCGATGTAACGCGACAACTCCATCGAGCGGCCATTTCGAGGAAAAGACTGTTCTACGTGTTCTATGCACAGGGTGTTCATTTGAAACCTTTCCAGCCGAATACCTCGAAAAAGTGTAAAACACGAGTCCAAGGATTTCGAGGGGGAAAGAGGGGACCATTTTTCAAGGTCATTTCAAGGTCAACGCGGTCTTTTCAAACGGAAACCTATATTTTTTATTATGGGCTCTTATTGTACGTAAAAACGCCGACAATTTTCGTAGGATACTTTTTTTTATCTGCGAACTAGTTTTACTCTTTTACATCTGTTGAAATAATTTTACGATAAAGGAGATTACCTCCGGATAGGATAAACTCCAAAACTAGTGCGCAGATAAAAAAAGGTATCCTACGTCTCTTTTTTATCTTTCATACTTTTCGAGGTATTCGGCTGGAAAGTTTTGAAATGACCACCCTGTGTGCACCGAATCGCTGTAAGAACCTGCGCGAGGAAAGTCGACAGGTCTATCGTGACTCTGTCGTGCTTTCTCTCCGTTCGTTTTTCATCCCCTAAATTGGTTGATTGCCGACTAGCAACTACGGCTGCTCGTTTCGTGGAACGAGTGACATAACCGGGTCTAACCGATCCAACGTTGGCATAGAAGATCGCGTTTCGAAGCTCCATAGCGGCCCGAAGGAGTTTCCGGGCGACGTAAACTAAAAATGCCACGTGGTAGTTAACCGGAGGCTCGAGAGGAAGTTAGGCGTGGAGGGGGCGAGGATAAGAGATTGTTGCCCAGGATAAACCGTACGAAGCCAGATGCAAGATACGCGCGATATACAAATGAAACGAATTCACGTTCAACGTTCAGCATTTTATTCGATATTCCCAGCGTTGTTCGACGTTAGTCGCAAAAGACGCGCGTCGCTCGCCTACAATAATGATCATCAACTTATTCATAAACCGCTTGCGACGTCCGCGAGTTAAAATAAATACAAATCTCTTGCCTGAACGAACATAAAGTTCCCTCTTCTTCGCAATATTTTCAGTCTATTACGCGTAATCGCACGCACCGCAAAGTCTTACAAGTATAATTAAAGGTACCCACGGTACACGCGAAGCTAATCGAAGCCGTGTTCGCGAAACGCGTTTAACTTTTAAAACGTTTCCCCGGCGACTTGCTTGGCACGACGGACCCTTTCATCTTAAAGTAAAAGGAAACTAACCAGATCACACAGTATGGCTTCTAGCCCTTTGGACGTGGCGAGGTCTTTGCACCGTTCCCTTTTCAAGCGATCAATTCGAATTACAAACCTAAACGTTTCGCTGGCTTTGTTTCGCTACGCAGGATAAAGATTACGAAAGCCGCGTCTCGTCTGCAATATTTACCCCTAACATTAATCTCGTCGCAGAGATTCGATGCGACAAGCTACGAGTATATTTCTCTCACATAATTTCCGATTTCCTAGAATTCATTTCGCGAGCGATAATAATTCACTTCGCCGACAAGTCAGGCCTGTCCAACCCGCGGCCCACGCAATTGTTTCAAGTCATAACTCTTGAACTGAATGATAACTTCATGACCTTTCGACATTGTTATCATAACAGAAACCGATTTGCACGAGTAAGCATTTCATCGTTCAGTAGCGATTCACGTATCGTAACTCGAGTACGAAAACGTAAAGATTTTGAAAAAGTGTAGCTGTATTTCACTAAATACAAGAAAATGTATGACATTTTTTGAAAATATCTCGATTTTTTACGTAGAATGAACGGAAGAATCGATCTGTGCAAAAAAAAGATATGCATTGCTATTTAAAGAAATGATGCAATTGTTAATTGCACATGAACTGCTGTATCTAGAAAAAAATTTAAAGGCCTACAGATGTAGTGCTCTTCGAACCATTTATCTTTCTCCTGTATCATTTTTTCGTAAATCCAATAATAACGGAGTTATGACTTGAAACAATTGCGTGGACCACCCTGTACGATCTAAGATCTAAGCTAGGACAAACAATTTGACACTGGGATCTTGAAAAATTTATCTCTCACAGGCATGCCATGATAGAGCAAAGAAGTTGCGTGGAAGCGTCGCAACGATTGATACTCGATTGAAATTCGATCGATCTCCAGGTAGGTACTTAAAACTACGTGCGACCATGCGAATCGATTGGCACTGTGGATACGTTCGCAGTCATACTAAACAGAAAGTTAACGAGTAAACAGTTTACCTACTGGAAGTTTATTAGCACGTTGATCGCTGAACAATCACCCCAAAATAATCAAAGTAATTGCGCGGACGTAAAACCTATCACAAGAATCACTTCTTGAACACTTCTGGATCCTAAAAATCTGAACGACGTGAAGCAACTGTATTATGAACGAAATTAATATTTACGTCCACGTACGACCGACGTGGCACTCAACGTGATAACAGGATTTTCAATAACTGTGCTGAACCAAAAGGAAACTTAACAATCTCCTTTTACCAAGTGAAAATATCACGTTACGTATTACTGATTTCTAAATGTTTCCAGGAAGTTTTATTCATTCTCAGGAATACTCCCTTTTAAAACAATACCAACGCACAAAAACATATTTTCCGATTTTTCAGTGCAACAACATCTCGATTTTTCAAGGGTGCTCGAGCATCAATGGTAAAAATGTTTCAAACAAAAGCGGTGTTCGGCCATCCACATATTTCGATATATCCTTTTTTCTACGATAAAAATCAAGATCACATTGATTTTTTCATCCTACTATACTATCACCTGGAGCCCATAAATAACGCTAAAATAGTTTTTCGGGCCAAAATACACCTGCGCCCGTAGACGACGAACTACAAACACGATTAATCTTGAGTTCGACGCAGTTTATTATACCAGCTGCCGCGAACAGTTTCACGGTTTACCGTTCGTGTAGATAAGCGATCGGTTTGCAGAGGTGCCGCAGATTAGATCCGTATCTTTCCTCTCCTGGAACGCGTTATCGATTCGAGTGAGCAGTGCTCGCCGAGCACAGGTGCTCGGAATCTGCTGACCTTGACACGCGGGAACATGTTTTCTCACCGGGTGAACTCTCGGATCGGGCGAAGTTTCACCGAGTATTCGGGAGAAAGGTGGGTTCGTTTTGGGATTCCCGTTATCGGCGGCGTGAATCGCGTGCTCGCGGACCTGGCCGTATATGTCGGCCGTGTTATCAGCAGTAAACCTTATCCGTCGACATTGTCCTCTCGTCGGCTCTACGTGTACATGTCGAGCCGGTTCACGGTGAAATTCCCCAGGGCGTAGGGACTGGACGAGTTGGTTCGTACCAGAACGAATCCTCTCCTCGTTCTCTGGACCCTGTCGCCGGCGAGGATGGCCGGGTACCTCGGCGGGCACATGCCCAGCAAGTAAGACAAGAACCCGCCGCAGTACCATCCCCAGAAGCCGACTTTCGAGTTGATCGACTCGGCGAAGTACATGACCGATCTGTGATGATCGCACTCGAACGGCTTGCCGATCTCCCAGCAGCCCGGCTGATTGATGCCGCCGTTCATGTAGAAGTCGACGTGCCCGCTCATCTCGACCTTCCCCTGGATGAACGCGTTCGTGTGGAACACGTCGACGAACTCGGCGTCGCTCGCGTCCAGCTTGCTATCCTTGTCGACGGTGACGAAGAGAGGCATAGCCGGGTCCAGGCCGGTGATCCTCGAGATCCGATAAGGTCGCATGTGGTTCGCGGCGAACGCGGGCACGTGGGCGCCGAGGCTGAAACCGATCGCGTGGATCTCCTTCGCCCCCGTGTCCCTCAGCCTGTCGATCAGCTGGGCCAGACACCGGCCCACGTGCGGCACGTTCCTCACGACGATGGGGTAGCAAGGCGCGGTCGCCAGACGATGCCAGTCCAACGAGATCAAGTTGTAGTCGTAGCTCTTCAGGTACTCCGTCCGCACGTCGACCAGGTACGACAGCTGCATGTCCGAGTCGTAGCCGTGTATCAGGATCTTGGTGGGATTCGATGGCACGAAGTTGGTCTCGCCGAGATTCGAGTCGGTGTCGTCGACCAGGATCTGTTGACCCTCTTTCATGTTTCTTTGGGTGTAGAGGAAGAAGGTGACCTCGTCGTCCGGGCAAGTCTGATTGGTGTTCACCAGACAGGGCCCGATGAAGTAGTCTTTGGCCGTGGTGCCCTGGTCCAGCGTGTTGCTGACGACGAGAGGCTGCGGCGTGTGCACGCCGGAGGAATATTCGACGACGAAGAGCAGCGCGAACAGAGAGGCGCGGATCGTTCTCCGTAGCATCGAGACGTCCATCTTGGCTGGTCCACCGAGTCGCTTCGAGGACCGAGGGATTCCGGGATCGACGTCAGGGCCGATTTCGCTCGACTGCCGGCAACAAACTACCGAGCGGTCCGAGCGGCGGCCAACCGTCGGCGTTGGCATTGGCGTCGCCGTCGGGGAAACTTCGCGTTGAATCAGCACGTACCGCCTCGACGAGCTCCGAATCCCTAAAGAGGGGCATGCCACACGCGACTTGTCACTGATTAGGGGTGGGGGCAGTGTAGGGGCAACCTCTGACGCACCGACACGCTCGATAAGCCTACTGCCGTTCGATCGCGTCCAGCCCTGACGAAGGTCGAACCGATGACGACTCGGAGCACGTTGTTGCGATCTATGTACCGACACACGTGACTCATTCTTCTCTCGGATCCTCGCGATTGAAACACCGTTAGAACACGACGCTATACTAGATCCCGAGCACACAATGCTCGACACAATAATAAAGACGCTTTACACATGTACGCTAACGAGCAAAACTGACTCCACACTGTTTGAAGCAACGTAACTTTTGAAAAATTCGATCAAATCACTTGAATTTTGTTGAGAAGTTAGAAGGTTTAGTTTATTAGACGAGTTATAAACGACGTTTATAAACAATTAAATGTGCGATTTTAAGTCGAGAATCGCGAGAAACGGCAATTTTTCCACTTTTAAGCGTTTGTAACGCGTAAACGAATTAACCAAGAAATGTTCAGCATGGATATAATTTATTCAAGCGAATCGAACACAATTTTGAAATTTTCAATACAGGCTCAGATAAAAAAGCTAAAAAACCAAGTTTTACTATTTCTTTTGCGATTCCGACCAATTCAAACTTTTTTCAAAAATTTTTTGCACCTCGTCTAATAAACTAATCCTTCTAACTTCTCAATAACATTCAAGTTAATTTGATCTAATTTTTAAAAAGTTATGTCGCTTCAAGTAGTGTAGACTCAGTTTTGCTCGTTAGTGTGTATCGCGAGTGTCCCATTTGAAGTCCACTCGAATATCCCTGAAATTATCCCTTAAACTGTAAAGGGCGGTCATTCGTGACGATTACGAACAGTATGTAAAATTCGTGCATTTTGATTGGTAATATTTATAATATAAAATGCGTCAACAAATCGTTTGTCAAGATCATTGCGATAATCTTAATTGAGGACGCTCGAAGGTACTGTATGAATTTTTTCAGATTTTTTGGAGAACTTTACTCACTGGAAACCGCACCAGACTGAGGGTTTACGGTTTACATTCTAAGGATTGTTCATGGTAAAGAAAAATGTTTTAAACAAAAGTTATATGGTTTCGATGGGGACATAATTCTACGTGAATGGGTTTTCTTGGAGTAGTTTTTCCCCCGTAACCACCCTTGCAGGCGAGGTATAGGGTTGAAACTTGGCAGGAAGGGTTCTTTCTTAAAAACCTATCGAACTAGCCATTTCCGGCTGGAATCGGTTGAAGGGCGTTTCTGAACTCCCGTAACCGGCTAGACCCTTTGAAGGTACAACAAGGAAATCGTCGGAGAAGTGGAAGTACAAATAAATTTGGTAAAAGCACGTGGAATTTTGCAAGAAAGGAAACACACTAAACGCAAAAGATGAAGCAAAGGTTTTCCTTAACTGAGAACCCTAAAACCGACGTTTGCCTTTGAACGCGTTTACTGGGCAAGAAATGAAGAAACGCCATCTTTTGCGATACAGAAAATTCAATTTAAATGATCCTGATGGAACTGTTGTAAAATTCATATTTATATTACTCAAAACAATCTGAGAACATGCAATGGAATTGAAGCGGAATGTAACAGAATATTGATAACAACGTTTATACTACTATTTTATCTCTTTGTCGAATCGTATCAGTTCAAATGATTACGTTTTTATTAGCTCGCTTTCTTGTCTGTCTGATTGGTACAAATTTTGTAAATGATTTTGAACTTACAAAGATTTAAAAATTTAAACATAGCTCAGAAATGGATGCCAGTACATACAAGACTAAAGAGCAGATAATAATTATTTACATAAAAAGAAATTTTTAATATACCACGTTTTTAACACTAGAACGACCGGAGCAGTCAAAATGACTGGTTCCTAATTTTTTCTTTTACAATCACTGAAATTGTAAAAATGTTTCCATCGGAAATTTTTTAATGAACCTCTTCATTGAAGCGCATATTACAATAAAAGTTGTATGAAGTCTGAATGGGCACAGTCTTGTCACTGTTACAAAGCAATATACATACGTCAGTCGCATTTATTGCTCGGTCGTTCTAGTGTTAAGAAAAAAAAGTAAAACATAAATAAGTAAATATAGTAAATAAGTAAAACATAATTCCCCTGCAGAGTCATATTGTACTCGGGTAAGACGCCGAGGGTCTACAAACGCTAGAAAAACAGAGGGGAATTATTTTTTACATTTTCAGTCCGTCTTAAAACAATGGTATATCAATAATTTTATATTTCCTTCCACAACTGCAACCTCTATCACAACAACCCAAGACGTCGTGTGTTTACTCTGGAGATGATGCTCAATGTACAGGGTGTACACACGTAATACATAAATATGCGAAGAAGCGTCTTATTATTTCGTGCAGCTCTGTAGTTGCGCCAGATGGGAAACGATACTTCCCGCGCGATCATGCGTCGGCCGGCGACCGTGAAAGCGGGCATTTACTTCCGTCGGCGTGCACCGCTGGAAGGTGAAATTTCCGTAGCGATTCGGTATGCGACTCGAAAGCTTGAACTTTCGCGATAAACGTCGCGAGGAATATTAATCGGGGCCGAAAACACTTTTACGCTCGTTTCGTAGAGCGCGCCGCGCGTGTCCCGATTAATACGCGTCTTCGACCTAATCGTCGCGTCGATCCGTTATCGGCGTTTTATTCCCGATCCGATTGGCTCTTCTCTCTCCGTATCGAATCACGCATACGATCGACAACGCGATATCGGGCGGCCAAAAAGAAAGATTTCAACGTCGGAGTGAACAATTTGTACAAGCCGTGTGATAAAAAAAAACAAAAGCGACACGCGCGCGTTCGCAAACCGTGATGCACGGTATTGAAAAGCGTACGCTTGTCAAATCAATCCAACGTAACTCGTGCCGGCGCAACGGTTGCGCATTATTGACAAAAATCCGTAACAGAATAGCTGCTCGTCGCGAGTAAACAAATATTAAATTGGCAATTATCCGGCGACGAAATCGCCGTGCATTCGAATCGGTTCGTTATTTTCGACACGCGGGGCACGGGGGGAGGAAAACCGGAGGGGTTGAAACGGGAACGGCGAATCGATAAAGGTCGTCGTCGAATTATTCATACGCGTGCCAGTCTGGCAATTAAAGGTCGATAATTGGCTAGGCGGCTTTTTCGTTTCATTGATCTAACGTTGTCATAATAAAATCGAATGGGATCAGTTTTCCAGAGACTGACAGTGGAGGAGGAGGAGGGAAGACCGGAGGTCCAGCCAAGGGATGAAGGGAGGAAAAGAGGTGCTCCGACCCATCCAGCTTGTTCCGACGATAATGGAAAAGAAACAGGGTTGAAAACGGTCGATGGCCTGTTGGAACGAGGCCAAAGTCCACCGTTACCCCGTCGCGAATACTTCTTTCTTTGTTTCTTCGAACTTCCTCTCCCACCCCCGCAGCCTAGCTTTTTCGTATTTTTCCAGTCATGCGAGCTGCTACTGTGGCAACGGTCGGCAATGGCAACGCAGTTGCCAGTCATCGCACGGGAAACTTTTCCGCGGAAAGTTCGAGAACGGGGGAATTCGTTTTTCGTCCGTGTTCCCGCGGTTAATTCACCCTTTGCCGAGGATGCACATATTTTCGCGACTGTTCCGACGAACGGACCTCCCTCCTCGAGCGAAGAATACATTTCCGGACGAAATGATAGCGTGCGTGTGCGCTGTCTCTAATTAATTTCCTTCTCGAACCACTTTGTGAACGTTAAATCATTTCGCCTGCAGCATTTCTGTTTTCCTGCGGCTTGTTCAGGAAGTCGGTGAAGTGAACGTTATTTACTAGCAGGCTCGAAATAAAACTAAATCACAAAATAAATAGATCACTCGAAATAAAAATTGGGAGTAATATTTTTAATTTATTGTTTAATTTAATCTAGTTTCTTTTTCAAGATAAATGTCGCGTTCTATGTTTATTTTCTTTCGCTACTATTACTATGGGGCAAATTATATTCGTCAACTGCTACTATTATTATGGGACAGAGGGAGTATAATACAGTATTGAGATGGAACCTTCCTCTTTCGAATGAGCCCTTTACCGGCGACAAAATACTCTTATACAAGGACGAAAACTTGAGGCACGTGAAACCATTCTTTGCCGGTAATGTAGTCGCTCTACCTTATCGCGAATCTACGAAGAAGTCGTTTTTCACGGATTATTAATGGATTATTGTTATCGATGTGTTTTTACAATAAAATCGGATAGACAAGCGTCGCAAAAATACAAAACGTGCGTTGCAAGAATGAATGCAACGCGGTAAGACTTTGGCGGCGAAGAGCCCGCGCAAGATGTGTTGAGCGGACCAATACTGTACTCCGGCGTTTCATTTTGAAATTTTAGTCTTGGAGAAATTTCAGATAGCACGCGTCTGCTATCATTTTGTCCAGGAGTGCCGGCGGCTCGACGAGATTCCGGCGAAATCGAGGCCGTCGCCGAAACGGCGATCGTTGACCGCGCGAAAAGAACGCGAAATCTCGTCGATCGCGGCCGCGTGCGATCGCGGACGACTGTGCAACCAGGCTCGCTATAAATCAAAGCTGCTCGGTTTGTCGGTTATCACGGAGTGACCGCAAACAAATTGCGCCGGGGCTCGCGCGCGATCTGTTGTAATAAGGTATAATGCGGCGCGATTATTGTCCGATAATTGCACGCAATTCGTTTGGACAAAGTGGCCGTCGATTGGTCGATTTTATGGTCGAAACGGCCGTACGCGCGGGCGTTTTCCGCCTCCACCGACCATTCGATAATGGTTTCCGGTTCGCGCGACAGATCATTGCCCGATTACCAAGGGACAACGGATCATGATAGAGATGGATCTTTAAAATCAAATTTCTTTGTTTCTGCTGGTCGTTACGGAGCCAGGGGCGTAAACCACAGGAGAGAGAAGAGAGAAATACGGTGAAACGCGGAGGATGGGGGTAGTTGGGAACGGTGCTCCGCTTGTAACTTGTAACGTTCGGATTTAATGGAGCGCGGTGACTTGATAACAGATAACGGGGCATTGTAAGATTTATGAACGTCTCGTGATGCGGATAATGTCTCACCTATTCGCCTCGCCAGCGGCAGACTTTACTACGGCTGAATTATTCGCGGGACGGAAATTAAGGCTGGAAGGCCGGCTGTCTTTTAATCTCCGCGAAACGTTTCCTCGGTTTCGTGCCGCCGCCGCCGCACCGCCACCGTTCTCGCTCCTTTGCCGAATAGAGAATTGATACCGTCAGGAAATTCAATGATACATCGGTACCACGCACGCACGAATCACGGAAGTTCTTTTCCGAGAGGATCTACGAGCTGCAACCTCTCTCGAAAACATTACTGTCCAGACAAGTTGAATGGCGCGCCGAATATACAGGCTGTCCAACTTCTTCTTCGTTGCGAGCCGTACGGTCCCCATCATCAATCTGTCCGTTCCCTCGCAGGCTCCTTTTTACGCTATAGTTACAGGTCCGCGATAGAAACAAATGCCATGCGACGACCGTGTCAAACAGAAGAGGAACTTCGCTTCCCACTTTTGCGGAAGTGCCGTTCCACGACGAAATTATAAGTCCTTCTAGATCTAGATCATTGGTTGGCAATCGAGCGTTCTACCTTTTGCCGAAGAACTTTTAACCTCGGTATTCATACTGATTCGTTCTCGAAGCTAAATATGAAATTTTCCTATGTTACGAAGAATAAAATTGTATCTGTTGCAGAACGTTTTATGGATCTATCTTCTGATCGAGATCTGCTAAACGTCAAGGGCCCAACTGTCGCGGCTTATCTTCTACGGAATTATTTCATACAGAGGTCACTTTAAGATCATACACAGAACACGACCACACAGCTGAACAGTGTTGTACAACAAGCAAGCACATAGAGGTCTGATGCAAGTTTGTATAAACATTCCACGTGTAAGTGCAAACGTTGCTTCGTGTAAGCAGCAATTTACAGCGGGCTGATTGCTGTTACGAGTCAAATGAAAAGTTGCAATTGAACCGAATTCGTTTCACCGAAATCGATTGCAATTTTTCACGGTAACGTTGAAAGCAATGCAATTTGGAACGAACTTTATTAACCGAGAAAAAAAGAATTCGATCGCGCACACCTTCGTCGGCAAGGAAAAAGTTCATTTATTTCGTCACAGTGGAATTTTTAATTTCGAAAGTTTTCTAGAGTGTGGATAGCTTCAGCTTCGAAACGACCCGACGTAGAATGCCAGTTTTGATCAAGAATATCGAACCGGAAGATCTGGAGTCGGCAGAGATTTGCTGGATCAGAATTAATTAGACTCAATTCTTGTCGATTACTATTCGCGAGGTTTTACCGAATCGCATGGTTACCCGATGAACGTTATGAATATGATTTTCATTCAACGCAGAAAATTGCAACAAAACAGTAGTTAAACAGAGATTCATTTCTTCTCTTAATAATTTTAATAAAATAATGTAAAAGTATCCTTATATCTCTGAACTTCTGTAACTTAGAACCGAAATACACTAACAAAAGTTGATGGTAATCGCGAGCCTGTCATGCAAATAACGATAGGAATATCTTCCAATTTCGAACGGCGAAGTTATGCGAATTACGGTGCAGTGTAAAAAGTTGACGCGACGATACAAGTACCGGAAGTGAACTCGCAGATCGTCGGAAGCAACAACGAAGCAGGATGTAAAAAGCGATGCTGTCAGTGGGAAACTTAGTCGCGGTATTACGAAATTCACAAATTTGATAGGATTTAAATATTATCTCTGTTTCAGCGTCGAGTCGATTTCGCTTGATTTCAGCGAAATGAAGAACGCTTTGCCGGGTTTTATCAGACGCCTACCGCCGGCCATTTTGTTCGACGCGTGTACCGTGATATTTTACTCGGCGCGCTATGACTTTCTCGCGCGACTGTAATTTCCGTTCGGAGGACACGGGAAATAATAAATTTTACGATCGACCGTCGGGGGTAATATTCAGATTACCGTAATGCAAATTCTAAAAACGATCGGGTGCGCAAGGCGGACCGTAACGCGGTGAGAGACTCGATGGCAATTTACATTGCCAACGAAATTTATGATTTTCAAATCGGATTAACTGCTCAGACATTCGTTTACTTGGTTTGTTGGCCCGTTTTCATTTGCATTAAACCGAGCGAAATACAGCGGATTCGCGATCAAAGTAAACGGAGGCTCCGCTCTTTGCACTTTGGATTTACAGGAGCTTTTTGCTAATCAATTTATTCCGTACCATTTATTCCGTACCGGTCTGTATTCCGACGTCGATTGCTTTATTAAAACTCTAATCGACTTCGTTTCACGGGACGTGCTTGCCGATGTCGTTTACGAACACCACTTTTCGCCGGTTTATATCGCGGAGATAATATTTGAATCTCAGTCTCGCGAGCACGGTATCGATTGTTTTTAAGGTTATTATCGAAGATGAGGATTGCCCGTTTCCGGTGAACTATCGCGAAGTTGTTCCGGAACGTTCATTTAGTTTCACCTGTGTTCCCGTTAAATTAATCCTCGCGCAAAATTAATTAGTCCTCGCCGTGATAAATTAATACGCGGCACGCTGTAAAAGCGTGCGACAGGTACTGTTTCCGCGGGGCGTTGATCGCGCCAAATTATGCACAGTTTACGAGCTACGAACGCAGAGATGCATCCTTCATTCATTGGCTCGACCCGTCCGAAGGCGTGTAACTTATAAACTAATTAAACGGAAACTCGTCTCGTCGGTGGAAAAATATGTCGATATCACTAACACAAGGCTCGTTGACCCTCCTGCTTTTCTCGCGCGACGAACAAACACGAGGGGCGGAAGTTCGGTTTCAATTTCCGCTTGGTCTCGTCCGAAATCTGCATACAGCGGCGGCCATTTGCCTACGTGCGAGTCATCTTTCGAATATCAATTACTTTCTCCCTTGTCGTGAAATTATTTCGAGAAATCTAAAAGGACAAAACTAGTTCGCCTGTATCATTGTTTAGAAAACAAGGGAGAACATTTTGAACATTTCTTACAGTTACAAAGAAATTACAAACTTTCTCGCAGTGTAAGTATCACTCGCTCTACTTCTCTTCAAATATCTCCGAAGCTGGTGCGCGGATAAAAAAATTATCCTACGAAAATTGCTGGTCTTTCTACGTACAATGAGATCCCATAATAAAAAATATAGCTTTCCATTTGAAAAAACAAAGTTGACCTTCGAATCACCTTCAGAACCCCACCCAAACAAAAAACAGATACTGTTCTATACTTTAGAATGTGATTTGAGAAACAAAAGAGGTGAAACACCTCTTCATATTGCTGCTCAGAAGCCCACGAAAAAGTTGTCGAAAACTTGTGCAAAATATGATTTGAGAGATAAAAAAAGATGAAACACCTCTTCATACTGCGGCTCCGAAACGGAATGAAAAAGTTGTGGAAATGTTGCTAAAATATGGTGCAGAACGTGTGATGTGATTTACTGTTCTATACTTTTCTAATATCTTTCATACTTTTCGACATACTCGGCTGGAAAGTTTGCAAATGAACACCCTGTATGTCAACAACACGGGTTTTCTCTTCGTTTACAATCCTCGAGGTCCTAGGCCTCTTCGCGGCCCCTGATGGGGTACACCCCGCGGTAGTGGGGATAGTTCTGCGACGTTTATCATCCAGGCCTCGGCGACATATACAGGGTCATCCGTTTTTAAACGGCCAAACGTCAACCAGCTATAGAGGACCCCAAATGGAACAACTTTCACCCCTAACACTTTTTTTGATTCGAAGTGATTTCATTCAGTCTCCACGGCGTGCCCCATGTCAAAAAAAAACCAAGATCCAAAGGTCATAATTAATCATAAATACCCCTATTTATTTTAAACCAAACAAAGGAAAAATCATCAAGATACATAATTGCAGTCCTAATATATTTAATCTTAAGTGTGACGCAAAAAATGACGGGTTTTTGCAATTATCTAAAAATCAAGACCGAATCAAAAAAAGTGTTACGGGTGAAAGTTGTTTCATTTGGGCTCCTATATAGCTGGTTGACGTTCGGCCGTTTAAAAACGGATGACCCTGTATAGAGAAATCACTGTATACGGCCGCCACTGTACGTTCGAGTGTCTCGAATTTCCTCGAGCGAAATTGAAATTCGAAGAAGGCTGGAGGGTAAACGGGCTGCCGAGCAACGACTAAACAGCGACACAACATGGAGGATGGACTTTGTGTAGTGGTAGATCGGAGTTGCTTTTTTTTCGACTCACATGGGTAGCTGCCTGGAGGAAGAGTTTGGGGGTTGTATGCGTTATGGGGACGCCTGGGGGCCGTGACGCGTTGTCTCCAGAAGCAGAGGACCGTCGCCGTGACCATGCCCGCTACGCTCAGGATCAGCAAAACCAGAGCGATCGTGAACCAGGTCGGCTGCATGCCCAGGATCGTTGACGCCTCGGAGTCTGAAACGGTGCAAGCACGGTGATAATTAGACTGGGAAATAATATTCGACCGCGATTCCAACAAACAGTGTTCCAACTTGAAACTATTGTGTCGCAAGGTGACCCGTCCAACGAGGGTATAACACGGTATGTTCCAACCACCGCACAGAAGCCCGCTTTTTGTGGCCAAAATTCAATTTTTCAAGGTTAATAGATTAAAAAATTTCTTTTTGCTATAAACTGATAACTCTTCGAAGCTCCTAAATCCAAAATATTATTGATTTTAGGTAATTGTATAATCAGATACGGCGTTCTAAACACAAAATCATAAAATTGAACGTTCTATTGAACGTTTTAAATACCACTTAGAGGATATCAGAAAACAAGTTATAATTATGATTTTTTATATGTTAGTAGATGTACTTTAAGTTCTAAATGCCGTCATAAACATTTTTTAATCCATAAACGAATATTCCAAGTTTATAACAATCTAAGCTTTAAAAAGGGTTTTAAAAAAATGTTTAAAAGTGTTAAACTTTGGACTTAGTTTATACGTAAGTTTAAACATTTGTTAAAAAGAATATGCAAAGTTTAGCCGCTACCTCTTGCTACTTTTAACTCTGTATTCATTTTAATAAAGGCGTCCGAGGTATTTTGACGTTGCGTTCGGGACCCGAACCCGCTTTATCTGTGACGATAATGACGATAATGAAGATACTGATAACTTTGAATAACTTTGACTCAGATATGGAAGAAATATAGGTGAATATTACAGTCTTTTTCTAAATCATAAAAAATTCTATGACTATTGTTATTTCTTCTTTTTTCTATAGGTTATACTAATTTAAAACATGGCATTAAGTGTCTCAATGATATTGTTCTATGAAAATGATGAAAAACATCGATTTACAAAATTTTTTAATCGGGCCACGAAATACTGTCCTCTAGATCGCCATGATAACCCTGCCGTAAAAAATTTTTAATTTTCAATGTCAGATTCGTTATTAGCGACTGCAAGAACTCCTAATTACCAACTTTCAGAAAATGATGACAACATTTTGAATTTTGTCTTCTGGACCACTGTGCACCGCAATTAACTGAAATTTTGAGAGGTTGGACAGAAGAGGGGGACGTCACCTAATATAAAATATCAGCTTCGGGTGTCTGTTATTTGCTCGGATATTAACAGAACACTTTCGGCATCGTACATTGAAATCTGTCTAGTCTAGACAGACGCTGCTAATGCAATCGCTTCTCGTCGGCTGAATCGGCTCGAACTTCAAGGAGAAACTCGGGTACAGTAGAACCTCGCTCGTTGCAATCTGGTTTATTGCACGGAATCCTCGTTCGCTCCATACCGACGCGGCGATCCCTACCACGAGTTGTTCGAAGTTCTGGAACTCGTGGTGGGGATTGCGGTGGTTCCGTAGGGGAAATACCTAGCGGGAAAGTGGAAAAACAGATCGCGTGATTGCAGAATCTCGATTTTCTAATCCCGGTTCCTGCAACGAGCATGGTTCTACTGTGTACTCGTGTTTCAGTCGATAAGCGAACGTTGTTATGAGAAACGAGGGTCGGTGTCCTTCGAACGAACGATGAGCGAAAAACTTACTGGCACAGAGTTTGGAGGCAGCCTCGTCGGAGCCATCGCCGCAATGATTCACACCGTCGCAGAGGAGGTCTTTCTCTATGCAGAATTCTTTCTCGGTGCACCGGAAGTCCTTGCAGGTGTGCTCTGGAAACGGAAGAAAAAAGAAATTGAACGTTCACCGTGGCGGAAGGGGCGAGCCGAGAACCAACCAGAGGAAAAAAATAATGAAAGCATGGTGTTTCGCGGACAAGTGCATTGGCCCTGCGAAAGGGTTATGCACCCCTCGAGTCGAGGGCTCTCCGACAGGTGTCGGGGCTTCAACGATAGGCTAGTTTTGAAACGCGGCGCGCTTTTTCGCGACGAACCCTCCCTCCGGCTATTACTGTCGCGGCCGCCATTTAGCGGTGCAACCCCTAAAATTCATTCCTTGAACTAACACGTTGACCCATATGTGGGTGACGGAATTATCTGCCCGGGTTTCAAACTGAATTTTTACGTTAATATTATTGATTGCACCAGGTTTGATTAGGATCTGTAAAATCCAAGAAAGTTGGAGGACTACTCAATATCGTACATTTAATTCTTTTCAATTTTTCTTTCATTAACACTAGGTTTACGGAGCATTAAAAGTGAGTATTTTACATTACTTTATAAAAGTAAGAAGAATGTGTCTAGCCAAGTTTTCTAAATAAATATATACCTAATATATAATATATAATGTAAACCCGTTTTTTAAATAATATATACCTGAGGATATAAGTTTGTTGAGTAATTCCACGTAGATGGATCTTCAGAATCTCAATAATCGTAAATCAAAAATATTAGAATCCGTCATTTTGTGACGGGTCCCGTAAACCTAGTGTTCAATAACTTTGATTTCATGGAATTTTTGATGTTTCTAGTTTGGCAGTCAAAATGTTAACGCGGTAGACGATCTTCATCGATTTTGTTCCAATCTTCTTTCAGTTTCAGAATTTGAAACCTCTTTGTGATTTTAGGCATGCATACGGTCTGGGTGCAGTAAAGGAGAGATACTGGCAAGGAATTGTTTCGAATAAGAATTTTTAGCGACGCCTCAGAGCAGGGCCCGCTCTAGGGGGGTGGACAACCCGGGCATTTGCCCGGGGCGCCATTTTGGCTTTGGCTGTAAGTGTGAGAAAAATATTCACTTAATAGAAAATTTCAGACTGCCCTTGCCAGACAATTTTGCTAAAAAAAAAGGTCATTTTGTTCAGCGCGGTGCTTAGTGCTTAAAAAGGGGCGGCAATTTGTTTTTTTGCCCGGGGCGTCGTAACCGCTAGAGCGGGCCCTGCTCAGAGGGTGCGGTCGAACACTTAGTGTTACAGTTGAAAGCTGGACTTCTCCTAGACATTGAAACGCGTAAGAAATGAGAAGTTTGTCGAAGATATCTCCGCGGCAGACTGTAACAAAGTGGCCGATGATGGAACGCGGGGGTAATGACTCCTCCCATTCCGGTTCGCAATTATAACTCTCGAGGGCGGTTCGGAATCGAAGGTAATAAAACGGGAAACGTAGGGTTAAAGGATTGGCGCGAGAGAAATGGCTGGACGGGATCGAGGAAAAACCGGCGACCGTCGGTGATGGGGGTGGGAGGGAAGAGAAGCGTAATTTTCTATAATTTAATAGTTGAAATTCTTTTCGCCTTTATCTCCTCCGTTTGTTCCTGGCCATTCTGCAGGATTCGAAGAATTCCTGAGACGGGGGGAAGAAAAAGTGGGAGGAGCGACGGGGCGAGTCCTGATTAAAATGGGATCGAGTTACCTACAAATCTTTCGCGACGTATCCCTTCGCAGAAATGAAACGAACCTCTCTGCCGATGTTGACTAAACGGTTCCGAGAGATTGTAATTTTTCAAACGATTGCGCGAGGAGCGGCGGATTCCTCTAATAATCGAGAGAAGCCCCTATACAGGGTGGTTCGGCAACTCGCTGCTGGTGAAACCGAAAAGGGGTTGATTCTGCATAAAAAAGAAGTCGAAAATGCAGAGTAAAGTTTTAGTGTACGCCCAATTTTCAAACTCATTCTACATTCTCGACAGACATTTTTAATGTCGAATCACCCTGTTAACTGTAAAAGTTACTCGTATCCGGACGATTTCGAATAGTTTGTAAAATTCGTGCATTTTGCTTGATAATATCTATAATATAAAATACGTCAATAAATTGTCTGTCAAGATCAACGCGATTATCTTAATTGGGGATGTTCGAAGGTACTGTATATGAATTTTTCAGATTTTCTGAGAACTATTACTCACAAAAAATTGCATCAGACTAAGGATTTATAGCGGGGCGGTGGATTTCTATAATAATCGCCGAGAGAAGCCGCTATACAGGGTGGTTCGGCAACTCGCTGGTGGTGAAACCGAAAAGGGGGTGATTCTGCATAAAAAAATAAGTCGAAAATGTAGAATTTTAGTGTCCACCGAATTTTCAAACTTGATTTTCTCGAAAACGAGGGCTCCTGTGAGAAAATTTTATTCCACATTCTCGACTGATATTTTTAATGTCGAATCACCCTGTTAACTGTAAAAGTTACTCGTATCCGGACGATTTCGAATAGTTTGTAAAATTCGTGCATTTTGCTTGATAATATCTATAATATAAAATACGTCAATAAATTGTCTGTCAAGATCAACGCGATTATCTTAATTGGGGATGTTCGAAGGTACTGTATATGAATTTTTCACATTTTTTGAGAACTATTACTCACTAAAAATTGCATCAGACTAAGGATTTATAGCGGGGCGGTGGATTTCTATAATAATCGCCGAGAGAAGCCGCTATACAGGGTGGTTCGGCAACTCGCTGGTGGTGAAACCGAAAAGGGGATGATTCTGCATAAAAAAGTAAGTCGAAAATGCAGAATAAAATGTTAGTATCCGCCGAATTTTCAAACTCGATTTTCTCGAAAACGGGGGCTCCTGTGAGAAAATTTTCTTCCACATTCTCGACAGACATTTTTAATGTCGATTCAGCCCGTTTACGGTTGTACCAGCAGTAACCGAACACCCTGTATATTTTCGATCGAGCGAAACTTTCGACGCGAATGGAGTTTTGCGATTCTACCGAATGAAAACTCGCGAGGGGCTCGTTGTTAACTTCCCGCAGGGCATTATGGACTCTGGGAACTACGCCACTTCCAAGACCGGGGAACGTTTGAGTTCGGAACCTCGTAAATTCTGCAAATAAATTGGTTCCGAAGTCTATTTCGCGTTAAGCGCCCGTTAATTATTTGCCCGATCGCAGCCATAGGTTCGTGACTTCTCCGGTATTTCAAGGATTGCCTCCGCGCCGCTGCTAATTCGTGTAAACAATTTCCAGTTTGGTTCCGAAGCATATTTCTCCGTCGAGAATCGTCGCTTCGCGGTGTTTGATCGTGCGAGCCGCTAACGTCGATTCAACGAGCACAGAACGCGCAATTGTACGTAAGTTCTGGGAACGTTCCGCTTGATTACTATGCGACGCTAACGTTCACGGTAGTCGGGGGGGGGGGGGGGGGGTGTTTGCTTAACGACTATTGTTAATTTCATCGGTGCGCCGAGCAAATTAGAGCGGATTCGCGCTCACGGCGTTGTCCACCGTGAAATTATTAGGGCAATCGGAAGGTTAAACACCGTCGCGTAGAAATATTCCCTCCTGTCGTTGGCGTTGTTTTCATCGATTAGTATCGGCAACGATGCTAATGGCTGCTAACGAGCCGCCACTGCAAATGGCGCTCTTACAACGCGAACGTTCGAATTGCTTCGCAACGGCTCCGACGCCATTACACCCTGCAAATGGGGAAACGCTATAATCTACCAAGAATCGATCGAAAAGTAATACCCTATGTTTTATTCATTTCTCGTTCTCTCTCTCTCTCTCTCTCTCTCTCTCTCTCTCTCTCTCTCTCGACGGAATCTCTTGATCTTCCGGCAAACGAGTGATCGAGACTTCTCCTTCCTTCTCTCATTGCCTCGATCCGATTCGTGCCGATCTTTCTGTAATTGACCGTGTGTACCCTCTGTCCGTTTTTCGAGCAAGATTTCTTGCACTGTTCCGAATGGAACGCCATTAGTACATTGCATCGGGACTGCAACTCGTTAACAATGGATCGCGATCGGAGTCGCGTGCAACGTGAAAATGACAAGACCGCCGCGACCTGACTTTTTTCTCTGAAAGTTAACTTGGAACGCATTGTCCCCACTTCGAAAGGGTTAAGGGACCGCACGGGGAAACAAAATGTTCGACGTTCTTGCCCGTTAGGGTTCACGGTGCCGTCGAACATTCATCGTCGCACGGCTGTGTACCCGAATGGTCCCGACGAGGCTCGCAGTCGCAGCGACGTTGCCGGTGATGGACAAACGGCGAAAATGGCGTCGCGCGAATGCATATAAACACATTAGTCGTTGGTAACGAGGCCGCCTCCGCGCCGTTCCCGTCGACGTTGCCTTGCTGCCGGAATTCTGACGCATCCAGGCTCCACCGGAAACGGAGTGGAGGCTGAATCTTGGCACAAAGGTTGCGCCAGAGTGCTGCCGCGATGAATGCGCCGCGGCATGGGAGGCATCCCCATGGAAATATTCCCTCCGCCCCTAATTCCGCGTCGAGGTCGCTACACCGTCGACCCTACGATGCGCGTACGTATCGTTTCGGAAAAGTAGCACGACGAATTTCGACTCCGCTCCCCCTCCCCTTTTACGACGAGATGCCGGTCGATTTAACGCGACAAACCTGATCCTGTCCTCTGAGTTTAACCCTTTGCACTCGAAGCTACTTTAACTCCGAAACGAAACATTTCTTCCGACCTAAAGTATTTTCCTTCTATAGATTTTTTTTTTCGTGTTGCACGTACGAAAATAGTGCAATTTACTCGTACAATGCTGAAGTTTTTAGTCATTTATTGAATACGAACAAATGTAGTAATGTGAAAAATATTTTTAATAATGATGCAGCAATTTTTAGTGGCGCTTTACAGTCGAGTGCTAAGGGTTCATCTTCGCGAAACAAATTTTCCTCTCAACCTCTGCAGGGATACTGGCACGTGTACGTTTCATTTCATCTCAAAATCGAAATTTGTGGGGGAAAATATAAGTTCTCTACAGACTTTCTCAAGGATAAAAACAAGAAATTCGTCGTTCTGTAAAAATAAATCGAGAAAGGGAATAAAATTTTGTCGAGAAAATCGAGTTTGAAACGAATATGCGTGTTATTAGGCACGAATCGACCAACCCATTCTACTTCCTTCATATATATAAATCGTCGAAAAAAATATTCCTTATTTTCGCATGTCGAATCATCCCTGTTTTTTCTTCGTCAGAAAGTTCGTTCCTGAAGAGGTTGGTCGAACGAATGACTCTTTCTGATTTGTATTGTCTCGATTTTATATTTCTGGTTCTCGTTACCGTTTACTCAATTAAGAGTAACGAATTTATTGGTGATTTAACGGGACATTGAAAGTCGATAGTGGACTCTTATCGAAGTATATATATAAACAATGTGAAAATGTTGACGCTGGTCTAGTGGCGTTCGAACGTTAAATGGACATCGACGTTAAAATGGATGAGTTATTTCTGTGTGGCCCACGGACAGATGGAAAGTTTATTAGAACGACGGCCGATCACGCAATCATATTTTCAAGTTTCTTTTCCGTGGCCCTTCGCTCGATTCATCCTCGCCGATTCAGCTAATGCGCTGTATAAGCACGCAATGCATTTCATGAATGGGCCGCGGTTCGTTTGCTCTCGCGGAATCGTTCCCGCTTCCTGAACGAAAGTACGATCTCAATTCACTCGAAACGACCGAGTTATCCTTTCTTTTACGAGTCCTACGGCCAAGAATATTGACTTTTCTTCCACCGACGTGAGAACGGCCTCGGGATCCTTTCGCATCGGTTCCAACAGTCCTTTTGCCCCCTTTCGCCGCTTCCATCTTGGAATAACGGCACGCGAAATCGAACCGAACCGTACTCCTCGCACGAGCGCAGCGTCGTTGCGCTTCGCGGAAAAAAGAAAGCTCCGCGAGCAGATTTTCTCCCCGAGCGACAACGTTTGATGAACTTCACCAGAATTTCCCAGAATCCATCTCACCTGCTCGATTGACAGCCACCCCTTCTCCGCTGACCGCCGAAATTCCATTGTAATTATTTGCCGGTGGATCCGTGGCCCGCAGCTCGGCTCGGTCGGATTATTATTGCATTAACCTTATCGATTTCAAAGGCCAGCGTCCGGTCGGGAATTTGTCTTCCTCTGTTTTCGGCGGGAGCTAATTCGATTATCGAATTTCGAGTTTCTACGTCGCACGGTGGTCGGGAAACGCTGAAGTTCATACTTTTATACACTTCTAGTTGATACTTTTGTATTATTTTGAAAATGTAGCTGCCACTAGACGCTACTTTGGTCATCCGATCGGTTTTTGTGACGCGGGGGTAGCACGGTATTTGTTACAAGCATATTTTCTGGAGAAATTTAGATGTAGTGAAATTTGTTAAATGAGCATCGTAATGTTAATAGACTCGGTATTAGTTTCAATATATTTTTCCATTCTTTGTCCTTAATATTCATTTTGTTACTTATAATAGCATCTCTTACTTTCAATATAGCAGGAGCATTTTCATGTACAGCCTCTATTGCATATAAACTACACAAAACTAACTTTACGAAACTTTCAATAAAATCTCGGTAAACGATTTTATTAACAAAATTTTAACTTGGAAATTTGAAAAGAATGAATGAAAAATTGAAATCGTCTTTTGAAATTTTAAGTTCAGAATCGTAGAGTTACCGAAAACATTCTACCACCAAATATTTATGGAAATCAAATCATTTTTCACATACCCGTCCGCCATATTGAATCCGCCATTTTTTTGTAGTTTTTATATCAGATTCATGTGCAACGGCTCGAGAAATAAGGGAATACTAATTTTCAAGAGAGTCCAATAACTTTTTGTGTTACGCATCCGCTATATTAAATCCGCCATTTTACTTTTTGCAATTTTTACATCAGATTCATATTCAACGGCACGAGAAATATGGGAATACTAATTTTCAAGAGAGTCCAATAACTTTTTGTGTTACGCATCCGCTATATTAAATCCGCCATTTTACTTTTTGTAATTTTTACATCAGATTCATATTCAACGGCACGAGAAATATGGGAATACTAATTTGCTAGAGAGTCCAATAACTTTTTGTGTTACGCATCCGCTATATTAAATCCGCCATTTTACTTTTTGTAATTTTTACATCAGATTCATATTCAACGACAAGAGAAATATGGGAATACTAATTTTCAAGAGAGTCCAATAACTTTTTGTGTTACGCATCCGCTATATTAAATCCGCCATTTTACTTTTTGTAATTTTTACATCAGATTCATATTCAACGACAAGAGAAATATGGGAATACTAATTTGCTAGAGAGTCCAATAAGTTTTTGTGTTAACCATCCGCCATTATATTTTTTGGTACCCCGTTACCCTCGAGAAACGAACAACCCGACAAATTAGATTGCTAATTCAATGAATAGCTAATATTTCATGTAACTTTCATGTTTTCCGCCGTTAATTAAAAAACTTTACAGTCGATTCGACGAATAAAGCACGGAAAAAAAGTCGGAAGATCCCCGTAAAACTTCTGCCACGCCCTCGTAGCCCGCGTTAATTTTCTTCGGCGATGGTAACGGAAGATACTGCGTAAATCGTTGATGAAGCAATTTACATGAACCACGAGAGATAACGCTGAAAACGAGGATAACGCGGAACGTGGAACAAGCTCAAAGGAGCTTTAGAAACGTGAACAGCTTTCCGCGACGCGCCGAACGTTCCTTATGTTATTATGAAAGTGCATCAAGCCTGCATTCCGGAACTATGCTTTGGGGGCTTTGTCCGTACGAACAACGCGAATACCAACGAAATAAAAACACGACGTAAACATTGTCGGAGCTTTCTTCTCCTTAAATTCGTCCAGTTAACCGTCGGCGAGGATGTTCGCCGGGCTATTCGTTAATTAGCATTTCGCCCCGCCCGACGGGGCGCCGACAGGACAGAAAAAACTGCGATTAAATCTTGTTACGTAACAACTCACAAAGGTGAAACGAGAGAGCGAGAAAAACTAGAGAGCTATTTAATGAGTTCCGTCTGAATTTAGCAGTCCATTAACAATCTATTTAACGAATCTCGCGCGGGAGGTGATTAATTGGGCTTCCGGCCAGCTAAGGAGGTTTCCATCTTCGGATCTTTTCACACACAAAAAAGAAAAAACACCGGTTCGACCTCTCCCCCCCCCCCTCCCCGAACGTATTTTTCCAAGCTCGGAAACGTGCAACGCGTTCTGCGAATCATTCTTCAAGATCGAGCTCGCGATCGGGATCGAAAGAAAAGTGTGTTGCGAACGTTTCTGCAATTTCGTTCCCAGGGCGGACCACTTTTTTTAATATAGTGTGTGTACCCGTTTCTCGACACGTTACAGAAGATCGATGTCGAGCTGCTTACCCTTTTGCCTCCGTTCGTTTCGCGGCGATACGCCTTGAAGAAAACAAAAAAAGAAAAAAATGGCGTAAGCCCGGGATATTGAAAGAGGGAAAACGAATGCCCGAAAGCGGACGACACGTCGATGGACGGAATCGATATGCAACGTCTTGGCTGAAGCGGGGAAGATTGAAAGTGCGTCCGATTAGGAGAGAAAGGCGATCTTGAAGAGAAGACAGAAAGCCTAGGGCTTACGCGAGACACGTACACTCCTACACAAAACAATAGCACATCTGTGCGCAATTATTAACGTTAAAAGGGCAGCGAAGTCAACATTTAGGCGTTACAGTGATTTCTCTATATATGTCGCCAAGGCCTGGATGATAAACGTCGCGGAATTATCCCCACTACCGCAGGGTACATCCCGTGAGGGACCTCGGACGCCGAGGAGTGTTGACACTGCTCAGGTATGTCTCCTGTACGATACATGACGCTGGCAAGACCCGTGTTGTTGACATATATCGAGAATTCACTGTATTAACTATAGTTTATAGTTATACAGTGGCTCACGAAACTGTTCGAACGCCCTTCAACCCTTGAAATCCTGTGAGCTCTAGGCCCATGCCGGAGTCATTTTTGACCCACACCGATATAGTTTTAGCATTAAGACATAACCTCTCGTTCTGGCACCCATTGTAAGCGGTGTCGCGCGAAGAACTTATAATTATTTATAACCCGGCTGACGGAATTATTTGTGCAGGTTTTCAAATGAATTTTTACGTTGATATATTCATTGTACTAAACTTAAGTAGGATCTGTGACATGCGAGAAAGTTGGAGGATTACTCAGTATCGTGCATTTAATATTTTGCAATTTTTATTTCGTTAAATAACTTACTTTGATTTTATGGAATTTTTCGGGTTTCTAGATTGGCGATCAAAGCGTGAACGGACCAATGCTGCCTTATAAGCGGCATGGCACTTACTGGGTCCAATAGTTCGAATCGAACCTAGTTTTCCCGCCGCGTCGATCAAATTACCCGAATCGCGTTAGGCAATTCCATAGTGATGGGGACGCGAGTTTCGCCGCAAATATACATAAACCGACGCGTTGACCGGCTAATTTGTTAGTCGGCAACACACACCGTGTTGCCAGAGCGAGCGGAAGTTAGGGTTGCCGGCGTTAGAAAATTCTGCGGGCGAAACTAAATTATTAACCGCTTTGACTCGAGAATTACACTGTGCCGATAATTTCGTTCTGTTTTGCATGCAAATGAAGTTTAGCCCGGGGAATATCGGCGAGAACTTTCGCGATTGTTTGCCACCGGAGTTTTACTTGACTTTTCGCCGGGGCTGTCAGCTTCCCGAAACGTAACATGCGGGCTCGTTTTGCATTATTCCCGGGCCAGTCGCTTTTCGATTCCGATGGCTATTCATTTTTGGGAACGCAATCGTTCGTCGAATATTTAACAGCGGATAAAAGCGCGTCGAGTCCATTCGGCTCGGCCGGCCCCGAAGAGAAACTTCTAATTGAAATTAAAGATTAAAAGGCTCGGCGTCCATTACCGGTATAGCTGGCGTAATGAATTTTCCACGATCCGTATAAATAATGAATTATAACATTTATAAAAAGGACTCTTCCTCGCGAATTTAATCGGAACCGGTCTCTCCTGGACATCGTTGGCACAGATAATTTTCCTTGAGGAAAAGATAACTGAATTTGTGACGTCACAGCTTCGAAAGCTACACTCCTGGACAAAATGATGGCGCGTGTGTGCTTGACACACACGGTATGGGTATTTCGAATTGTTTTCCATTTGAAGTGTAATAAAAACGCGACGAAAAATCGCAAATCAACTTTTGAGTGGCCATTGTCCAGGCGGAATATCCCTCCAAACGGTCGCGTTGAAACGACTGTGGAAAAAAAATGGTTGAAACTCTGTGTTCTGAGTTTCTAAAGAAAAAAAAAGCAATTTCAGTTCCTCAAGTCCTCTCATAACGAGAAAGGGACTTCGAAACAATTGTTCAGAGACGCGAAGGTGTAGAACTCTTTAAAATGAGCACGGCCAGAATATTTGAAGATTATTTCACACGAAGTTAGGAGCGCGAAGGCCGACAATGTTTCCGTTATAATTAGACCGTGGATTTTATGCATTTATGACAAAAATGGGTGAGCACAATTTAAAGCAGTAGACATATTAAAAAGACCAGCGTATTGATTTTGGCTTAATAAAATAATTAAAAGAAGAAAGAAATTTTTATTTTGTTCCTGTGTCTTGTAATCAATGCAAATATTTTTTATTTTGCATAAAGATCCGCAGTCTTATAATTCAATGTTCAATGAGAGTTCGAGATTTCTCGTGTTAATAAATAGTCCTTATAATTGTAAGTTTAAGATTTAGCCTAAAATCGTAACCAATTTACAATTCAATCACCACTGGTTTGTCCTTATATGACAAGTTCAACAAATATCTGCTAAAATGATAGAGAATGTAAAAATTCTTTTAAATTGTTTATGGTCTTCCTCGATATCCCAGCTCCGTTGAAGATGTACAATATTGCCAATAACTTCTGTTATTGATATCTATAATTACGTTATCACGGTAACATTAATTTAGTCGGACTTTATACCTCCTTTCTGGACTCCATTTTATTTGTCGTAAATGGCGAGTCTATCCCCTGGATAAGCCGTTGTAATGACCTTGCAGAAATAGCGTGTGAAACGAATAACGTCGATATAAAAATTTTATCGGATAACATTATTTAGTGAATTAAAAAATAGTAATAATGTTATTATTAACATTAATATTTAACACCTATTTAAGCTTTTCTCGAGTATTCCCGGATTAAGGACTATCGTAACACGCCATGCACAATACTGATTAAATATCAAGATATAATACGATAAATATGGTCCACCTGCATAATCCGTTTTAATACTGCGGATTTCATATATTCGCAATGCAAATGAATGAGTGCAATTTAAAACGGTAAAAAGATCAAAGGAATTTACGATTTATTATTGTTAATATAGTAATATTATCAGTGAAAGAAATTTTTTATTTAACTCCTGCATTTGAAAGTTTTTATGTTACACAAAGATTCACGGTCTATTAATTATTTTATTTGCTACTGTTACACAGAGAACACTTGTAGTAATAATTTGCAGTATCATAATTGACGATTCTATGGGTGTTATAGATTTTCAGTGGTCTGGGAACAGACAAAGGTATCTTTAATCACTTTATCGGATCTATATAAAATTACAAGGGGGATCAATAGTATTTACTATCTAAAATTTGAATTAATCATTGGATTCCCCGTTCAATAGCCAGCTTCTGACCGAATTCTCTGCTACCCTTTGATATCGGAATCGCAGGTGGCCAGGAACTTGATTAGCCCTTATTACGATTCACTATTAACCCGTTGCACTAATTAATTTATTTCACGGTTTCAGTGATTAGAACTTCCTTGTAATTCGTAATTTCCTAAAAAAAGGGAGTAAATTTGCACATTAACTGTACATTATTATTTACAAAATATCGCTTATTCACAATAGCTGTACATTAACAACACCAAAATAGACATACTACATAGACTTCAATATTTATTTGATATAATATATAATATAATGAATAGACAACTGAATACACACAATATGCATTATTGGTACACTGAAAACCCGAAATGGCGTCGACAAGCTGTACACCAGCGTCCATGGAGTGTAAGTGTGTAAGTGTGGAATCGTTGGTGATAACAAACTCAAGGTCACGTGAAGGTCATAATATTACAGGTCGTCAGATTCGTCTTGACCTCGGCTATCATACAGCGATAATAAAAATATATCATTCCATTTAAAGAAACTTCGATGACCTTGAAATCTCAAAAACTACAACTTTGAACAAATTATTTCGCCTATCATAATATTTGCCCCTCCGAATAAAAACAAGCGAGATATTACAGATGCTCGAGTTAGGTGAAACACTGTGTATAATGCAGCCGGACCCCGTGCAAAGCCGAAACCGGAAGTTTCCGGATCGATGCCGGACGACTATTTAAATCTCATCGACTCTAATTTCAGTCGCGAAAATGTTTGTTTTGTGCGGCGAAGCGACAACGCGGCTCTCGGACGTGTTTTCACGTATTCGAGTGCGTTCACGGGTTAATGGTTCGAAAAGTAGGCACGTAGGCACGGGGTTGCAATGTGCATCGACAGTTGCAAACAAAACGACTCTCTTGACCTTAAAAAGCAGGGCTGCGAGGCCGAGCGGCCCGATAAATCTCTGGAAAATGCTAAACAAACTTGTTCGACGGCGGACAAGGGTCGTTGTTAGCTGGAAACATCGGTGCGCGGTGGAATAAACGACCGTTCTGTTCTTCTTTTTTTTTCTTTTCGTTTTTCATTGTTTAGTAGGCCGATGATCGATGGCGAAGGAGCTCGCGAATCTGTTTCCCCGAGATCCGGCCGTGCTCCGAGCTTTCTCTTCCTCTCTCCGTCCGATGCTCTGCGACCCCGGTACTTTTCAACCCGAGAAAATTCGAGTTGGAAGCGAAACGTCGCGTTTAATTTATCACGGAGTTTCAGCGTTAGAATTTCACCGAGATTTCACGGACGCGACTATCTTACTCGTTTCCAGCCGGGAACCGGCAGAGGAGCGAATTTTCTACGGCCGGATGACAGTATTATCTTTCGCCATGTCCTCGCTGTTAATTTGAAATTACTGGGGGCATTGAGACCGTTCCACAAAATAACGAGACCCGGTTATTCGAACGCCGTTAATAGGGAACGTTGTTAACTCGCTCTGTTCCGCGTTTATCTCCGTCCTCGCCGTCCACCTCGCGTTCTAGCTCTCTGCAATATTTATTGGATCGAATTTGTTTCCGCTTCGGTCCCGTAATTGGCTCTTCCACTCTTCGGCAACGGCAGTTTCGCCAGGGAAATTGTCATCTCGCGTGCATCTTACCCATCGACGAGCCGCTTTACACCGGATTTTACTCGCGGAATTGTTGCTGCTCTCGTCGAAACGAACGCGTTTTCGAAATGAACTTAAACGAGAGTCTTATCAGCCGACGCGAACAATGGGAAACGCTCCGCGACGAATTTCTTTCTGCCGTTCCGGCTCGCCGAGCTCACCCCCCCCCTTTTTTTTTTAATCACCGGGCATTAACTACTTCATTAAGCGCAACCAACTCGAGCAGAACATTCTTGAAAGAGGGCTTTCTCGAATCGGGGAAAGAAAGGACGGTCGCTCCACTTTCTTGCGGAAAGTCGCTCGAAACTGAAACTTCTTGCCGACTCATTTGCATCGTAATATTCGCAAATACCGAGGGAAAAAATGCGTACTGTCGAAAAATCGCAGTTAGCCCGACGAGATGTAGAATTCGGTGGAAATTTCAACTCGCAATGTAAGCTTGCAAGTGGAACCTTGGCACAGATCATTTTCCTTGAAGAAAAGATAACTGAATTTGTGACGTCACAGCTTCGAGAGATGTACAAGCTATGCTCGTTTAACCAAGGGACCATAAGGACAGTGCCTACGCTTAGCTTGGGAGTCATTATGCGAGTTACAGAATGTTTGTTACATATCGATCAGATTCACAACATTTCAAGGTAGTACTGCTATTTTTACATAATTTACATCTACCTCGTGATTAGTTATTATTAGGCTGCGGATCTTTATGCATTCATGGCAAAATTGTTGAAAAATTAAAGTAATTGAAGATCAATATACAATTTCTCCTCTGTTAAAATCATTAAGGGGAGGGATAACATTCAATTTAGCTTCTATTTCTTGCGATCGACAATGTGCAATGGCGTGGCGGCCATTTTGAAATTATCTCGTGACAAATTGAGAGATCTTTGCTTCACTGGAGGCTGGGCTTTCCTATACACATACTATACCTGTGCCGTAAGTATACATGGTCTAAGAGTGGAAGCATGAGAGAAAAGTACTCACTGGGATCCTTGACGGCAGTGATAACGAGACTGAAGCCATTTCCTTTAGTGCCCCAGGCGTCGGTGATGTATTTCAGCGTTACGAAGTTCGTGCGAGTATAAATCGCGCCTACGGCCTGGGCTGTGTTTTTGCAAGACAAGTCCGCCTGTAAAACGACAAGAAACGTAAAAACATAACGGCCGCTAGAGGTAAACATGCTTGGCGGTGCGCGGCCGCGTCCATCATCTTTTTCGCAAGCGTGACGTTTCAAATGTAGAATCCACCGGAGGTAACGCAACCGGAAACAGACGATGCTCGGCGGGTGGGCGCAACGAAACAATTTCGAATGCATGAAACGCACCGCGGCGAACAAGAAACGGAATTTTCTTTTTTTTTTTTGTTCAAAAAGCTTTCGCAAACTCTAATCTGCCTTGAAGGCGTCGTAACGGAATTTCTTAAAGCGTTCCGTGAACTAAGCCCCGCAAACTAAGAGGATAACTATGCGGTTTCCCAGTCGAAACTTTTAACGAGAGTCACGGTTACGCCTTAAACCTCCGCCTCCTCCGAGTTCCAGGCCTATGCCTGTGTCATTTCTGACCCACGCCGATATTTCGCTGCAGTTTTCTTTCGATACAAGGCGACGACCGGTTTTCCGAAAAGAAGATTTTCTTATCTCGAAGTACAGTGATTTCTCCATATATGTCGCCGAGGCCTGGATGATAAGCGTCGCGGAATTATCCCCACTACCGCGGATACCTTCGGGAGAGTATGTCTCTCGGATGATACATGACTAGACTGCGGATTTGGTGGATTTATAACAAAAACTAGTAGGTGTAATTTTAAGTAGGAAAAATATTAGAAAAATTTAAACATAGTATTATATTATTTTCAATCTGCTAAACATAATAAGAAGGAAAATAATAAAATCTGACTTCAGTTCGTTGCAATTCAAGTAAGAAATTTTTACTTTGCGGCCAAGATCCGTGCTGTTGACATATATCGAGAAATCATTGTAGAAATCGTCGTATCGGAATAAAATTGTACATATTGACGGTCGCTCGACCGCGGCGGGTCACGAATGACTCCGGCACAGTATAAGGAGGGTTAAACCTCGTTATTAATACACAACAAACGCGAACGGACTTCTTACTTCGCTTTGCCCCGAAGTTCGGAATCACGGAATCTCTAAATAGTCCACTCCACCGAAAACTGAAATGCCCGGGGTCGTTTTTCGTCGACGGTTTGTACTTTAAACATCGCTACCGGCTCTACACCGGATAAGCAAACAAAACTGCAACGCGCAAATACACACGGCCGCCGGCTACACAGACAACAACGGCATCCTTTTTGTACAGTAGATAAAACTGTACGCGCGGTACCAACTGCGGGAATTCTATTACCGCTATCGATATATGCGCGATAATATTTATCCTCCGTGTTCCCCGCTTTGTAGAACAAAAAGGATCAGACGGCAAAGAAAGCAGAGGAAACGCCCAGAATTCAGGATGATTGCGAAAACAATCCTTGCCGTGGACCTCACCCGTTTAGGGTACCGTTGCGTCGCGAAATCCTCGGCGAAGGAGCTTCGGTGAATCGTGACCTTCACTCGCCTAATTCATCTTACGCGAATATTTAGAGAGTCGACTGCATAGTGAAGTTACGAGGAAAGTCCAACTCTTTCTGGACATTTAAAACAGTATAAGTTCTTAAAAATTGGATCAAACGACCTGACTTTTTTTAGCAATAGGAAGGATTGGTTTACCGAATGATGTGCAAGAAAGATTTTGAAAAAATTGCAATTGGTAAGAGTTACATGAGAAAATAAAAACTTTTTACAACTTTTTTATTCGAGCCTGTAATGAAAATCTAAAATGTGCGTTTTATAGATCTATGTTAGTTTTACACACACCGAACATTTCATCGAAATCGGTTGACGCAGATGAAAACGGCACGCATCGGAAGATGTGTTAAAATCTGGATTTTGAGCATAAACTGACCAAAAGTCAAAAGAAATTTTCAGCGCGTGTATAACCAACATAGCTCTACAAAACGCATATTTGAAATTTTCATTACAGGCTCAAATAAAAAAGTTGTAAAAAGTGCCATTTTTATTTCCTCGTATAATTCTTACCAATTGCAATTTTTTCAAAATCTTTTTTCCACTTCATTCGGCAAACCAATTTGTCTAATCGCTGAAAAAAAGTCCTCACAGATAAGTCACATATATCGAGGCATTAACAATTTACTTTCGAGGAAAGTCCGTCTACTCGCAAGAGTTATCTCCTTAATCGATTAACGGAAGGAGAACGAATTCTGGTAGGATGCGATTTATTTCTCTCGATTACTTAATTCGCCCAAGACTTGTTGCGTCTTACGGACCACCGGAAACCGAATTAAATTGCAGAGAAATGGTAAAAAGTGGGTTGGGAGGTTGTTAGACAAGGAGGAAGTTGGCCACATCGATCGTACCCGATTCGCTCGCTTCCGGTCCGTTGTTCTACTGCGTTCTTTCTATCGCAATTAGAGGGACCGCCTAAAACCGCGGTTAATCCATCCTTAATTATCTCCGTTGTGCCCGTGCTTTCGCGGCAGAAGCGGCGACGATCTCGCCGCGTCGCATAAACCGAAATAATTAAAAGCCGGCTGTTTGTGCGCGTCCGCTGTGCTTTCGCTTCGCGTTAAAATTCAAGCTCCGATTCAGCATGGCGGCGCACCGGCGCGGCGGCCACCGTCAAATTCGCGGATTTACGCAGGTGAAGTGATTTTAATTGCGGAATGCTAATCAACGAAGCCTCGATACCTTCGGCAATATTGTCGGCTAATTCGCCGTTGCGTGGTTGCCGCGGGCATGAACAAATATAGGCTCCTTGCAGACGTGTGTTACGTCCCAGGTAGGACGGATTATGATTTTTATGAGATAGGACGCAGTTTTGAACCTACCCTGCATTCACCGGCTACGGTTCGGGAAATTGAGGATTGTTTAAATAATTTGTATTCTTATTTTCCAAAAACAAACAAAATTATTGATTTATTCAATATTAGATGCTGAATCAGATATTTTAAATATGATTCGACAAATAGAGATTATGTGTAGTTAACGCATAAACTAGATAGCTTACAAATATTTCGTTCAATAATAGTAATGTTAATTTACCGAGTTGTTGTGTTCGCTTCGTTAAGTGGACACCGCAAGTCCACAAGTCGCAGGTTCCGTAGATCGCAGTTACCGCAGGTCGGGAATACCGCTAATCGCAGTTGCTGCGGCTCGCAGGTCGCAGGTTGCAGCTTTCACAAATTCCAATTATCACTGGTTTTGAACTTTATAAAACTTTCACTGAACTTGAACTTTATTAAAAACTTTATTAAAACTGAAATTGACACTAGAACGGACTGGTCCGGTCCAAACTTTATGACAGAATGATTGGTGTTTGAAGTATTGGTTCCCTTTTATAGGATGGACAGTCCATTGTTTCAATAGGATATTGATTTGATCTTTTATCTAATGCGCGTCATTCTTACCATGGGATTAGCGTGCCTTCTTGGAACTTGGCGCAACTGGACACACTTTCTGTTTATTTTTCGGGGTGACATCGATCTTTGCTGCGTCTCTCGCAGGAGGATAATTGGAATTGTTTTGTTCGCTATCTAATTTTCTAGAAATTTTAACGCCTATCCTAATCTTATTTATTTCCTTCTCCTTGCGTGACATTATTGGGTTTCAACAATAGTTCATAATAATTCTTTGTCTGAAGTTTTATTCGTTTGATTCTTAAGCGGTCGAATCACCGGACACGACACCGTCTTACTTCCTAGAATCTTAAGGCTTATCTTAATCTTATTTATTCTTCTCTCCTCGCGTGGCATAATTTTTATTTGAAGTTTTATTTGTCTTATTCATGAGCGATCGAACCACCGGACGTGACACGTGTAACGCATCGATCATGAGCTTCCGGTCCATTTTGACCGAGAGTTATCGATGTTCCCTCTGAACTCGAATTTTTTGGTAGCTTAACCCGTAATTAGCTGGGGAACTGTTAAAACAGTTCAGCCTTTTTTCCCGGAGAATACCGATCAATATTATCCCTTTGTATTCCATATTATTTCAATTCTAGAAAAAAAAAAGAAGCGGAAACCGGTGGCTAAAATGATATCAGAATGATGTGGCATCACGGATTGAAACGCGAGCGCGATCGTTACACGGTGGAATATCAACGCTGAAATGGGATGCGTTCCAGAGATTTGACCGTTGCTCGCGTTCCTTTGTGCATCAAGGCTTTTAAACGCAGCGTATCAAAACGTCACAAAAAAAAGACGATAGCCCGTTGACAAAGGTGGGCTTTAACTGTCGAAAATGGTGCGCGCATCTGACCCCGTCGGGTACAGCCGGGCCTGGGTCGGGTTCCGTTCGCGTAAACAAAATTGTGCGTTACAAAATCAGCAACATTGACACGCTGCCGTCGCGAGACGATAAAACTGTTGTTAGTAAGGTATGTAACGAAAGTGTTGAGACAAGTTTGAGAAGCGATAACTCGAAAAGTGAGATATTGATATAATGATGTTCGAAATTTTTAATTTCATTTCCAAGTCGTCGAAAATAATATTTACATGGCGCTCAATGGCCCCTTAGCTAAAAATTGCTACCTACAGAGTAGCCATTTTAATATTGAAGCAAATGGCGAGTTTCCAGGTTCGGTCGAAATATGTAAATGACAAAATTTTTCAATTTTAGCAAGCAGTTGTCAATGATTTCCTTATTACTTAGTTTTCCAGGAGGACTAAAAATTTGCTCGCGCAAATCGACTTTGTACGCCGTTCTGAATGAAATTTTTTGTACAATTTGTATCTGACAATAATGCAGAGATACCGTTACATTTACCGCGTGCGCGGTGCAGCGATATCCACATCGCACGGCGCGTAAATTAAACTAGTCTCAATACTTTTGTTATACGGGGTGTTCACTTGAAAACATTCCAGCCGAATATCTCGAAAAGTATGAAAGATATTAAAAGAGTATAAAACACGTGTGTTCCCCCTCGAAATCCTTGGGCGCGTGTTTTACACATTTTTAATATCATTCATACTTTTCGAGACATTCGGCCGGAAAGTTTTCGAATGAACACCCTGTATACCTTGTTTCTAATATTCCGGCGGCGTGCGTGCATTCTGTATTTCATTCCGCCTGCTGGTGTTCACTGTTCACGCGGGGAAGCAATGAAACTATCACCGCGTGAAATTGCTATCGAAAATCGGTTCTACCGCGTGTACACAGTAGCCGGGAAAATGAGAACTTTTTTCGAGGCCGGCTGTAAGACGAGCGAACGAGCGCGGCCATCTTGCCGGGAGCGATAGCTTTCTCGTCAAAATGGAGGCTGCACGGATTCGGCCGGCACCCGCGGACGGTGAACTAATTGCGAGCGTAAATTTCATCGTAACGTTGCGAGTTACACGATTCCCGCGGAACAAAAAGCCAACGCGCGGAGGTAATTGCGCGAGCCGGCGAATGTCCCGCGTGCGTCGCCGCGCTGAAACTCCTAATAAATCAACCATAACTTTTTCCGGGCACGGCAAACTCGCGTTCGCGCCGTCCGCGATTTTCGAACAAGACAACTTTCGGCCAAGGACGTTCTATTTCGCTGGTATTTTTAATTGCGATTCTACTCCCCGCGACCCGGGAAAGCCCGGGGGCGAGATAATTAAGGGCGCGTAACCTAAAAACTTTGATAGAAAATTTAATCTTAACTTGTCGGTAGCAGCGGACGGTTATCAGTTCAAAAATTTCCTATTGTTTTTTCTCTCGAGATCCCCGAGACCCGGGATAATTACGCAATTACTCGTAACGGCCAGATGGGAAAAATTTTAATGAGTTGCGGGTATATACAATTACCGGAAATATAATGAAGAATATTGTTGCGGAGGATGATCGGCTCTGAAATTTCCATGACAGACGGAATTGTTGAAAGAAATTCCCCGTGTACAACTCGAGGATCCCGGCAAGCGAGAACTTCAGAATACCATTAGAGATAGCATTCGTCGTTTTACAGAGAGCCTCGGCTACCGGCCCGCTGGCAATTGCTAATTACGAAAGTAATTAACGCTCGCTATCGCTGATTCAGAGTACGGCCGGCTATAATATTAGCAAAACTACCACGAGGTTCCACGAAATGGATCGTCGTGTACGCGCGTGTACCTCGCCGATACGACCAAACTAATCGTGCAGCGTTCTGTAACAAATACTCGTCTGATTGAAAAATCTTTAGCTCGCAATTACTTGATAATTATCCGAAAGGGGTACACAATAAATCCTGCGGGTATGCTGGTACTGTAGCTGCTTCCGCTTCGATTCTTTTACGATGCGTCTCGAGTGCGACGATAAATACCGGCACGAGCACTAAATGTCCACGTTCGAGCCACTATAAATATATTCTAAGATTTACAAGGCACATTGTTAGCTTTATGAGTCATAGTAATCGCCCTCGAAGGCGTAAACTATACGTTATCTTCAACCGGCGAGTCACGGAAGAACCGCGGCTGCTGGAGGTTCATGGAAAAATTTTTCTGGAAGCATTTTCCAAGGAAAATTTCGCACGCATTATATACTCGAAAGCCGATAGCCTTAGGGCAAAAAGAGCAGAGTATCGGCAACACGGTAACGCGAGTATTGATTATCAGTTCAGAAAGCTGGTTCGATGGTTTGGGAATGCTTATCGAGCAGTCTTGTAAATTACGCGCATTAAATTTCCCGAAAATCGATAAGCTTAATTTCATTGGCGTAACAACGTTATTATCGTAACCCGAGAGGAGGGTCCACACCGTCCACACTCGTTTATCAAATCACATAAAACGTTGGGATAGCAACGTGTAACGACGTTTACGTATCGTTACAGCCTGGTTACAAATTACACGCCGTTTGTACGCCCGACCGTAACAAATGCAGTCGCGACAAAACTTTCGAGTTATTGCCAGTCGTTTCCCACGGAAAATATGCAGCCAGCGCGCGTGCAGCGTGCCTACGATTTATCGCTTTCAATCGTAAGGATTTTGTCCCGTCTCCTAACGTATCGAGACACCGTTTCCCCAGTCCTCGCGAAAGTAATTGAAAACCGAATTCGTGGACGCCGCACAGTGGGCAATTTGGACAAAATCGGATTCAAAATCAAAGAACTTTCGATAGGAATGAGGTAGAGCGATGAAATTTTTTTTAAATGAAAGCTGCAACTTTGTAGAATATGGGAAAAATAGGGAGATTATTACCATCCAATCATTTCAATGAAAAAATGACTTCACTAGTTTTTGTCACAAAAATCTATTTTTTGCAAAATCCTGAGGCCGTAGACAAATTTTGAGACCAGATTTGAAATCAGCGTGAAAAAATCTATGGGGAATGATGTATAGCATGTTAAAAAAAAATTTTTTCCGTGCGTGGTATTGGAAAACGTAAAATTTTCTTGAATTTGTGCGCGTTTAACGAATTTTCTCGAGGTTAAAAAACGTTTTTACCACAATCTCTCTATTTTTCCCATATTCTACAAAGTTGCAGCTTTCATTTAAAACAAAATTTCATCGCTCTACCTCATTCCTATCGAAAGTTCCTCGATTTTGTCCAAATTGCCCATTGTGCGCCGAAGACACCGATGTCTTTGCCGCGCTTACTTTCGAACGGGACTCGATCGGTTAAAAAAGTGCGGTTCGCGGGACTTGAGGAATTAAAGGGATCCGTTGAACAATTGGTTCGACTGCGGAACAATCGGGACGGGTCGATGCGATTTTCTCTGCTGCGTTGTTTCGTTTAAAAAGCGACTCGGTCGAGGTAAAATAGAGAAACGTGGTTCGCGGGACTTGAGCGACCGGAATTAAACGGATTCGTTCTAGAATTGGTTCGAATCGGCCGCGGAACAATTGCGACGAGTCGACGCGATTGAACGGCGGCTGCAACTGCCACCGGCACCGCGGTTAGCGTGCTCTGAGTTAGCTTAATTTGAGATTACATTATTGCAAACCGATCGTCGCGCGGCACGGACTCGCGCCGAAGTCACGTTATACTTGATCTAAACGTTCTATTTGCACAGCGCAAACTGTACATTTCGCCGTATTAGAGGCTGCGCCGCGTGAATGGCCGGCGGTTTAATAATGTGACCGCAATCGGGCCGCAGGGCATCGCACCGGAACCTGTCGACTGCGATGTCGCGCGTCATCGATCACGCGGAATCAACCATACAGCACGAGCTTATCAAAATCTTCGAAACTCCGGTGCTCCGACGCTACGATAGAATCTATCGTCCGTGGCAACGGTTCTGCGGCCGTCAAAAAGTATAATTTCATAGCCGCGAACGCCGATTTATTCTCAGCTTCCACATACTAGTCAGCATTCCTGAAGAAAATTGCGCAAATTCTACGACTGGGAATAGAATTTTTGGAGTGCTAGTACCCAAAGATCGAGCAAATTGTTGACCATCTCCTCCAAGGATTCTGATCGCAGATTAACACGAGAAGCGTACACGTAGATCAGAAGACTATCGGAAGTAGCTAGATCGTCAGGAGACTTTGATACTTCCGTGACGTCGATTGACATCGTTGGTAGCCATTTCGATGCGGTTTCGGAAACAGTCGAGATAATTTGCGCAGCGACGTCGTCGTTGCGATCGTTTCGAATCAGTATGAAAACGTCTCGAGTGTTTGTCGATCGCATGATCGCGTGGACGAGGACTTCGAGTCGATTGCCGTTCACGGGGTCCCGTAGAAATCTGTTTTCGCCCGACGAGCACGTGAAAATCGCAATCCATGTCGGTACAAGTACGCTCTTCATCTTATCTTCATTTGCCAGGAACGCAAACAATGATGTATCGGTACTAGCGTGTCGATCGACTGCTCCGATGGAACTGCAGACTTCCGGAGTCGCACCGGTGGTCGCAGTAACAATGTGCATAATTATAGCGATGGTTTATGTATGCTTTTCTGTAAAATTCAACGTTCGTATGAAATATTCATAATTGTTTATGAGCTCTCCACAGGATCGAGTCCGGTCTTCGGCAGAGGATGATACACATAATTGCATGGTCGACTTGTGTAACATTTCGCGGGAAATGCTCGACGATGTTTCCGCAGAGTGAATATCGCTTTCCATTAGCAAAATGAAGCCACATTATTGAAGCTTGTTATACACGGTGTTGTTATCAGACTGCGGAATGTATATATTAATAACAAAGATACGAGTAAGTGAAAAACATAACAGTAAACATTCCCGGACAATTTAAGCATTCACATGATTTACAATTTATTAAGATAATTAATAGAAGAAATCAATTTGCTTGCAGTTACTGTCTCTTGCGATGCACAACATTTTTATCTTGTGTAAACATCCGCGGTCTGTTTTATTTTATCTTTGGTAATATTTAGGTTGCGTATCTTTATGCAGAATAAAAATGTTGAGTGTTGTAAGAAACAGGAGCCAAGTGAAAAGTTCTTTTCTTCTTCAACGATTTTAACGAGTTGAAAATGGTGCTACGATGTTTTTGTAAATTCTCTAAATCTCTGCACTATTTTAAATTGCATCCACTCATTTTTGTCATAAATGCATGAAATCCGTAGTCTGGTAATAATGGAAACAGCTATAATAATAGTACGGGCGGATGAATTATTTATAACAGGTGGCACTGACAAATGAGAATGATGATCATTTCTCGCCAATCTCCGGAGAATAGAAAATTAGTTCGGTTGCTTACGAAACTCGACAGAATATTCGTTGAATGAGAATTGTGCCAGTGACAGTGGCCAGGTGTTGCCGATAATTTCTTCCCACGATTCGGATTGTAATTTCAACTCGCCTGTGTATATGTAAATTAGGAGGGGTAGGCAGTGAATGTAATTGGCTCGTGGGTTTCAATACCTTCGACATTTCTATGAGGTATTATCCTAACAACAGAGCTTCGTTAACCCGGACGTGCGGATTTCTTCATGTCAGTCATGTTAGCCTTATCGGGTATGGTACTTATGTAATCTTAAGCGATCCGTCTTAAATGTTATCAGTAGACTACGAATTTTATGCATTCAGCTTACAAACGAATAAGTGAAACGCCAAACAGTCAAAATAACAAAATTTTTATAAATTGCTTAACATCGTCTTCTGAAACATAACTCTGTAGTAATTATAAGAAAGGGTTTTTATGGAAGGGAATACAGTAATGTTTATGTTAATTCGAGGGATGCTTTAACCCTGAAGAGACATTTTGTCTTGTAAAGTGACAAATTTTAGAATTCACCCCGCACGTATGACGTCAGTACAGGAATTGCGTTAAACATAGGTCTTGAATGGATATAACTATGTGCTTTCATTCACCTGTGGTCTCGGCAGACGTTAATTAATGCTTCAAACTATCGGAAGCTGCAGATTAATTCGATAGACACGGACTCGCAGGCGTCAGTTACTCTCGCGAATTCGAGTTTGTAACCGTGTGGAAACAGGAACTGTTTAAGAATCACGTCAGGCGATTTAATTAGTTGATCGATTGCGGAGCAATATCGTTGCAACCCGGCCGCTGAAAACAGAACAGAACGGGTTCGTGTGCGGCCAAATAACAGTACCTGCACAATGATCGCAGACTAATTCTGGCATTCTCGCGGTTAATTTATGCTTGCAATACGTCTCGATGGTTACGCGTGAGAGTTTGTGTGTGTGAACAAGGTTATCGATTGAAAACTTACTACCATCGAACAGCGAGACAGATTTTTCGTAAAGGGTTAGAAAAAGACAAGCCGATGCGAGAAACATGTTTTATCGATTAAATACTGAAAAAAGAACTTGAAAAGCAAATGTATCTACATTACTATTTCGTCGGCTAAACCGTGCTTCAGCTGATCAAATTACAAACATCCGTTCATTTTCCGACGGTGCACTTCGAACAATCGTCAAACCTATATTGCGATACCACTGAGAGGTGTTACAAATCTTTGAAAATGCAGGCGATGTCTCGAATGCACGTGGGGGACGGTGGTGGAAATTCGCACTTGCATATTGTGCAAAATGAATGTCCATGAAAGTCACTGCTCATTGTGTCACCAATGTGCATCGTCGTGTGACCGAGTATACATACTTTATTCTGATCTGTAACACGTGAGAAGAAACAGCTGATATTTGTTGCATCTTAACCCTTTGCACTCGAAGCTATTTTAACTCGAAAACGAAACATTTCTCCCGACCTAGAATACGTCCGTTCTACACATCATTTTGTCGTGTTATACACAGGAAAGTGGTGCAATTTACCCATAAAATACCGAAATGTTTCGTAATTCATTGAATACAAACAAATTTAATAATGTACAAAATTTCGAGTGCTAAGCGTTAAATACACAATCGATCGATTAAATACACCGCAATGTCTACGTTCGATCGAAACTCCAGTTGATTCCCCGTCGAGTTATAACACCGCGGTAAGTTCCGCATAGTTTTAGTGAAATTGTGGGTAAAGCTCTCACAGATTAGAATGTGTTCTAAAGTTCGATACAGTTCCAAGTCCAAGCTTGTAAGTACCAGATTCCAATTTGGTAAGTACCTTGCACATAGCTTAGCAAGTTCCGGCATAATTTGAATATGCGATGCATATTACCGGTTCGAGTTTCAAATTTAGAAGTAGAACTTTGCGCAACAGATAGAAATAAATATACGCATAATGAGATTCAGTTGAAGCATACTAGTTATTAATATCAGCGGGCTGATTTAATCGAGTAGAACAAAAGTAGAATAAGAATTTCAATGTTAAATCAAATTAGCTAACTGAAATTTCGAACAAATGATTTCTTGCTAATCGCGTGAATTGTTGATTACAGATTTGCAACGAAGAATAGGAAGATTAGAGGAGACGAGTATCAATATGTTTCTTTCGATTTACTGAAAACTTGATAAACATGATCGCAGCAATACAAGAGCGAGCAGTCGTTTCCGAGACATTATCCTATCGACCATCCGAGCGTTAAAGGATTATGTGGCTGATTACTGGAGCAATTATTCCGGTATTATTATTTGATTGGCGGTCTGTTTTGCTGGTGTGCAGTCCTTACTGACATTCTCTCATCTCGATTCGATGCCACGAGTAAAAAGTTTCAACGATTCGTTCAATTCGATCAGAACGATCCACTGAGACGTAATTGTGACGTATGCGCGCCGTTTCCTTGGAACAACCCCATAAAGCGGGGGCATTTTTCCGGCCATTATGCGATTCGAGCTACCGTTCGAGATTGGCCGCCTAGTGCCGGCGCACCTCCGTCGAAAATTTTCGTTTCGAATCGGAATAGCGATCTCACGATGGTACGGGGCAGCTTTGCCGCAAACTAACGATATCGCTACATCGATTGCAAGCCTCGTTGCAGCATTTAATTGCAACGTAACAGCACCCGCGGCAATGTTCGACCGTGGCTCCCTTTGCTTTGGTTCTCGCGACAACATGTTTCGTTGATTCTATAACGAAGTCGCCCACGGGAATCCTTAACTTTCCTTAACTACATAAAATATTCGATACGTTCGAAGCTCCTGCTTCCTGCAACGCTTCCAGTAATTTCATAATCGTCGGAAGTGCAGAAAAAGTATCGATTTTCCGAAACTGTTCTCGGCGCGGCGGCCACGCGAACGTCTTCGTCCTCGTTTTTGCTCCTCGAAGCACTTCAGCTTTCAATCTGGGAAGTTTCGAACGACTTTGCAATTCCGTGAAAGTACACGCCTCTTTTTGCGGCTGCAAACCATTCGATTTTTTTAAATAAAACTCCACGGAACTGGCAAAAGGTCAGTGTGGCACGTTCGAATATTATTTGCACAGTTCAACATTTGTGAGATACGCGTGTCAAGGTGAGCACGGTATTTCAATTTCGTCGCGAAGGACCCGAGTTTTTCTGCGATTTCGATCAAAATCTCGGGCTCGTTTGCATGCGACCGAATTTCGCGCGATGTTTGCAAATATAGAAACAGGAATTGCGTGTTGTAGAATAGATATTTTTGTCGATCCATACAATATTGAAAAATTTATCTTCAGTATCTTCAGAAGTTCGGTCACCGAGAAGTGTAACGTGCTCACGAAAGTACATATTCGAACGGACTTTAAAACAGTATAACCTTTTTTCAAATTGGATCAAACGACCTTATTTTTTTGAGCTATTAGAAAAATTGGTTTCCCGAATGACGTGCAAAAAAGATTGCGAAACAATTACAATTGGTAAGAATTACACGAGAAAATAAAAATGGCACTTTTTACAACTTTTTTATTTGAGCCTGCAACGAAAACTTAAAATATGCGTTTTGTACAATTATGTTAGTTACGCACATGCTGCAAATTTCTTCGAAATCGATTAATCAAAAATCGTAGTTTTTCACGACTTTTGGTCAGTTCCACAGATTCATCTTTTGATGCGTGCCGTTTTTATCTGCGTCAACCGATTTCGATGAAACTTTCAGTATGTGTACAACTAACACACATCAACAAAACGCATATTTTAAATTTTACTGGCTCAAATAAAAAAGTTTTGGAAAATGCCATTTTTATTTTCTTACGTAATTCTTACCAATTGCAATTGTTTCGAAATCTTTTTATGGTTCCTAGTAATCGCAAATTTTAAAAAATCTTTTCTGCACATCATTCGGTAAACCGATTCTTCTAATCGCTAAAAAAAAGTCAGGTCATTTGGTGCAATTTGAGAAAAGTTATACCGTTTTAAATGGCGTTCGAATACCTTCGCGACCCGGTATATATCGGTTGTATCTACTAAGTTATCATTTTGATTGTTAGTTCTATTGTTAATCCAGCACTGCAGCTATGTAACTGTTCTATTATCCGCGCACTCATGTTCCCCCGATTAGTATGAATAATCGAGGTTCTGATCTGCTTAAAGCTTTGTCATGAAGCTCCCACTGATTGGTACTGTATCGTGAATTAAGGTGAATTAAATATAATCCGTGTTATGCCATGTTTTTGATGTTATTCCAATCAGAAAATTGCCATGCCTCATACGAAAGTCAAGAGAACCAATTAGTGTTCCTGATTTCTCAAGAATTTCGAGAATTCTCGAGAATTTTTAATAAAATAAAAAAATATTGGGAAACTTATCATATTTGGAATATCGTTAATAATATTTATCGAAAGGGCTAAAAACTTTACCGCAGTGTTTATTCCTGTTCAATATGTACATAACTTTAAAAACAAGGAAAAAATAGACGCCAAATATAACCGATAAATTTATTTATTCAAAACCAAACTTTTATAAAGCGAAACATTACGCTTTTGTTTCGAATTGACTTCTTAAGAAGCGTAATGCGTCTAATGTAGAATCAGACAATCTACTTCTTTCTTTTTTGGTAACAAAATCTGTAGCCGTAGAAAAATTTCTTTCATTTTGTGTGGACGTTTGCTTTATCGTGTACAGAACATCCAAAAGTTGCTGAAGATTGGGTGTCCTTTTGGGTGTGCGTTACCTCACATCGACACGCATTCGCAACAATTATTATAAATATTCGCATTGCAAACATGCATACGTAGGCATCGATATGCTGCCTGCAGATATGCTTATACGTACGCGATTGATTAGTAATATGCAATTTGAGTGAACTGAAAATTCATTTCCGAAAATATGTTATAAAATAAATGAGACTCGTAAGAATGTTCCTAGATTTAAATTTCTCGAGAAATACTGGAATTTCCCGAGAAACGAGACAGAATCAATTACAAAATTTCTCGAGAAATACTGTAATTTCTCGAGAAACGAGACAGAATCAACTATAAAATTTCTCGAGAAATACTGGGATTTCCCCCGAGAAACGAGACACAATCAATTATAAAATTTCTCGAGAAATACTGGAATTTCCCGAGAAACGAGACATAACCAATTATAAAATTTCTCGAGAAATACTGGAATTTCCCGAGAAACGAGACAGAATCAATTATAAAATTTCTCGAGAAATACTGGAATTTCCCGAGAAACGAGACAGAACCAATTATAAAATTTCTCGAGAAATACTGGAATTTCCCGAGAAACGAGACAGAATCAATTATAAAATTTCTCGAGAAATACTGGAATTTCCCGAGAAACGAGAAACAATCAATTATAAAATTTCTCGAGAAAGAATTCCCAAGAAGGAACACTAGAAACGATAGAGCGTTCATCTCGAGGAGCTCTGGGTAACGGGAAAACGCAGAGGACACGCGTGTATCGGCAAAGGATCAGAAAGTGAGCAGTGCTCGAAGATTAGATCCGCGCCGGGCAAAAATGGTGGACGGAACGAGGCAAACGAGGAACGCCAGGGCTTTCGGAGCGGATGGCGAACTTGAAGACGGAACTGGTCCGTCGAATCTGCATTTACATAGCCATCCACCGTATTTCACGCAAATAGAATGGCTTTGGAGACACGGCCTTTCTCTTTTCTTACCGCGAACGTCGCTCCACGGCGAATTGAAGGGGCGAGAGGGGGCCGAGGGGAGGGCGGGGACGAAGGAGCAAAGGGGCAAAAAGGCAAAAAGGCTTTGAGCTTACGACAATGCCGCTTTAAGTCGACTTCGAGGAGGTTCGCAAGGAGGAAAACTCAGTCGGGGACAAGGGTGTATTGTCGCGCGCACAAACAGCGAAATCCTTCTTTCGTTGGAACGCATGTAGGTCACGTAAGATCTTTCTTTAGGGGGGGGGGGAAGGGGTCGGTCACATAACTTTAATCGATTTTCTGCCGGAACAATACTCGGGCAATAGTCGTGGCTCGGACAAATATCGACCGGTCAAGGGAACCGCCGAACCAAAGAAATTCCGTGACCCCGTCGGTCCTCTTTTATCACCGTTTCCCGTCATTTCAACGAAAATCTGCAACGATTCGTTCGGATAGATCGCGGTACGAGCACCGAAGCTTGATCTCCTTTGACTTATCGATTTTTCGAAACGCGCGATACACGCATAACAACCGAAGCACCGTTTCCACCATGCTGAAAAACTTATCGTGCACCGTAGCAGTCTCGGGCTGAAGGGAAGAGGAAATGGAGAACGATATAGATTAAAACGCGGCCGAGTCAAAAGGGTCCCGGCGCGGCCGTCCCTTTTGTAAGTCTGCGATACCATTGAAAAGCTTTCGAAAGGAGCTTCCAGGTTTATCATAATTGCAATCTAGCGACCCGATCTTCCCTCCTACCAGCGAACAATCCTCGTCAACCATCGATAACAAACCGTACGGACTTCGGGAATTAATATTTCGATTATGGTTAGCATCGATGAACAAATAACGGGAAAGTACGCCGGAGGAAGGACAAATATTTTATTGCAACAACGCAATTGAAAACACACGTGCTCGCGAGCACTGTTGTTTCACAAAGTGCTGGGAAGATATTGTACACATACATAATTTACGAAATTATAAGACGCCTGTTCTTAAATCTGCCGACCATTAAAAGTAACTGATACATGTGTCTTATAAAAATTACGAGATTGAATTTATTCGGATTTTGTGCGGTTCGTGTAGTGATACATGTTCTACTAAATATATTTATTTAATCATTTTCCACCAGAACATCTTCATAATTTCAGTAATTTTAAAATAGAAAATCTGGAACCAGTCAGTTTGACAAAATATCGAGTCATAGTCGTGATGAAGTTTCTGAACAGAGTCCAATAAATATGTATGTTATTAATTTCCTTCAAACCGAAATAAAACTCCATTGTTATGTCATTGTTAATGTACAGCTACTGAAGAAAATATATCCATACACAACAGATATAAATTTTCTCCTTTCTTTAAGGAAATTACGAATTACAAGAAAGTTCTGGTCACAGTAACCGTTAAATAAATCGCAGTGCAAGGGGTGTGATCGCCGAAGCATCCGACAACAAAGTACGAGTCGAGTATTCGAAAATTTTCACCGAAGAAAAAAATGAATTTGCGTATGCTACGTTGTAACTCGGTGCGCCGTGCAACACGCAATTAAATAACACTTGTTGACGAAAATTTGTTAAGTCAGGTCACGTTCCGAGACCGTTTGGAAATAATCAGCTCCCCGAAAAATACGAGAAAAGACAAGAACAAACCGCAGTGTAATATCACAAAAGGGAAGGGTACGTCAAATTTGCGTTCAGCAGCTGCTTTACGTCTAGCACGTGCCTGCGCTAGTGCGAACACCGACGACATAATTTTCTCCACGCGATCCTCGAAACCGACAGTTACCATACGCATCGTTAGGTCTTGGAAGCGTTCCTTGTACGGTGACCTCTTCTTCAAGGCAAGCAGGACGCTCCGGATCTCCACGCAGAAGTTGTTCAATTTGAAGAGATGCTGACCGTACGCGTCCCGCCTCGTTTTCACGATCAGCTCGGCGAGTTGACGCTCGAAAAAGTAGGATGTGTTCGCACGCGATTCCAGCTGGAGGGTGTGCTCGTCGTAAGTCAGCTTCCAAGGGAGCATGTTCCTCTTGACGCTCCACGGTACGTGGCTCGAGTTCATAAATTCCGGATACGTCGTTTCTTCGATCATCACGACGAGTCCCGATCGCGCGAGATCCTCGAAATCGTCGATCTCGAATTCTTGGTGCACGAATGATAACTCGAAAATTTCGCTGTAGAACACGGTGGTGTACACGAGCGAAACCGTCACCAACGAGAGAAACAAAACTTTCTCCCTGCAAGTAGTCGGCAACGACGTGACGGAAAAGCCGAGAAGCACATTTATCAGGTACATCGCTCGTCGCAGACGCTCGTCGACACGGAGACATTTCGATGCGACGAGAAACGCGATCACTATGGCCGCGCCGAGGCAAATCGTGATGAACAAGTTCCACAAGATCACCGTTTTCACCGGCAGAATAGGGGTTATCAGACACATGTCCGTGCTCGAAAACACGTCGATGTGATCCACAGTGTCGTCGAATTTCGACAGGTAATTGAAACGAGGAGGGTACACCGCTGCTTCGGAGATATTGTTGCATATAAAAAGACTGAAATTCATGTTTGCAGAGAGGACGCTTATTACTGAGCTACGGAAGTAGGACTCGGTTACAGAATGGGCGCTCGTCAGGTCAACTTCTTCCATCGCTTGACAGCACATAGGCTGTTTATGCATATTCTTCACTTTATCCGGGTACCATGTGAGGTTGCCTACAGGATCATACTCTTTCGTGTAGATATTTGAAAACGGATTGTACCGATGAGCGATCACGAGTTTCATCGACGACGGGACTTCAAGAATCTCCACTCGAATAACTTTCCGGGTCCACAAGTACTTGTAAAAGTCCTCGACGTGGGTATCGCGTTCATCTTCTACGAGCAGGAATAGAATTTTTGGAGTGTGAGTATCCGAAGATACGTCGAGCAAATTGTTGACCATCTCCTCCCAGGATTCCGATCGCAGATTAACACGAGAAGCGTACACGTAGATCAGAAGACTATCGGAAGTAGCTAGATCGTCAGGAGACTTTGATACTTCCGTGACGTCGATTGACATCGTTGGTAGCCATTTCGATGCGGTTTCGGAAACAGTCGAGATAATTTGCGCAGCGACGTCGTCGTTGCGATCGTTTCGAATCAGTATGAAAACGTCTCGAGTGTTTGTCGATCGCATGATCGCGTGGACGAGGACTTCGAGTCGATTGCCGTTCACGGGGTCCCGTAGAAATCTGTTTTCGCCCGACGAGCACGTGAAAATCGCAATCCATGTCAGTACAAGTACGCTCTTCATCTTATCTTCATTTGCCAGGGACGCAAACAATGGTGTATCGGTACTAGCGTGTCGATCGACTGCTCCGATGGAACTGCAGACTTCCGGAGTCGCACCGGTGGTCGCAGTAACAATGTGCATAATTGCAGCGATGATTTATGTATGCTTTTCTGTAAAATTCATCGTTCGCGTGAAATATTCATAATTGTTTGTGAGCTCTCCACAGGATCGAGTCCGGTCTTCGACAGAGAATGATACACATAATTGCATGGTCGACTTGTGTAACATTTCGCGGGAAATGCTCGACGATGTTTCCGCAGAGCGAATATCGCTTTCCATTAGCAAAATGAAGCCACATTATTGAAGCTTGTTATACACGGTGTTGTTGTCAGACTGCGGAATGTATATATTTATAACAAAGATACGAGTAAGTGAAAAACATAACAGTAAACATTCCCGGACAATTTAAGCATTCACATGATTTCCAATTTATTAAGATAATTAATAGAAGAAATCAATTTGCTTGCAGTTACTGTCTCTTGCGATGCACAATATTTTTATTTTGTGTAAACGTTCGCGGTATGTTTTATTTTATCTTGGGTAATATTTAGGTTGCGTATCTTTATGCAGAATAAAAATGTTGAGTGTTGTAAGAAACAGGAGCCAAGTGAAAAGTTCTTTTCTTCTTCAACGATTTTAACGAGTTGAAAATGGTGCTACGATGTTTTTGTAAATTCTCTAAATCTCTTCACTATTTTAAATTGCATCCACTCATTTTTGTCATAAATGCATGAAATCCGTAGTCTGGTAATAATGGAAACAGCTATAATAATAGTACGGGGGGATGAATTATTTATAACAGGTGGCACTGAAAAATGAGAATGCTGATCATTTCCCGCCAATCTCCGGAGAATAGAAAATTAGTTCGGTTGCTTACGAAACTCGACAGAATATTCGTTGAATGAGAATTGTGCCAGTGACAGTGGCCAGGTGTTGCCGATAATTTCTTCCCACGATTCGGATTGTAATTTCAACTCGCCGGTGTATATGTAAATTAGGAGGGGTAGGCAGTGAATATAATTTGCTCGTGGATTTCTATACCTGCGACATTTCTATCTGGAATTATTCTAACAACGGAGCTCCGTTAACCCGAAAATTCGGATTTCTTATTTTTGAACTGTCTTTTTTTAGTAATTATAACCGATCCGTCTTGAATGTTATGACTACGCTGCGAATTTTATGCTTTTAGTTTACAAACGAACAAGTGAAACGGCAACAGTCAAAATAAGAGAATTTTTATTGATTGCGTAACATCGTCTTATAACACCGCGGTAAGTTCCGCATAGTTTTAGTGAAATTGTGGGTAAAGCTCTCACAGATTAGAATGTGTTCTAAAGTTCGAAACAGTCCCAAGTCCGAGCTTTTAAGTACCAGGTTCCAATTTGGTAAGTACCTTGCACATAGCTTAGCAAGTTCCGGCATAATTTGAATATGCGGTGCATATTACCGGTTCGAGTTTCAAATTAGAAGTAAAACTTTGCGCAACAGAAATAAATATATACATAATGAGATTCAGTTAAAGCATACTGGTTATTAATATCAGCTGGCTAATTTAAACAAGCAAAAATCTAACTGAAATTTCGAACAAATGCTTTCTAGTGGGGATAATTCTGCGACATTTATCATCCAGGTCTTGGCGACATATATAGAGAAATTACTGTATTGTCATAAGATAAACCATCGAAAGAAGGTTCGTTGTCCGCAAAGTCGCTTATGCCCGGGCAATCATATTCTTTGCCCGCACTATATGTGAACAGCGGAAGTCATTAAGTCAATCAAGCACAATTTGCCGCGGCGCTTTATTACTTTCTAGAATTACTCGAAGGGAATTCCCCATATCGGTGCATCGATCAGAGGTGACAAACCGTTGACGTTTCAACGCGAAAACAGGAATATCTTAATTAAAATCTGAAACCCATCAACAACGGTGGAAAACGATGCAGAAAATTCGACGAAAGCGTTTCGGCAAATTTATCCACCGATTCGCACACGGCGATGATTTATTCGCTGGTATGTTTCACAAATTTTTACCCTGTAAATGTCCTCTCGCGAGTCTCGGTTGTCCCGGTAACAAATTCTTCGAAAATTACCGATGACATCGGAGCGAATCGCGTCCCCCCTCCCCCCGAGAGTCAAAACAAAAAGAAAGATATATGGCAGCTCCGACGAAAAAACGAATCCTGATTAATGGCGCAAGTTTCCAGCGCCTCCGCGAGTGCTGACCATGTTCAGAATTTATAATGGCGGAATACATTATAATGGTCCTAGGAGCTGAAACTCGTCCCCTTCCGTCGCGACGCCATTGTTTTCGATGGTAATCACGAAAGAATAACGCGGTTCCTCCTGCAATTAGAGCTTCATCTTTTGATCGATGGCGGCAATTATACTCGGAATCGTTGATCGGAGACAACAGCCGCTTCATTCCTCACCCTCCACCTCTGGCTAAATGTCACTCCCTCTATTATATTCTGCAGCGAAGATCGCGTTATTTCCACAAGATACATGTGCGAAATTAACTGTTTTTTCATTAAAGAAATAACTCTTCAACGTTTTTAATGTCACAAGCACTCGTAAAACAAGGAACCAAAGGCAATTTTTAACCCTTAGAGGTCGACTGTTAGTGTTACTACCATAATCTGTCGATGATTCAGATTTTCTGATATCCTTCCATAACTGTTTCCAGCGCTGGAGAGTAAACATATTGTTCCTGGACTTTTGTATTTAGCACAAGCAGAAATATTTATTTTAACCCTTAAGTGCATAGGTAAACTAAATATTAGGAACATGAGTGCATACATGGGGTCCATTGAGGACTTTGATTGCAGCAACAATTTATTTCTGTAAACACATTAACCCTTACATGCATGAGTGGGGTCCGCAAAGAACCCCAGTGTTGGATTTTGTGTTAACATTTTTAGCCGCGCCATTTTTAGTTTACAACAATTTTACAGTTTTACAGAAAGTTTGCAGAAATAAATTGTTGCTGTAATCAAAGTTAGCAAGGAATTAGGTAAGTGGGGTCCTCAATGGACCCCATGTATGCACTCATGTTCCTAATATTTAGTTTACCTATGCACTTAAGGGTTAAACATAACCTAAATATTGACAGAAGCAAATAGTTGAACTCTCGGTTCACAAATGGCGCGGCCAAAAATGTTAACACAAAATCCGACACTGGGGTCCTTTGCGGACCCCGCTCATGCATTTAAGGGTTAAAAAATATGACATAACGTTCGCTTGTCCGCTTCTTACGCGTCAAGAATAGCTTTTGTCGATGTAGAAATATGAAAAATAATAGCAATTTTTGATTCGGAAGAACGGAAACAACTTTGCCGGGTTATTAGAGTACAAGTACGTAAAAATGGAACCTGAAATTGCTGTTGTTAAGGGCAAAAAAGTAAGATACAGGATTAACAATGGGACCTCGTGTTGTAAATATCGAAGCTCCACAAGAGCCGGCTACGGTGCACAGACATGAACGTTTAATAGTGCTATATTCTTTTTATTAGCCGCTTTTAAACGGAACACACGTGTTCCGTGGTCATAAAGGGGTAAGCATTCGACTCACCTTGTGAGTGCTGACCGCGTGCGCGCCATCGAAGATATAAAGATGATCGTTGCAGTCGAGCTTCAACTGATCGAATCGAAGCATGAACCGCTGCAGAATGCTATGGGTCTGGAAGGTGATGGTGCAGCTGAGGTCCTTCTCGTTTTGCGACACGAGTACGGCTCCATCTATCTTTCTATACATATCCTGTATATAGTCCTTCCTGCATATGTCGCTCATTTGATCTGCAACAAACCGAAAATTCGATAGTTTTCGAATGGCGGAAACGAGTCGGCGAAAACGGGAGGAACAAAAGTTGGTCGCGCGACGCTTTCGCCGCGAAGAATCTGCGAATCAGTGTTCTTTCGGCCGTTATGGCTCGTCCGGATTTGGTCGAACGAGAAAATAAAAAGGCTCGGAACATCGCGCCGGAGCGGGACGGAAGGCGGAGAAACTCGATTGAAAAGTTTCGCGCTCGGTGTTGCGCTTCGGGCCATCGGGAGTGCAGCCATCAGATGCGTATACATAGTTCTACCCGTGACGTAGTTGCAACCTGCGAGAGTTCTCGAATGTGGGCCGGGGAACATTCTTCGGCAACTAACGGCAAGATTTTCGATAAACCTGCGCATCCCGTTCGCGGTTAGAGGTCACCGTGCGACACTGACTTTCCCGTGCCCTCCGGCCCGTTCGAACGTTTTCGAAATTGCCAGGAATCGAGGGGTTCGTAACAGGTAGGGGTGAAATCATGTAGGGTAATTCCGCGGGAGAGGTGCACCACATTTTCTTTTCCCTTTATGAAAATTTTATTGGGAATAATTGGAAGTACAGGCAGTGATGGAAGTTGCAGATGTAAACTGTAGCGGAGCAACGCGAAATATGTGGAATATATGTATAGCTTCTTTGATTAAAGATATAGAATTGCGCAGGTTATAACTTTATAGATTAAACACGTGTGTACACTTCGACTGACGAATAGAGAAGAACCGTGAGAATAGTCACGCGATTACGTACGACTTATAATATTGTTTAGGACATGTCGCGATTCCAGACCTGTTCCAACGGGCAGGCATCGTTTAATTATTGATTTAACCCTTTGCACTCGAATGGCGACTGTAAGGCGCCACTAAACATTGCTGTATCATTATTCAAAATATTTTTGACATTATTAAATTTGTTCGTATTTAATAAATTACCAAACGTTTCAACACTCTACGAGTAAATGGCGCCATTTTCGTATGTATAGCACGAAAAAATATATATATAGAAGGGAAATATTCTGGGTCGGAAGAAACGTTTTGTTTTAGAGTTAAAATGGCTTCTAGTGCGAAGGGTTAACACTAGGTTTACGGGACGCGTCAAAATGACACGTTCTAATATCTTTAATTTGCGATTATTGAGATTGTAACGATGCATTCGTGAGGAATTATTCAACAAATTTATTTCTTTCGGTATATGTTAGTTTTAAAATGGCTGAAAATTTAGATAGACACATTCTCGTTATTTTTTATAAATCAATGTAAAATAGTCACTTTTAGTGCTCCGTAAACCTAGTGTTAAATCTCTTTAATGATAGAGTGTGTCCCGCGAGCTCTGTCCACTTGAAAATCTTGGTTATTTCAAGCAATACGAGAAAATGTTCGTTACAGAAAATGTAGGGTTTAGGGAAATACATAATACGGTATAAATGATATTCTTGCAAGTGGAGGCGTAGAGAAAATATAGAGGTCACCTTTGTTTTTTTAAATGGATTGTCCAATTTTCATGCTTGATTTCGATAGATTGGCGTATTCCGAGTATAAAAGTACTAAAGTGTATTTCAAGTGGACAGAGTTCGTGGGACACACTGTATATGAAGTTAAATGAGTGAAACTCTTATCTCAATATATATTAACCCTTAGTACTCGAATGGCGACTGTAAGGCGCCACTAAAAATTGCTGTATCGTTATTCAAAATATTTTTTACATCATTAAATCTGTTTGTATGTAATAAATTACTAAACACTTCAATCTTTTACTAGTAAGTTGCACCATTTTCATATGTATAACATAAAAAAGAATATACAGGGTCATCCGTTTTTAAACGGCCAAACGTCAACCAGCTATAGAGGACCCCAATTGGAACAACTTTCACCCCTAACACTTTCTTTGATTCGAAGTGATTTCATTCAGTCTCCACGACGTGCCCCACGTCAAAAAAAAAACCAAGATCCAAAGGTCATACAAAAAAGTTGACTGAATAAAAACGATGCCCCTATTTATTTTAAACCAAAAACAAAGGAAAAATCATCAAGATACATAATTGCAGTCCTAATATACTTAATCTTAAGTGAACGCAAAAAATGACGGGTTTTTGCAATTATCTAAAAATCAAGACCGAATCAAAAAAAGTGTTACGGGTGAAAGTTGTTTCATTTCGGGTCCTCTGTAGCTGGTTGACGTTTGGCCGTTTAAAAACGGATGACCCTATATACAAGGGAAATATTCTAGATTAGAAGAAATGGTTCGTTTTGGGGTTAAAATAGCTTCGGGTGCAAAGGGTTAATATGCTGTTTAAAAAGATAATACTATATAGCATTAAAAGCACTTTCACACAGAGACAAACGAATCGCGAGCTACGTGCACACGTACGAGACACGCGTTTCATTGCTGAGGTTGTACGCGTGAACGTAGCGCGTATACGTGAGACACGATTTGTATTTCTCCGTGTAGAAGGGCTGTACGCGAGCCCAACGTTACGAGACTCGTATTTCGTTTCGATTGATTCGCCCTCTTTATTCCACCGTCGATGAACAAATTTCACCAGAGGAGTTCGCTCGGTCGCTCTCATCGTAAATACTCTCTGATCAGGGGTTGCTTGTTCTTGGAGAGCCCTCGGAAATTGTAGCCCGGAATATCGGGGACGTGATCGAGCGGGCCAGAATTCAGAGCCATTCGTCATAGTTATTAGTCCTGCAGCTTTCCTACGTTTAATTCACAGGGCTCGATGGACACGCGTAGTTGGCCATAATTCACGGGGCGACCGGAGCGGCGCGGCGCGCCGTAGGGCGGGGAACACATAATCGACGTAGAAATACGGTATTTACCGATATTAATGACGCGGGCACGTCCCGTAAATTCGCGGCCATCGCCATTTGCCATCCGCCGTTCCGAAACATCGACCCAAAATCCGGGCCGAGCCGCGTTCGTCGAATGCCCTCGAAATCTACCCCCTCTCACCCCGAGGACAAAGGGCAAGCTTCCGTCACGATCGGCGTGCTTTCGTCTCCGCAACGAGACGATCGAATTTCCAGAAGGCGAATAACAAAAGTTCCGCCGCGCGGTGTAATAAAACCGGGGACGAACGGCGGGAGAAATCGGTCACGGGAAGAAACGAGCCTTCGAAAGGGAACTTTGAGACGCGACTACAAAGAGAACTTGGGGAGGGGGGCGGGGGATGGTTCCGTGAAAAGTCGCGTGCAAAACAAACCGGGCGGGCAGCGAAACGGAGGAACGGGGTGCGGAAAAATGGAAAGAAAAAGGAGAACGGGACACAGAGGCGAGGGCGGACAGTCCGCGTCGGCGGGACGAGAGAGAAGAAAGAAAGGTTGGACGAAGAGGGGGGCCCACCCTTTGGCGATGGTCGTGCGCGTTGGCCCTACGACCCTCCAGCAATCACCACCACCGGGGGCCCTCGACGTTCCTCCTGCTCTCTTACTCTCCCTCTGCCGTTCTCGTTCTGGTTCCCGTGGCACCCTCGAGCGCGACCCTCCCTCGCGTTTCCCCCCCCTAACGTCGCGCTACCCTTCTCTGCCCTTCTCCTCTTCCCGTCCCCTTCCTCTTGGGACGATGTAAGCCTGCTCGGTCGATCAATATTACTCTCTCTTGGAGCGCGGCACGGCTCGTCTGAGCGGCAACCGAGCGCTATCGTATTAAGTTGCGAGCCCTTTGGTGTTCTGCTGCTGTTCCAGCGCCAAGAAACTTTTCTTACCGGCCAACGGCCAACGGACGTCTCTCTTGCGTCGGCGTCGGCGTCGGCGTCGGCGTCGGCCGATTGTATCTGTTCTCGGGCGAGCAACGACGCCCGGCAACGGAGAAACAATGTTATCGCAGCATAACGGGCCGTGCTCCTAAAAGTTCAACCCTCCCAGATCGACGGGAGAAAACGGGCCACCAACGCGCACCCGGTATCCCACCGATCTGTTTCGCCCGCGAACCATCAGATTGCTCCGAACTACTTTGCTCAGATGGTTTCTACTTCTTCTTCTTCTTCTTCTTCTTCGTCTTCGTCGTTTCTTCGAGCCGTCTTTTCGACATCGAACGATCCGATTATTCTCCTCTGCAAATCGCCCCGAGGAGCAGCATACTCGAACGGGCTCGACGAAAATAATCGGTTCGAACCAGGTGTTCCCGTCTTTGCTTCGGTTTGCACCTGTTTACCGGGACACCGGTTGCTCGCGAAGCTCGGCATTTGTTTTTAACGCTTTGGTTACCGAATAATTGTCTCCCGAAATCAAAGTGTTTTGACACTGGGTTTACGGAGCATCAAAAGTGAGTATTTTATATTACTTTATAGAAATAAGAGGAATGTGTCTATCCAAGTTTTCAGCCATTCTTTAAATAATATATAAGGGAATAAGTTTGTTGAGTAATTCCACGTGGATGGATCTTCACAATCTCAATAATACATTATAAATATTAGAACCCGTTATTTTGACGGGTCCCGTAAACCTAGTGTTAATTGCAGAGTTGAGGTTGATTATCCCATGGGGATTACTTCTCGAACTCTCTTGTAGATCGTACGAATCCCGATTCGGTTCAAGCAACTGTATTACGAAAGGAATTAATTTTTAAAACGCGAATAATTGTGTGATACATGATCGACCTGACCGTCAACCTGCTAAGAAATGTACACGCTATTAACACTGTGTTTACGGAGCAGTAAAAGTATTTTCCATTATTTTATAAAAATAAGAAGAATGTGTCTATCCAAGTTTTCAGCCATTCTTTAAATAATATATAAGGAAATAAGTTTGTTGAGTAATTCCACGTGGATGGATCTTCACAATCTCAATAATACATTATAAATATTAGAACCCGTTATTTTGACGGGTCCCGTAAACCTAGTGTTAATTGCAGAGTTGAGGTTGATTATCCCATGGGGATTACTTCTCGAACTCTCTTGTAGATCGTACGAATCCCGATTCGGTTCAAGCAACTGTATTACGAAAGGAATTAATTTTTAAAACGCGAATAATTGTGTGATACATGACCGACCTGACCGCCAACCTGCTAAGAAATGTACACGCTATTGTTTATATAACACTGTGTTTACGGAGCAGTAAAAGTATTTTACATTATTTTATAAAAATATGACGAATGTGTCTATCCAAGTTTTCAGCCATTCTTCAAATAATATATAAGGGAATAAGTTTGTTGAGTAATTCCACGTGGATGGATCTTCACAATCTCAATAATACATTATAAATATTAGAACCCGTTATTTTGACGGGTCCCGTAAACCTAGTGTTAATTGCAGAGTTGAGATTGATTATCCCGTAGGGATTACTTCTCGAGCTCTCTTGTAGATCGTACGAATCCCGATTCGGTTCAAGCAACTGTATTACGAAAGGAATTAATTTTTAAAACGCGAATAATTGTGTGATACATGACCGACCTGACCGCCAACCTGCTAAGAAATGTACACGCTATTGTTTATATAACACTGTGTTTACGGAGCACTAAAAGTATTTTACATTATTTTATAGAAATAAGAAGAATGTGTCTATCCAAGTTTTCAGCCATTTCTTAAGTAATACAGGCTGTCCCAGGTTTTAATGTTCAAACTTTGTCAACATATTTTATTGCACTAAATAAGAAAAAAATAAACATAAGTCACATATAACATAAGTCACAAGTCGCTTCATTAAAAAGTTATAACAAAAATACGAAATGCAAGGCCTAAAAAAGGCCTACGAAATGCCTAATATAGGAATACTAACCGACTTGCTGTTATTGCGAGCATCAGCTCGAATAGACCAATGTATTTACTACCTGACATCGTCACTTCCACAGTTAATTAATACTCGATTTCAAAATGTCTACCGTTCTCGACAATACACGACTGACAGCGATCAAAGATCGAATTTGTAATTGTGCGAATTTCGTTTCTATTCTGTTTTATTTCATTGAATGCATTATTAATCTTTTGTATTGATTCACTACGTGAATTTATTCGTGTTCGATACGTACATGATTATTATGCACATTAAAAATTCCTCCTCTCGTAAACGTCGATTCATCAGTCCACAATACTTTTAATGAAAACAACATTGTCTTGTTGCACTGCGTACACATACCACTGACAGAATTCCAATTGTTTTTCATAATCAGCTGGTATAGTGAGACGGATGTCTGTTATCAGAGTGGAGAGTTCGCCATACAGTCGACCGTGATAACCCCAGTTGATACGAGGTGTTGCGAAAACACTTGTTGTTGGATTATTATTAAAAAGATTCGGTATTCGTGATGTGCGATTTCGTTGCCTTGTAACTCCATTGAATTCATTTCCTTCGAGACATGATTCGAAGGATCCTGTTGTTGATAATTGTCTTGTCAAAGACGCGTGGTTGCGCGACAACGTGCACGAGACGTGTAAATTGATCGAGCAAAATAGATCACGTAAGAATACACCACTCAGTTCCAATCTTGATTTAATTCTAGGATCGAGATTTCGGAGCGGATCGTGCAAATGCGCTTACAACTGTCTCGGAATGGCTCCGAATCGATCACGTTCGGATTGGCTTATAGCCGTTATCGGTAAGTAGTAAATAGGGAACACCGTAATCTCTACAGCGATTCGAGAAGATTAGGACCGTTCGTTAAAATCCATACAATTACACTTACAAATTCGGGCACCTCCAACCCTTAAGTACTATTATATAAACGTCGAAATTATACGCAGTATCTTCAGACCGCTGGAAAAATTATTCTTATTAATAGACAGCGGATTTTACGCATTCATGAGAAAAATGAGTACAGTTTAAAACAGTAAAAATATTAGATGAATTTTGTAATACTGTTATATTATTTTCAACCTATGAAACGTATTACGAGAGGAAATTCTATTTCGCTCCGGTTTGCATAAAGATCCGCTATATATTTATATATATCTATATGAACCGTCAATCATTTCACGAATTTAATATTGAACTCTAATTGAAAGGCACGAAGGAAGGGAAATAGGAGAGAATGAAAATTTAATCCTTTGTGGACGCATACCGTCGTCGAGACTGTGAAAAGCTATTATTCTCAAATATAGTAGAACCTCGATCATCCGTACTAATCAGTGGAATATAAATGTTCGGATAATAGAGCAATTACTTAGTTTCTGTGTTATACTAAATCCTTTCTAAGCTGTGCGGTAAATCGTGTTGACTATTGTTTTTGAATAATTTAAATTGAACTAGCTCTTTGTGGAAAGTGTGTTCAGACAATAAAGAATTCAAAAATCAGAGGTCCGAATAGTATCCAACAAATTTTGTGTTAAACTCGGTACCTTTTTCAGTTTATAATCTTGTTTAACACTAGGTTTACGGGAATCCTTAAAAATAACGGGTTCTAATATTTTTAATTTAAAACTATTCAGATTCTAAGGATGCATACATGAGAAATTATGTAGAAATTTATTTCTTTGGGTATATATTATTTTAAAAATATTTCCAACAATGCGGGTAGCAAGTTCTTGTTATTTTCATAAAGTAATGCAAAATGGTCACTTTTAGTGCTCCGTGAACCTAATGTTAATAGGAAAACAGGTAGATCAGACCCATCGAAAGATAAAGTAGAAAATGGTCTCTCTGCAGAGGGTTCAAGCGGTCTCAGGAGACCCACCACAGTAGTTAAGTCCGTCGATGGACCGACATGTGTGAAGGGACCTGTACCAACAAAGTTTGCCCACGTGTCTGAGACACTAATACTGATACACTCCCGCACAACGAGAACAACGATCAAAATGATCTTTTGCCCTCGGTCGTTCGTTCCCTAAACGAGAATATCCATCGAAGCGAAGGTACGTTCAACTTTCGGAAATAGATACAGTAAACTCCCGTGTCAAAAATCAAAAAATTGTTCAAAAAGGCCTGCAGATATGGCAATCTCTCCAACCAATTCTTTAAACATGTCAGATTAAATAATAAGTCCGTTCTCACGAGGAATCTTGCTCCGTAGAAGACTTCCCTAACCAACGATGTACGGTGCCATTTTGTTCCATGACCTACATCCCAAATATATCTCGTTCATAAAATGTTCCTGGGCTTTTATTAACACGTTAACTGCCACATATCATTCCCAGAGATTCTTACAAAATCGGACTAATTTAATTAACCCATTTGCATCATTATATATACGCTCAATTTTCCTGGTCACTATCACCGGAGCCGTATGCATACGCTCAACTTTGTTGGTCATTGTCATTATTCGTTAGCTAAAAAATAGAAATGGAGGCTGTTGTTGGAGATGAAAGCAGTAATTCTGATTTTTCCTTATAACGCTGAAATACGAAGTTATTTTACTTGTAGTCATTTTTGTACTTAAATATAATTTTAAAAAATGTTTAGTGATAAAGGCCTTCTTTTTAAATTTCCTTATGATGCGAATGGGTTAATGAAAGCGAAACTAGACATTTAAAACGTATTATAGGGAATCTCGTTTTAACCCTTTTGAATTCTAAATATCTTAATAGAATTCGTTTTATCAGTACATGTCACGACAAAAATGAATGCCTAAACCCGGTCAAAGATCACTGTCAGTCATACGTGACTGACATGGCAGTCAACGTGTGAAAAAAAAAACGTATTTCACATGACACGATCGATGCGGACGAACCTTGTTACTCCGCCTAATACATGTGCTGCGCGTTTACTGCCGCATGGGACACATGTACCTAGTTTTTAAATAGTTTTTCGATCGCGTTGCACGGGAGTCTACCAGTTTTCGGTGCATCGGCGCATCGGTGCAGGTGTAGGAGAGGATGTATAGAGAGAGAGAGAGAGAGAGAGGGAGAGGGAGAAAGAGAGATTGGCGAGGCTACTCACAGTTGTCGTTTTTCGCGTGACACAGTGTCAGTGTCAGCAGCAGGAAGACAAAGACAGACACGTTCCCCGCGAAGCACATCCTCGGCGATCGTCACGCGCGAGTTACGGGGAATTTCGACTAGCGTGCGCGGACTATGTCGCGGATTAGGGGATGCCGCGGGTGAAATGAAAAAGAAACGATAACGGGAAACGAGGGGAATCGATGGCGATGGCCATCCGAGGACGACGAACACCGGAAAACCGCACCCCGCGCCGTATTCCGCGCGACTGACTGCCGCTCGGCGCGATTTTACGCGCGAACCGCCTCGCCTGACTCGGTGGTGCTCGTCTCTCCTCTCCTCTCTTGTTCTCTCGCTCTCTCTCTCTCTTTATCCATCTCTCTCTCTCACTCGTTCTCGTCGCGTATGCGCACTACCACCGCCAGAAGGGTGTGGATAGGCGGGAGTTGAAAGGATCTCGACGTACTACGCCGACACCCACGGTCATTGTTGAGGCGAGTTAATGAGCGAAACGATACAGGCTGGTTTTACGAGCGTATCGTGGTTCGTGGTTCGTGATTCGCGGTGCAGGGTGTGTCCGTGAGAGAGATCCGTACCGAACACGGTGAGAGAACAACGCTTCCGCGCGAGAGGAGCGGTGGGGGTGGTGGTGGGTGGTTGTTCGTCGTTAAATGGAATTCTATTATTCTTCATCATTGTCTTGCGCTTTTATGATCTCTTTATCGTATTGCTTCCCCCGGTAAACACCGCTACAAGTCGTACCGAGGTTAACAGATTTCGCCGCTCCGCTTCCGGAACAGCTTTAAGGGGATGCTGCGGCATTGGATGGCTCAAATCAATGGTTTCTTAAGAGTTGTTTTAATACGGTTTCACGATTCTAGCGATACTTTTTAGCGTTGATTGCGCGGGGCTGTTTTAAGAGCCCGGGGCAGTCACGTGATTTTTTAGTTAATAACGAAATCAAGACAAATTATAGGTCAATTTGTAGCCGGAGATACTTTCTAGTGCGCGCTGGTCTAGACGTCATCCTGAAAACTCATCCAATGGCAGAAAAATGCTTGGATTCCACGGCATGCGCATCGTCAATTTTTGGCCTACTTCGAACGCTTATATTACCAAATATCTGCATAATATCGGCACCTCATGGCCAGCGCGTACTAGATTGAACCTTCCTCTTTCGAATGAGCCCTTTAACAGTGACAAAATATTCTTATTTAAGGACGAAAACTGGAAGCACGTAAAACCATTTTTTGACGGTAATGTAGTCACTCTACCTTATCGGCCCCTTAACCCTTAACGGTCCGGAAGTATTTCAAGTTTACTTCCCGCCAGGTCAAAGCTATTTTTCGTACGAAGGGAAACTGTGGACTCAACATTTTTATATCAAGTATAGAAGGGAAAATATTTAGATTATAAATTGACATATTTATATTATTAATTAATTTCTACGAGTGCCTATGGCGGATTTAATCGTCATCACTAGACGCCTTTCATGCATTTGTAACAGAAATGAATAGAAGAAACACAAAACTCTAAAATAATTATTTAGATAAAAGAAATTGTAATATACCACGTTTTTAAGACGGACTAAAAAGTACAAAATAATTTTTCCTAGCTTCATACAGATTCCTAAACCCTTACAAATAGCCCTGAAAATTTGTGATTGTGAATTTTTAATAACTATGAAAATACTTGTAAGATTTAAAACGAAAAACGTGGGGCGCGTGCAATAAATAATTGATACATGAGTAGTTCACCTAAGCATTTACGAGTAATTTCGAAAAGATTATAACTGTTAAAATGTTGGTTATGCAGCAATAAAGATAGTAGCACGAAGCGTACAATTATGGTCGGTGTGCATAATTTCAGGAAAATTAATTGCTCGCAAGCAAAATGTTTCGAGCTGAGGAATCTCTGTACCCGAAACTAGAGATTGCAACTCGTTGCGCTAATTTGGACAAAAATTCTGGAAATTACACGTGGGACCATTTTTGCCGTATTTTTGCCGAAAAATGGTTGTTAATAATACAGAAATTGTTCCATAACTATTCAAAATCGACGTCGGGATTTAATTTCTGAACTTTCAGATAAAATTTAAGGAAGTATTTTCATTCGGAGCCATCAATTTTAGACAATTTTAGAGATAAAAAATAGTTAGGTTATCATGACTCATATTTTATACAATTTTGTGTGCACGAATGAATATAGCTCAAGATATCACAGTTTAATTTTTATGCTTATAATGCTTATGATTTATGCTTAAAGTTTCAATGTCTTCGGTTAAACTCTCAATTTGATGTTCTCAAATTCAACTGACAGTTTACACTCGAATAATTTATTGGACGGAAGTCTTCGCAGTATTGAAAGTGTAATGAGATAGTAATCACTTAAATTTAGAGGCGGTTACGTTAACGCGTATCTAAGAATTTATGTCTTAATAGTATATTTCGATCCGGAGTATCAAAATAGTAATCGAAGCACTCAATTTTCGGCAATTAAACTAAACGAATGTCTGTTGCATCGGGAGTAACAGAAAGACTATAATATGTCCACAAAAAGTACTCTTAAAAATATATTTTAAAAAATTAGTAATTAAAGCTGTAAAGGGCCCTAAGCATCGGCAATTATACACTTGCATTTATGGTATAAATAAATAGGCACAATTCGAAGTAAGAGACAGATGCAAATAGTTTCAGAATTTCAATGTATTGGTATCAGCTTACTAAAATGATTAAAGGGACAAAGAAATTTCCGTTTGGCCCCGGTCCATTGTAATCGTGCAAACAATTTTATATTTTGCATAAAAGCCTAGTTGCAAGAAAGGTCCGCCGTCCTGGGGCGAAGGGTTAAGAAACAGAAACAACGCGAACGAATATTTCATTTGCAGGACTGGGTGAAAAAGCGAACCTGATTCGGCCGGGCAGAGGTCGGATTATTAAAACGACCAGCGCGCTATTTTCCTCGAAAATAAAGGGAGCACTTAGTCAATTTGGGGGAGAATTGTAACCGCCATCGCGGCCTCTTTCATTCGGCAACGCCTAATTTGGGCGAGCAGGGGCTCGTCGACGAGTGCTCCCGCGGACGTTGACTTCTCCGGAACCGTCGCATAATAGCGACGCGAGCAAAGAACAGCGTGCAGAAACTTCCGCGAAAGTTTTCCGCCGCGTTCGGTGTCCGGCAGATTTAAAATTCGTCGCGAGCAACACGCGGGCCAGACGAGCCGCGGCGGCGATAGGCGGAATTGCAAATCTTTATCGCGAAACTTGCCTCGCCCATCCTCGCCCTGCCTCGCCATCTTCCCGAACCGTGTGCTGCCGCGAATTCGAAACCCGAGTATTGCTCTCGGAGGTGCACTTTATTCCGATCTTATTATCCATCGAAACCAGTCACAGACCTTTCCGTTCGATACTACATTCGAAATTCTGAAACGCACGACAGAGGTTAAAATACATGAACATCGTTTGACAATCACCGTGTACTAAATATTTTACATTGCATTTTTAAGCTTGTACATTATTCTTCACAATATAAGAATGTCTAATATTGCAGAAGGGCCCGGTCGTCTTAGATTCGCGATAAGGTAGAGTGACTACATTACCGTCAAAAAATGGTTCCACGTGCCTCAAGTTTTCGTCCTTATATAAGAATATTTCGTCGCTGGTAAAGTTGTAAACGACAACGTTTAGTATTTTCTCTGCAATTCCGTCCAATTGCAATTTTTTAAAAATGTTTTTTCACGTCAAGCAATCAACTAATAGCTCTAACTGCTCCAAAAAAGTCGCATGGCCAATATGAAAAAGTTATCGTTTTTCATACAGAGTACGAATACTAATAAGAGTCACTGTATATGTTATTGTACTGTACATGACTTGCTTTGCTTTACTTTATATTCATCTATAATGCCACAAAGGGTTAAATGCTGACGTTATACGAGCATAATCCAAAACATATTGTATATTCATTTTATTTCATTGTATTTTTATCGTGTTCTACGTTATCGGCATTACCACGTGCTCATGGTGCCATCTAGCGACGCGCGTTGGTCACTACATACCAAGATGGCGGCGCCCTTACCTGTCAAGAACGTTGGAAATCGCACATCTTTACACACACATAATTCTTGAACTAGTGATCTCCTAGGATCGAAGCTTGGATTTTCGACATTTTCTCGCCAAAATCTACAGGGTTATATGAAAAGAAGTTAAAAATGTCTGGTTTCCTCAGATATAGTTTAACCACGTTTCTCAACTTTCCGTAAGCTTCTACCAGAATTATCTACGCCGAACTATCTTTGGCAAACTGGGAATTCGTTTTTGGGTCAACGGTCGATGAATCGGAAGGCCCACGTCAATGAAAATATACGATACAGCGGTTCCACGAAGCTTGAAAAGAGAGACTCGAGTGCACTCGAAAGCGGCGCGGCGCGGCGCAGCCACGGATCGTTACTTTCAAGAACGGAATTTGCAAAATGATATTTCAATTGTTCCACTGATGCGCCGAGTCGCGCGAATGTTCGATCGACCAATTACAGTTTGATGTACGACGCTACGAATGAATAGAAATTGTTCGATGAATGCAACAGCATAAATTTGCCTGCAAAATACAAGCCGCAGCCCGAAGGCATACAGCCCGGCCGCCACTCAAAATATTTGAAGAGTCAATATCAACCTCGGTGGAGGTATTAATCGTGTCGATGGTTCCAGAACCAGCGGGTACAATTAATACAACTTAACGCTAATGAAGAGCCGTGTATTTTCCCGGGAAAATCGTTCTTCCTCTCTCGCCCTTCCTCTCGTGTGATCTGAAGTTTTATTAAGAACAGAATATATTATTCTGCATCACACGGACCCAGCTTTGCGGGTGTACGATTGCGCGGGAGTGTCTGCCGTTAAAAAACCCAACGAGATTACGTTCGCGTTTTAATTATTTCGGCGCGTTAAAGGTTTTATGTATAACTCGGGTGGTATGACTCACTCCGTGTCGGACGGACTCTTACGTGGAAGCAATAAAGTTTATATTAGCCCGGCAACGGTGTGTTTGCGTCACGCAACGGTTACGTACACGTGCACACATACATTACATCTTTATAGCTTCCATTCGAGAAACATCTAACCCGGTCCGCGTTCGGTGAAACGTTTCGCCCGGCGTAATGCTCGCAAAACAATACGTAAAATCAAGAAAATCGCGCGGGATCGAACCGATTTCCGGTCCGATGAAATTCCGGGGCAGCCTGCTGTCGCGTTGAAACCGCTTCGAGCGCGAAGGGGTTGATGCGCTCGGTTCGCGCGGAAAAGCCAGCACACGTCCAGCTACCAAACGATTCGAGGATTCCCGGGTATCGTTTATCGGATCGCGAAAATAAGGACGGCCGGTCCCGCGATTATTGTTTCGCCTTCGCGTGCAATTAATTCTCGGCGACATTTTTAGTAGCGAGCGACGATCCTACGTGCTGCCGGCTAATCGATTCCGAAACGAGATTTCCACCGACGATACGTGTCCCGCGTGTAAAACGAATGGGAATCGCAACGAGCGGGCGCGTCTGTATGTGTCGGGCGCAATTTAATCGCGCGGGCGCGTTCCATATTACGGGATCCGCGAAGAAAACAAATTACCGATTCGATTTTATGAACGCTCGACAACCGAGGAAATAATGGGGACGTCCGGAGAAACGCGAGTCCTCTTCGTTTCGACGAAGGGTTACGCTAACAATAACCGGAGGAACAGCCGGAGTGGATTTGCCGGATCGAATTCCATCAACCTGGTCATTCGCTGCCCATTATCTTCCGAGGCTTCTTCTCGGGGAATTAATCGCGTGTAACGCCTACGGGGGTGAAAATCGAAGGAAACTCGCGTGGGTTTTGCAAGCTTGCAATTATTTAAATGGCAGCCTGTTCAGCGCGCGCCCTATTAAGAGAAAATTCCGAGTCTGCACAGGGTGGCCGTAGCGAACTTGGAGGCTTCGGGGATGTTAACGATTTTTAAGAGGCGCGACGGTTTATCGGGGCGGAAGAGTTGATTTAAAGTTAACGGTGACTGACAGCCTCGAAAGAGGCAGAGGAAGGAGGAGAGGGAACACGGAGGGTTGGTAGAATAGGGGGGGCATGATAGAGTAGAGGAACTCCTCCGAAACTACATCAACTTCCTGTTCCGGTATCTTAGGACGCAATCAAATTACCCACTCACTTTCCGAGACATTATCGAGCTCCGGTGTCTAGAGGCACGAGCTCCCTTTCGACGGCAAGAGCGCCACGAGAGGGAAACTGCGGGTTACGCTCCTGAATCAGGCTTGAAGTCACCGACAGACGAGGTCAGAGTCTCGAGTTACTCTGGCCAGCCGACTCTAATTGCTTTTGTCTCGACGGTGTTAAGGAGCTTCTACGACCCGCTGCACTCAAACCTCCCGGACAGGTACACACGGGCGCACGCTACCACCTGAGAAAATACATATCGTTCGTTCGCGGAAAGATGCCACGCAGAAACTTACAAGTATACCTATGCTTCCCTACTTCGCGTCAAGGGAGCAAGTATTTCGCAATTGCCCAAATCGATTCGATCATGGTGTCCCTTCAGAACCTTCAACCCCTTGCCCCACAATAACGAGCCAGACTCGTGATGAAGATTCTGTACGGACATTCAAGCAGACCGTCGTTTTTTGGTGAAATTTTCATTTCCTTGCCTTCGAATACTTTTCAGTCCCAGTGTATACTCAAACGCATTAAAGAACGTTTGTCCGATCGGTGCAGAACGTATACGTCGACTTTACGAGTGGCATCATTTCGCGTGGCATCTTCTCGTGGCCCAACAATCACTCATTCAGAGACTCGGAGAAGACTCATGGCGTGATCAAACACGCGTCGATCCTGCGGGAAAAAAGGCTGGGAAAAGAGCAAACGAGAAATACCGAACAACGTTGCTCGGTTAGTATATCTGTGGTTTGCTTTCGGACTGACTGGCTATCCACGTGTCGCGCACGTTCCACCCCTTCTGCATAGGGTGCGGCGCGGTAACTATGGAGTAGGTCCACCGAGTATTAGGGGTTGTTCCGACTGCGCATGTCCGGGAAGAGAAGATTGGAGATCGGGTGGGCCTGGCGGCTACTCCATTCGCGTCTCACCACCGTGAACACAGCGCAAAACCCACCCTCACCCCCTCCCCCCGTGCTTGCGTTTAGAGTTTAGAGAGATTTCGCGGTATGGTAGACAGAAACGCACTTGAATAACTACGAATATCGAATGAGCACTCTATCGATTGGGTCGGCTCGAGTCTCACCCCTGACTCGGCTCCCTGTTTCATCGCCAGCTCCTACCCTCCTCTTCGTTATCTCCAATCTTTGGAACAGCCTACGCGGCGTCAACCTTCGAGACAGTTCGGTGTATAGAGAAACGCGATATTTTGCAATATCAACGTTTGGTAGGCGCACGCTATTGTTCGCGGGTCCAGAAACTCGATAACCGAAACATGTGACATAACAATGACAATATTTTTTTGATTTTATTTATCTTCTTACGAAGCTTTTTGTGGTTTTTCTTATGAAGCATTTCTGACCCTTTTCTGGTTAAAAGAAGGCCGAGCATGGCGCCGGTCGGAATATATTAGCTCCTTCAATTGACGATTCAGTGGAACAAACCAGTTTTCTCAGACAGCAGATCGTGGAATAGTACGTGTACACGATACACATTAACCCTTAAATGAATGAGTGGGGTCCGCAAAGGACCCCAGTGTTGGATTTTGTGTTAACATATTTAGCCGCGCCATTTGTGAACCGAGAGTTCAGCCATTTGCTGCTGTCAATATTTAGGTTATGTTTAATGTGTTTACAGAAATAAATTGTTGCTGTAATGAAAGTTGGCAAGGAATTAGGTAAGTGGGGTCCTCAATGGACCCCGTGTATGCATTCATGTTCATAATATTTAGTTTACCTATGCACTTACTTGCGAGATATGTATCAGCATTGCATAAAAGTTATTTCAGTGCCTAAAATAGTGACTGAAATCGATTTTGATTAATTTCTTGATGAAATGTCTAACGTTTTAAATTACAAATTACGCACGTGGAACTTACCAATACTAAAATTAAACACGAGATTCATCGACGCAAGTAGAATTATTAGCGTCTGTATCTGCAACGAAAAGGATTCGTTTGAATTAGTAAGATTAATTTATATCCGTTCTGCTTTTTGATGTTATAGAGGAGACTGCCGGCTGCAATATTTTGTACGCCGTTAAACTTTGTTTAAGCTTTTAGCTGGCGCACGGCGTTGCTACAGCGGGACGTTATTATAGTTCCGCTTGCGGAGAGTCTAGTTCTGGTCGCGTCGTAGCTTAATTCATTAAGCGGCGAAAGATCGTAGTCGCTGGTAGTAGGGTGAATCAACAACAAAGGCGACTGGCCCGGTAGGACAGAGGGTGGAATACCTTTGGGTAGTTATCTATGCAAGGAAACCGCAGCCATGGCCGGCCACCTGCTCCAATTATGCTTGTTAAGGGTATGTCGCTCCCCACGAACGCGTACCAGTGTTCGCTTTCATCTCGGCCGTCTCCCTACGAAAATATACGCGGCGTCACCGGGGTGCACTTCACCGTGGCACGACGTTGAAGAAAGCCGCGATACACCTTCCGCGAGACGCCAGAGGCGCTCGTGGAAAACTTGGCGAACAAGTCGAAGACCGTATCGATTCGGTGAAATTTTAATTTCGCCAAGTGGCAGCCCTGTAATTCCTGCATCGTCGACGACGCGACCGATGCGAAAGCACGAGAGACAGGTTCGAAAATAATTTTACGGGAACAGACGCCCGAACGGCTATCCGGAGCAGAGCGGAAACACGTTCGTGGTTTCAGGCCTCGAAGACGTCCGCCGTCTCTTCGGTAATAGCTTCCCGAAAGTGTGCAACCACTTTGGTGCGGGCATCGAGTGGCCGCGGCTTCGTCTTCGAGAAAAGTTCCGCAAAGTTTCGGCCGCGACAACTCGAGTCAATCGACGGTCCTCGATCGCGAACGTCTCCCCACGATTTTCGGAAGGGGAGAGCACCCCGGTACGAACCTCGATTGAACAGTGTTCGATCATCGAACGAAATATTAGGGGTGCCCATCAGTGATCAATTATTTGCGAAGAATTTGTTTCGCCTTCGGTTCTGTACCGATCGTTGAACACGCATCCTTTTACAGTTTCCGGTAAAGCTCTGTGTTCGAAATATTCTAAAAAGTACAATTTCTTCTTTTGCAACCCTGTAATAAAATGGCGGCGTCCGTACCTTCCGAGGATCATATTCGTCCTTGCATACTTGTTCATTTTCGTGCGGGATTTAACCAGTCAACTGTGTTCGACGAGCATACTCGTCACGAAGAAATGGCAATATTTTGTGGCGTGACGAGTATACTCGTCGAAACAGCTGTAATTCGAACAGCGGTTGATTTTTGCGACGCAACTTGGGTAGACAATTTTCAAAGAGGTCGCTATAGCTAACTGGTTAATGCAACGGGGACAACAAAGAAAATTTGCGATGCTTATGGAGATGTATTGAAGGTCGACAAGTGTCAACGTTGATTTAGAAGGTTTGCTGCCGGTGATTATGATCTCTCTGACAGGCCTCGGACGACCAGTTGAATTTGATAATGACACCCTAAAATCTCTAGTGAAAGCTGATCCAAAATTAGGTTTACAAGAATTATCGAGAAGCCTTGGGTACACATGGTCGACTACACAAAGGCACCTACACGAAATGGAAAAGGCATATAGGCAAGGAATATGGGTACCGCATCAATTATCTGAGAGCAATAAAAATATTCGTTGATCAATTTGCACTTGATTGCTGTCCAGATTTCGTAGAGGTACATTTCTTAGCGGAATCGTTACCGGAGATGAAAAATGGATTCTTTATGATAACATAAAGCGTTCGAAGCAATGGCTTTCTGCGAATCAACCCCTAAACCTAGCTTATCACTTAGGAAGGTGTTACTGTGCATTTGGAGGAACTGTCGTGGCATACTTTGAGTTGTTGAAACCTGGAGAAACAGTTACTGCCGAGTTGTATTGTCAGCAATTGCAACGGCTGTATTCAGAACTATTGAAAAAGAGGGCATCTTTGGTCCAGAGAAAAGGTGTAATACTGCAAATTGACAGTGCTCGGCCCCATACAGCGAAACTCACTCAGGAAAAAATCAAAGAATTGCAATGGGAAATTTTACCGCACCCCCGTACTCACCGGATATTGCTCCCTCTGATCTTTTCAGATCTCCGTAACATGATTTAAGAAATAAAACATTCTGTAGAAGATGTTAGGAGGCACCTCGAGTCATATTTTGCTTCACGAACCCTGGATTTCTAGAAGAGGGTGATTCAAAATTTGCAGGAAATATGGCAAACTGTCCTTGATAATGATGGAGATTATATAATAAATTAAGAAATAAAAATTTACTACAAAGTTTGTTTTAGATTTCAAAATAATTATGGGTCCCCCTAATATGCATATGTTCACGAAGTCCTGGCACGATACAAGCTGTTCAGAGTTCCCAGCTGAAAATGATAACGAAACTGCGCGACAGCCCGGGTATCGATCGACGCTATTTCCCGATCGCTGTGCACTTAGCTGACGTATCGAGCCGGTGCGCGTGTAGTCGAAATCAAATTACGAATGACGCGACGCGCGCGATACTCGGTACAATATTTTACCAGAGAAAGAATTGGCCGGATAATGGACTTGATCCGTTGTAAAAAAAAAGCAAAAAAAAAAAATAGAATGGACCGACGTCACCCCGGAATCAGCTCCATCGATTGCCCTCGACGGCAAGGGTTTTCGCGTCGATAGGGCAAACGCGTTTTGCGCTTCTTAACGCTAGGTTTACGGAGCATTAAAAGTGAGTATTTTACATTACTCTATAAAAATAAGAAGAACGTGCCTATCCAAGTCTTCAGCCATTTTTTCAATAATATATACCTAAGGAAACAAGTTTGTTGAGTAATTCCACGTAGATGGATCTTCGCAATCTCAATAATCGTAAATTAAAAATAGGACCTTGAATAAGTTCTCGCTGTTTCTTCAAAGCTGGCAGTAGCAGTACCCCGTTCGTGGAATTTCGAATGGTAACACACACGCAAGGCAGTAGTGTATCTAACCTTAAATTTCAGTGTATGGTAGTTCACTTTAGTGTAAACAAAGTAATTTTTCCTTGGTTCGGAAAATGTCTACTTTTGTGCCGAATAAAGTGTATTTGCGGGCAATTTTATCGCACTACTTTATTCAAAAGAAATCTGCAGCTGAAGCACATATAATTCTTGTTGAGACTTATGGTGACAATGCTTTGTTCGACGCTTCGAAAATAATGATTTTGAACTTGAGGATAAAGAACGTTCTGGCGCACCGAAAACATTTGAAGACGAAAAGTTGGAGGAATCACTCGATCAAGACCGACGTCGGACGCTAGCGGAACTTGGAAGAACATTACAAGTGGACGAGTCAACTGTTTCAGAACGTTTAAATGTTTCAGGAATGATCCAGAAGCAAGGACATTCGGTACCGCACGAATTGAAGCCGAGAGACGTCGAGCGGCGTTTTCTCGCGTGTGAACTACTGCATTAACGGCAGAAAAGAAAAGGTTTTTTGCACCGCGTCGTGACTGGCGATGAAAAGTGGATACACTACGACAATCCAAAGCGTAGAAAATCGTGGGGTGAGCCACCCGGCCATGCATCAACATCGTCTGCAAAACCAAATATCCATGGTTCGAAGCTTCTTCTCTGTATTTGGTGGGATCAGCGGGATGTAATTTATTACGAGCTGCTCAAACCGAATGAGACTATCACGGGGGAGCGCCATCGACTTCGATCGATGCGTTTAAGTCGAGCCTTAAAAGAAAAACGGCCGCTATACGAGCAGAGGCGCGACAAAGTGATTTTGCTACGTGACAACGCTCGGCCTCGTGTTGCAAAACCAGTGAAAACCTACCTGGAAACGCTTCAATGGGAAGTTCTAACCCCACCCGCCGTATTCGCCTGACATAGCCCCTTCTGATTTTCACCTATTCCGTTCGATGGCACATGGCCTAGCTGACCAGCGCTTTCATTCTTATGAAGAAGCTAAAAAATGGATCGATTCTTGGATAGCCTCGAAAGACATGTCGTTTTTCCGACGCGGAATTCATGTACTGCCAGAAAGATGGGAGAAAGTGGTCGCTAGTGGTGGGCAATACTTCGAATGAAATGTTTTTGTTCCTTATCATTTAAATAAAGCTTTTATTTTGTAAAAGAAACAGCGAGAACTTATTCAAGGTCCTGATAGAGTCCGTCATTTTGACGGGTCCCGTAAACCTAGTGTTCGCTCGATCAACGAACGAGCGAACACGGATCTTTGCGCAGCGGCCGGTCCGCGGAAAATGAAAAGTTACGAATGAAAACCGTAATTCCCGCGGCCTTTTATTGACTTTTAATAACTACCCGCGCGGAGCCGTCCTTCGGGAGATAACTCCGGGGAGCCAGTCGTGTTCCCCGATTTGTCTTCGACAAACAGCGCGACGTTTCCCGACATTTTCCCGAATCGCGGTTTCATTATTCGTGCCGCGGGAAAATATTGCTTTACGATTTCCCGCGGACCAACCGCTGTCGAGGCCGCGGCCCACGAATTGAAATTTAAAGGCTCAGACCGAACCGGCTCTGAAAGACCTTTGCATTGACGGGTAAACGGTTTCGTCGTCGTTTGATTACTTTCCGGGGGGGGGGGGGACATTTAACCCCGTTGTGTTACGACTAACGCTGGAAACTGCGAGCGCGCGAAACGTATTCCAAGAAGTATCTCCTCCAAGCTGCGGTAAAAATACATGAACGTGCAAAATTTGAAAGATAAATGCGGCTACACTGACCCAAATTTCTACAAAGTCATCCTCATTCTCGCGGATATTTTGAAGATAGTGCGAACGCGATTTATCCCGGCCCCTGCCGAGTAGACAGCTTAGAAATAGGAGATATCTACTATTAATAGACAATCAACCCTTAATAGTCAGCGTATTCCTGGCTTCCGATGTATAGCTTCGTGTCATATAAAAAGTCTATGTATTTCCCTTGTGTATTTCACAGGGTGATGTGAAAGCTTGTTTGCTTTTAACGTCAATATGGGGATAAAACAAGTAACAAATGGCTACGTTACGGAGCAAAATGTAAATAAACAGCCACAATAAATTAAAGGATATATTCAGGAGAGGTCGCTCGTTACACTACTTCACCCCATTTATATTTTGTTATTATTCAGATACGTAAAATTTACTCGTACGGTGATATGAATAAACGCATATACAACATTTGTGAAAAACTGGCTATGCAGAACTTAACAATATGCTTCTACAGACTATTGATCTTGCTAAATGCATCAAATCCGCAGTATAGATGCGACACATGTTTAAAAATAATAATTTTTAATTTTGTATAATGATTATTTATACCAATGCGTGTTCCTACATTATGCTGCTAATTTTTATATTTAATTGCGTTAACAAGCAAGGTAAAAAATAAATGAAATTTGTATTACTGTCTGTCCAGATGCATCGGGACATGGTCAGCCATTGTGGGACGTTCACCTCGCTGTAAACTACTCGGCTGGTTATGATTCAATCGAGCGTAAGCCCAGAAGCGGGTAGATTAGGCCTCGTGGCGCATGTAAATTGCACGATACGCGGCGACTTTCTCGGGGTGCGTGTACCGTCCTGAGGGTAATCCACCCTCGCCGCCGTTCGTCTTCTCGCATCCCCCTAAATTGACGGCAGTAATTCACAGATAATACGTCCTCGCGTGGTGGAAAGCGTGGCCACGAAACGAAGCAGGGTTCGTTCCGATCGTCTCAACGGAGATGAGGAACACAGTGGAACAAACGAGCTCTGTCCACTTGAATATCTTCGTTATTTCAAACGATAACGAAATTGATCATCAAAGACGCTGGTCCATTAATGCGTGGCGTGGAATCATAGGGCAACAAATAATTGGGCCTTGTTTCATTGACGGCACTTTTACTGGTCGAGAATATGATACGCTCTTAAGAAATACATTGGCAAATTGATTAGAAAACGAGCCATTAAGCGTTCGTCAGACAATGTGGTATCAACACGATGGATGTCCAACACACTACGCTCGAAGGGTGAGAAGTACACTTAATGAAATATTCCGAAATCGATGGATGTCCAGATTGAACACCCCTGGATTTTTTCTTGTGGGGAACATTGAAAAATATTGTGTATCGAGTTGCACCAACAACTCCGGAAGATATGAGGCAACGAATGATCGCAGCGTGTGCTACAATAGACGCTCCAACAATAAGACGTGCAAGAGACGCAACAGTTCAAAGACTACAAGGTTGCATCGCTGCAGATGGCCGGCATTTCGAACATTCCTCATGGAAACAGTCAAATATCTCAGCAACGGTTAGGGCAAATACACTTTAGTACTTTTATACTCAGCACACGCCAATCTGTCGAAATCGAGCACAGAAAATTGGACATTCCATTTAAGAAAACAAAGGTGACCTCTACATCTTCTCTACGCCTCCACTTGCAAGAATATCATTTATACCATACTATGTAATGGGTTGTTTGGAAAGTAATTTTTTTTTTATGAAAATGAAAGACGACTTTCTTATAGCATATACATATTTTATTTAATTATATATTCTCCATTTTGGTGCAATACCATAGTACCCAATTACCCAATTATCCAATTTTGTCTTTGTCAGCTTCAACCGGCCTTCCAGACCGTAGTGCTTCTCCAACATCGAAAATTGCCGGAACGAAATTTTGCAAACCAGTTTTGGCACTGGCGTTCTATCAGTACATCATCGCCATGCACATCGAATAATTCTTTTCTCGCTTGAAAATCATTTGTACCTTTTCGATAGTAAAAGAGTATAAAATATGCCGAAAATGCTGCTCTCGACTTTCCACATTCGATAGGGCACCAAACAAAAACTATTGCGCAGAATCAAACATACTTTTTCACAAACAAGCCTTGCTATATCGGCTGTCAAAATATACCCTCCCAGTTGGGAAAAAACAAAATTACTTTCCGAACAACCGCGAATAGTTTCTCAAACCCTGCAACATCTGTGAGTAAAATTCTCTGGTATCGCTTGGAATAACCAAGGTATTCAAGTGGTCAGAGGTCGTGGGACGTATGTGCATAGTTCTCCGCGGCGGAGGAGTCCTTCGGCTGGCGAAGCCAGGGATAGCACCCGGGGCTAGAGCCGAGCGTGTGCGTAACAAGAATGGCACTCGTGGTCCGCGGCAAGAGTGCTGGATGGATTTCATCGCGGGCTGCATATACATACACATATTTCTTTGGCACAAAGCATCCTCTGCCGGCGTTGGTTCATCTAAGCGTCGCGTCGAGTTCTCGAGTGGATACTCGCAAGTTACCCGGCAACTTCCGTCCGGGCCGATCCTCCTGCGTTCCCACTTGAAGCCGTTCGCGGCGCGGCTCCGCGGATTCCCAACGAAACGGCTTGTCTTGGCCGGCGAAACCAATTACCGAGTTACCGTTGCTGCGCCGGGTCCACGTGGATGTCGGAAGCCTGGCCCCGAGCGAGATTTTCCCCCCAGCGCGGCGCACAGTGGGCAATTTGGACGAAATCGGATTCAAAATCAGGGAACTTTCGATAGGAATGAGGTGGAGCGATGAAATTTTGTTTTAAATGAAAGCTGCAACTTTGTAGAATATGGGGAAAATAGAGAGATCGTGGTACGAACGTTTTTTAACCTCGAGAAAATTCGTTAAACGCGCACAAATTCAAGAAAATTTTACGTTTTCCAATACCACGCGCGGACAAAAATTTCTCTTTAACATGCTATACATCATTTCCCATAGATTTTTTCACGCTGATTTCAAATCTGGTCTCAAAATTTGTCTACGACCTCAGGATTTTGCAAAAAATAGATTTTTCTGACGAAAACTAATGTAGTATCGCAGTTATTCATGCTAACCTTGCCAGGCGTAGGTTTATAGTTTAGGGTAGTTTTAGGGTAGTTTTAGTGCTTTACCTGAGCACGTATTTTTAGGGACCGAGCGTGGGGCCTGAAAGGGTCATAAAAGTGAGAGCGTTTGGGACATTTGGCGAAAGTCGGGGGTGTTCGGGAAAGGTCGGTAGGGGCGGGAGGACTCATCAAAAAATGCCCAGAGTTGTAGAGTTGACGTCGAAGCGAGCGGAGCGTGTCGTAGCGAGCGGAAGTTGTAACCGTTTTAGTTTATTATTTTAACGCGTGTAACATTAGTTCGAATAAATTATTTTAGTTCCCAACCGATTCAGAATTTAATCCTACACTAACGAAGTCATTTTTTCGTTGAAATGATTGGATGGTAATAATCTCCCTATTTTCCCCGTATTATTTTTCCCGTACCTCATTTCTATGGAAAGTTCTTTGATTTTGAATCCGATTTCGTCCAAATTGCCCACTGTGCGGCGCTCGGGTTGCGACACGGAGACATCTTGTAATAACAATAATAATATTGCTTTATTCAGCCTCACGGCCAAGAATTGGACTCGGTTTACAATAACCTATAATTACCACAAAATAACTATCTTATCCACGCATTCTCTCTCTCTCCCTCTCCCCTTCTCTCTCTGACTCACCCATCCCTACTCTGACTACTCTACCTACATTCTGCCTATTCCTATTCTTATTCCGATTATTGCACCATTCCCTACTCTGTTATCTTTGGTTTACGCTTCCTTACATTACATTTATATTTCTGCTCGCTTATCTCTCTTCTTTCTCAACTTTTCAAGCCACGCTTCGACACTCGAATCCATCCTCCCACTCACTATGTCCTCCATCCTGATCCTTCCCGGTCCCCACACAGGTCGCATCCTCTTGCTTCGTCTTCCAGCCAGTATTTCTTCCAATTTTCTGCATTTCCGTGTCTTACTTCCGCTAAGAGCTTTTGACTTTCCCCTCTTCCCTCCTTACTTATGTATTCTGGTAACACTGCCACTCTCATGAACTTGTACCTTTCGTTATACAGGGTGGTTGGTAACTGGCGGTACAAGCGGAAAGGGGGTGATTCTACGCGAAAAAAGAAGTCGAAAATATAGAATAAAAATTGTTCGTTTCAGGCTTTGTTTTCGAGAAAATCGAATTTAAAGATCCGTCGGGTTCGCGTGCTTTAGTACGCGTAGGAAGTAGAATTGGTAGGTCGTGGTCAGACGCAGCAGACAATTCCTATCGAATAACAAGCGCATTGGCTGCATTTTCAAACTCAATGTTCTCGAAAACAAAGCCTCAAACGATACATTTTTATTCTATATTTTCGACTTCTTTTTTCGCGTAGAACCACCCCCTTTCCGCTTGTACCACCAGTTACCAACCACCCTGTATTTCGACTGCTCTATCCTTGTACGTTGTTCTTGCCGTTGTATCTGAATGCGGAGACATCTTGTAAAATAGCACGACGCGGCGCGCGGCGATCTGGAAAATTCTTTGACACGGATGGAAAGGTGTTCAGACAATAAGTCGCTTCTCGGTCACTTGCCGCTGTTCACCCGATAAAATATTAAATGTATATCTCTGCCTCCCGGAGAGGAGAGGAGAGGCTGCACGTCGCCATGCACTCTCGTCTCGCATCGATCCATTGGGAATGGTCGCGGTGGCGCGCGACGCGACGCGCGACGGTGCTGCACATGCACATGCACATGCACATGCACATGCACATGCACATCAACCTGTTTTCCTGGACACGTAGAGCCGCCCTATCGAGAAGTCGTTAACGTGGGATTTCGTGGCTCGTATCTAAGGGAACAACCCGTAATAAAGTTGTTCCTCCGCGCGACGAGCCACGCCTTAACGGCGTTTATCCGATTCGATATCGTTACCTACGAGCGTTCCCGAGCCGGCGCGGCGTTCGACGTGATTTTCGAATGCGGGACCGTCGCCCCACGCTCTGTCCTCTGTTTCCCTCGTATTTTCCGCTCTGTCTCTCTCTCTCTCTCTCTCTCTCTCTCTCTCTCTCTCTCTCTCTCTCTCTCTCTCTCTCTCTCTCTCTCTCTGTTTTCCCCCGGAATCGTTGCATCGTTTCAGATCACAATCGCTCGCAGCCTCCCGCGAGCAAACGCCGCGAGCAGCCAGCATAATCTGCCGATTCGATCTGCGCAGCTATTCGTTCACGCGGGTTCGCATCGGTGGCCTGATTTCGCGAAGCATTTCTTCCCGAGCGGACTGACAGTCGCGCGACGTCGCTCGTCCTGGAATGACAATTTGTTTTAACCGCGGATATTACAGGCAAGTCGATCTTGCCGGGGAATCGGCTGCCACGTCGCTCATTATCCCAAAAGAAAAAAAGAAGGATTCAGTCCGTCGTTGCGAGCATCTTCGTCTCGCAGCGAATAATCGACGTCTGACGGTGGATCGACCCTTTCCACTTGCGCGTTCTGAAATCTGCCTACGGCTCGCACGAGCACTCGAGAAGCCTGCGTTCCAGACGCGGGTGATATACACGGCCAAAAGTAATTGACCACATATAAAAATCGCATAATTTTCTTCAAATTGAACCAAATGGGTTGAGATTTCTTGACACGTTAAACGACAAAGTTTACTGAGTAACGGGTAAACGAAATGTTGAGAAAATTGGTATTGGTCGAAATTGCGAAGAAAAAAGTTAAAGTTTTCAACTTTTTTATCTAAGCCTGTAATGAAACTTTAATCAATACGTTTTGTAGATCTGCGTGAATTATGTGTATGGTGAAAATTTCATCTAAATCGGTTAATATCGTTATGAGTTATAAACATTTAACTGTGATCACATAAGGGTGAAGTTCCTTGACAATGCCGAATATCTGCGACTTTCATTCTGAAGCTCTCATCTTGAAATGTTTATTGCTCATAGCAACGTTTGCGAAACTCCTTCAACTCGAAAATGAGACTGCGACAGTGGACATACAGCCGAGCCGGCGGAATGGAAACGAAGCAACGTGTTTAAAAGTTTATCAGAATTTGTGTAGAGTCCAATTTAAATTTTAAAGGCGACGGTGTATCGTGTAACATGACGTTTAATGTCGGTTTAATGGAAATTCATGGATCGCGAAGGTGTGTACCGCGAAACTAATTACCGTCGGAAGTTAATTATGAGGAATATGGAACGAAGAAGAGCACGGTACACCCAAAAGTTTTACACAGTCACCGTGTCTTTTGATAAATTCTTGTAATTGTCCCGCACCGATGGAATATTTGTAACATTCTGCATTCGATTCAATGAGTCGTGTGCTATAAGTCAGTGCTGTTTTATTGTGTCTTTTATCTGGTAAAAACATATACCGATTATTGTAATTTATGTATTTGCAAGCTTTTACTTGTGGTATGTCGCGGAAGATAAAAGATTGCGAAGCACTGCTCAACATCAATTTCAAGAAATGAGTGCACCGTTTATTTAAAGAAAAGCAGAGTAGATAGTACATTCTATGTACAGTGAATTCTCGATATATGTCAACAGCACCGGTCTTGCGTCGTGTATCGTCCAGGAGACATGCCCGAGCCATTTTATGTTTACACTCCTCCGCGTCCGAGGCTTGTCGAGCTTCGTGGCCCTTCACGGAGAATACCGGTAGTGGGGATAATTCCGCGACGTTTATCATCCAGGCGTTGGCGACATATATAGAGAAATCACTGTATCTGAATGCCAATGAAATGTATGTAATATTTTTCCAAATATCCGCGGAAACGAAGATGACTTTATAGACATTTTGGACAGTGTACGAGTGCTGTGGTTATTTTGTTCGACTCCTGGAATCCGTGTTTACGCGTAATCCCACTTGGAACGACAGACAATAAAATAGAAAACGATCGTCTCTCTCTCTCTCGACGTGGTAAGAGGCGATTAAACGCGACCTAAACGTCTGCGAATCGACGATAAACTCGAGTGTGAGGAGTTTCGATGATTCCGACCCGCTTAAAATGCTTCCAGTTTAGGACAGGGTAACAAAATGAATTTCATTTCTCGGAGATCACTTAGAATTTTTGTATGTAACGCATAATATCAAAATTATCGTGACGCACAGAGACGAAACCTCTTTGTAAATAAGGTAGAAGAATAAGTGATAGAAAATAAAGGCGGATACACCCATTATTAATTTGCTGTTAATTATTATGTAACTTTCTGTTTTGCGGAAATATATGTGTATTTTTGTAGGTGTGCTATGATTTCGCCCTCTACTACACTAACTAACTAACTACTAACTCTGGTCTCTCCAGATCGTAACAATTATGATATTATTTGGTACATTCAGAAATATTAAATCATTTTCAAGAAATTACGCACGTGCTATCATTTCGCCCTCTACTACACTAACTAACTAACTACTAACTCTGGTCTCTCCAGATCGTAACAATTATGATATTATTTGGTACATTCAGAAATATTAAGTCATTTTCAAGAAATTACGCACGTGCTATCATTTCGCCCTCTACTACACTAACTAACTAACTACTAACTCTGGTCTCTCCAGATCGTAACAATTATGATATTATTTGGTACATTCAGAAATATTAAATCATTTTCAAGAAATTACGCACGTGCTATCATTTCGCCCTCTACTACACTAACTAACTAACTACTAACTCTGGTCTCTCCAGATCGTAGCAATTATGATATTATTTGCTACATTCAGAAATATTAAGTGATTTTCAAGAAATTAAAGATAGCACGCACGTGCTACCATTTTGTCCGGGACTGTGAGTTCTCGAGAGGGAGGGAGGACACGTTGACGAGCAAAAATGCGCGAAGCCTCGCGAGGCTGAAAATTTCCGAAGAGATTTTCCAGGACGGATTGCATTTTCCAAGCGGACTAACTGCTCCGGCGCGGAGCGGAGCGGCGCGCGGCCTGGTTCGCCGGATTGCTTCGGATTTCGTTGAATTTTATCATGGAGAAATTCCCCTTCGAGCGGAGAATGGAATCACCGTGGCACGGACAGACTGTCTGCCGACATATCCGTGCCGTGTATGTAACGTTATGAGGAATTTTTCGACGTCGGCGCGGCGGCGCCCTATTTTCGTCGCCGTCGGTCCCCGGGAGACGATTTTTCTGCATCGCCGGGCGAACGATTATTTTTCTGGTTATCGTCGAGCCACGAACGGGCTCGCAGAGAGGCTGCTTTGAAAATTTGACTCGCCGGAATAAAGCAAGCGCCGCTCGGCGTCGATCAAAGATACGTCTCTTTCAATTTCCGCGAACGACGTGAACGATAGGCGTTGAACGCGAACGACTCGCGTCCACGGTTATTACTCTGTTTCGCAGTCATTCATTGCGAATGCATAGAATTTTTCTTTACGACGCACGCGAGACCCCCGAGCCCCGGCCAATAAATCCTGTTTATGACGCAAGCGTTGCAGCTTCTCCAGCAGTTTCTGTTAATTCGTTCGGACGGGGCTCGCCGCCGCCGAACAATTGCCGCGCCGAGATAAAAATTCAACGGGCCCGTGAATTACGACGGTCTCGGAACAACAATTTCCAGCTTGTGCGCCGCGCGTCCACGGAAAACCATTCTGGTGGTAGAACCCGCGACGAGGTGAATCTACATGAAAAAATCAGTCGAAAAAGAAGAACAATGTTTTTTCGTTTGATGCCTCGTTTTTTGGGAAAAACGAGGTTGAAATTGCAATGAGTACGCGCGCCTTCGATAGGAATCGTCTGATCATGACCGACCAATTCTACTTGCTGCGTGTACTGAGGCAAGCGAACCCGACGTCGCGATAAGGTAGAGTGGCCACGTTACCGACAAAAATAGGCGAAAAATGGTTTTACAACTTTTCGTCCTTACATGAGAGTATTTTTCGCTGGGAAAGGTCTCATTCGAAAGAGGAAGGTTCAATCTACCGCGCGGTGGTCATAAACCGACGAGATTATGCAGATATTTGGTAATATAAGCGTTCGAAGTGGGCCAAGACTCCGTAGATTCGCGATAAGGTAGAGTGGCGACGTTACCGACAAAAATAGGCGAAAAATGGTTTTACAACTTTTCGTCCTTACATGAGAGTATTTTTCGCTGGGAAAGGGCTCATTCGAAAGAGGAAGGTTCAATCTAGCGCGCGCTGGTCATAAACCAACGAGGTTATGCAGATATTTGGTAATATAAGCGTTCGAAGTTGGCCAAGACTCCGTAGATTCGCGATAAGGTAGAGTGGCGACGTTACCGACAAAAATAGGCGAAAAATGGTTTTACAACTTTTCGTCCTTACATGAGAGTATTTTTCGCTGGGAAAGGGCTCATTCGAAAGAGGAAGGTTCAATCTAGCGCGCGCTGGTCATAAACCAACGAGGTTATGCAGATATTTGGTAATATAAGCGTTCGAAGTTGGCCAAGACTCCGTAGATTCGCGATAAGGTAGAATGGCGACGTTACCGACAAAAACTTTTCGTCCTTATATGAGAATATTTAATGACAGTTAACTTATTATTATTGTTTACGTCTAATCAGATTTCGGATAGTACAACTAGTTTCAAGAAAAATTGCCTGTCTATATTTGCAGCTCACTGAAATTTTTACTGGCGTGAACGTGTTGAGTCAGTGGCTGAAGGCTGTGAACGGAAATTATTAATTAAAAAGTCACGTGACTATCCCGGGCCCTTAAGTCAGTGTCTGAAGGCTGTGAGCGAAAATTATACAACAATTACCGATCTGCTGACTCTGCAAAAGTCAGGTGACTACCCTTGGCCCTCAACCTCGACCCACCGAGACCCAAAAACTCTTCTTTCACACTTCAGCTGAAACAGACTCCCGTTCACGCCGGTCCCAAACACGTTGGCGCCACTATGTCGCGTCCACAGTCGCTCTAAACAATCACTCTAACACAGTGTCGCATTCATAACCCTGCAATAATGTCCCTGCGAGAAGGAGCACGTTCGAATGCGTCCGATGTCGAAAACCGTGTAGCGTCTTCGACACTCTGAGCCGGTTAGCTCGCTAGGACGCGCCACGTTGTCAGAGACGTTAATTAAAGAGCTCCGAGCATCGCCTCTTCGCCCTTGTTTGTGGAAGGAGGAATGTGTTTATGCGGAGATGAGATTGTCGGTTTGTCGTGCCCGCGAATAGGTCTCCGAGACTCCCGTTAGATACGGGACACAGGGTACACAGGGGTGTGCGGTCTACGATGCGCAACATGTACAGGCGCTGCGTTATTGGAAACGTTCGAGTTTCGAGGAGGGAAAAAACTTCTCCCGAACAAGTTTCCGGGGAAACAGCATGGCCGGCGAACCCCGTGAACTTACGCAGCAATCTCGGAACGCCTCGTATACTTCTCTAATCTGATCGACGTTAAAACCGCCGAGCTACGAAAGCGATTGCTTTCCAATGTCTAAGAAAAGTTAGCGGAAGCGTGCGCGAGCAGCATGATGCGGACCTGGGTCGCAAGCTGGCTTACGACTCATCGGAACACGGGATTCTGTTTAGAAGCCGGCGAATACAGGTCAACAGGCTGCAGCGATGCCTCATTGCGTATCTCGGTATCTTGATAAGTATCTTCTTCTTCTTCTTCTTCTTCTTCTTTTTCCTCTGGTTAACGAGAAGGTATCACTGCGCGAGCATAAATCGAAATTTACTACCAGACGCTAACATCAGGATGAAAGCAGTTTGATTTTACCGCTGAAAGAGACTGGCATGGGTGGGTTTATGCGAGCAACAAAATTGAATTTATCTAAATTTTTCACCGTTTTTGCAATACAGTAGAACTCCATTTATCTCCCCACTGATTATGATTTTTCGTTCATTTAGTAGTACAGTGAATCCGGGGTATAAGTCGCCGAGGCCTCTACGATAAAGGTCGCGGAATTATCCCCACTAGGGGTACACCCCGTGAGGGGTGAAAAAGTGTGTGAGACCTTCAATCCCCTTCAAGGATAACAGTTTTGGAACACCCTGTATAAACGGAGGTCCACTTTATACGCTTAAATTAAGCAATTTATTCGATCATTTTCTATGAAGTAGTATTTAAAATGTCAACAATTTCAAAGTCGAAAAGAAATCAACCATTTAATTATCCTTGTAGCTACGGATATTTCATATACCATTATACAAAAAATTTGAAAGAACATCGCCGTGGTATATGTGTAACATACATGGCTTTCAACGTGAGAACAAGTGTGCCACTATAGCGTCGTATCGTTCAAGAAGATGACATAGACAAAAGCCACTATAGCGTCGTATCGTTCAAGAAGATGACATAGACGGAAGCCACTATAGTAGCGTATCGTTCAAGAAGATGACATAGAGGAAAGCCACTGCAATGGCGTACACTGGCTGGAAGATAAAACAAATTTTACTGGTGTACAGAATATTTCTTATTACAATACCAAAAAGCAGAACAGTTCCGATGCGAGAACAAGTGGGCTCCTATGCTAAATTAATTCAAACAAATCCTTGAACCAATCTTAAAAAAGTTATTCGTTTTTAAAGAGTGGGGACTTTTGCACGCCACTTTAGGCCTGCGTTCTTTTCATTTTGACACGAACATTTTTTATGCAGCGATCCAATTGTTCTAACTTCTCAAAAAAAAATTCAAGTAGCATGGTCCAATATGTGACAAAGTTATGGGATTTTCAAGAGCGTCCGAATATTAGTGGCAGTCACTGTATAAAATTTGTTGCCTGAATGAATTGCGGGCGCAATCAGCTCGGCGTTTTCCACAATACCAGAAAGGAAAACAGATCCAAGAAGTTCCCGGTGGAATCATGCATCGACATTAGAACTCGGGAATAAGTTGAAGGGGATGAAGTAAAGGGAAAAGCGGCTCCGCGGAACAATGAGCTTCTAATACCAGCGCCGCGGCGCGGGTTCCATCACAATCAACCGCGTTATTGTCCCATGCCGTGGGCCACTAAACTCTACCTGGAAAAGGCGGTCGAGATTAACGAACGAACCTCGCCGTCGTGGAATTAACGAACACAGAGCGGAGCCGTTCCTTCCCTTACATTCGCCCTGGAAGGGATTCAACGATATACGAACGGCAGCGGCGAGCAAACTAGGGCTCGCGAGTGTAAATTGCGATCGTTTCGACGCTCGTAAACGTTCCGTTACCGACGCGCCCCGCGCGGAAAGCTGCGCGATTACGAACGTTCGACTCTTGTAAAATTTTCATGATATTATAAAACGCCGGCGTACAGCCGCGCGCGCGCGCGCGCACGCGTAAACGCGATTAATAAAAACGAGGCGAAAGCCCCCTCGAAAATTCCAAAATTTCGTTACGCCCTTCTAATGACTGCAGAAAAGTGGTTGTTCCGGATGGAGCACCTAATTGCGCCAAGTGGAAGCACGAGCAGCTGCTGCGGTAAGTGCAGCTTTGCAGCAATTACCACCCATTAAGCAGATAATTCGATCCTCGAAGAGGACGACAGAGAACGTCCTCGAGGGCCGTCCTTCGTCCTTTAACCAGTCGTATCGACGACTAATTGCCGAGCTACGAGGGGGAAAAAAACAACCTGCAAATTGCCGCGTCCGCTTGAAAAATCTTCAGTTGCACGTTCTTGCAAACGACAAATTGAAAATATTAATACATACTAAAAGGGCCTGGCCGATTGAGATGGTCAAAAAACTGCCCTTAGAGGTTTTTCAATGAACCATTAGAAAGCTGACCAAGAAAAACCCCTCTGAGTAAAATTTCAACCCCCTATCTTGCCCGTGAGGGTAGTTACAGGGTATATCAGATTTCGCGCATTTTCCGCACTCTGATGCTTCCTAAAATTCTGAAAAAAGTGTGGCATATTTTGGATCCCAAGACAGCTTTTTGAGAATTTTTTCCGATCTTTTTGTTGCAAACTGTGGACGTAAAAAATGAAAACCCCCCAGAAAAATCGGAAAAATGTAGATTTCTGAAAAATATGAAAACATGCTACTCTACTGTTTAGTGCCCTGATGAAGTACCATGACGGGCAGTGTCGTCAACTTTTTTTAGATTTTTTGTTGTGGGACATCATCGTCAAAAACCGAATCTTTTCGAGGTTTTTGCTACCAGGAGGAAAGTTACACTTGTCCGGTTCGACGACGCTTTGTCGTTGCTAACGAATGCAAAGTATTTATGCGCGTACGACTGTATCGTGGCCAGACACAATAACACGGGAGCAGAGTATGCATGTAGGTGAGGCGAGGGTTGTACGTATGCGCCGCACTTCCGACCAGGAACTACCCTCGCCGTTTCCGGACGATGCATCATTGGAGTCCGATAAAGTTTGCGAGTCGGCGAAACTCGCGGCGTAACTGGAAACCGAGGCGAGGGGCCGGGTTAGGCGAAACAAAAAGGATGCGACCGCTATCTGGCAAGTGGGTGGGAACCGAGGCCGAAAATTTCGGCTCGCCGCACCGCCTATCCTTCTTCTGCTTCCGACGACACCGCGACAAGATATATGGAGAAATTTCCCGCGGCGTCGCCCTCCGCGTCAAAGTACCCTGCGATGCCCTCGATATATGCGAAAGAGATGTGCACGATTTTTAGGAGAAAACCGGGTGTCAGATTGCACTTTCGTGCACTTAATTTGCCACACATTTTCGCGGCAATAAACTCGGACTCGTTTTGAAGCTTGAAGATTCGCACACCGATATTCATTTTCCCCGGATATAGTTTTACACGATGCAACAGACGAGAAACTGAAGACCCATTTTTCCCAAAAATGCTGTAAATTGAAACCTCTGCGAGAACAAACTTTTTTCCTGAACGAATCTTCCACCGATTTGAAGATCGAAGCCTCCCCTTTACATCTTAAAAATTGATGTACGATTTTTTGCACTGTTTTATGGAACAGAAATGAGTCATTGTAGTGGTTCATTTTAACCTTAATGAAACGATTAAAAAAATCGTAGGTCAAGTTCTTTTATGTCACCGTAATGGGGAAACTTCAATCTTTGAATCTACGGAAGATTCGCTGACGAAAAAAAAATTTTTAGAGACGCTTCAGTTGGTAGAATTTCCCGTAATGCGAAATTGGAAAAATGAATGAAGGTTTGCAAAAATAGAAATCTGGAGCTTTAGCAGAAAAGCCACTATAGTGGTTCGTACCCTTCCAACCGATGCTTTCCACGGATACCACTATATTGGCGTACGGTACTTAAGAGTTTAAACGCATTCTGAGAAACTAATTCTGTTCTAAAATACGCAGACTTTTTCGACTGACTGTGATTGACATTTCGAAGTGTTGATACGCGTATATCGGGACAATGATCGCTCTCTTCGCGCGAACAGTTGTCGCGGTCATCCTCATAAATAAATAAACGTCGAAAATCGAAGCGGCCGAGCCCAGCGAATAACGCGTTCGTCTTTATTTGTGCTGTTCGTCGGTCGGATCGAAGAAAATTGAACGATGTCAGCGACATGGGCTGCTGGATTCCAAGTTTGAAGAAGCTCTTCCAGACCACTCGAACTGGCCGTCTTTCTCCCGGTACTTTTGAAACAATTTAAGTACCATTTCATAGAACTCGCCCGAAAGTTTCTTGACTGCTGAACCTAGAGTATAAATAGACATTTCAAAAAGTTCGTGAGAGTACGGTCGCCGGGATTTGTAACTGAAAATAAAACGTGCCGCGACGCGGCGCGGCGCGGCGGCTCGGATCGAATTACTTTACGAGGGCAGCGTCGGATCTCTTTTCTCAAATAAATCGCTCTCGTCCGTCATTCGTTACGTCGTTTCATCCGAGACAACACCGACGGGATAGAACGTATCGTTTGTAAATGAAACACGTCTCTGGTTGCTCGACGAATCAACTGGAAGCGCGAGCAGGAAACTCAGAGTCTACGGCGGCCGGTCGACGCACTTGGTCGAATAACCACATTGATATACAGATCCATTCGTTTCGCCCCGCCTGCATATTAATTACGCACTATTCCGCGGACACGCTCGACTAGAAAGCATAAAACCGTGTATTTCGAAACGGTCACGGTAAAGCAGACCTGCCCGGCAAAACAATACGCGTGATTTATTTTAATAATTTAACTAACCCGCCGAACCGGCGGCGACGAGTTTCACGAGCCATCGAATATTCTCTCTTTTCCGCCTTCCTTCTCGCCGAATTTTCTCCTTCCGGTTCGGCCGCCACGGTGTACCCAAGTCGCGGCGGCGTACACGGCCAAATATTAAAACGCGTTCGCGGAAAATTAAAACTATATTTCACTAGCCTGTTCGAGCGTTTCCGCGCGAATCGCTGACGCTGCACGCGACGCGACGCGGCGCGGCGCGACGTTCGTGAACATTAGCAAGCCAGATGAATCGTGTGCTCGTTGGTTCTGTCCACCACCATTCGCGAACATTTCGAGCAGTGCTTGCTAAGCGTCGCTCGCAAACTCGCGAACAAATCGAGCTCCTCCTGTTCCATCCTCGTCTCCGTCCGCGTCTTCGTTCGCAAGGAAACTAACACGCTTGCAACAGCACCGCGTCATTAACACGTTCGTGGAGGGCAGCGAATTTGTCGAAACTCTGGTTCGAGCTAGCACCTGCTGCTAATAGACTAGCAGGTTATGTTTATGCAAACTCGCGAACGCAGCGAGCCAGCTACACAACGGATACAGCGCATTTGTGGCCGCCCTAAACGGAATTTTATGGACAAAACGGAATCAACTTTTCTTACGAGGTTCCGCGGTTTCGAAAATATTACGGGGAACCATAAGTAATTTCGGTATTTTTAGGTGAAATAAAATCCAATTTTAGTTCATCGTATAAAATTCATTCAAAGCAATGCACTTTAACCAATAAAATATTTTCCATCTTGTTCTATGATATTTTGCCATCTTTCTGGTAGCTTCATAATTCCGCGCTCATAAAACTTCTGATCCTTTTCGGTGAAAAACTGATCCAAGTGCGACTTCAGACCATCATCATTACTGAAAGTTTTACCATTCAAAGAGTTTTGTAAACTTCGGAATAAATGATAATCTGATGGTGCAATGTCAGGGCTATACGGTTTTCACGTGTTACCAAAGATGCGTGTGGCCTAGCGTTGTCATGGTGGAACACGATTCCTTTGCGATTTGCCAATTCTGGCCGTTTTTCTTTGATTGCTATGTCCAGTTTTGTTAGTTGTCGACAATAAACATCTGAATTGATGGTTTGGTTCCTTGGGAGAACCTCAAAATACACAATACCTTTGTAATCCCACCAAACTGACAACATGATCTTCTTTTGGTGCAATTCAGCTTTCGGCGTGGTTTGGGCTGATTCATCACGCTTCGACCATGATCGTTTTCGAGTTGTGTTATTGCAAACAACCCATTTCTCATCACCAGTGATGATTCGCTTCAGAAAAGGCTCGATTTCATTTCGTATGAGATGCATATCGCGTATGTTGATGCGTTGCGTGAAGTGAATCTCTTGCAATTCGTGTGGAACCCAAATATCGAGCTTCCTAACGATTCCGAGACTTTTTAAACGATATTCTATAGTTGTATGCGAGACATTAAACCTGTCTGCAATCTCTCGGACAGTTATATGACGATCCGATTCAATAATCGCTTTCATTTGGTCATCGTCAACTTCAGATGGTCGACCAGAACGTTGGTCGTGTTCAAGTGAGAAATTTCCAGAACGGAATTTTTTAAACCAATTCTGGCACGTGCGTTCTGTTAAGCAATCCACACCATAAACTTCACATGTATCTTTGCGAGCCCCGGCAGCTTTTTTACCTCTACGGAAATAGAAAAGCAATATGTGCCTATAATGTTCGTTTTTGCACTCCATGTTCAAATTGACACAGAACTAACAATTTTAATCAAAATTACGTGTAATTTGCTTCAAAAGTAACCTAAAAGATGCAGTTATGAAATGTCAATCAAACAAGACATAAAGCCAGTCTATTAGTGAAAACCGAAATTACTTTCTTGCCAACCTAATATTTTGATGACTTGACTTGTACTCTACATATTTCGTTCGGCGACTCGCGATTGGCGACAGGTCTCGTGGAACACCTGCACGGTTAAATTTACATCAGGACATCTTTTTCTTCCAGGAACTGTCCTTGTCTACAAAGGTAGCTTGGTGGAGCTTAAGACATATTGAGAGAAGGGTGGGGCTGACTCGTGTAAATTTAACCGTGCGCTACTGTATGGTACATATTTCGATCCGCGACCTGCGATTGGCGACAGGTCTCGCAGAACACCTGCACGGTTAAATTTACATCAGGGCATCTTTTTCTTCCAGGAACTGTCCTTGTCTACAAAAGTAGCTTGTTGGAGCTTAAGACATATTGAGAGAAGGGTGGGGCTGACTCGTGTAAATTTAACCGTGCGCTACTGTACATATGTCGTTCGGTGACTCGCGATTGGCGGCGGGTTCGGCGAAATAGCTCGACATCGAAACGCAAATCCGTCTTGGTCGTCGAGGGAACGGGAAAGAGGATGGGACGGGACGGTGGAAAAAGAACAAAGGCGGCTCGTTACACGGTTGGACTGGTTCCGCAAACACGGAATATAGAAAGCACGTTTCGCGACGGGGTCCGATCGCTTTAAATTCCCGGACGAACTCCTCCGGCGAAGACGAAGGCTGCAGTCACACCTGGTTCGGCGGTCTGATCGATAATCCCAAGAGCGAAGTAGCTGCCTCGCGAGAGGTCCTTGACTAACGATCGTTTCTCGTGAGGGTGTGCGATACACAAGGATGCGCGAAAGAGCTGGACGCTAACCGAAGAAGAAGGAGGAGAGGGGATGACGAGAGTTACCGGTACGGCAGGGCAGCCCAGGAGGATAAAGGGTTCCTCGAGCGGCGAGATTGGATGAGCTTGGATAATTAGCAAAACAGCGGAACTCGGTCGTTAGTGGCCCCTTCCTGCAATGTTCCTCTGTCGTCCTCTGTCGTCCGCAGGCTACCGATGATTCAACACAATACACGCTTGATTTTAGTCATGCAGATTTTCCCGGAAACTCGCCCGGCTATAACTTTCTCGATCTCTTTCGTCGCACAGAGATCGTCAATCGACGAGCATCTGCAAACTATGCCAACCCCTTGCACAACAGGTTATTCTACGGTCACAGTGATTGGAACCTTCCTTGTCGTTTATAATTTTCTAGAAGAAGAAAGTAGTTTATGTTTATTCTATGTATTCTCCAATGACTATGTGTACATCGACAACAAAATAGAATTTTAACATACATGTTTAACGTGTTGAAAATCTTCATCACGTGCCTGACTCGATGTCACAGTACAAGCGATTAACACATTATTGTAAACAGTCTAATAGATGATGACTAGACTGCGGATCTTTATGCGAAATAAAAATTTTCTACCTGAATCGCAACAGACTGAAAAGGTTGGAGTGATAGGTTAAAAATAATGTAATTTTAAAATTTTTCTACGGCTTCCACTATTTGAAAATACGCCTACCCATTTTTGTCAAGAATGCACAAAGATCCGCAGTCTAATGATGACAGAAACCGTACTGCTATAAATAATCTAACAGATGGAACACCCCAGCGAAGATTAGGTAGAGCTAACAGCCTAATCATCTCGCCCCTGTTCATTTCGTAGATCCTCGGCAACTTACGATCTCTGTACAGTACAATCGCGATCTTTGCAATCTTCTTCCCAATTATCGAGTTTGTCAAGTCGACCGATTCTTTAACTTTCTTTGCCACGTGCAAAGCACTATTTCTCTATATATGTCGCCAATGCCTGGACGATAAACGTCGCGGAATTAACCCCACTACCGCGGAGTATACCTCGCAAGGAGCGACGAAGAGAGGCCTCGAGGAGTACGAACATAACACGGCTCGAGTATGTCTCCCGGACGATACATGACGCCGACAAGACCCGTGTCGTTGACATATATCGAGAATTCATCTCGTCTATAGTAAGCGTCCGCCGGTTTGCGTCAGCGACCGAAATATCGGTAAAGATTCGGCCGGTTGTTGGCGGAGCGTTCGTCATTGCACAAAAGGGGTCCTCGAAACAGCAGGAAGCTGGTGTGCTACTTGCATATGAATAGCCCGCGAATAATTCCGAAATGAACCATTAAACATTAAAGAGACACTTGAAGCACGTGAATGGCCTCCGCGCGGCGGCAGTAATATTCTCGAAACTTTAAATTCAAATTAAACTTCACAAAACGCGGCGGCCGACGCGTTTCTGCCCGGTCTAATTGCATGCTCCCGCCGTAACGGCAAATTAGAATCCTAGTTTCCATTGTGCGACACACGTCCACGTGGAAAAGTCGGGCCTAAACCGACGATTTTATTTTCAGAATTCGATCCTCCTCGCCCCACTGTCACTCTGCCCGTGTAAATCGAGAACGCCGCACAGTGGTCCGGATCGCAGAATTTAGTGACATTTGACCAAAAAGTCGACTTTTCGAAATTGAAAACTAATCAACTTGTATTGCTTTGTAAATGTCCACAGACCTCGAACACGAAGAAATTAATGAAGTTTTGAAAGTAGCATATTTCACCAGGAAAAATTGCTTAAGTTCTTTGCGATGTCCTCATCGTCTCGTCCCATATTTTCTCTTAATTTTTTTTTGCATGATATAGAGCATTCCTTTCCAATAAGAAACCATATATTTTTTTAGTGATAACTAATAATAATATATTTAAAAAATAATGCTGAATGATACATGACAGATTAAAAAAATTTTATATGTTTGTCGGAGGAGATCTTTTTTATCTCAAAAGATCCCAGGCTCTAACAAACAGGAATACGTTCGGTACAACTTCCTTTAAATAACCGTACAAAAATCTTTTCCTACCTCGTCCCACTTTAGAAGTTATAGTTGTTTAAAGCTGACAATGTCGTGGCGACCGCGCGTTGGTCGTTGTGAAGCGCGAGATAACCCAAGAACTCTTAGCACTGAAATCCGAACTCTAAACATCCGAAATGCTTATATTTATTATTAATAAAAACATTTCACGTTATACTTCAAACAATTCCCTCGCCTTATGAAACAGACACAGATAAATTTGGACAATACGCGCAAAGCACAGCAAAATATTTTATTGACCACTACGGGTGGTATCATATGCCAGCCTCCATTCATACATTATTAATTCATGGAAAGGAGATAATACAGCATGCATTACTTCCGATTGGCCAATTATCCGAAGAGGCTCAAGAAACAAGACACAAAGATTTAAAAAAAATTAGGACCAAAAATACTCGGAAAAATTCTAGAATCGCTACAAATGAAGATACACTGCACGAATTGTTATTAACATCGGACCCACATATTTCGGCAACGAGAATAAGATCTTACAAGAAGAAAATCAAACAATTCAGTCCACAGGCTAAAGAATTATTAAAAAAATAAAGAAAACAAACGCCACCTACTTCTTCAACAACAAAATGGCAAGATTAATTAGTATACTTCTTATTTTATCAATTAAAAAAATATTAATATTACTTTTGCTCGCAATATACAGGGTCATCCGTTTTTAAACGGCCAAACGTCAACCAGCTATAGAGGACCCCAAATGGAACAACTTTCACCGTAACACTTTTTTTGATTCGAAGTTATTTCATTCCGTCTCCACGGCGTGCCCCATGTAAAAAAAAAACCAAGATCCAAAGGTCATACAAAAAAGTTGACTGAATAAAAAAGATGCCCCTATTTATTTTAAACCAAAAACAAAGGAAAAATCATCAAGATACATAATTGCAGTCCTAATATATTTAATCTTAAGTGAACGCAAAAAATGACGGGTTTTTGCAATTATCTAAAAATCAAGACCGAATCAAAAAAGTGTTAGGGGTGAAAGTTGTTTCATTTGGGGTCCTCTATAGCTGGTTGACGTTTGGCCGTTTAAAAACGGATGAACCTGTATATTTGTGACGTTAGATACCGTACTTAATAACTTGTACACCTGTACATTTTATCAAAAATCTTAATAACATAATTGCATTCTACATAAAAAAATTGAAAGATTTGAATTTCGAACTATTGTACAATGGTTTCAATAAGGAAAGCAACAGATTCAACAACTAAATAAAAGTTTATAAAAATAATTAACTAACAAATTAAACAAAAAATATTTTCTAACATGTACGATTAGAAAGAGATTATGTTACAATATTTTTTAGTTCAAACCCCAAATTTCAATATCTCAAACGGTTCAAAAGTTATACACAAATGTCACTAAATTCTGCGCCGGCTGGTCTACACCGCGCGGGTAGAATCGAGACGATCGATACGGGTAGAATCGAGACGATCGATACGGGAACGGCTCGACGCGAAAGAGGTGAACAGCATTTCGACCGGCCCTTCCCGTGTACGCTCGTAAAGAAATTCGGGGACACGGGTCCGACGATGTCCGTAGAGATGCTTACCTCACCGAGTCCGTCCGTTTTCCCATTTCGTTGGAGAATTCACGGAGCGCGGATGTAACACGTGTCTTCGCTAGTCTGTTGTGCTCCCGAAAGCTCCAGGGGTCTGTTCCCGAGCTGGATCCCCGTTTCGAAAACGGAGATCACCGGAACAATCGACTTTTAACCTTCCCGAGGGACTCGCCGCGCCGGAGAAACTCGATGGATTCTCGACGGTATCGCGCAGACCGGTGAAACAGGATTAAGCATTTCTATGCAGTTAACAGACTTTGGATCGTATCCTCGAGAAGCTGTATGGCTGACATTTCGAATGCAAGCTAGCTTTCCTAGCTCCGGTTCGCAAGGGCTATTACGATTCTGGAAGCGACGCGAAAAGCGACTCGACCCGGCCCGACCCGGCCCGACCAATTCCAGATCCCTGTCGGATCGATGCTACCAGCAGGAATGGCGCGAACGAGATATTAATTTGCATCGTTCGAGCGTCCTCCCATTCTAGCGGCGCAGACTTAATTATTCTGCCAATCTGTCTGCATATTGGACTGATTGTCAGCGAAGACGAGGAGTCGACGATACGTAATTATTCAGGATTGTTCACGGCGGTGTAACATTAATTGCTGACGTGTTACAAACCACCCGGGAGGGGGGGGGGGGGGAAGACGCGATTGAAAATTACCGTTTCCGTGAGTTGGCATGTTTTCGAACGATAGATTTCGTCCGGGGGTTTCGCGAGAACGGCTGGAACCAGCACGAAACCCGGAGTCGATAATCAGTTTTATGGAACGAAACGTGACTACGAGCCTTTTGTGTAGTTCCATGCGATCGAACGGTTAAGCCTCGCGTTCGTTAGGGTTACAAGATTTGTTGCGCGCGAAGAGTTTCCACGGCGAGCGGAACGTTGGTTTCCGAGGTTCGGGAGAATCGTGTACCACCGCACCACCGGTGTGCTCGGTCGTTACTAGAAATCACCGTTTGTCGTTGGTCTGCTGCAATCGGATTCATCGTGTAAACGTGTAACACGCTCGATTAATCCATTCCGTCCTCTGCGCTCTGTTAACAATGTTGACGCTGCGGTCGTCGCGATTTGTCGAATCCGTAATCGAATAATTCGATTCGCAAAGTTTCCTCGCGGCGAACGCTCGCTCTCGCGCTCCCTCCTTATGCTTCGTTTCCTGTTTATCGATCAGCCCGAGCAGCCCGCTTTTTATTCGATTCACACGCCAGCTCGACACACCGAAACTATCGGTCACGGTAATGCCTCGATACATGCGACACAGGCGTGCACGTTATTTCCGAAAAATCTATCCCCTCTACCCGCGTAGCGTGACGCGGGATTAGGTACGTCGGTGTGACAACACCGACTCAATCGCAACACTTTTATGCTTTTATTTGGGACAGTTTTTCTGACGTACGTGTGACATTTTTTTTTTTATTAAAACTGGAGCACTATCAGTGGGGATATTGGTCGTTAATTGTGCATACTAAACGTACCAAGCAGGAAACATATACAGTCAGTCCCAGAAGTATTCGTACGCTCTTAAAAGTCGCATAACTTTGCCAATATTGGATTATACTGCTTGAATTTTGTTGAGAAGTTAGAACAATTGGGTCACTACATAACGTGAGAAAAATGTTTGATTAACTTTTTTATGCGGGCTTATATTAAAAATTTAACAAGTACGTTTTGTACATCTGTATCAATTATACATATTCCGAATATTTCATTTAACATTGCAAGGTCAACATTGCACTGAGCGACAAACATTTAACGATGAAAACTTAAGGGTGAAAGTCGCAGAATTTTTGCCTTGACAGGGAATTTCGCCCTTATGCGATCATTTTGGAACATCTGCAGCTCATTGCAACGTTGACCGATTTTGATGAAATTCTCAGAACATGTATAATTCATCTACAAATCGTACTTTCTAAATTTTTAATGTAAGCCTGCATAAAAGAGTTGCAAAACACAACATTCAGTATTCTCTCTACAACTTCGACCAATTGCAATTTCTGTAAAAAAATTTGTTTCACTTTACGTAGCAAACCAATTGTGTCAACTTTTAAAAAAAAAATCGAAGTCGTATGGTCTGGTATTAACAAATACTAGTGAATACGACTGACTGTAAAATTGAAACACGTCTTATAGAAGGGAGAAGATTGGACTTATTTAAACCGTGAACGATTTTCATTATAATGCAGTGTGTCCCACGAGCTCTGTCCACTTGAATATCAAACAATAAAAATGTTACTATGCAATGTAATTTCCTGTGAAAACGTTTCTACAATTTCAATAATTGTGAATCAGAATACCGAGTCAGAATATTCGTTTTGACCGTGGCAGGTTTAGTGTTAATTTTTTGCCTCATACGGAAATCAATTCTGACGAATTACACATGGGGAAAGTTATTTAATTTTCTGTAATATCTAACGAACCTGATGGCAACTTCTGGAGTTGGATTAAATGCAAACGCCCCGCGAGGTGAAATATTTGTACGCTCGAAAGGATAACGAACAAAAGGGAAATATTTGTGGTCGAATTCATTTGTCCGGTACGGCATATTAACGTTAAACGCGTCAAAGATACGAGGGGATATTCAGCGTGCAGATTAGCAGCGCGTAGAGGGAGGCACAAATTCGAAGTTATCGTCAGTATCTAATATTGACGTAAATAATTAGAAACCGGGTTGAATTGCAACTGATTCGGAATTTCGTGTTGAACTGGATACCGATACAGCCACAGATATCGCCAACAAATTGACGGTATAGATTATCCTGGTAAATACGAGCTGTAGTTAACGAGGAATTCCATCGATGTACCACTAATCTCCTGGATGGCAGGTCACAGAAATTGCTGGCTATCTAAGATACCGAATATCGATATCCAGCGCCACTAGAATAGCTCTTCGAATTGCTTTTCTCCCGAAATTCTTTCGCCCCGAGAACCCTTCGAATCTAACGAAACATCTGTCGTTGCGCGAACTATAGCACCGATGTTATTATAACATCAGTTTTACCCACACTTGTCGGAATGCGTTCTGCGCACGAGACGTACGCACTCTGTCTAAATGTATTATAGAAGTGATTTCAAGTACGAGCCTGCCGCGCATTGCTTTCGACAGGTTTGACATGTGCGCTTGACAACCGACAACCGATAACCGACAATCGATTACCAACAATAAGTGATTAATAAGTTTATGAAACCCGCGAGCATTCTCCAAGCCCTAGAAAATTTCACGTACTTACGCGCAAAAAGATCACGTTCGTTTGTTAATCCTACACCTATGGATGAAGTAAGAAATTATAGGTATATTTCAATTCAAATAACTATTTTAGATCAAAAATTGAGTTCTTCAAAACCAACTTCACTAACTTTCTCTGTTTAGTTTAATTTGGAATTTTAGAAATGCGCATTACGTAAAACCCCACGTGGTCTTTTGCAGAAATGAGTTTGGGAATATGGCTGCCAGGTTCTCCTACTTTAAGATATTTGGTTCAACTTTTCTGCATATACTATTTAAATATTATATGACAAGATGTATATATTCATTTTTCAAAGAAACATAATTTTACATATAGAAATAATTGTCTTTCTCATATATTTCAATCGAAGGTGTGTAACCTCTAAGGCACAGTCTGTAATAAAAATGATCCAACTCCTGCAATTTTTATCCTTTTTGTTTTAAAAAAAAATACTATGCGTACTTCAAACACTCGTGTGGGTGTGTGCAAAATCCTGACGCAAGAGGTTCGGCGGTTCTCGCGAAAAAAATTCCTGAATATTGTTTTAAAAAACCAGAAATGGAATTGGGGGTAGGTACAATGTAAGGTAAATTGTTTGAATAAAATGTCCGACGAAAAGAAGCGAACACGTGACGAGTTTATCAGGTTCAGCCGGGCGACCTGTAATATTTTGCAATTGAAAAGCCCCGGACCCCTTGATCGGGCGAGCATATTTGGATTTACGGCACGGAAAAAGGTAATCTGGTTGGTCGAGCGGGCGAATACGTTTGTACGGGTACGCGTGCACGCGTACACATTATTCTAGCGCCGGGGCGAATTGAAAGGCACCCCATAGCGATCAGCAATAATTGCATTTCTAGGATTCTCATTCGTATGCACGCAGCGGCGGAAAGTGAAGTTCATAACGGGTTGGAAGATGGCGTGCACACCGTTCTCTGATTGGGCGGACGCCGCGCTCTGCGCTGCACTGCGCTGCACTGCGCCGCGCCGAGTGTTTAGTAGTTCGTAATCGCAATTTCCCAGTCTTTCTGTTGCGGCCAGACGTATGGACCACACGCGCGGGATGCAACTCCCGTTAATGAATCCTCGCCGGCTGCCGGGATGAAAGGATTTCCACCGTGGAAGTAAAGGAACGACTACAATGCGGGTTCCCGCCCCGAGATAAACGTTTACAGCGCTCCACGCTCGAAATTATTATGGACAATTACGGGAGAATAGCCAAGAAAGTCGACCTGCCTCTTGGTGCTCCGCGGTATCGGCGAAATCTGCTAACCCTCGTCCGTTCCTCGTTTTCGCAACTCGATGTGACCCTAGCGGGTCAAATTGATATAGAGTGGCTAATATTCGGACGCTTTTAAAAATCGTATTAGGACCTTGAATAAGTTCTCGCTGTTTCTTTTACAAAATAAAAGCTTTTACCCAATGTCCTTGCTTCTGGATCATTCCTAAAACTTTTAAACGTTATGAAACAGTTGACTCATCTACTTGTAATGTTTTTCCAAGTTCTGCTAGCGTCTGACATCGGTCTTGATCGAGTAATTCCTCCAACTTTTCGTCTTCAAATTTTTTCGGTGCGCCAAAACGTTCTTTATCCTCAAGTTCAAAATCATTATTTTTGAAGCGTCGATACCAGTCTCTGCATGTCGTATCCGACAAAGCATTGTCACCATAAGTCTCAACAAGAATTCTATGTGCTTCAGCTGCAGATTTCTTTTGAATAAAGTAGTGCAATAAAATTCCCCGCAAATACACTTTATTTGGCACAAAAGTAGACATTTTCAGAACTAAGAAAAAATTACTTTGTTTACACTAAAGTGAACTACCATACACTGAAATTTAAGGTTAGATACACTACTGCCTTGCATGCGTGTTACCATTCGAAATTCCACGAACGGGGTACTGCTACTGTCATTTTTGAAGAAACAGCGAGAACTTATTCAAGGTCCTAATATAACTTTGTTAATACTGGACCATACGACTTGGAGTTGTTTAACACGTTGACTGCCACGTCACCCATATGTGGGTGACGGATTTGTTTGTCGAGGTTTCAAAATGAATTTTTACGTTAACCCTTTGCACTCGAGTGGTCACTCTGAAGCACCACTAGAAATTATTCTGGCATCATTTCAAAGAAATTACGAGAAATTTTACGAAATATTTGTTACATTACAAAATTTGTATTTAATAGACCACTAAACATTCAAATATTATATGTGGAAATCGGATCAGTTTCGTATGAATAAAATGAAAATATTCCGAAGACGGAAGAAGAATTTAGTTTTAGAATGAATATAGCGCCGAGTGCAAAGGGTTAATATATTCGACGGTACCAAACTTGATGAAACCTGGACAAACAATTCCGTCAGCCACATACGGGTGACATGGCAGTGAACGTGTTAAACGCGGAGGTGATTAATAGACTGCGGATCTTTACGCATTTATGGCTTCCGAGAATTTTAAAGAAATGGTGCAATATAAAATTCCACAGAATTTAGTACGATTTTTATTGATTCCAGATCTGCGAAGGTTACCACCACTGAAAATTAGATTTCATTTGTTTCCGCTTTCCTAAAGTTTGCTTGCAAAAATTGAAAATTGCATAAACACCCGCGGATGTAAATTTCTTTGAGGGGAGGGGGTGCGATACTTGACGAGGCGTGGATTCAAGGCCACCGAGTGACCCCGCTCGATCGAGAATGATCGCGAGCGTCGATCGAGACGCGAATCGGTCGGAGGAAGATGACGCGGCGGTGGGTAACGATGAAACGATGCGACGGGAGGCTGCGAAACAATTCCTATCACAGATCACAGATCGCAGCTCGTCGAGTCAGCGGTAAAACGTGGGCTGCCCGAGGGGTTTCGAATGAGAACGGGGGGTTGAAGGAGAATCCTTCAGGACTCCGACAGTCCGCTACCGGCAGCAGCCAGATTTATGATCCCACAATATCCTCCTATGATTGGATCCTGGCAACTTTCTTGGCCGGCCTTTTTTCTTTCGACACTCCCTTCCCGTCCCCGTTCACTCCCCTCTCTGTCTCACCACCTCTCTTCATTCTTGCCACCCACTTCACGTTGAACCTCCGTAGCGATGACGTTTTCCTCTTCATTCCTTTTTGATCCCTGTTCCGCGAGAAACTTTGAGAGGTATCACTGCGGAGACCAGAGCCCGTTCTCGCATAACCGCCGTCGCCGTCTTCCAGTCGTTCTTATAATCTTGTATACGCGAGCAAAGACTATGCCGCCGCGCTGGCCAGCGAAACTTCGCAAAGTAGATTCCAGCTGATCCAGCGTCGGCTCGAATGGGATTCCGAAAGGATTCCTCGTTACGTGAATGATTTTCCCAAACGTCCGTTCTCCCGTCTTCCCTCGCAGGGGGTCCCGCGATCGATCGTAACAGGATGCGAGGAAATTGTGGTTTGCATCGCGACGGATCGATTGTTCGACGATTACCGCGCGACGGAGGGCGACGTCTTTATTATGTGGGCGCTGGCGCGCGCGCGCGCGCGCGCTCGCGTCGGCACGTGGAGCAGAAAATTAAACAAAAAACCGCGGTGATCCCTTTCACCGGGAGGCAATCAGGAAGGCTTAGGGCAACGGCTCCGTCTCTCATAACAGGTCGGATCTAAGAACCTGCGGCTGGTCTGCGAGTTCCTTTTCATCGAGGATTTAATATCACTCTCTATAGACACCGAATTCTCTTATTCCATTCGGAACATGCTCGATTCCTCCCTGCAACACGTCCCTTTGTTCTTTCACCGTATTTCCATCGGATACTACTGTTGCAGTTTTTTCTTTTTTTTTCTTTTAATGACATTCCGCTGATGCGTCACCAGTGACGTCCGCTTCGCCGGCACGCAGCAGTTTAGATAGCAAAAGTAGGAGGAAAGTAATTCGAAATCGAAAGATAAAATAGTGCGGTTGTTAATCAATGGTTTACGTATTATTTTGTAGGGATGGGATCAAGTACCTCGCAAACAGGTTCGAACTTTGATTGATGGAATTCGAACTCTCTATAAGTACTTCGAAAAAAAAAGAAAAAATAGAACTCCCACGTATACTCGAACCTTTGTTAGACAGTTTCGGACCCTTTACAAGTATTGTGGTAAACGTAAATAATACTTGCAGGTATACTCGAATCTTGGTCGAACAGTTTCGAAACTTTCGAAATTGTTATGAATATCGTTACGAATTTCCGTATCCTTGCACGCTCGGTATAATACCATACCTATCTCATCGTCTGCTGTGTTAGAAGTGGAAAATTATCTGAAATCACAATATTTAGAACGCAAAGAAGACCCGTTATTATTTTGCCGTGAAAATTCATTGAAGTACCTTCAGAAAGGGTTTTTTCAAAAGCAGGAAATATCATCGATGAAAACAGAAATGGGATGAAACCAAGTATCGTAAATGAAATATTATTCTTAAATAGTTACGAATTTAATAAAGAAAGTACTTAAAACTTACTATGCAGTTCTGATTTCCAAGATTCCAGTACTACTTGTGAAAGATTCGATTCATTTCAACATCGATGTACTTGTAAGTATCTTTTCGAAACTTGTAAGTACTCGTTCCGAGGTTCGATAACTGTTTTGTATACAAGGAATACTTTTCAAGTATAATCATTTAAACATTTATTGCTTTTAGGTAGTAGTCGAGACACATGAAATAAAACTTGGTTATTGAACTTGACTCGGATTCGTGAGTACGTATCTCCCATTGATCCCATCCCTATTATTTTGTTATTTACGTGCTATTCTGCGGTCACCGTTCACAATTTCAGCCTTTTATTAACGCGTTAACTGCCAAACATCATTCCCGGAGATTCTTCCAAAATCGGAGTAATTTAATTAATGAAAGCGAAACTGGAAATTTGAAATGTATTATAGGGGATGCTAACCCTTTTGAATTCTAAAGATCTGAATAAAATCTGGTTTATCTGGATACGTCACAATAAAAATGAATGTCTAAACCTACACTCCGCGACAAAAAGATAGCGCATTATACAGATAAATGGTATTCAGCTTTTCAAGTAGTATATTACATCGTTTGTGACCTGTACACTGCGTAATAAGAATAACCAATTGCTTCAATATGTTTTAACGCATTTATTACGTGAAGAAACAACTTTATTGGAGAATCTGTAACATTAAACAAAAAATCGGTGCGTCAAAATGATAGCACAAATTTCTTAAAATAACTAAAATATAAGAATGTGTATAAAAAAAAATGTTTCAATATTTCGTAGCTCCGCCTTTTGTTTGTATAACTGCCACTAAACGTTTTGGCATAGATTTATATAATTTTTTAACAAATTTCCTGCTTAACGTTGCCCAGTTTTGTTCAATGCAGGTTTTTAATTCGTCAAGGGTTCGAAATTGTCTTCCACCGGCATATACTGATCTGGCTAAATGAGCCCAGCAATTTTCCATAATATTTAAATCTAGAGACATGGCTGGCCATTCCAAAATTTTAATATTTTCCCGTGTAAAATATTCTTTTACAATATTGGCTGTATGAACACTTGCATTATTTTGCTGATAAATAAAGTTTGTGCCCGCAATTTTTACAGCATGTCTCTTCAATTGTTCGTCGACTAAATCAATATACTTAGCACTATTCATTTTATCACTTACAAACTTAATTTCAGTGTGTCAGAACATCAAATTTGCCAGGCATAAAATTTGCTGTTCTTCACGCAAATCGTGGAAATAACATCGGTAGCCATCCGGTCCATCTAACGCAAATCTCTTCTCATCGGTAAAGATAACTTTTTGCCATTTTTTCTTCCAATGAATATACTTCTCAGCAAATTGTAAACGTGCTCCTTTATGTTGCTTTGTTAGCGGTGGTTTACGCATTAATTTTTGGCGTTTTATGTATTTACACTTTTATATAATACGTCGTACATTACATATTCTGGTATTTACTCCAGCTTCTGCTGCAATCTCTCTTGCAGTAGCAGCAGAATTGGATGCAGTTCTTAAAATTGCACGCCGCTGACGATCAGTTGTCACTCTTGGACGACCTGTGCTCTTTTTTCCCATATTCGTCTACATTTTTTAATAAATTGTCAATTACCTTGCGACTACGATTCAACAGTTTCGCAATTTTACCGATGGAACAATTTTCTTTACGTAAATTGTGTATTGTTAATATTTCAGGACCGGTCAATCTTTTACCGCGAGCCATTGTTGAAAATTTCACAATATTTTAACACTGGAACACGAACAATCTTAACTACTCGCCGATATGAACAGACTGGCGCCTTGACGCTGACTGAAAATATACAATTTTGACTTTGCGCTATCATTTCGACGCAGCAGTCAGTACTAACTACCGTTTACGTTTTCGGCTTAACGTTCAACCTATAAACAGAAACCGAGTGTGTACCCTGAACAGTGATATATAATACGGGAACTGCTGTTATTCGATTATGTTTGCGAGAATTAACAAAATTAGATAATGTGCTATCTTTTTGTCGCGGAGCGTAGTCAAAAATCGCTGTCAGTCGTATGCGACTGACATGGCACTCAACGTGTTAAGGAGGTTAATGAAGTTGGAAGTTATTTGTTTCGTCAGACGAAAAAGGTAGCAAAGTTGTAAATGATTTTACATTGAATCCACTCGGTTGCTCGAATGGCGGCGTTCTCGGGTTTAAATCGCAGAGCGAAAGGTAAGAGCAAATTACGAGGGGAGGAACAACGTTGTTGGAAAGAAGTTAACAGCGCGAATTAAACGGACTGTGTACCGTGTGCGCGTCGCGGACACGTGGGCTAAGGAACTCGATAAACGCGCCGGAAGTTCGAAGTCGATCGGGCGGGCTTCGGTTCGTTGTAATCTCGTTTCTATCTCGACATTGCCGGCAAATTGTTTCGGGAGGTTTGGCAGATAGCAGATCGAACTACCGCTTGTCTATACCCTGTAGTACAGTAACTACGGAAGTTTCGTGGCAAAGCTTTTACACCGGGGGGGGGGGGGGCGCTATTTGTCCGTTCCGCCGGCGCAACTAATTCAATATACACACCGTTCCGAACTGTCGATGGAAACTAAACTCTATTTATTTATATCTCAACTTTTCGTCGCGCGCTAATTCGAGCGAGTTCGCCATTACCGTCGCGGGATTCCCGGATTCTTCGGCGCGTGCCATTCGAGTTCGAGTCGGACCGCAATCTATGGATCCGGGCGCATCGTGATCTCGATTGCGGAAGAATTCACGCCCAGAGCGGTCTGTCCTGGTATGCCACCGACTAATTATCGATTACCTATTATCACAGACCGGGCCACTGACCAATCTGTCCACGTGGGCTCTCGCGACACGCTATTTCGAATACCGACGTTGCTAAAAATCATCCTTATTTGAACGTTGCCACAGACAATTCTATTCTTCCCGCGATGCCATGCCATGTACAATCTGTTCAACGAATTTTTCGGATTTATTGGGTCGTTTAGAAATATTTCACATTTTCCAAGTCTGAATTTCGCGAGCCGTCATCGTGTCACGGTAATTTCGCAGGCTGTAAGATCTCCGAATATTTGCAAGACATTGACGAAACTTGTACATCGCATGACGAAAATGCGTCCGATTTACGGCCACGTTTGACAATTATTTTTGTGACGGAAACCTGCTGTCGAAAAACAACTGCAGGTGTACTTTTTTCCAACGGTGTTACACGTACCTTTTGTTGAAACGAGCGATTTCAAGTAGCGGTCGTATGAAGTAACTTTTTCCTTTGCGAAAATATTAATATTGTTATTATTAACTGTGTACGACGCGTATACACGTCAATCCAAAGCTCCATTGCGGTGCGGTGCGGTTGACGTGTGTGCTCGTCATTGCTTGATTCAATTCAATTCCGCAATTAACTGGTTAAGGAGTTGTTAACGGAAAACACGGACCAATCAGCGTGACATTGGCCGAGCCGGAACCCGTCCGCTGTAGCCGCGCCCTGATTGGTCCGTGTTTTTCGTTAATAACTGGTTAACAAAGCCGCGGAGGACATTTTCTCAAAGGAAAAAGTTTCTTCGAAAGACCCCAGGAATGATCACTTTCAAGGAATAGCACAAACAAACTTATCACAGGCACCATTGAACCACCTTAAGACACAAATTGCTTTAACAATAAATTTGAGTCGATGTTGTTCCAACAACTGTTAAATAAATTAATGTAGTGCCGAATAGGTTCCAAAAAAAAAAAAAAAGATCTATTTAGGTCTTCACCTCCCAGTGCCTTCCGCAGTTTTTCCTTCTGGTTGACAAGGTCTGACGAGGATAATAGGACACTAGAACCGCAAGAGCATGCAATAAAAAAATAATGCATTGAGTGATTGGTCTACTATAGCTCGCGTATAAGCCGGCCAGTCAGGTGTAACGCGTAATCCAAGCGTCGATAGCTGGCGCACCGTTATCGATAGAGATCCTTTATCCGTAAAATGGAAATCACTTCTACTTCCGCTTCTGTTCCGCCGCTTGTTTCGCTTCGTGGGTTCCATCCTGATTGCCCGCTGCTAGGAATCGTGTCCTCCCTTGTGAGAACCTTAACCGTAATCGTAATCGTAATCGTAATCGTAATCGTACTCTCGCAGTCGTTTCGCCGTGATCTGGTTCTCGATCGCGCAGCCGGTTTAAACGCGGTCACCATCATTGATCATTCGTACGATATTTAACCCTCATCCGTTCCTCCGTGTCAACTCGACACGTCTTTCACGTAGAGAACGATGTTAGCCATTTTTAGAACAATCGATCTGAAACTGTGATTTTTATCTTCTTTTTTTATACATGAAATACATATGTTTAACATTGTTAAAAATGTGACATCATTTTACGTCTTTTCAAATCGTTTGACGGCTGGTTCACTGTCGCGTAATTGTTACAAGACAATTACGCGTTCACCGTACACCCCCCTCAGAACGCAGCTAGACATGTATAGCTTTGAATATCATTATAGCATGTTGAATATGCGAGCTACATATTCCGAAGATATTTCTCACTCTGTTTCCAATAAAGTAATTAGCAAAGTTGGTTATTTATCGTTTCATTTCACTATACAGTGACTCCCACTAACATTCGGACGCTCTTAAAAATCGCATAACTTTGTCACATATTGGACTATAGTACTTGGATTTTTTTGAGACGTTAGAACAATTGGTTCGCTACATGACGCGAACAGAATGTTTGATTAAAATTGCAATTGGTCGAAACTGCAGAGAAAGTACTACAAATTGTATTTTGCAACTTCTTTATCCGGGCTTGTATTAAAAATTTGAAGAAACTTCTTCTTTTCACTTTACGCAGCAAACCAATCGTGCCAACTTCTTTAACACTTTGGCTGCCAAACTAAAAACCTCGAAAACGCCATAAAATCAAAGTAAATTATTTAAGGAAATAAAAATAGAAAAAATTCCTCCAACTTGTTTGCATTTTATAGATCCTAATCAAAATGAATTTTTGCGTTAATATATTCATTGTACCAAATTCAATTAGGATCTGTAGAATGCAAGAAAGTTGGGGAACCGCTCAATATGATACATTTAATTTTTATTTCATTAACACTAGAACGACCGGAGCAGTCAAAATGACTGCTTCCTAATTTTTTCTTTCACAATTACTGAAATTGTAAAAATATTTTCATCGGAAATTTTTGAACGAACCTCTTCATTGAAGCACATATTACAATAAAAGTGGTATAAAGTCTGAATGGGCACAGTCTTGTCACTGTTACAAAGCAATGTACGTCGGTCGCATTTATTGTTCGGTCGTTCTACTGTTAAACAACTTACTTTGATTTTATGGAATTTTTGAGGTTCCTATTTTGGCCAGTCAAAGTGTTAAGCGAATTTCGCGTTGCGAGTTGAGACCGCGTCAGGCGCAAGAGCGTTATCTCGATACAGGCGTTCTCCTGATCTTGCTAAACTGTCGCAGCCGTTTCAAACTTGCTCGCCGGAAGAAGCGTGGCAATACTTACGTATGCGCGAAAGGAACGGATACGGGGTCACCGGAAAATTTAGCCGCTTCCGCGAGTTTTCGGTGCGCCGCGACGAGATTTGAATCGCGAACAAGAACGGAATGTACAATGTTCCCGGATTTCAATGGAACCCTTCGCATTCGAAGCATTACCACAAATCAAACGGCTTTTGAAATTCTCGGAGAATTTTCTCTAATGCGATTTCGCGGCGCGAACAATGCGCATCGACGCTGTATCGGCGCCGTCCAAGCCGGCGAACGTCGGGAAAAGCGGTGGCACGCGATTTATCGTTGTTCGAGACGTCACCGCATTAAGTAATATCCTGAAGAGATTTATAGCTGCGGGTGCAGTGGCTATATTCATAAAGGCACGTCCCCCGGGTAACAAGTCTGCATCTCCGACCTCGACTCACCGACCCCAGGAAATAAAGTTCCTGTGCAGGAGATGAACCGAGGAAATCTCGAAAATTTTTCCTTATCGCGGACACCACCGGCGAAACGAGATTCGTCGCCCGACCCCGTTTTACATCTGACACGCGTACGCCTACGATATTTCATCGAGGCTGCGGGGGAGTGGCCCGAGAGAAAAAGAAAATGGTTAATTCTCGAGCGTCGGCGGACGTGCGATAATGAAAACCCCTGTAGACGCTGTGCAGATCCTGTGCAGACGTTAGGCGCAAAAGTGGAAACTCCGGCGGCGCGTATACTCCCGCAAAACCGCAATTCAGGCGTGTCGGATCCAGACGGAGAGCACGTCACTGCTAATTATACAATTGGTTTGCTCGAAACGATTCAATTCGTTGATACTGCTCCGTGATAATTAGGCTCTCGAGGAATTTCGGCGAAACAGTCCCAACACGTCCCGTAGGATGCAGTGACAATTAGACTGTAGATCCTTGTGCAGAACAAAATTTTTCAGCACACTTTTCGGGACTGTTTCTCACGCTTTCTAGACACAAGCGTCGTATGACTTATTCGATATATTAGGTTGGCAAAAAAGTAATTTCGGTATGTTTATGTGAAATAAAATCCAATTTTTTTTTATCAAAGCAATGAACTTTAATCAATAAAATATTTTCTGTTCTATGATCTTTTGCCATCTTTCTGGTAGCTTCATAATTCCGCGCTCATAAAACTTCTGATCCTTTTCGGTGAAAAACTGATCCAAGTGCGATTTCAGACCATCATCATTAGTGAAAGTTTTACCATTCAAAGAATTTTGTAAACTTCGGAATAAATGATAATCTGATGGTGCAATGTCAGGGCTATATGGTGGATGTGACATCACTTCCCAACCAAGCTCCGATAACTTTTCACGTGTTACCAAAGATGCGTGTGGCCTAGCGTTATCATGGTGGAACACGATTCCTTTGCGATTTGCCAATTCTGGCTGTTTTTCTTTGATTGCTATGTCCAGTTTTGTTAGTTGTCGACAATAAACATCTGAATTGATGGTTTGGTTCCTTGGGAGAAGCTCAAAATACCTTTGTAATCCCACCAAACTGACAACATGATCTTCTTTTGGTGCAATTCAGCTTTCGGCGTGGTTTGGGCTGATTCATCACGCTTCGACCATGATCGTTTTCGAGTTGTGTTATTGCAAACAACCCATTTCTCATCACCAGTGATGATTCGCTTCAGAAAAGGGTCGATCTCATTTCGTTTGAGATGCATATCGCATATGTCGATGCGTTGCGTTAAGTGAATTTCTTTCAATTCGTGTGGAACCCAAATATCGAGCTTCTTAACGATTCCGAGACTTTTTAAACGATATTCTATAGTTGTATGCGAGACATTAAACCTGTCTGCAATCTCTCGGACAGTTATATGACGATCCGATTCAATAATCGCTTTCATTTGGTCATCGTCAACTTCAGATGGTCGACCAGAACGTTGGTCGCCTTTAAGTGAGAAATTTCTAGAACGGAATTTTTTAAACCAATTCTGGCACGTGCGTTCTGTTAAGCAATCCACACCATAAACTTCACATGTATCTTTGCGAGCTTCGGCAGCTTTTTTACGTCTACGGAGATAAAAAAGCAATATGTGCCTATAATGTTCGTTTTTGCACTCCATGATCAAATTGACACAGAACTAACAATTTTAATCAAAATTACGTGTAATTTGCTTCAAAAGTAACCTAAAAGATGCAGTTATGAAATGTCAGAAAGAAAACAAATGCAACGTTAACAGAAGTCAATCAAACAAAACATAAAGCCATCTATTAGTGAAAACCAAAATTACGTTCTTGCCAACCTAATATGTCCAAAACAGGGGTCTGGTCAGGGACATATGTGGACCTCGTGTCGAAGGAGAAGTCTGAGTGGGCATGGTGGGGACTGACTCGCCGAGCAGGCGAAGAGGGGAAACAGCCACATATGTTCCGCGAGCCATTGTTGAGCAGGCCTGATCTAAATAGCATTATTCCATCGATTTCTTACCAATGAAGACTCTACTCTAGCCGGCAACACGGCAGAGAAGTAACCCGAATTATTTGAACAAATTCAATTCTCAAACGACCTCCCGGGTATTATCGTTATAATCTGTAAGGGATTTGAACAGACGGAAAGCATAAAATCATTTATTAACAACACGTCTTTCTCCGGTATCCGACCTGACGAGACTGCTCGTCGTTTTATCGTCTCGTTCGTTTTTCGTTTTTCGACGCTCGTTTTATCAATAATATGAACATATGAGTATTTGCATGAACAATATGTACAGTGGCGGATTAAATCTTAGCTTACAACTCGGGCATTTAATTAATCGTCTACACGCAGATTAACGAAGGAGCGCCAAACCAAGTTTGTTGAGAACACTACATAGCTACTTGGTTAACGAAGCCTCCGCGAGGTTGAAACTCCGAAAGTAGAGCAACTATCCAAATAACTACCCGTGATTTTCACTTTGAAGAAGCGTCGAGGAATTTATGGACTGTGAAAGCGGAACGATAATAATATGCTGGATGAGAGAAGGAGGGGGGGGGGAAGGTTTGCATTAAAAATCTTCGAATTCTGGAGGAGAGAGATAGATCGTCGAGAGGAATAAATTGTTAGGTGAGACGGAAACGCCGGGGAAGCACGCGTAATGCTCGCGAGACAGTAAATTCGACGAAATCCCTGGATCCCGTGCGTTAATTCCTAAAAGGGAATCTTTGTGGTCCCAAACGAATTTAGAATTGAATAGAACCGTGCCAGACAATGGCGTCCGCCGACTTGGAGAAGAGTTCGGCGACGCTCAAGGAGGATGGGAGAAAAACAGGAAGAGGAAGAAGAGCAGAAACTTGGGGCGGATAAGGGACACCGAGCAAAAAGAGGATCGTGCAACTAAGTGCAGCACGACTAAAATATAGGTGCGGTCTTTGTACCATCGACAGCCACCCCGGAGATTATTCATTCGACCCTTAATTCATTTATCTCTCGCTACTCTATACCCCCTTGCCCTAACGATCGCCGCCAGACCGAGGTATTAAATGCCAGCCACGGCAGTTTTTAATGATCGCGCAACCCCCTTCTTTCTACAAACAAAAAAAAAAAGAAAGAGGCAATTTTTCCGGGCTAAAGCACGAATAGAATTTTACGGTAGAATTAGCCAGCTGTTGTTTCATTTCACCGGCCGCTAAATCACGAAAACGGAACGGGCTCGATGTCGAATATTTTATTTGTCCCGGTGGTCTCCATAGCGTACGGACAAGCTTATCTGGATTACGAATTCGCGAACGCGGAAAATCGATCGCGGCGAACTATGACATCGTGTTACATAATTATTTCGGTCCAGATTGCAGGTTTCCGGTTTTTCCGCGAGCCACCGAGGAAATAAGACGCGTACACGCGTGGAAGCGAAATAATCTCGCGCAGACGGCCGAAATAATCCGGGAATAAACGCGGCGGGTGCGCGCGATAGCAATAAACAAATGTGCAAAGAATTAACGAACGGGCGCGGGCTCTCGAAACAGCTAAATTATCGTGTAACGCTAATTTAAGCGTACGGGACGCCGGGCTCACGATCCGATAAACCCAATGAATGCAGGCTGCAGACAACAGGGTCGAGGGGCACCGACTAATCGTCCACACGACGAAACAAAACGACGATGATGCTCTTTTCCGCGCGGCGGAATACGAACACGACTGAACGTGGAAAGTTCGGTTCAACTATAATCGGAAGGCCGATGCCCGTAATAAGTACGGTACACTCCTACGCAAAATGTTAGCACACGTGTGCGCGTATTCTTCGCTATCTCGCTACGTGGAATCTCGAAAATGGAACGCACAGTTTCACAAAGGCCGAACTTTATTTCCTAACGGGTTCCTTCTCTCTGCATCGTGACAATTACGATGGTGCGTCTTGCGCTATGAAATTCTATTAGCTTGTCCCAAAAGTTTTTGTTTTGTTTTTGATTAACCACGTGCCTTACAATTTAATTACAGATTAAAACCGAGCATTTCGTTTTGTATAAACTGTGCGAAACTCATGACGTCCCTGAGACGCCATTTTAACTCTTTGGGGCCAGGTGGGTTTAAAACTATCCCACCTTATGCTTATCTTTTCGTGCATGGTGGGATATATTTTAACCCACCTCGAAAAGTTGAAGATACTCGTAATGATACAGTTTAATATTTTATTTAAAGTTTTCCATTCAGTTGGCAATGCTATGGCAATGGTAAATCCGTAAACAAGTGGAACAAAAATGTATGCAGATCAAAAGGCATCAGTAGGTTGTGTGTGCTGCTGTGATCAAGGTTAAGAATTCGCAAAATTCTGTGCAACAAAGGTTTTCATTTTCTTTAAAAGGTTAACGAATACGACGCAAATTCAACGTGATTTTGTAAGAAAACAAAGTATTAATGATCACGTTGTTTGTATACGCTTGTGGCATTAAACGTACACATTGGAAACTTTTGGGACAACCTGATACACATCTAGTCTTCGAGAAATTAAAGATGGCACACTGTCATTTTGTCGAGGAGTGTAAGTACGGCGACAACGTTGGAACGTATCGGTGAAATTCGCAGAACAGAGTGCACGTTACCCTAAAAGTGTGGCGAAAATCGGGCGGAACGAGGAGGAACGTCGCATTTTCATTTTATTCCGGTTCGGTTCGATCTTTGTCGATGGAGAAAAGGTGCATTGTCACGAGAGAGATTATGCACCTCCGAATCGTATCGATCCCGGGGCGCCGCGCCGTGCGCGCCCGGCACACACGTGTGTCTCGAAAGAATTGATATTTGGATGTCGGATGTTCCAGGCACGCTGAGTTACCGGTGTAAGAAGTGGGACAAAAACATCGAGACGGGAACTATCTTTCCCAGCATCCAATATGTCTGTCGGCGACTTCGATTTTTCTCCGGTATCTGGGCCACGGAGGTTATTACACCGCGCCGCTGTTCTATAACCGACTTCGGTGTGTGCCCGGCTTCACGAGAAAAGCGATTATTAAGCCGCGTCCACACCGCTCCGAGGTGTTCTTTTTTTTCTACCCCGGTTGTAGCGACCTCGGCCTTTCCACGTGGCTTTGCAACCGCGAACGAGCGAGACGAGGGCCACAGAATCTTTCGACCACACCTTTCTTTCTTTTGTCGTGAAGTATCACGGCCAGGAGCCGGTGTGAACGCAGCTTTAAATTCGACCGTCCTACAGGAAATATTCGCGGATTTTCTCGGCCGACGAATTTCTTTGCGTTTTTCACAGGATTAAAAGATGTTATTATGGTCGCGCGTCCCTGCGGGATTTTGTCGTACGAGACGAGCCGACGCTCGATGAAATATCTACGGATTTGATTACATGCATAATCAAGTGCAGCGGGCAGCGAAATTGAACGAATGAAATCACCTTTTCGGAATATGATTGTCTACGGGTTTAGACGCGGGCAAGAAGCATATGATTTTACAGTTATTTGAGTGCTATCTATTTTTAAAATGCGGATTGTCCGAAGCATTTCCAAAGAGACAGGAAACAAATCGAATTTTCTTTCCGTCTTCGTTCGTTTTAGTACGTTCAAAATAAAACACTGGCGTTCTTAAATTCCTTCAATTATTCTACTGCTTTAAATCTCAGTTGTCCATTTCCGCCAGAAATACATAAAAATCCACAGTTTCCTAATAAGCTAAAATAAACCTAAAATCGTACACTTCTGAAAAATTGTGTTATCGATTCAATTTTGCACTGTTATTACCAGAAATGCCGAGGGTTTTTAATGTTTTCGCAGCAACCGAATCTATCGCTACCCCCAACAACTTGAAGCAACGAAACACGGCGAGTTTGTTAAATCTTTGCCCGCGTTCCCCGCGTATCGGTAAATAGAGTACATCGTGAGTACACATAAATTATAAGCAAGATTAACTGCACTTGTTGAGGCCAATGTAATTAGTCCCGGGGGGTGGACTATAATTTAGTAGCGAGTATTAGTGAACTTCGTCGAAAATGTAACGCGAAATACAATTCCCCCTCAAAACTGCGGCAAACCGTAAATTTAGTATTCATGCCGTTACCGAGTTTCTACTATTGCTGCGCTTTACCTCAAAATTTATGCAACGCTCTATCGCAAAACTGTTTTCGCGTAGCACAACTGCTTGGCAACGGTTTTCGATCTCTGTGCTTCGCAAAGATATCGAAACTTGAACATGCAACGTTCCCAGAAAACTTTTGATGTACGACTTCAGATGAACTTTCGGTGCAGTGTGTTCGAAGACAAGAAAAAAATTATATTGTGTGTTGGCTGGTTAATTGTATTCCCAGAGCTACGGATGGAACTCTGAAACATAATAGTTAACAGCACATTAGCTTGGCAACGGTTTTCGATCTCTGTGCTTCGCAAAGATATCAAAACTTGAACATGCAACGTTCCCAGAAAACTTTTGATGTACGACTTCAGATGAACTTTCGATGTGTAGGTGCAGTGTGTTCGAAGACAAGAAAAAAATTATATTGTGTGTTGGCTGGTTAATTGTATTCCTAGAGCTACGGATGGAACTCTGAAACATAGTAGTTAACAGTACATTAGCTTGGCGACGGTTTTCGATCTCTGTGCTTCGCAAAGATATCAAAACTTGAACATGCAACGTTCCCAGAAAACTTTTGATGTACGAATCCGAGATGAATTTTCGGTGCAGTGTGTTCGAAAAGAAGAAAAAAATTATATTGTGTGTGTTGGCTGGTTAATTTGTATTCCCAGAGCTACGGATAGAACTCTGAAACATAGCGTACAGCACATTGATCTCCACAGTTAGGGAACGCCATTACGTACTGTGATGCATACGAATGGAGCTATACTGTGGTTCACTTCAAGATGGAGAGGAAAAAACCGAAAAGTATAAAGTTATCGAGAGAGAGAGAAATAGCGTTGGAGAGACGGGGATTCGAACCTGAGTTTCGTTCGAGCGCGGTTCGTGAGACCAACGGTTGCCCCACGACGCCATCGAGCCAAACGAAAGTCACACTTCCAATTTCAATATACGTATTCCACCAGCGAGCACGCGACACTCGATAACAGACATTGTCATTTTATACGTTCACAATTCCCACCCTGAGAATAATCAAACGATAAAATAATAATATTCTTCCCACAAATTGTATCTATAATTCTCCAACAGTCACGGCATTTCCGATTAAACACGTTGACTGCCACCCACATATGGGAGACGGAATTATTTGTCCAGGTTATAAAATGAATGTTTACGTTAATGTATTCACCGTAACAAATTTTATCAGTATCTGCAAAATGCAAGAAAGTCGGAGGACTACTCAACACCATACATTTAATTTTTTCAATTCTTATTTCATTAAATAACTTACTTCGATTTTATGGAATTTTTGAGATTTCTAGTTTGGCAGTCACTGTTCAACCAAAATATATTTAAAATCAAATACCGCGTATTTTCTACTGTTTCATTGCATTTTTACGTCGCGTAAATATTTTTATACAGTCAACTCACGTTTTACGGACTTGTCGCCTGTAAAATTGTACAGTTTCGTGTCAGAGTTGTTCTCGGATGTTTCACGTGGACGTAAAAAGTGGATTAAAAATTTTATCTTGTAAACATAAAAAAAGGAAGTGTAACTAATACCAACTGCACTTCTGTTGCAAATGAAGCAACAGAGACAGAAGGCGAGAAGTTTGGTTTTTGATTTCCACAGTAAGATACAGACATGGAAGTTAGAAGCAACGACACGTCTAAGAAAACTGTGGGGAAAATTTCAAAGAGAAACCTATGGCGCAACCAACCACATAATTTCTCCCAAATTTGTAGTCCCCGGGATTCGAACCGGCGACAGTCGAGTAGTAACCTTACGAACCTGGGCATTTAGCGCGCACGGCTACAGTCGCTGTCATGATAGTCTTGTCCAAATTCAGCTATATTTACACTCGTATATCCCATAGATATAGAACATACCTATTTTCACAATTACTAATAATTAAGCTGCGCATTTACGACAAAAATGAACAGGCCTATTCAAAACTGAATAATATTCAGTTTTCTGAATATTAGAAAAATGCAAGTACATTCTTATATCATTTTAGAATATCTATAATGCTCAAAAAACCACATTTTCATCTGAATAAAATTTCTTACGATTGACTTGGACAATTTTTAGTTTATACGAAGATCCGCGATCTACTAGTAATGCGTAAAAAAAATATTCCATGAATATTACAGAGTGGTGAAATAACACTTTCTTTTCCAAAAATTCGAATTTATTCTTTTATAAACAAATCCGCACTTTAAACGGTCCAGCAACTTTTGTGCCATCCTGTATAATTAGACTGCGGACCTTTACGCAGAACAGAAATGTTTTGCTCTAATTGCACAGCGCAGTAACAAAAATAAATAGGAGTTCATTTCTCTCTTCTGTAGCTTTATTAAAATGCGAACAATTCTCGGGATTCTCAAATTGTTTTAATCTTTGCACTTTTCCAAATCACACCCGCCCATTTTTGTCGCGGACGCATCAAATCCGCAGTCTAATTATAACACATCAAATTGCGACGATTTTCGAGCTTTTACAGAAAAGGTTTATTCTGCGCGGTTTATTCCTGGCTCCATTGTTGCAGTCTACGCGCGTCAGGAATAATTACAGAATTTTTGAAAAATACGCAGAGTATATTCAAAACGAGGCGAACACGGAGACAAATATTTGATGCTCGTCGCGGTGCGGACGTATCTTTCATGTACTGATAGCTAGGCGGTTCTCAAGGGGTATCACTGGAGGACATATTGAATTTATCAACCGTCAGGATGTAGCTAGAACCGTGTGTAGCAGGTAGCAGCGTGCTATAGAAGAATGAATTTTCTTATAGACCCTTTTTATCCGTTCGTTCGTTCTCGCCGTTTCAGTAAATGCTGTTACAGTCATTCGATTTGTTCCTCCGCGTTTTGATAGCACATCTGCATACAGATGCGGTGCTCGCCGTTTCGTCGATACAGATGCGCCGGGTATCCTCGCCAGTCCTTTGTAAATCATTTTTACGGGGTTTTCTGGATGTAAGAAGGAAACGTAACTATCTCCGGTCCCGTTCCTATTCCGAGGAAATTCGAAATTCCCGTCAGGACACGCGGTTTCGCTATTCCATCTTCTAAAGCCGCGCTACGACGTCTACGTGTAACACGAACCAAAAAAAAAATAACCTTAAAATATTAAACTGCGAAATACAAGACTGTTCGCATTTCCTCGCAGGAATGTTGTTACATTTTACTATTGCATATCACTAGTTCTGCGATCGTTCCTCTTTCTCCTGATAACACTGTCCAACAAAATTAAACTTTTTTCGAGTTTTGCAATACCTGTTGGGTGATTCTTATACACTTTATCATCCTAAAATCGAATCTGAAAGTAGAATAGCTCCATCCAAAAAAAAATGTATGTAAATAGTAAGCAAAGACATACTTGAGTGGTACCAACGTCGACTACGCATAGCGACGGCCCTGGCGAGTCGAGAAAAGGCTGCAATGGCCGTCTGGCGCGAACGCGTCGCGCACACGTTGTCAATTAACATTTTCTGAACCTTCTCGTACATTAAGGGAACCAAATACTTTTCGTGAATGGTTTCTTTACCAGAAATGTCTGTAGAATGCATTCCTGTATAGTAAATTCCTGCTAGATAAAGGATTTTTCACATAAATACAAAAATAGAGCGTACAAAGTACCCGCGTCGGCACATTTTCAAACTTGAACAACCATTTACAACTATTAGGAAGTACATAAAAATATAATTGACTATATGAATATGTAGAGGAGAGTCCCCTCTGTCTCTTGACTCAAATTTGAACTTTCTCGCGTGTTTAGTTTTTGCGTAACACGTCGTTTCGTATCAAAATTGGGCATTTTTACAAAAACCAAAATTTTTCGAAAACGTTGCGTGATGGAGCAATTCTACTTTCAGATTCGGTTTTAGGATGACAAAGTGTACAAGAATCACCCAACAGGTATTGCAAAATTTTTTTGGTGTTGGACAGTGTAACCCTTTTGTATACCCCCTGAGGTACCGCTAAAAATGACTATACCACAATTCAAAGAAATTATTACTTCGTTACTGAAAGTCTTCGAGTTTAATAATGTGTAAGTACGAATAAATAGATTCAATTTCGTATGGATAAAATAAAAAAAGGTGATCTGGAAAATATTCTAGATCAGATGCAATGTTTGATTTCTGGAGTCAAAATAGCTTCGAAGTCGGAGGGTTAACACTAGGTTTACGGAGCATTAAGAGTGAGTATTTTTAAAATAATATATACCTAAGGAAATAAGTTTGTTGAGTAATTCCACGCAGATGGATCTTCACAATCTCAATAATCGTAAATTAAAAATATTAGAACGCGTCCCGTAAACCTAGCGTTAAATATGAAACCTGGTTCGTGAAAATTTTGTTTTATTTTAGTCAGTTCAGATTGAAGAACTTCAAGCACGACCAACGTAAATATTCTGGTCCGCAAACGGGACAAAATGCTATTCCACAAGCTGCAGATTTTCGATTCTCAGTTGCGTATAAGATCCTCAAGTGGAAACATTCATTGTACAACCTAATTGATAAAGCGTGTACGTCGTTCATTTGTGCTTATTTGATAAAAACATAGTACAGTGTTGGAAATGGGCCGTGGGAAAAGATTAACTGAATGTGAAATGCATACAATATTGAAGTTAAAGGAAGAAAAACAAACAATATTCAGTTACAAAAATATCAAAAGTTGTAAATAGAAGCCGAAAGGTAATTACAAACTTATTAAAAAATCCTGAAAATTACGGAACGATTGAAGTCACTAGATGTAAAGGAGGTTCTACAAAATCTTGAGGTTCGATTTCTATCAATTAATTGCTTCATATTTCAAGCTTTTCGTTAAGTGTGCTTTTTGTCCGGAAGTGTACGTTTGTCTGCCGGAATAAGATGGCTTCACAGCCTGCAGAAGAGAGATCCCGAAAGTGTTCCGTAAGTTTCGCGGCGAGAAGATCTTCGCGAAGGATTAGAAATGCAGGCGCAGAACTCGGCGAGCTATTTTGGTAAGCATCTTGTCTAGAGGAATCCGATATTCGAGCCGCCTCGTACTCGTAGCACGTGTCGATGGCAAAACAAGAACTGGAAGGAACATATTGTTCGCGTATATATCAAACGAGTATCTCATTGATCGTTTGGTATCTATTGAACGTGCTGCTCGTGCACGAAGCAACATCGTTTCGAGTGCGTCAAGAGAGAGAGAGAGAGAGAGAGGGGGGGTAGGAGGAAGGGTAGAAGAAGGGTTGCCGCTGGAAAAACGGAAGTGTGTAGATAGTACTCGGCGCAGGTTTGCGAGCGCTCAAACCGCTGGCGGAGAGGGTTGTACGTACAGATTGCGTGCGCAATAATGCTCACGACACGGATGAAAAGGTCTGCTTCTGACGCGCAGTATTCCGAATTGCCGTAAGGTTCGAAAAGGACAAACAGCTGGAAAAAAGAAAGACAAAGCCGGAGGGACGACGGCGGGAGAGGGGAGGGGGTGGCACGTAAATGAAGATAGGGAAATCGATACCCTCCGTAACCTTTCTTCTGCATTGTTAATCATCCGTGAACCCGAGGATCCTTTCTGATCGCGGTCAGACCGGCGATCGGCAACGTTCAACGGCCAACGAGAACTCTATCGACCAGGTTTCTCGTCATTTCTCCCGTTGCTAATGTTAAACACGTTGCTAGGTGTTCACACAGGCGCGACGTGACCGGCAGACGCTCCTTCGATCTCGGATTCTTTGAGATACGGAATGATAGATGCAGCCTGAATTTCAACCCTCCCTCCCCCGCTCACCCTCCGCGCCTGCCGAGGAAGATGTCGCGTCGCGTTGCAGCGAACAGTTTTCTATGAATACTAAATGAAACGTGAATGATACAAAGTAAATACTCGCTACGTAATGACGGCTTGGCCTTTGCGTCTCGTGACTGGAGAGGATCATCTGTTCGAAGTAATCGTGGGAAATACGGGATGGCCCGTAAGTCACCCATTCAAAAGATGGAAATAACCTTTTTAGTTTTTAGTGGATTAAAGAAGTAGATTAAATGGGAATATTTTTAATTCAGAAGCGTCAGTAAGGACCCGCATTTTCTGCTTCGCAAGCGCGGCCTCTTGCTGCTAAATTTTGCATCACAGCTTTCGATGTCTCTGGTCCCAGAGCACGAGTATCTTCCTGGATATTGTCCTTCGGCCGTTGCGTTGTTCGGCGCTTGTTAACGTACACTAGGTCCTTCAAAAATCCCCATAGAACCACGTACCTGGTGGCAATGGTGAAAATAGCGAGTGTATGCTCTCTGCGTTAGAGTAATGGAGCACCGATTTTGAAAATACACTCCTCAGAAAGATTAAAGGATCCCGAACCCGAGAATTTGCGTCCATTTCAAGTGATAACTCCGGCAAAAATTGTTGCAGCGTTGAAAAACCATTCGAAGTGCCTTCAAGAGAAAGAAATGCTCTTTCTATTGCTTTTTTTAACAAGATTCTACGATGATTTTTTCGTTTTCCAGAGCCGGTTAAAGTAAAAAAGACCATTCTCGCTTCAATGTTGCATAACTCGAACAAAAAAAAATCGCACCATGTTCGACAATCAGGTTTCTTGCACAGGACGGTAGGCGCTTTCGAATGATGCTAACGAGATTTCTCAAAAAAATTTATTTCTACTCACGTGATGCCTGGAAGTCGAACAAAATCTTTCGTAACTGTCAAAGTCTTATTCATAGCGCTAGAACTGTGTTGAAAAGCAACGTGGCTGAAAATGTGAAAAGGCATCTGAAAGTAGAGACTTGGAGCTTTCAAGTGATCTTTTAACGATATCGGTAGAACAATTTTTGCCGGAGTTATGATCACTTGAAATCGACCCTATTCAATTACAATTCAATTGTACATTGAAATGTACAATTCAATTATTTCAGCTAGCTCCGTTGCGAATTTTTCCCTGATTCCAAAGAAAGAGAAAAAATTTGAAAATCTACATTCAGCAGAAAGTTGTACAACTGTCAGCCTGCACAAAATTGCTCGAAGATTCCACGGAATGCGCGGCGCGAATTGAACAGCGATGTTTATAGACGGGATGAAAGAAATACTACGAGACATGTAAGTACATTTCCGTTGCAGTGGGTGCATTGCTCCCGAGGGAAGAGTAACCGTATCGAAGCTCACAATACGCGGCAACGATGGTTGCATATCAAGAGGCAAGAAGGATCCCGCGGAAGGAAAAAAGGAGGGTATCGTTTAGCGTGGCACGAGCACAGACATAGAGATATCGTCGAGCCACGGTTCGCGTTAAGATGCAGTTTCTTGCAAAAGAAAAAGAGAAAAAGGAACACAGCGTCGTGAGTTACCGCCGGGCATTCTTATCTGGACGCGAGGGGAGGATATATCGATGCTGATTTATGGCAATAAATTACGGAAAACGGCGCCGAGGGAAATGAAAAAAAAAAAAGGAAAGTTCGCCGCGCCGTTTCAAGATAAATCGGAAGTTCGAAAAACCAACGGAACGAATTTCTGTGGATTCTAGAAAGTTCAAACATTCGTCGGAATTGATTGGCCGAGGCAGATTGGCCGTCCCGAAGTTACCGATACGGAGAGCCTCGGTAATTGAGGTGGGGCTGCCGGCACAAAGAGAGGAGAGACCGAGAAAGCGACAGGTGAGGCACCGCCGGTGTGCTACTACCAATCGAGCCCTGTTAGCAATTCCCCCCGCAACATTTCGACATAACGATAGGAAGCCACCTCTCCAACTTACGACCCGCGGCCTTTCAATTTAACGAAACTCTTCGAGCTGCGAAAGCTTCAATCTACGACAAACGTCGCGCGGATCCCCGGCCTTCTTTGCACCGCGTCTGCATAGGACAATTGCATTCTCGACAATATCCCGAAAGCATCGTACACAATATCTTCAAATGATACTGACCCTTGATCCCTTGCCATGCATTACCCGTACACAATCATTCCTGGCTTCCACGATCAAACAATTGCATTATTCAGTGTCCCGACATTTTTAGCTAATGTCGTCAACAAGTCCAACTGTTGAACTCTCGAGGATCAGAAATTTTATTACTAGAAGAGAATAGTATTAGATGGAAAATGAATTATTTTAATTTAAGTTTCTTTGTCAACTCTCACTGACAAGATTTCGTCCCTTTAGGGTGAAACAGCCCCTGTAAGGGTAGCTTTCCATCACGGTAAAGACATAACGGCAGATTGTTCTGATCAAACTCCCCGGAGACTGATCTACAGTGTGATACGAGAAAATGTTACTTACAGGAGTAAGTTGTAGGGTTTAAGAAACATCGGTAGGCTTGCGGCGTCTCTCAGTGTCAGTCAGTTTCTCAGTTAGTGAACATAAGACAGTCAATATGGAAATTTCGTTCGAAGAACTAGAGATGCTTCTAATCTATGCAGAAAGTAAGAGGAACAGAATTGTGGCTCGAAAGTACGGTGAAAGATATCCAAACCGCGTGTGCCCTTCACACAAGATTTTTGAAAGATTGTGTAAAGAATTAAAAGAAAATGGAAGTCTGTTCGTAAGATGAATCGTGAAAAACCTGTATGTATCGTTTGAAATAACCAAGACATTCATACACTGTATGTGCTTAACACTAGGTTTACGGAGCACTAAAAGCGACTATTTTGCATTACTTCATAAAGATAACAAGAACGTGCTACCCACATTTTTAGCAATATTTTTAAAATAATACATACCCAAAGAAATAAATTTGCTAAATAATTTCTAATATACGCATCCTTAGAATCTTAATAATACTAAATTAAAAATATTAGAACCCGTCATTTCGACGGGTCCCGTAAATCTAGTGTTACATGAAGAAGTCAATGCAGTAATTTCCTGTGAAAACGTTTCTAAAATTTCAATAATTATGAATCAGAATACCGGTCATTTTGACCGTGGCAGATTTAGTGTCAATTTTCTGGCGAACTTTTGCCTCGTACGAAAATCAATTCTGTCCATTCACATGTGGACAATTTTCTGTAATATCTAACGAACCTTGTATTAGCAACTTCTAGAGTTGGATTAAATGAAAAATATTAAATGTTTTCCCCATTCTAGGACAAATCGACTGTTATATATCAGAAATCAATGTAATACCTGTCTAACGACATCTGTATAATTACAAACACAATACCGACACGCGTCTGGACAGAGCGCACACGCGTTGACCTAATCAGACGTTCTAGGACCTTCCTAGCATAAACACACTTGAAAGTAAGACTACTGTGTTATATATTCACTGGCATATCCATACACCTAATTATAACATCGACCACCGGTGCGTTGGACCTTCTTTTCGAAAACGGACCTCCTGCGACGATCTCGCGAGCATCGTTCCGCGAAGAATTTTGGTCTGTCGGCTGCGCTTGAATTCCACGGAAATTGAGTGGAATTTTGCCAAGTCGAAGGACCGTGGTCGCCCGGTGATGCACGGTCTGAGCCCGGACCGACTATCCCCGAGGGATAAGTAAATGGGGAGAGAGCGAGTCACTCGTTTCCGGACGCGAAGTTTCTTGCCGAGAGAGTTTAGCAAGAAATCAAGCCGCCAGACAGTGACAAGGATTGCCACGAAAGTTCGAGAAGCCCGCGGAACAGGGAGGACATAAGAAACAGGAGTACGCGGCCGCCACCGATGTTCGTACGGCCCGCGAAAGAGAAATCGTCTATGGGCCAAGAAACGACGATAAGGCACACGATCGCTCAGGACATTTTTCAAACGAGCAAATTCCCGGCTAGAAAGTTTCAATTTCGATCAGGCCCGGCACCGTTGTAATTTCTTCCTTTCGCTGGTAAATCCCTGAATTTATCAAAGCATACGCTCGTATTATGGATGACAGCGTGTCACGGGAGACCGAATAAAAAGAAAATCCATTATCCGCGCGGCTCCTCGCAAAATTTCCCATTTATCCGAACGTCACTTTCACGGCCGGCGTATAAAAAGACTCGCGGGGAAATAGCTATAAGCGAGTCTTTAAGTGACTTATCGCTGAATAGAAAATGAATTTCAATGTTCCCCGGGTCTACAACATACGGGGCCTGCCCATAAATAAAACCGCCACTGCCGAGGCACAAAGGAGGACGATATCGATGTTGGGTTCCCCTATCTCTGCAAAATCAACATTTCCAACCCTTATACGTGGACTGTCCACCGCCAGCTCAGCGAGAAACAGGATTATACGAAAAATTTCATTCGGCTGATAAGATAATCACAAAGTTTTCCAGGTAATTTCGTAGCTTTACTCTGCATCGTGTTGCCGGTGTCTCGTTTGCGTACTCATCGATTATTCAGATACCGGCTGCAATAATAAATTCATTAGACCCATTAGCTTCCGCCAGGTGGAAACTCGAACGGCGGTTAGCTCCTCCTTTACAACGAATTTGTTGCTACCGCGTTTCTCCTAGTCCATTACCAATCAAAACTATTTGCCTGGAGGTTCTCCGGCGAGGCTTAAAGTCTAAGCCGTGCTTAAAGGCGGTCCCTCGATTGTAGTTTAATCTCGAGTAGAGTTTAAAAGCCTACACCGGCTTTACAACTACAACGCTTATGATACCACCATCGACTGTGCAATTAAGAGCCCGAGATGGTGGTGTTCGCGGCATGATACGCGCAACGTAAACGCCACGAAATCGGTGCTTTTCCGCGGCGGTGACACTGCGCGCACAAAGGTAAATCACGACACGCGTGCACGTTTCGATCGATGATACGCGGCGCATCAATCGATCACGCGTCATCGCGAAATCAGTGCGATATGCTCGCCCGACCGAGCTAATTTGACTGTCGTAATTAGCTTCGTTTATCGGCCCGCGTCACGTTCGTCGTGCGCTGGCCACGGCGACGCAGTAATCTTCCTGCCGCCCTACCGCTCCGGCAAACAATTAACGTTGTTCCGGTAACTTTGGCGTGGATCGCAGCAATTTTCACTCGAATCGGTTCACCAGCACCTGTAGCGGTGTCCCTACCGTTTCGCAAAATTTCCTTTACTGCGAGCGTTCGTTTATCTGTCTGAGCGGTCGAATTATCGTAACAAAATTATTAGATTGGCAAGAAAGTAATTTCGGTTTTCACTAATAGATGGCTTTATGTTTTGTTTGATTGACTTCTGTTAACGTTGCATTTGTTTTCTTTCTGACATTTCATAACTGCATCTTTTCGGTTACTTTTGAAGCAAATTACACGTAAGTTTGATTAAAATTGTTAGTTCTGTGTCAATTTGAACACGGAGTACAAAAACGAACATTATAGGCACATATTGCTTTTTTATTTCCGTAGAGGTAAAAAAGCTGCCGAGGCTCGCAAAGATACATGTGAAGTTTATGGTGTGGATTGCTTAACAGAACGCACATGCCAGAATTGGTTTAAAAAATTCCGTTCTGGAAATTTCTCACTTAAAGCCGACCAACGTTCTGGTCGACCATCTGAAGTTGACGATGACCAAATGAAAGCGATTATTGAATCGGATCGTCATATAACTGTCCGAGAGATTGCAGACAGGTTTAATGTCTCGCATACAACTATAGAATATCGTTTAAAAAGTCTCGGAATCGTTAGGAAGCTCGATATTTGGGTTCCACACGAATTGAAAGAAATTCACTTCACGCAACGCATCGACATACGCGATATGCATCTCAAACGAAATGAAATCGGCCCTTTTCTGAAGCGAATCATCACTGGTGTTGAGAAATGGGTTGTTTGCAATAACACAACTCGAAAACGATCATGGTCGAAGCGTGATGAATCAGCCCAAACCACGCCGAAAGCTGAATTGCACCAAAAGAAGATCATGTTGTCAGTTTGGTGGGATTACAAAGGTATTGTGTATTTTGAGCTTCTCCCAAGGAACCAAACCATCAATTCAGATGTTTATTGTCGACGACTAACAAAACTGGACATAGCAATCAAAGAAAAACAGCCAGAATTGGCAAATCGCAAAGGAATCGTGTTCCACCATGATAACGCTAGGCCACACGCATCTTTGGTAACACGTGAAAAGTTATCGGAGCTTGGTTGGGAAGTGATGTCACATCCACCATATAGCCCTGACATTGCACCATCAGATTATCATTTATTCCGAAGTTTACAAAACTCTTTGAATGGTAAAACTTTCACTAATGATGATGGTCTGAAGTCGCACTTGGATCAGTTTTTCACCGAAAAGGATCAGAAGTTTTATGAGCGCGGAATTATGAAGCTACCAGAAAGATGGCAAAAGATTATAGAACAAGATGGGAAATATTTTATTCATTAAAGTTCATTGCTTTGATAAAAAAATTGGATTTTATTTCAGCTAAAAATACCGAAATTACTTTCTTGCCAACCTAATAGAACATCGGGAGCTTTACATCGGTCCGATTTGAATCGGCTTTGAATCGGTCCGATTTGTTTCAACGAACCTCCCAACAGACCCGGCAGGGCTCAGAAAACGCGACAGTATGGAATGCGAACGTTTCGGAACGATTGTAATCGAATTAGAACCGGGGGAGCGCTGAATTGCGGAATGTACGGTGCTTCATCCACGAATTGGTCCAATTCGTTTCGACGAACCAGATCCGGCACGGAGCAAAGGAGATGGACCAACAATGATAGGCCCTCGACCGCGTTCTGCGCGGTGACAGAAGTTTGCGCATTACGAAATAAGGAAGCGGCCGGAACTGCTCGGCTAAAATTAATCCCGAAATTGTTGCGTTGACCCCTGTCACCAGGGTTCATCGTGCGGTTACGGTGATTAGAACTTTGTCGTCGTTCATAATTTCACAGGAGAAGAGGAAACTTTGTATCTACTGTCTGCCTACGTATTCTCCAACGGCAACGACAACGAATTTTATTTCGCTTTGGAGGACATGAATAACTAGACTGCGGATCTTTGTGCAAAATGTTTACATTGATTGCGAGACACAGGTAAAAATTTGTTTCTTCTTTTAGTTATTTTATTAACCCTTTGCACTCGAAGCTATTTTAACTCTAAACCGAAACATTTCTTCCGACCTAGAATATTTCCCTTCTATATGTTTTTTTTCGTGTTGTACATACAGGAATGGTGCAATTTACTTGTACCATACTGAAATGTTCAGAAACTTATTAAATACAAACAAATGTAATAATTTAATTGTTTAATGTTGCTTCAACATCAAAGCTCATTAGCAACACGGTACATTTTCTTACAATATATTATACAAATTTGTATCCTTGATATACTTGGCAAGACCGTCGATATAAAACTTAACAGAATGGGTAAGGATCTAGGCAACTTAGCATTTTTCCTTTCATTCTCATATTTTTTGCATTCTATTATTGTAAAAAATATTTTGAATACAGCAATTTTTAGTGGTGCCTTACAGTCACTATTCGAGTGCTAAGGGTTAAGCTAAAACCAATACGCTGTTGCCCTTAAATCTTTTCAATATGTCCGCTGCTTCAAATTGTGCATACCCATTTTTGTCATAAATCCATAACTGTCTCTTAATAACATACGTATTCAACGAAATCTCGAGTCGGATATTACAGTGGACAATCTTACTGTGAATTTGATTCCCTTTCAACGCATGCGATATAATACCGGCGGGTCGAGCAACAACAAACCCGTGACTCCAAATTTTTCCTGAACAAGTCATCTTCAATTTACGCGACCAGATAATTGACCCTCAATTTTTCCCCCACGTGGTCACAGGAGGACGATGCGTCTAGCGTAACAATAAACTGTTTTACGAACATCTAAAAAGCTTTAGGAGCACTCTAACCTTTCACATGGCCGAAACCTCGCGACGGGTTAAGGCGAGCGAACGTTGATCACTATATACAGGAAAGGGGAGGAATAATGAATTTTACGTTGCACAGGTTGGACCTGTTTCGCGAAACAATTCGAAACGAACGTGATTCGAGAAGGAGTGGAGGTTCCGGCGAAATCGCAGCAATTTGAAGAAGCATTCCCCGAAAAACATTCAAACCTTATTTCGTGCCGAGACAACCCTGATTTACGTTCGCGAGGCATCGGTGCGAGCTGGAGTATAGTTACCGACACAGCTGTGACAGAATCGCGAGGAGGAGTTTCGATAAAAAAAGAGTGAACAGATAAAGACGGGGAGGGTACTCACATTTTTTGCTCTTCTCGCCGACGACGCCTGGTGAGAGTAAGGCGACGAGGGCAGCGACGATGATCGGGAGAAGCGTTAGGAATCTGTTGGGCCCCGGTGCGGCCAGGCACCAGGGCGAGCCTCGGGACATCACGGACATATCACTAGCTCTCAAGTCGATGGCATGCCGGCTCCGATTCCGTCCTCGGCCACGGCTCCGGCGGTATTTCCGCGCGATACCCGCCTGTACACAAGCTGCTCGTGCATCAGAGTCACTCGCGTATCCGCGACGCGGTTCTCGTTCAGAGCAGATCGCTGCCGCGACGGAATCGACCAAAGGGATGAACGCGACGGAGGCGATCACAGCGATCAGAAGAACGGAAACCGGCCGGCATTCCTGATCGGACAACCGCGCAAGTGGACACACACGACACGACACGGCCCGACCCGACCCGACCCGAGATCTCCCAGCACTCGTCGACGAGCTACCGAACCCGGTGTTCGTCACTGGGACGCACGTACGCTATTGACATCGGGGAATACTCCGCCGGATACTCGACTCACGGCGGCGGCGGCTATGTCGTCACGATCAACGACTCGTACTCGTAGGTGTTCGCGCACCCCTCATGCGCGCTATCGATCCGACAAACCCCGCGAAACCCCGCCAAACCCCACCAGGCCGCCGTACACTCGACAATCTACCCCCGCCGAGGACGCCATGTTTCTGTGCATGCGCCTTTCAACCCCCGGAAGTCGACCTCTCGCCGTCCGATTTCTCCCACGCTCGTTCGAAACCCGCTCGATCCTTTTTCGGCTTCTCTGCTCGGAAGAATCTTACGAGAATTCTGTCTACACTTCGGGACGAAATTATAGCGTGTCGCCTATTTTCTCTCGTTTGATAACATACACTGAAGAAAATTTATATTTTCCGTATGTGTGAGAAGTTTAGTTTGAAAGTGGCCCGAGTCCATTTATACGTAAATTGAGATATTTAAGGGTTTTTGTTTCAATGAAATTAAATATGTACGTATAGGGTAGCAATGTGTCCATACTGCTGTGTATCTAAAAGAGTTAAATTTACAGTTCCTATTAAAATAATAGCAATTGTTAACCCTTAACACTCGAATGGCGACTGTGAGGCGCCACTAAAAATTGCTGTATCGTTATTCAAAATATTTTTTACTTTATTAAATTTGTTTGTATGTAATAAATTACTAAACACCAGTATTGTACGAGTAAATTGCACCATTTTTATATGTATAATATTAAGGGTTTTTGGTTCAATGAAATTAAATATGTACGTAGAGGGTAGCAATGTGTCCATACTGTTGTGTATCTAAAAGAGTTCAATTTACAGTTCCTATTAAAATAATAGCAATTATTAACCCTTAGCACTCGAATGGCGACTGTAAGGCGCCACTGAAAATTGCTGTATCGTTATTCAAAATATTTTTTACTTTATTAAATTTGTTTGTATGTAATACATTACTAAACACTTCAGTATTGTACGAGTAAATTGCACCATTTTTATATGTATAACATAGAAATATGTATACAAGGGACATATTCTAGGTTATAAGAAATGTTTCGTTTTGGAGTTAAAATAGCTTCGAGTGCAAAGGGTTAACACGTTCACGGACAGTAAAAATTTCAGTGAGCTGCAAAAATAGACAGGCAATTTTTCTTGAAACTAGTTGTACTATCCGAAATCTGATTAGAAATAAACAATAATAATAAGTTAACTGTCATTGGTAATGACAAATGAAATGTATATTAATTACAAAAACACAAATTTCAATTTGAAATGTATATTAATTACAAAAACAAATTTCAATTTGAAATGTATATCAATTACAAAAGCTTAAGGTTGTATAAAAGTAAATGAATAAAAATTGGCTTTAAAATTTGAATGCTGTAGCATTGACGTCATTTTGCATCACTATGAAGATGAATGCTATAGCATTTGCGTCCGCGAACGTGTTAAGTGAATAATATGTGTTTTCTTACCAAAAATGGAGTTAAACCACTTTCAAAGTTAACAACCAGATTCGTTATAAAATTTGGAAGAGCTCTAGTCCATTCGACATAATTTAAAATGCTTCAAATTGAAAAAACAATACTCAATTTACTTTATATATCTTTAAAACACTTCAAAAACACAATTTATGCAATTCGGGACATTTTCTAACTGTATAAATTACATAACAATTTACTACTCATCTTGATTTTGTGTATGCGGGAGGGATTTGAAGAAGTCATGGTGCTCCGGTGATATGTATCATAGTAAGCCCATCATGTCCTTGTATTTCGCTGTTGTAGTTCGTCTTATATTTTTATAAAATGTCGATACAATATTTTCGAACTTTCTTGGTCTACCCCGACGTGGTAATAAATCCAGGATTTTAAACTTTGCATTCTCGTCCATTGATATCTTATAGAAAATTTCGTATGGCTCATCTCTCAAAAAAACGCATCCAGCATATTTTTAACCAATTTATTGTTTCTCCGTTAGAATTCTTTACCCTTTTAAAAATTGCGTCCTCCAAAAATTTTGTTGGTATGAAATCCTCCTGTTTCATTTCATTTAGAACAAAGTTATTACCTTTCCGGCACTTTTTGATAATGTCCTTCGGGGCCCGAATTCTTTAATCGTTCTTTCTACAATCACTTTCGTAAATATTATTGGAGATACTACGAATTTTATAGCTCCGTCCTATCTGTATTTATATTTTGCTGATACTCGGATACATAGAACCTATCTATGCTATGTTTGCACTTTGCGGCTCTTTTAATTTGTTTCTGCGCAGAGGGGAATACAGGTGCGAACTTTCTATATGTATAGTGAGTTCCTGTTCGCAATCGAAGCGGATAAACACGGCAAACCGTAAATATTCTAAAAGTATTAACGCGTTCATTGCTGCAGGCCTTTAGTCCACTTAAATGTTCATTTTCCCATTTTTAACACTACGGACTTTTAAAAAAGGATTAATATGTGTACTACGGATTTTATGCATTTATTTAAAAGAACGTGTGGGTGCAATTTCAAACAGTAAAAAGATTAAGAGTATCAACACTTTTCGTACATTTCAATAAAACTACTATAAAGAGAAATTGCCCAGTAAGCAATTTGCTATAAATTTGCCACCAAAACAGAATGCCATGTCAAATCAAGACCAAATCGAGGCCAAACCTTGGCTTAGTTATACATAGAGGGCAGATCGGTCGCGCTAAGAGCGAACCTAACCATGTTCTGAGAGTAAACCTTGCTGCAGGAGGGAAAACGGAATTAGATTATTGAAAATACATGAAACTGAAAATCGTATAATTTAGAAGTTTAAATAAAATTCTATTTTTCCTCCTACAGCAAGGTTTATCCCGATTATGTCCTCGTAGAGCAAGGTCTTAGTGACAAGGATTGGCCTCGATTTGGCATGGATCCTTCGCATGGAACTGTGCCGTCCAATAGGGACCAAATTCTGCACCAAGCAGGTTTTGGCACCAAATTGGCCGCCTGTTGCTCGCAAGGTATGCCATGAACATTGCGCAAAATTTGCTCCAAACTTTTCTATTATTATTCCCCTGTCCTAAAATTAGCGCAAACAATTATTATTTTCCACAAAGGTCCACCAACATGTATTAACCTATCGTTTATTTGTGTTTAAACGCCGCGTGTCAATGCCTTTGAAATCGAACCGAGAGTGAAAGCTGAGGTGGATAAGGGATTTACGTGGACAACGATCTCTTACAGACAAATGAACGAATGATTAACTTTGTTTTGCTGAAACAAAGACGCGGGAGGCGTTACGTTTTGCGCCCGAGTATTAGTTTACAGGGAACAGTATCCTATGTTTTCTTTTTCCGTGACCGCGAAATGCACCTACGCGGTTTCACGTGGCGCTGCATGAATCATAGTTGATTTAATTGCGTTATCATTTACGAGATAATCGTTCGCGATCGGCACAGGAAGGTCAGCCAATCGGAAATTTGTCGCGACGCTGCTCGCGTGCATACACGGTGGTACGTGAAGTCTCGAGCAGCGTTTAAACCCTTTGTAAACGAGGATTTCGAAAAATATGATAAACCATCAGAATTACGCGTGAATATCTTAAACAATGGAGAAAATGAGTATCTACTCGTCTTTTGCGCGTAATGAAATTATACGTTTGCAACTTCAGGAACTAGATGCACAGTCCTGATGTCGTCGATGCCGTCAAAATGGGTCCTCAAAGTGAAAGCTCAAAGCTATCTAAATGCATTCAGTCTTTGTTTTAGGAAGCAGGTTCCCCGAGAGTCGACGTGGCGTTAGGTCGATTATCCGGACGTTATAAAACACCCGTTACACCTGAGTGCAACAATCGTAACGATAAGCTTATCGATGATGCGCCAGGTTCTATCAAGGCCTTTTGACGTCACGCTCATGAATATTCGTCCTAAAAATCAAGTTAAATTCGCGTTTTTAACCGGGTCGCGTTCCCGCCGAATCCGTTGACCTTTGCCCGGAAAAATCTGACGGAAAAAATTGAAAATCAGCATGTAGTCTCGAATACCCGTTTCTATCCAGACACTGGATTCACGGTGGTGAATCGTACCCCTAGACCACAGGCTGACTTCTATAAAATAGCGAAAATATGAAATACGATCTACCGCGGACGCGCTATCGTTCCCAGCTCGTTGAATCATGCCGCGACGCGACGCGAGCCTCGCGACACTTGCGACGCGTGCGCGACCTCCATTACGGAACACTGTGCCGTTCGAAGTGAAATTTTCATTCTGTGCCCGGTGCAACTCGCTTTGCTTATCTAACGCAACATTTTTTTGCTCGACGCACGCATCCTAGAAAACACTCGAGATTCCAAACCTCTTCGACACGTACTCGAAGCGTATATGTCATTGTGAATGTAAAGCGAAAAGTTTTATGGAATTGTTATTTATTTAGCGAGCTACTTTTCTATGTTAAAGATAAAGACATGATTATGTACGCACAAGTACATGCAGTGGCTCTAAAAAGTGTTGTAGATTTCCGATTTTTGAAAAATCGTCGATCTCCGCTAAACCGTTATAATTTTATAAAAGAGAATAGTGCAACCGTAAACATGGAATTAGTTTTAAGCATGAAGCCTCCACTTTCACAGTTTATCTTTTATTTTATTTTATTTGTTTTTCTTTCTTTTTAGATGTTTTTGCATGATGTAACTAGTGAGGAATTGAAGATTCGTATTTTCTAATAAAGGCTGCAAGTTGCAGCGTCTCTAAAAGCATTGCAAAATTTTTTCCCTGGCCGTATCTACCATAGATTTCGAGATTGAAGCTGGATGTGCGATTTTTTTTCCTGGCCGTTTGACTGTGCTTTGAATGAGAGGTGTACTCAACTCTACAGTAATGTACGGTGCACCATTCCACACTTTCTTTTTATGGAACACGAAAATGAAATTCCGTCAAGACAAAAATTTCGCGAAGCTTCTAGTGACGGTTCAATTTGCATCGTTATCAAGAAGAATCTGTGTTCAGTCTTCGACTATATTTCGCAAAAATATCTTGTTAGAAAGTAAACGAGCGATTATAAAAGTGCAATTGTTTTTAAGAAAATTGTAACAGTTTAAATGGCCACAATTTCACGAAAATCAGAAACTTAGTGTGCCAAAAGAGGCGTTCGGAATTTACGAAATACGATAACAACAAGACAACTCTGATCAATTTATGCGCAAGTATCACGTGTTATTAATATTATCATTAGACAATTTGCAATTTTTTTTTAGAGGTACTTTAAGAAAGTGGAGTCAAATAAAATTTGATTTTCAGCGGTAGTAGCCGTTGTAGATCTGAAATAAATAAAAATTCTACTAAATTCTGTCGAATGTTATATTTTAGCATTTTTTGAAAATTTTCAGAAGACATCGATCCACAGTCTAATTATCAGGGATTTTATGCATTCATGACAAAAATGGGTAGGCGTGTATTAAAACAGTAAAAGCATTAGAAACATTTTAAAATGCTGCTACATTATTTTCAACCAGCTATACATACTAAGAAAGAAAATAAATCAGTTAGAAAATTTGTATTTTGCATAAAGATCCGCAGTACTAATTATCACGTATAATCTGCAAATAGCTGAACACTTCTTTGTCGTCGTATTATACGAACGTATGCTACCTAATAAATTGAAGAAGAATTATACGACACAATGAACTTTTCGAGATAACGTCGCGCATCGATAAGCCGGTTATCGTGGTAAATAAACGCGAACGATGCGAATAGACGATGAACAAGTTGAAATATTTGCGTTAGTGCCGATAGGTTTTTGCGACCGTCAACAGAGAAATGTCCATAGAAAGCTGGATGATGATCGGTATGGGCAGAGACCGCTCTGGTCTTGACTCACTGCGAGCGAAAACTATCGCAAAAGGGTCATCGAGCTATCGCGGAGAAATACACTCTGGGGAAACGTAAATACGCGATACAGTCATCCAGTCGATCCGTAACAATTGCGTTCCGCGCATTGTCGTATTTGTTTAGGCTGTATTCAAACACGCCACGACACCCATCGCGGGTTCACCGAGGTTCCACCGCGAGTAAGAATGTTCCGGGATTGCTTGTCGCGCGTCGGCGTTGTTTAGTGCGCGTTCGAACGCAGAAGGCGACAAGATTTCCCGTGAAAAACGAGTTCGGTAACGCTTTTCAAACCCGCGAGCAACTTTCCACGCGAAAATTGTGCGTTTCTCTCGCGACCTGTGATAAAAGTGTGCCGGATAACCTTGAATCTCCGCTACTCCACAAAAGGAAACCGTGAAAGGTGAATGAAAACCGTGCCAAAAATTTGTGTTCCCTTGCTAGACTGCGGATTTTATCACAACACATGTATGTATGAATGCGGAATAGTGAAAACATTTAACATTTCCTCAGGGCAAAAGTTCACCCGTTGACCCATTTTTGCAAAACGATTAATCCATTCCTGTGTTGTGAGACGTATTTCTTTGACAGTAGACCAACCGACGATTCACGTATAGAGACCCAATTACTGTGCCTATGTTAATTGTATTTACTTTTAAAGCATAACGAATATTTAAAAAGGGATACTAAATTTTTTCGTTAAAGTCAGTTAATGTATATGTTATGTATCTCTCTTTTAATATTGAGTGTGCTTTAAGAATAAGTATAATTAATGTAGGCGCAGTAATTGGATCCCTCGCCCTACCTGCTTCTACCGGAGGGGTCAAAATGACTTGTTTTTAATGATTTCTTGCAGTAATTTACCGCTTCGTGAAAACTTTCACATGGTTTCTAAGTAATTTTATAGGTTAAAATATTTCTACAGATCACGATTGTGAGTTTCACCAAAATTCGTTTCTTTCTGACTGAATGCGAGATGCTTTCTGCGATGCATCGAAAACAGAAGCATATCGATGTATACAAACGTTACATGTTTTTATATACAAGCGAAGATAATGTTACGGCCTTGCAACGATATGAAGAAATTAAAAAGAGTAGGAAAATATCGTAAGTTTCGTGGGAGTCAAAATGACTCGTATCGGTATATGCAGGTACACTACATCAAATTTTACTAAAAAAGGCTTGGATATTTAAAAAAATAGAAACAGTTGAAACATTATCCCGAGCTTTTTCGCGCAATTATTTCCGAGAGACAATGGATTTACAAATACTGTCGCACTGTTCACAGTCGATAAAAATTTTTAACTCCTTCCACTCGAAGCTATTTTAACTCCAAACATTTCTTCCGACCTAGAATATTTCCAAAGAATCCAAAATATCCATATCCAAAAAATCCATATCCATATCCATCCAATATCCATTTCCAAATATTTCCTAGAATATTTCTATATATTTTTTTTCATGTTACACATACGAAAATGGCGCAATTTACTCGTACAATACTGAAGTGCTCACTAATATTAAATACAAACAAATTTAATAATCTAGAAAATATTTTTAATAATAATAAAGCAATTCTTAGTGGCGTATTATAGTCGCCATTCGAGTGCTAAGGGTTAAAAACAGAAACGAACCGTCAATTAACGCAGACAATATTTCTATCGCGTAGAAATCCGTCTATTAATTGCACAGAACATATTCGTTTCTTCACAAGGTTGCGGTGATCGTTGACAGTCGATAATTTCGCTGGCAAATTTGGTTTAGCTTGATTTCCGATCGATCGTTTACGCGTATGAATGCGACTCGATAGAATATATATTGATACGCGTTGCACAACAATTAGCGGCTGTTGCAACGTGTTCCCCGCGTCGTGCTGGTGCAAATGAATTTCTGACAATGAGGCCCGTACCTCGGGCTCGAATCGCGTCGCGCAACGCTAACGGATTTTTTTTTTGCCGGAGCGGCCGAGCGGCCAGTCAAAGGGTTAATTAGCTTTCATTATAGAACGAAATTACGAAGGTCGTTGAACGGGGGGGGGGGGCACCGCGCCGGTAACGCCCGCATTAATGTTAAGCGACTCGTTCGGAACGATACCGAACGGGTTAAAACGACAAGCCGTACGCGCGTAGCGAGCGGCGCGGCGCGACGGTCAAATAAGAACGAGAGACGCCGGATTATTAAGTTAGTGTCCCCATGACGACCAGTGGTCAAGGAAATGGTCGTTTCGTAGACAGTCGAAGCACAGCGGCGACAGCGCTTCGAACGACTGTCAAACTAGTTGTTGTACAGAAGAAGCATGAGAGATCGTGATCGGAGGTTTCGCGACCGAGCAGGCTGACTCGCGCGGAAAAGTAGCTTGACCACCGCCGCGGAAAAGACGCGTTCCGTTCGGTTAGGTGGCTTCGCGAGGGAGTAGCCGCCTTCGAAGATCGTTTGATTATCGGCAGCTCTTAGATATTAGAAGTTTCCGTCGCGTCTCCGACGCCGACACAGAAGCCGACCAAGTGTACGTATATAATGAGCCCGCGGTTCGATTTCTCCGTGCGCCTCCCACACCGATACGCTTCTCTCTCTCTCTCTTCTTCCGTCCGACGTCAGTTTATACGTTTTATCGCGTCAACGGTTTATCACGGTCTCGTACGGTGAAACAATACTTGAGATGATAAACATTTGCGTCACGCGTTTCGAACCAGAGAACGATTTCGTACAGTGAATCGACTGCCGTTTACCTGGCAGCGTGTCGACTCTTCGACGAACTCGTTTCTCGAGAGTACAAATGAAATTCCTGCGACAAAGGTTAGCCGCCGGTTATCTCCCGGGGAACACTTTTCGAACGGTGTATACGTAAAAGTTGGAACGCTCGCGGATCGAGCAAGCGCGTAATTTCTGTTCGATTGCAGATTTAATTACACACCGATACACCGTCGGCCGGAGAACAGCGAGAAGATTGATGCGGCAGACTCGCATCGCATCGGCAGGCTTTAACGATGTTCCTCGCGAAAGGGAGGGGGGATCGCGACGAGAAGTTGAAGGAGACGTCGAACGAGGACGATTACGGATGGCGAATGTGCAACGAGGACGATCCGAAGTCGCCGAGATCGAGCCGCAGCAAGGACTGCTTGTCGCTGGACTCCGCGTCGGAGTCGATGCTCTCCTGCATCGACTCGGATCTCGACGACGAGGAGACCTATTCTCTCGCGCAGGAGTTCAAGCCGGACTCGAACGACGACTGCGAGAAGATCGAGCTCGCGTCTATGATCCACAAGGACCTCGACGTCGAGCTGATCGAGCGCGATGCGATCGCCACCGAAGAACCGGTACGTTCGAACGCCGCGCAGCGGGCAATTTGGACGAAATCGGATTCAAAATTAAGGAACTTTCGATAGGAATGAGGTTGAGCGATGAAATTTTTTTTTAATTGAAGCTGAAACTTTGTAGAATCTGGGAAAAATAGGGAGATTATTACCATCCAATCATTTCAACGGAAAAATGACTTTCGTTTTTGTCACAAAAATCTATTTTTTGGAAAATCCTGAGGTCGTAGACAATTTTTGAGACCAGATTTGAAATCTGCGTGAAAAAATCTATGGGACATTGTGTATAGCATGTTAAAAAAAAAATTTTTTCCGAGCGTGGTATTGGAAAAAGTAAAATTTTCTTGAATTTGTGCGCGTTTGACGAATTTTCTCGAGGTTATAAAGTGTTCGTACCACAATCTCTCTATTTTTTCCATATTCTAAAAAGTTGCATCTTTCATTTAAAAAAAATTTCATCGCTCTACCTCATTCCTATCGAAAGTTCCTTGATTTTGAATCCGATTTCGTCGCACACTGGTGCCGAGGCGGCAAAAAATCGATTTTATGAAAAAAAAATATATTTTTGTATAACCTAATAGTGCGCGCATAATGTACCAAAGTCCGATTTTTTTTTTAAATTTTATCAACGGAGATGTACGCATGGTAAATACCCAAATTCTGAAAGTTCATGTTTAAACTGAAATTGCGACGGAAGGGTCTGAAAGGGTCTCGAGATTTTTTAAACAAAGTTAGATCAATATTGCCAAAACGATTCCAGATCGAAGCTTTTCGAAGGATTTTTTCTATCCCTCCATGAATAAAAAAAGAGTATTAACACGTTGACTGTCATGTCACCCAAATGTAGGTGACGGAATTATTTGTCCAGGTTTTAAAATGAATTTTTACGTTAATATATTCATTCTACCAAATTTGGTTAGGATCTGTAAAATGCAAAAATGTTGGATGACTACTCAATATCATACATTTAATTTTTGCAATTTTTATTTCATTAAATAACGTACTTTGATTTTATGGAATTTTTGAGGTTTCTAGTTTGGCGGTCAAAGTGTTAAAACAGTCTTTTAGTAAATAATAAGATATATTTTATTAAGAAACTAATTACAAACATAGTTGACGTTTCATGTTTATGTTTTATAATTTATTTTCATATATTATACTTTATTTTTGTAACTAAAGTGGGTCACTTGAAATTATCAAATGGGTCACTCGGTGACCCCGCGGGTCATAGGTTGCCGACCCCTGGGTTAATCCATATTGCTTAATGTTAAACGACGTTTTTTGAAAAATTTGTTTGCCAGCTAATAGTTTAGCCTATTTGTAATAATCCATATAATTTGTAGACCCCTAAGTATCCAATTGTAGGCGGAGTAATTACATAACTATCGCACTGAAAACTGATGAATTCTCAGAAGAGAAGAAAAGGTTATTCACCATACGTATATCTCCGTTGATAACATTTTTTTTTTAAATCCGACTTTCGCACATGATGCACTCACTATTGGGCTACACAAAAATATTTTTTTTTTCATAAATTTTTGCCGCCTTGGCTCCACTGCGCGCCATTCCGTCTTTCGAATGATCATCGTCGGTGAGGCGACAGGCATTTGGCCTTGACTGCCACGCTATGTTACACTGTGACATTTTTCTAGACATTTTACGTCTTAAATAAGTAAGTAATCAATTAAAAATGCACACCACCGCGTTTGTACATGTCTTTGCTACGTCTGTCCAGAGCCTTTTCTTCGATACGAACACTAAATCTCTCGAAATTAAGAGAACGTCTCTGCGGCAGCCATCTTGTGACGTGATACTTGCTTCTGAAAGCGAGTTTTCTGCCGAATATTACAAATTACTCGACGATGAGTTAGAAATTCGCAATTTGGGCTCTGTACAGACGTAGATTGGACTTTCAGGAAACACGAGTGACCACTTCTAAACTGCTCATTGCAATATCGAAGCGTCAATTTGTCAAGATCTTGACCCTTGCAAGTTCATATACGTATATTGCAGAGAGATTCTCTTAATTTCGAACACGGTGGTATGCATGTTTAATCGATTACTTACCGATTTAGGACGTAAAATGTCTAGGAAAAGAGGCACGCGACAGTCAAGGCCAAATGCCTGCCGGCCACCGTAACGTCCGCCTAAATCGCAGGATCTCCGGGGGTTTTCGGTTCAGGAGGCCGAGAAGTACTTCGAGGAGTCCGCGGGCCCTAAATCGCAGAGGTCCCGGTCCCAGGGAGTGTGCTACACGCCGGAAAGGCTGGTTAAGTCCCAGGAGTACAGGATACTCACTCCGTCGGCCCGTTACTTGTCCATCTCTCAGTCGAGGCTGATGCCAGAAAACGAAAGTCCGTGGAAAGCGCTTCGCAGCCGACGCCGATTGAATTATCTTCCCGACTCGAAGCAAGTTGGTAGGTATTTTCCCCCGTTTACAGTGGAGCCCCCGCGATGTTCGACATTCGCGGAGCGTGCAACAGCGCACGGCAGATCGGGCAAACTTGTTCGAGCAAGACTGCCGTCAGCCAGCTTGAATACACATAACCCAGCCATTGTGTCTGACCTAGTAAAGTTTTGCGGTCTACCAATATGTGAAATCGGTTCGCTTCGCTTCACGTTCATTAGGCGTACTTTCGTTTCAACACCTGCACCCTTAAACTTCTCGCCGCTATGCTCTGTGCCCGAGGACGAAACTTGTCGAGTCGATGCACACAGATTTTCGCGAAAACTTTGCTCGCCCCTTTTCTCTGGATCTTCTGTTTTATTCCGAAGCATTTTTGCCCAATGTTTCGAAAAAGGACACGTCTAACTGGAAAATGTTCGATCAGGCTCTGCTCAAGTGAGAACCCGCCTATGTTCCACTCCCGTCGAGGTAGCGATGCCGGCCATTTTCTCGCCACACTGGAGCAGCTCGCAGGGGATCTTCGAACGAGACCAGGCCGTCTCGAAAACGAACTACGACTCGAGCCTGACCGACCAGAGAAGACCGAACCACTCGCAGACCTCGGATTTGATCTACAAGAGATCCAGCAACGAGGGGTTGAACGTCAGCTGGGAGGACTGCAAGAGGATAGAAACCCGTAGCTCCTCCATGGATGACACTTCCGGTATACAAAGCAACGACTGGAGCTCGGACACCCACAGCGACCTCCAGAACACACCCCTGTGCCTTTCCGACGAGCTGGCGACCACGAACTACAAGTTGGACACCTCGCAGGTATAGTGACTCACCGATAATATTTGAACACACTCGCGACCGGCAAGTTTTTTCCGTTTCTGATACTGAGTACCGGCGAAAGTAATGAAGCTGGTTGCCGAAAACTTGTATCGCCAAAGCAAGGATTGATTAATCATTAAATCCAATCCCAATGCGCCTAACGTTGCCGCATTCAGAAACAAAAATTGCAGGACGCGAGTTCACGTCAGCGGTCGCGAATGTGTTAAAAATCGCATAACTTTGTCGATATTGGACTACACCACTTGAATTTTTTGGAGAAGTCGGAACAATCGGATCGCTACAGAACGTGAGAAAAATATCTGATTAAAATTGCAATTGGTCGTAATTCCAAAGAAAGTACTGAAAGGCCTCATATTAAAAACTTAAACAGTACGTTTTGTGCGTATGTATGAATTATACACACTCCGAATATTTCATCTAAATCGGTCAACGTTGCAATCAGCTACAAACGTTCAAAGCTTAACACTAGATTTACGGGACCCGTCAAAATGACGGATTCTAATATTTTTAATACACGAATATTGAGATTGCGAACATGGATCCACGAGGAATTGTTTAACAAATTGATCTCTCTAGGTATATATCATTTAAAAAATGGCTACAGATTTTGATAGATATATTCAAATAGTCCTTTTTTTTTGGGGTGCTCCGTAAACCTAGCGTTAAGGGTGAAAGTTGCAGAATTTTGGCCTTGTGAATTTTTGAAAAGATGTTTCTCTACTTGTTTCCGATGGATTTTTATACCGCGAACGATCCGGGTTGGATCGAACAGCGAGTATTCGATCGATCGATTGCGCCAGCGTGTTTAGTTATCGTTAAAATTGGAATTACGTTTTGCAGGGGCGATGCACCGCTATCAACGAAGTGGTATCAATTCTCGAAGTCCTCGACACGGATCCCGAAAAAGCGGCGGTTCTTCTCGAGGAGGATCGTTTCTGCGATATCACCTCTTCCCACGATCAGCTAACCAGGCTAGCCCTGGCGATAGAAACGGACGCGAAAGTCCCGGGTGTGCTCGAAACTTCGGGGAACGTGGTCCGAAATCTTCAAAGGAGAGTGGAAATGCTGCAGGCCAGTAATAAAGATATGTTCAGAGATATATGTAACCTGCGACAGAGTTTTCAGGTAAGATTACCTCCCAATCTATTCGCCTCTATTCATCCTATTCATTCTGCGGGGGACATTATGTTTCCGATACGTTAAAATGATTACTTACTTCCGGTATCTCACCGGATAAAGACTGTGCAGGGTGTCAAAAAATTATATGTCACGGCCACCATAGCGTGATTCTGCACCTACGATTTGGTGGAAATCGACATAAAAAATTCCCCGCAAAATTGACCTTGACCTTGAAAATCAAGGTCAAAAAACAAGAATTTTTTTGTTCAATCGTGTTCTACTGGTCATAACGATCAACTTTGTGAAAGAAACCATGGGTCGCATCTCAACCGTTCTCTTAAAAAATGATGTTGCATTTCTTGTAATTTCTGCAGCTTCTCTCTTTCATTTTGTAGTTAGGGAAATAGGAGTATCGTGATTATGATAATTTCATATCCAACGAGATAGCTTACCGATGGTACCCGCTGTATGATAGTACGCTATTTACTTATATATTGGCGCTGGATGTAAAAAATTTACAAATAAAGAAGCTGCTTATTTGAAGGTGACATGTAATTTTTTGACACCCTGTACAATTCACTCTGGACGTGAATAATCACAATCGCGTTCCCATTCACTTAACTTTGGCTATACATGGTCGTGCAATTAACACTTTCGGTGCCCATCGAGCTAGTCAAAATAACCGAACGAAATAATAATTGATAGTACTAAATAAAAATTGATGATTCAGTATCGTACGAGTAAATTGTCGAGAATATCTCGAAAACTATGAAAGATATTTAAAAAAGTGTAAAACACGTATCCAAAGATTTCGAGGGGGAAAGTGGGGGGCAGTATCAGTCTTTTATTTGGGTGGCGTTTTCAAGGTCATTTGAAGGTCAACTTTGTCTTTTCAAACGGAAACCTATGTATTTTATTACGGGATCTTACTCTACGTAAAAAGACCAGCAATTTTTGTAGAATACTGTTTTAATATCCTTCATACTTTTCGAGATATTCGGCTGGAAAGTTTACAAATGAACACCCTGTACAGAAGGGAGATGTTCTAAGTCGGAAGGTACGATTAAGGTGCAAAGGGTTAATAGAAAGATGATTGGTCCGTTACCGCTGTTTTTTATCTTGCTTTTACCACCTCGATTCAGCCGGGTATAAATTCAATTGGCACGTGTCCGCTTCGGTTGCATTTCGCTTGTAAATTATCTACTAACGATCGTGTCCGGCTGGCCATAACAATAACACGTAATTACAGGCTGCTCGCAATCATTCGATGTAAACTAATAATTCAGACATAATAACGTCGACAGAGAGAACACGTACCGTGTTCTGGCATTAACAATGTTTATTACAGATAAAAGTATTAATAATAATTACGCCTCCGAAAACGTGTTTCTCTTCTTTTTTCTTTTTTTGTTCCAGTGCGACGAACGAAAAATGGAGGACATTTCTAGCCGTACGAGTAAGCTGCGCGAGGACGTTCACGAGCTGCGATATCTCGATGATCTCTTAAATCTCTTGCGCGAGGATCTCGAGAGAATTTCGGAAAGGGATTGGCCGTTCGTTGTAGGTCGCGTGAAACACCCTTCGGAGGAAATGAATCTCGTCGTGTAGAAAAGTGCCTTTGGCGATTTCGATATCGTAGAATATTTTCTCGGGGTTCAGAGAACGCCGCCGAGCATATCGTATCGTCCCTTGAAAAATACGCGAACGTCTCGTATTATTGTAAGTTTAGTCGTAAATAATGGTCGTCTCGTTTTCCATACACCGCGCGATATCCAACAGTAATTTTGATTCGATTACTCCTTTCGTGGTCACTGCCATTCTATTCGCGACAACCCGAGATCGAAATCCCAACGATCCAACGACGCGACTCGACCCTCATCTTTCGGAAACGGTTTCGGACAGGAGGGAAGGCTGTGACAATAACTCGATTAACTCAGCATAGTATTAACGTCGAAATCCATTCAGTTTTATTATACCTCGTAATTTCTTTCCGTCCTTGTTCATTGGAAAAGTACCACCGATTCGCGATACAAGAGAACGCTGTAAGATTTCGCAAGTTACCGTGCCCGATACAAACAACTCCAAAGAAAATTTCAATTGTAATTATCAATGCGCGAATACGCGGACATTAATATTCGCAAATTTCCATCCGGAAGGTTGTTTCTTTTACAAGTACGTTAAATTTTGTCGCCTCCTTGCAACAGACTGGTGCCAGTATTAATATTATACTTAATTCGGCAAAATACTGCAGAAAGTGTCCTCCGAGCTAATTCAACCTTTCGAAGTACACCCATACCTCGCTTTACGGCCTAAAAGAAAAGCTGTAAAACAGATCTGTTATTTTTATAGAAACTCGTACAAGTCTCAATCTTTTATAAAATAATATAGCTTTTAGTTCATAAAGCATTTTATTCTTTTAACTTCCTATAAAAGTGCTTACTTAATGCATTTTTTGACCGTAAATCGAGAAAGTGCCATAATTAAAAGAGGCCGTTATAGCGAAATGCCGTATAAAGAGCGGCCGCATAGCGAGGTGTAGGTGTACAATAACGTAATGTAATAAAAACTTCCGAAAACATTGTATTATATCTATGTTTATGCAAGAAATCTATTTATAAATATATTTGGAATTTTTGTAATCGAAGTATTTATAAACACGTATTTGAAAATCCTGTTTTGCGATGCTTTCGCTGCTATCTTCGATTAGGTTCCTCGGTGGTAATCCCAATTACGAATCGCAGTCGTAATTCGACGGATAGATTCGAATCAGCGAATCACTCTTCCAGTTTCCGCTTTATGCGTGACTATGGATTTTATTGTACAGATTCAGGAAAGACTGATCGACTTATTAATTATTCGGAGATACTCCAATTATCTCACTCCTATTTCTAATTTAACACTGATCTATGTCGATATCAAACGATCAAACTTCGGCCACAAAAAGCCGACGAATGATTCTCGAAAATGTGTTATTTGCCGTTCGTCGACAAATACGGTAGCCTCGGAAAGTAAATGAACGATCGCAATTTCCAGGGAAATTAATACAATTACGTTCGTCTTAGCACGCCATTAAATATTTAAATTCTACGCAAACGTAGCAACCACTGAACAACAGACTGTGGATTTTATGCGCTTATAACAAAACGAGAAGGCGCAATAAAATCATTAAAGGAACAAAGATGTTAGTACATGCGTTCCTGAATTGATGCAAACTATTTTTATTTTGCATTAAAAGCCCCAGAGTCTAATAACTACTACTCACAGGTTTGTTTATATGCTCGTACAACATAATCGTGTCGATTTCCCCAGAAATTGCGAGAGTTAGCTTTCCGGAACGACTGGTGCCTACTTATCGTTAGTGTCGATATAGCATTGGGTATCCTAAGAAGAGGAATGTGTCGAAAGGGGTGAAGTACCATCGATTTGCTGAATGCTGTATTTATTTGACACACTATCTCGAGAATTCGTGGTACGCAATACCAGCTCTCAAGATTTCGCCGTATCGGAGCACGTCGTGCGGAGAGGAAAGAGTCGATGGTGGCAGCGAGGATGCCGACGGTGACACACAATTCAACATATTGACATTACTGTCCGACGAATATGCGTATATCCCGCTATTAACAGAAGCGGTGGAAGTGGCAGACGAGCTCGGGCCTGGAAGTAGCGCGGAACTCGTACCTTGATCCCCGGTTGCGACTGAATTCGAACTCGGTCCCGCCAAACCTCCTGCATACAAACATATCAAAACGCCTTAATTACACGGCTCTCGAGTGCTCACCGAGGAGGCCATAAGCGGATCCAGCATCGAGGATCGTGGACCGATAGGCAACTACTGCTTCAACTTTATACAACTTTGTCAACTTTAGCGTGGTTAGTCGCGTCTACGAAAAGCTACCGAAACAAAGCTAGACGATACAATAAGCCTGCAAAATATAAAGCATCGAGGATCGTGGACCAAAAGGCAACTACTGTGTCAAATTCATTGATCACGAAAGGCCATTAGAGGATCCAGCATCGAGGATTGAACATCGAGGATCGAGGACGAGAATCATGGACCAAAAAGCAACTACTGCTTCAACTTTATTGATCGCGTAAGGCCATAAGAGGATCCAACATCGAGGATTGAAAATCGAGGATCGAGGATTGTGGATCCTGGACCAAAAAGCAACTACTGCTTCAACTTCATTGATCACGTAAGGCCATAAGAGGATCCAGCATCGAGGATTGAAAATTGAGGATCGAGGATCGTGGACCAAAAGGCAACTACTGTGTCAAATTCATTGATCACGTAAAGCCATAAGAGGATCCAACATCGAGGATTGAAAATCGAGGATCGAGGACGAGGATCATGGACCAAAAAGCAACTACTGCTTCAACTTTATTGATCGCGTAAGGCCATAAGAGGATCCAGCATCGAGGATTGAAAGTCGAGGATCGAGGACGAGGATCATGGACCAAAAAGCAACTACTGTGTCAAATTCATTGATCACGTAAAGCCATAAGAGGATCCAACATCGAGGATTGAACGTCGAGGATCGAGGACGAGGATCATGGACCAAAAAGCAACTACTGCTTCAACTTTATTGATCACGTAAGGCCATAAGAGGATCCAGCATCGAGGATTGAAAGTCGAGGATCGAGGACGAGGATCATGGACCAAAAAGCAACTACTGCTTCAACTTTATTGATCACGTAAGGCCATAAGAGGATCCAGCATCGAGGATTGAACATCGAGGATCGAGGACGAGGATCGTGGGCCAAAAAGCAACTACTGCTTCAACTTTATTGATCACGTAAGGCCATAAGAGGATCCAGCATCGAGGATTGAAAATCGAGGATCGAGGATCGTGAAACGAGAGGCAACTACTGCTTCAACTTTATTGATCGTGTGATTAGTCGCATCTACGAAAAGCTACCGAAATAAAGTCAGACGACACCACTACAAGTCTGCAAAATCTTCGATGCAACTTGGATGCATACGCTGTCCGTGTGATAACACAAATTTCTATAACGCAATGGTCTTTTTCATAAATTCAGGATGAGTCACCTAACGTTTGCCCCTCAAGTATCTTCGTTATTTCAAGGATACGTCGAATGTCTTAAGGACAATGGTTCAATGGGGCTCACACGAGCCCTGAATGAGGTGTAATGGAAATCTCAAGGTCACCTCCATTTTTCCAAACGGGACCACCTTCTTTTGAACAGCTACGATGACAGTCGTTAGAAATTCAGTGACTATAATCACTCAAGGTCAATCAAGGTCACAGACAGAGGAAACTCATAAGAATTAACATGAAAAAAAATGAAGTGTCCTTGATATTTCTAAAAAAAAAAAAAGAAAGAGAATAAGAAAAACAAATATTTTTGTCTTGTCCTTAAGACAGTGGACGTACCTCTAAAACCAACAAAGATATTCGAGGTGCAAACGTGAGGAGACTCACCCTGTATATTCCAAAATAAAAGCATTGTTTCGGAATAAAAAGCGTCGTGCAATGCGTACTGGTACGCGTACACTTATTACGCGAAACAATAGGAAGATTGATACAGTATCGTTCGATATGCTATCGCCAATTCGGTAAATTCTGGTTGTTTCTTCTGAACGGGACACGTGTCGACGTGGAATGCGGTGTCTCTGAAGGTCAATTTCGACGATACACGTGTTCTCGTATCAATCGTTCTATGCTCCGTATTTTAGGGAACTGTTTTCACCTGAAACGTTCGAAGCGAGCGTCGAAGCAATGGAATGAGACGTCGAGAAGTCATTGTTCTCGATGGTTCTCGGATGATCGGTCCTGGTGATGTGCGGCGGGCAAATAAACGCTAACGTGGATCGTACGAGATCGTTTGTTCGGCTGGTCCTTCGGTGTCTGGCGTGGACACTGGATTTACCGTTGCCACCGAACCCAAAGTGCAGAAGTTCTAAATGTCGTCTCAGATTTCGTGACTGGCGTATAATTGCGCCGCACATTGGACAAGTGGCCGGCTGATCGGACATGCTTCTTGCCTTGGACAACCCATCTCCTAGAATTAATTCCGTGAAAACGAAACTGGCTCGAGGGGTTGCATATTTACATCGAACACCATACAGCTACTTTACGTACAGGTAAACGGAAGATATCGCTCGGTCGAACATAATCTTATATTTAGAAAAATAACAAAAAAGAAAGAAACGAAGCATATGTAACCCCTTGAGAACATGAAAAGAGTCGCAGGAACGCGTCGCCGACTGTGACCCATCTTGGTGTGGATCAGTGTCGAAAAATGATTGATCGTCAGAGTATTGTATATAATGATTTTTTATTTCCAAGAATAGTAATGCTTTCGACGAAAATAAATCTTTACTATCCCCTTCGAGAAAGTTCGTTACCTAATGTCGATTAGGTACGTCAACGCAAAACACGCATTTCGATCGACACGACCGTTCGTGAAACGCAACGTCAGTCTGCGTGTCGATATAATTACGAAACGAATAAATTATGTGTCTAGGAACTTGATTTTTTTTTTCACCAGTAAAAAAATTTATTGAACCGTTCGCGACATCGACGACTATAAGAAATCTCGACGATGCTGGCAAACAATGATATAAACGAATGATGAATAGAGATACTCCGATTCCACCCTCTTCCATTATACAACTCCGTAAGGGAATTATCGCATGAACGAATATTCGAAAGGTATAAAAAACGTCCAAGTATTTTGCAAATACTTGCACCATCGCTGTCGCTATGCATAATTCTTTTTTTGTTTTCTTTTTATCGAACGCTATTCCTGTTTATCCCTATAATACTCTAATTCTTACTCGCTAACCTGGAAGATTTGTTTATAACTGTTCCACACGAAATGTCTCTGGATTCGTTAAAAAGGAAATGTTGACAAAACACCATTCAGTTGGAAATAAAATATAAAATAAACTATACGAGTAATGTAACAACGAATTCGTGCTAGCAAACCGTTCAAAACAACATTTAGACGATTCCTCCTCTTTCGACGTACAACTCGACCTAATATTTTAAACCATCGATTCGCGTAAGCGCGTTCGAACGATACAAAAAAGTTGATTGCGCTCGCTTAAATGAAATGACCAATTCTCGCAGACACCGAAAATCGCGATCGCTGGAAATTTCACCGAGTCTGGAAAGTCTGTTTGAAATCTCATTGGTATTTCTATTCTATTGCTTTTCCGTAGAAAGAAACTTTCATTGAAAAAATGGTCAATTTGTAAAATATCGTTTGGCTTTGTATCGTTACATCGTACAATACAACAAACTACCACAGAGTTTAACTACTTTCTTAGATTAGCGTGAAACTGTACACGTGTAACGTTTCCATTGAACACACTACCGTAATACGAACTAAAATTAAATAAAATCTAAGGACACGAATAGAGGAACGAACAGTGATACGAGTGAGATTACAATAAGCCGATAAACAATTTTAACTTGATTTATTATCGTATAAACAGATTCTGAAACATAGTAAAGTAACAGAAATAAAAACATAATGCTCGTTTACATTACGAAAATATAATCGTCGCACACGACGCTGTGCAGAGATTGCAGAGATTGCATTGTATTGCACTATATATGCAATTCTATCGGTACATTTTCTCATTTCATTTTGTTCGAATGAAAATTTCTTCCTATAGAGAAATGATCCGACCCCCGAGTCAGTCACAACCTTAATTTAAGATTCACTGAATTGTTTCTTTCCCCCAGCATCGGTATTATACCCCTCTCACCGTAGAATCAGTATGAAACAAGAGTGTCACTGAGAATCACTGAAAAAAGGTAAGTTTAAAAGTAAGGTAGACTCCTCCGAATCACAGTAACAGAACCAAAGAACAATTCTGTTCGCATCGAATTATATCCGGTTGACACGGTCGTGACCTTCTGTCGATTCATCTGGCAATTGTTGGCGAGGAGACGTTGCTTTGAGGGGAGACAACGTTCGGCCCTTGCGAGGTCGGGGAAGGAAGTGGACTGGGCTTGCAAACGATTTGCTCACAGGTACTACTGCCGCTGTCGGTCCCGTATGTCATCGATTGCTCATTGTAACTGGACAACTCGACCTCGGGCTTTATTTCGATCATCATCGCGTCGGCCGCGGAACTCTGAACTGAATTACTACTAAACCGATATTTGCAGGAGGACAACAGGTGTCTCCGAAGATTTCTCGCCTGCCGTAACGTGGCACCGCAAAGCGGGCAAACGCCTGGACAATCGGATGCACCGCGTATTTTCGACAAATTCATGTTCCCAGCTAGCCCGCACGACGCCGTCCCAGCAGCTGAGCCCTGGCTAACCAACGGCAGCGGTATTCCAGGGGGAAAACCCATACCGAGAGGCCCGGGAAATTGCGGTATATGCAGCGGAGAGTACGGCTGCATTGGCATTAAAGTGTGCAGATGCGACTCGTTATCCGATATCTGATCCTGATGTGGTCCTGCTTGGGAATTTTCTGTCGACATCGAGATCGGTTGCGCTTCTTGAGCACGAGGCGAATGACAACTCCGATGATTCGAATATTCCAATCGATCGCTGGCTGCTAACAGACACAAACACAGCATTACCATTGCAGGGCTGAACTGATGTATATTATTCTCTTTGAACGGTATTTCTAACTTCTAACTTCTATCTTCTATCCGAATAGCATTATCCTGGTGTGCATCGATTAGCCGCAGTTCAACCCGATCGATGGTTGTGCTTGTGTCCGTTTTCGAATATCAAAACACTGAAGCCTTCCTTATCATACAATCCAAATATACAATATACACGTGTGTATGTATGTACACTAATTTTATACTCGTTCGCACACTAAAATAATATATATCGGATACCAAACACAATTATTAACGTCGCAACTTCCATTCGACTTGAAATGATATTTCCAATTTTTGCCTTTCTGTTCCTCTAGCCAAACCAAATTCAACAAATCGGTCGAACATCTATGCGAAAATCCGAAAAATCAATACACAGAGACCGTTTGTAAAAAGTGCTAACAGAAAAACGTTGCTGTTTATTGCGACAATATAATAGTTTGCATTAAATTACAACAGAACATATATTACTTACTTAAACCTGTAATTACTTTATTTACAGATCTAAAAAGGATGGTACTTGCCTTACCATTTTCTTTTTAGAAACCTTCTCCTTTGCAAAGGGAGTGGATATAATTTAAAGTATTTCTTACCTGTGTCATCACCGTGTTCAGTATTGTCGTCGTCCTTATGATCATCTATATGCTTATTTTCGTTATCTGCGTTATTCCCAGTACGTGGCCATTTTCCGGAAGATGAGGAAGACTTTCTCCTTTTCTTTCTTCGTTTTAACGGAAAGTAAGGATTAGAGGTTTCTTTTGACAAAGCTTCGTTCGTCGTGGGTATCGCCGAAACGGGTACCTCCTCGCCATTCTGTATAAATACAATTAATTAATTTCAAGTGTATTTCACTATTCTTACGACATTTTTAGTTGCTTGATTGACAAAACGTACTTCAGTCAATATTGTAGGCGGCGTTAGTCCATGAATGCAGAGACAATGAGCAGCTTGCAGCAGAGACGGCAACTGAGACGGTTCTACGCTCACTTCGCCTCGATATACAAACTCCAATAAAGATTCTAAATCATCTGCACCTATACCAGCCAGCATTACCACTGGATGCTGACACGGTGTGCTCTAATTGCATAAAACAGAAACAATACCGAATAATAAGTTTTCAATCGTACCATAAACTATTCCAGTATCGTAAGTAATTGCATTAACATTTTGCCAACCATGGAGAATGAAAAACTATGTTTTTTCAATATTTAAAGGTATATTGTGTAAACAATATTTCAAATGGTTGCCAATGTATTAATATTTATATCTGTGAAAATGATCGCAGTTAAAATAAAACCTTTAATAAATCTAGGAGAAAGGGACTAGCTGCACAGAGAACTATTTTGTGTGCAGGAAAACTACGTCCGCCGGCAGCCAAAGTAACATCCACCAAATCGCCGTGACCTCTTAATAGCTGCACCGCAGAAGCCAACGACGAATTGAATTCTCCCCAAGAGAGACTATACAATTGGCTGCTGCTTCCCATTCTAAACAGTAAATCACAAATTAGTTGATTCAAGCCTTTGAATAATGAAAAAATCTCTAACTGTACAACCACAGCTTATCAATATCCCATATTGTATTGTTGTAAGAAAAATCAGTGATACATATTGTTTCACAGAAAAATTCCAAAGAATTTAACATACATAAATTTTTGTGGACAACACCGCGTACGAATCGAGTTAATCAAAATTCGGTGAAACTATTCGCTAACGGTGACGATATACATATACTCGTGTTCCCTATCCACATTCTCTTAATTACTGCCCCCACCCCGAAAAATATGATCTCGGCGTCGTCTGAAAGTTAACCTAACAAAAGCTTCTACTGCGATAGAAATAACAAAAATATTGGAAGGAAACGTATAATGTGACGATAGATCGGGATACATGTACAGAAATAAAAAGCAAAGCTAAATCGAGAAAGATATAGAAAATTAGTACTTAATGCAGAATAACTTACATTGGGTTACGAGTTATTGCCGTAAATTATACTTTAAAATACAACAGTCACACTAAATTCGTTGTTCGCGTGTTACAGCAATACTTTTGATAATTGTACTTATACAATTTTATAAAGTAATTTACTTTCGGAGACAAATAGACACACGATATGTAAAATGAAATTCAAATGCTGTCAGAAATTATCATGCACGTCACATTTTATGAGACTGTGCTGCCACCATGCTGGGCCTACAAAAGTTTCGTCAAATTGAGTACAGTTTTGGCGGAAATTATGTAAAATATCGAACGGAATATTAACACTCGACGTAATATTAATTATCAATGTACATATCCTCCGTTTGTTGCTAACGTGACATACATAAGTCAAAAATCAAGATTTTAGGGAGTATGAAGTTTCTGAACTTTGTAACAGCATCGAATTAAAATATAACAATTTATACGATAAGATGTCGATTCTGTATAAAAATATAATGATATTCTTATTTAATGTTGTAAATGTTCATTTCCCCTTAGAACACTCTATACTCTGATAAATAATGGTTGATCGATGTGCAATTTATTATTCGATGAAGAGCTATTTAATCATTTGTCGTCGTTGATAAAAGAAATATTTAAAAAGAGTCTAACAAAGCTGTAAGTTGAAATTATACATTGTTACTGGTAATAAAAGAAAAGAAACTATACTCACATTTACAACAATATCGTAGTAGCACGAAATGTAACTCTTTTCTTGAAGTTTTCGTATAATTTACCCTTTAAATTCAAATACATATCCAGCTAAGGCATATCAGCGTTGAAGTAATCCAATTGGATCAAACGGGATAATGCAATAGTGACACGAGTGCTCTCATGTGGTGAATTTCTGAAACTCGTTTATGGAACTCCTGAGGACTCTACCCGAAAAAGGTAGAACTTCTACCGCAGAATCAAGAACCGATTTTACTATACCGATAACTTGAAGACTGGAAATTCTGATCTATGTTATTATTGTAGCAAATGAGCAAAATGATCTTTTTAAATATCGCTATGCATACTTTCTTTAAAAACTGTTACCGCTTTCAAATCTGGATGAGAAGTTATTATATAGTATGAGAAGTTTACAAACAGCAATCTAAAAAAGAACAAAATGTATTTCTTGTAGGTCACTTTCGTTATTCAACTCTAAAGGTGAAAAAACACTTAATTCAATGTACAAATTATATTACAGAAGATTAATCAATACTGTTCTAGGAAAAATAAAGGGAAAACTATCGTTTTAATAGTAAGAACAATATGTTTTGCAAAGATAGCACAAAACTATCAATAAACTCTAACATAAGAAAGACCGTAGAAGCAGAAGTTATAAAAGTACTGCAAGAACAAGGTATCATAATTATTTACTGATGTATACTGAAAATAAAGTTTACATGATATATTCATTTTTGTTATTGTCAGATTATACATTGAATACTGTGAATTCTCGTGGGGAGAATTTGTTACACATCAGTGCAGCAAATGGTTGTCTCGACATTACAAAAGAAATTTTACAGAAAGAAAACAGTTGTAACATAATCGATAGAAAAACTAAATTCGGATGGACACCATTAATGATAGCAATTCGAAATAGAGACGTTAATACGGTGAAATATCTTTTAGAAAAGAATGCTAATGTGAACGAGTCAACTTATCTTGGTGAGCATATTGATATCTTAATTCTACAACTTAAGACTGTAAAATTTCAAAAAGTAATCAATTTACTTTTCTTTTTATTTTAATATAAATAGGTATGTCTGTTCTTGGATTAGCAGCTGCAATAGATGCAAATATGTTTCAAATTGTATACAAAGCGTGTCCATCTGCATTAATGAATTGTATGCACGATGACATCACACCACTTTGCATAGCCGCAATGAAAAATGATAAGAAATTGTTCTTTCAATTGTTAAGCTTAGGATTTGAAGTTTCTAGAATTAGTAAGAACATATGCGTACTTTCTAAATGGAAACGTATAATATTGTCCATAGATATTTTTGTAATAACATTTTTTATTCTTTTTCATAGACGAATATACACATGTCATGATGAAACTATCAACAGTATCAGAAATTCGAAATCTAGCAGAAAGTATTGATGTAGAAGATTATTGGAATGATACTTCAGACAACATATCCATAGAAAGTGATTCAAACCAAACAAAAAATTTAAAGGAATATGACAAAGAAAATATAAATGACAACATAATGTTAGCCTTAAATTCCCTTGTGGAACCTAAAATTACAATACATTCTCCAGAAGAGTCCAGCGAGGACTGCAACAACAATGTAGTAATGAATTCTAGTCAATATTCAAAAGGGATACCTTCTAATTTGCATTTAATAGTAAAGCATTCAGATCCTTCTTTATGCAGTATAATCTCGCCAAGACTGACTTGCATTCTGGATGAAATCTTACCAGCATCACCAAACATCTATTTCACTAACGATAATAGTAGCGATAAAGTTAATATCGGCACAGCGAACAACATGAAGTATGAAGCATTAATTCAAAGTAAAACTGAAAAATGTATACAACAATCGAAGCATAACGAATCTTTACCAGAACGACCATTGCAGAGGTATATTATTGAATATAGTGATTGATCAACCCATTTTTTTAATGTTAACTCAGATTCGTTTGTTCTGAAGATTACAGTCTATCCGACCACCAGATTTGAACATACAAAATGATGAAGAAGATGATCCCAATACGACCCTTGGTTTCATTCCTGAGTTTAGTCCAGTTCGTTCGCCACATGTACCTGCTGATCTAAATGACGAAAATGTGTTTGGTGAAAATACACCGACCCCACCTCATTATAAAACACCACCAAAAGGAATGATTTTGAATTCGGAAGAAACAAAAATGTGTATTTTATTACAACGTCATGGATTAGGTAAACTTATTCCTATATTCCTTGAGCAAGAAGTAAGTATCTTTATATTAAAAAAATTATAAGATTTGTGAAAGAGAACAAATTTTTTATTTCATCTTAACTATTTTATGACTGTTCCAGATAGATTTCGAGTTGTTGATGAGTCTAACTGATCAAGACTTAATTGAAATTGGTATAACAGATAATGCAGACAGAAAAGCTATATTAGATGCTACAAACGAGTATAGTTATTATTATTAATTTATTGTGTTATCGTTTTATCTATAAAATATTTTATTTTTATACAGAATACTTTAAGAGAATTAATGTTTTTAACACTTAACGTAACTACTAATAAAAAATAAATATTAAGTAAATATTAAAAAAAAAACACTGAGTCTTACCCATCGAAAACATTTCTCTAACAGTTTGAGTTTGAAAAAATTTATTCTGTATTTTTTACTTATTTTCTCATGTAAAATCACCCCTTACACGGATGTACCATTAATAATGAGACACCCTATATATCTGCTGGAAACAAATATATTTTTGAGGGATATATTATAGTTTATTATTAGTACCGTGATAGTTTTCAAGTTATTTGTCATTTTATTGTTTTAGTCACGATGATGGCATATTTTTATAATGGCCATATGTCATCAGTTATTATAACATCAGTGTATTTAAAGCTGTAAACTATGTGACTACATTAGTATATAATAAAATGTAAAATAATCCTGCGAGTGTGTTTAAAACTTACAATTCTGTTACAATTGATTTACATTAAATAAAACGATTGCTTGTACATTTTATATTGCAAGTTAATAATTAAGCTAACATTATTTCCAATACAACTTCTAACTAAAAAACTATTGTGTAACAAATTCATGCACATTTAATGAACATAAATTTATTTCGCAACTCATCGTTTATATTTATCATATTAAGTTTCGAATTAATATGATATTTATTTGAACAAAGTCGCATCGTGTCACTTACAAACATAACAGCAACATTTATATTCATGCAGCACTCATTTCTATTATTGAATTTAGACACACATTATTGTGATTTCCCTCTGTCACACACATACATACATTATAGTCATTACTATAAGTTTTTCTCTCGTTATAAAAGTTTATATTAAATGTAAACAAATGACGTCGTACACTTTATACGATGTAATATTTCATCAGTTTTCTTAATGATATTAAAAGTGTAACTTTTATTATAAATATAGTACTGGACAGCATTCTGACTTTCATTTATTGAAACCTCTGCAACTAAATGTGCACTGTACTAGAATAAACGTCTTATTTGAATGTCACAAATAAAAGAGGATCTATACATATAATAAACATTTTTCTCCAGTGAAGAATACGTAATGTACAGCGTGAGAAAATTATTTTTACTGGATGTACTCTATGTAACACTGGGTTTTAAAATTAAGTAACTTTATAAAGAGATATATAAAGACCTGTGAACAATTTTTTACGTACAGAATGGCCGAAATGACAGGAATAGACAAGCCAGGGATAGAAAAATTTTCTACAAGAAAAAGCGTGTAGGAAGAAGTGACATGTCAGAGGTGATGAGAGAGCCAACTCAGAACCTAGAGGGAAGAGAAGAAGAGAGAGACTCCAAAATGTTGGTAGCTCAACCTAGAATGCACCTACACCAGGCAGCAAGAGATAGTCATCAGTGTCACCCTCCAAGAAGCGAAAAAAAAAGGTTGCTAGAATCCTGAAAAGAGGATCCCCTCCCACGTCAAGCAACGCACATCTGACATGTCTATTAGAGAAATTCATGCATAGGATAGAGACAAAGTTAGATGCAAGGTTCAAGAAACTGGAGAGTAGAATGAAAGACTTAGAAGAAGTAGTGAGTGGAACCTATGAGGAACTTACTCTCTGTAGGACAACTATTGAGGCTTACAAGATAAGGGTCACTACAGCAGAGGTTCAAGCTGTACCTAAAACAAGAGTATCGGCACCTATTTCGGAACCAAGAAGCTCGAGTCTTGGAACAACAACTCCATCAACTATCAAATATCCAAAACATTGATAATAGACGTAGAATTAAACTGACGTAGATTTTATTAGAGAACTGCCAAATGCATTGCTACGTTAAAGACATACAATTGTTCCTGACAATTATTTCTTTTAAATCATTTATAATTTTATAAGTATTTCTAATGGTATGCATGAAATACGCCATGGCACAAAAGCTTTCCTCAGTTTTCTTAGTCAAATACTATTTTTATTTTAAAGTTTATCAGTTCTGTAACTAAATACTACTAGTATACAAGTCTAATATGTTTAATGTACATACTGTAATACATAGTTTTTACTCAGCCTTTTTCTTATAGCATTATGACAATAAACAACTGTACACTAATTTTGCGGATTAAAAGTTGACAGATTTTAAAATTAATAAAATGGCAAATAATATTAAATTCGACAAAATGAATACACAGTTACTCCTTATTCAATTCAGTTACATAATACCATTTGTCATAATGCAAGAACAAAATTATTTATAATTTGTTAATACAAAAAAATTTTTTGTCATTTATATATGCATATATTATACAGTATATCCCATGCTTGGATAAACATTTATAAGCAGCTTTGTACTACTAAATTTGCAAACATATGTATAAAGCACATAATATAATTTGCAAATGTATATGTGTATGTATTAAATAAATCACCTTTTGAAATAAATTCTAATTTGAAGCGATACATATTCCTAAAGTTAAATAACAGTACTCCATTGTTTAAACACAATATTTTGTGTGCATTAATTACAATTATACATTTTGTTACACATAGAAATACATAAAATCTGCACAAAATGTTTTACATGAAAACTCATAACATAATATAAATTCATAAAATATCCTTTTTTCTTTTTAAATTTGATATTGCATGCAATAATTGTAAAGACAAATGATAAAAATTCTAAAATATTCAACATTTAGACGTTTAAATTTTACATATCTCATAAATTTCAATATTCGTTATTTTATGTACACGAATTCATGAAACAATTGTACAGAATGCAATGAAGTTATTGCATGTTGTTTTAAATGTATCACAACAAAGTTATATAAAGAAGATAAGCGCGTAGCGTAAATCTGAAATTATTTTGCGGGAAAGCTTGTTGGAAAGAACAATCTCGGGTTAAGTACTATGTCTATAAAATTCCGTTACTTCGTTAACTAGAATGAGAAAACGCAACAAGTATCACAATTTTTATGTGGCAGACATAGCGTAGTGTATAAATGCTATATTAAATTTCAATATGTATTACCATGTATAAGTATGTAAAAAAGTTTGTAAAGTGTTTTAAATGCTTTGCTTCCCAAAATGCGGTGACGTCATAAAATATTTTTCTCTCTCGGTTAATCATAATATTTGTGTAACTGTAGAATGTTTGCTAGCCACATCTTCTTTACATAATGCATATATGTAGAATAAATTATACAAATATATACAAATTAAATTCTACGCATGTAACACATTCTAATATACAAATCATTAAATTCTTAAGTCAGTGTGTACGCGTACATGTCAATGCCCCTTTAGGTGCACTACACCAAACTATACTACATTCAACTAGATATACACACGGTGCATCCCCTAAGATTGACCACTATTTTTCAACTATCTCCGATACTCTGTCAAAGATATGTTTTCAACAAATTGAAAATAGCTGAAAAACGATAATTCATCTTGGAGGCTACACACTGCAGAATATTTTAGTATGTAGAAATTGTGTGTAAGACAATTATAAATTTTGTATTCTAAAGAAATTTAAGTCTTTGATCGAGGTAAAATACCTAACCACTATTTCTCTGCATTTTACCTTTCCATCTGTATAAATTTTCGCTAAGCAGAGACTATACGTGGAAAATCCATTAAAACATGGCAGTGATTAGAACATGAGAAATATTTACGATTAGGCCACCGATAAATATATACTGTTTATAAAGATAGTAGTCCAGTATACGTCCACTGTTTATGAAGTGCAATACGAAACCAAATAATTTAATTGTTCTCATTTCTATGTCTATGCACGTATTAGCATTTAGTGATATAATAAGAAATGACAGTTTGATTCTATTACTAATGCATAATTGCAGCGATTTACTAAACTAGTAACAATACTCCCTAATTCATAATTAGTAACACAGTTATTTTTGTGCTTAAGGAAATGAATAATGAGCTAACGCACAACCCATTTTGTACCACCCATTCAGAGAAGAAATTGCTTTAAAAACAAATCTAATCGATTTGCTCTGGTGATTTGATTCGAGACATGGCTTACTTTAAGCTGTACTTGTATGATTATTAGCACCACTGATAGCACTAAACAAAGCAGCGCTGTTGCGCTTGAAATTACAAACTTGATCATCAGGCCAAATAGGTTCTCCGAGTAACGACGATAAACTTTGACAAAGTTTCTGGTAATTCTCACGTAATACTTCCTGATACTCGTGCTGATCGGATGTAATCAACTTACTATTTATTTGGAGAGCCGTGTAACATATCTTAACAAATTCCCTGCAAGAATTTATATATTAAATGAAAATGTTTATAAGCCAAGAAAATGGCTGACCATTGAGAATGAGTAGTTACCTAAAAACATCCTTTAGTTCCTCGACTTTGTCATCTGGGTATTGCGGGGACAACGCAGGATCTAAGAACGCAGAAGCGTACGCAAGTGGCCCGGCATTCACTGTAACGCATATACTTCCTTGTAGTCTTAACTGTAATTTTTTCACATCAGTTGGGCCAATAAGGGCTACATCCTCTAATTCTTGAACACGTTGCCGCATTTCATCCAGTGCCACTTCTATTGGACTGAGCTCCATTATCCGTTTCTCAGACACCAAAATTCGCTTTTTGATGTACGGAAACGAATATTGCGCTAAAATATTGCAAACGTCGATCAATATATTCGACACATTAAGTGAAACACATATTTTGTCTTTAGGAAGCTACAATAAAATTAAAAATTGCAAATGTACAATGAACTCGTACTCGTTAAAATCGTTCTCCGCTTCCATTGATCCTCTGGATTACCCCTTGCTTTCCCTTCCTTAGTGAACGGAGTTTCAAACATGAAACACGCCACGTTATGATTCTGTTCGAATTCGGTTTGCCTGGTTTCCAATTCGTACTTCTCGAAATAAGGTGTCACGTGAGTTACTTGAATGTACGCAAATTTTTGATCTAATTCGGTTACATCAATCGGCACGGAGTCCATGATCATTTTAACATTTTCTGCGCCAAACTTATCGGAATATAAACGATTCAGACGCTCGGAAATTTCTGACAAAGACGTGACTTTTGGCTCTTTGTAAATGTACTCTTGTCCGTTCTCGTCTTCGAAGTACGCCTATAAAATAGATACGTGTAAAAATGAAATTATGAAAACGATTAAACTCACGTCTGTAAAACGGAAGTATTTTCAGCTTTCTCTTACCGAACCGAAAAATGCAACTCTATAAAACCTCCCAAGAAGCCTCTTTCCGGATTTAGTAACTTCCACGATTTTATTACACGCCTGTGCTAAGTGTGAATAACAATTCGCTAGAGCTTCATAGTTTCGTTTCTCTTCGTAGATAGGAACTATTAAACGGTAGAGGTGCCCAAGCAACTCGAATCTTTCTGCCTTTTCTAACATTTCGGCACAGACTTCCAATTGTTCAAGGAGTAGGTACTCGTTATAGTGAATATCTTGTACCCCTAAAATAGTAAGGTCAAAAACTGAATTGTTTAAGTATGTAAATAATTTGATTTTCTAAAATAAAAATATAAATTAAGATAAAATCTAGATAAATAGATCATTTTTATTCTACACAAAATATTTATAAATATAAATCATAATATAAACGTGTACAAAACATACAAATCTCACCAGCATCGAGTTTGAGACTGCACTCGTCCCTAGAAATGTTCTCGGAGATTTTGTCGAACGCCTCTGCGCCCCACGTGTGAACTTTTTTCAATTTCAAGTATTCGGCCATTAATGCGGCAATATGTAAATGGCAGCAAGCAGCCTAGGATAAAATAGTTGTATAAAAATTTTGTGATAAATCCAGTTATTCGAGAACATGGAAAAATGTGTACCTCTGAAAAATTTCCATCCCTAGCATGATTTCTAGCCATAGTTTCCAACCAAGTATATCTCAATTCCGGCGTACTGGCGTAAGAGTTGGCTAAACTGTGTTGCAGGTCAACTAACATTTCTGGATCATTATTGTGCTCTCTCATTTGCGCGGTCGCCATTAGAACAGTCCGGATTCTTTTATTGAGATCTTTCACTTCTACTGGGAAACCTGTACCTTTCATTACTTTGTCAGACGAAGCATAGCTGTTTATCAACGACAATGATTCTTGAAACCTTGAATTATTCAATCCAATCACGTTTCCAAGCATTTGCGAAACAGAGATTATTACCTGTTTATAAATAAATGCATAAAATATTTTAAACGCACTTCTATCTTCGTCTTTTTCAATAAAAAAATACAAAAGTATTAAATTTTATAAATCTCACTTACTTGCAAGTGAACTCTAGTCAAACCCTTTCGACTGGTAAACTCAAAATTACTTCTCATAAGCAGGTAAACCAATGCGCAAGACTCCTGTCTAATGGAACTTAATTTACTGTTACAACAGCGCAGTAGCTCGTAACACAGACGCCCGCAAAGAACTGCATTCCCTATAAAATTAATTATAATTAATAACACAGCCTAACAACTTTTTACGATGTTATTAGAATGCATACCTTGGAAAAGAATTATAGAGTAATTGTTTAGGAAAGCTCTAAAGCTGGCGAAAACGTGGCGTAACAAAGTTTCCGACTGACCAACTTGTAAGAATGATAAATATATATTGAAAACTTTTTGCATAATAGGATTATCCCCGTTCGTTGCTAAAAGTACATCCTGCAAAAATACACATTAATTTTATTGTCCTGCGGTTAAATAGCTCATCCTGTGTAAACGGAAATGTGTGGTAATATACCTTAAAATGGAGGCAGAACAATCCTAAACAATCTAATGCGATAAGACCAACTTCTGTTGCCATATTTGCTTCTAATAAAACTTGATGGACTTTCCCAGTGTCATTTTCGACAAGATTTTCTCTAAGAGTGTTGTTATGGGGTTGTAATGTGCTGGTAGCTGGTCCTTCACTGGAAAAATCAGGAGGCGCCATTCTAGCTGGCAATGTCATCGCCTTCACTGTTCGAGGTTTGCCAGAATTGTTTGTCACGTTTGTGGTGATTTGCCTCTTTCCAATATACTTGAAGTGATAAAGACTCATCCTAAAAAAAGAAATTAAAATGTATCTACTTTCCGCGCAGTAAGGATAAATCTTTTGATATTGCATTCGTAGGCACCAACTTACTCTATCACTGAGAAAAAGTTCAAAATTTCAAGATCGCTGCATTGCTGCCACCAAGCAATAACTTGATGGTCGCCCAAGTATTTGATAACAAATAAGAAACAAAGCAGAATGTCCTTCACTTCGGACGACTGCAATTTATCGCATCTTGAGGAGGACTGTGTAACGCTTAGGGACCGCGAGTGTCTCTTCTTCTCACCAGTGCCATTTTCAATCGGTTCACGCATCACAATTGTAGTTTCTTGGGATATATTTGACTGCGAGGCACCAGATATGGTTGACGTATCCGATTCTATGCTAGTACACGAATATCCATTGACTAAACCCTGGCCTGCTATGGCCGCAAAGTATGTAGAATCTCGTAAATGCAGGGACGCTCTTATCGGAGACTGTGTATCCAAATTGACAGTGAGCCTGTGCGCAATGTTTTGTGTAAATTATTTCCATTATATTTTCGTATCTGTTATTGAAGTAGAAATTATGCGAACTTACCTGTGAATTGACTTTGGAGTTCCGGTAGCTGTTGTGACGCTACTAGTATCTTTGTTCGCTAAGAATGAGCTACTGGTTGATATTCTGTTGGTTCCATTTTGCTTAGCTTCTGTTTTACTGCTATCGTGCACAGATTGCAGCCGATGCAAATTCTCCAATACAATCCCCAGCCATGGTATATAAACGGACGCTATTCTACTTAATTGACCCTGCGCGAATAGAATTATTTTAAACTACTATTTGTAACTTAATTATCCCGAAGGATCAAGTTATAGCCGATTTACCTTATTCTGATATCTATCATCGAGTTCATGTTTCGCCATTAAATCTCTTAACGTAGCTATCGCCACTTTTCGAATTTGTACAATTTCATTCAAAGACGTTTTGACCTCTTGCATTAACAACCCAACCAAAAAGTGATGTTTACAGAAATCTTCAGATAAACAGTACTCATTAATTAAATCTGTAACGAATACCTTCATGTCAATAAATCTGTTTTATTTTGCAATGAAACTGATGATATGAAAACATAAATTTATATATAGACATTCAAAGTCCACCTAAAAACATTAAATATCAAACGAAATTAAAATAAAATTATGTCACAATTTATTCATTTTTCAATTCTCAAGGCCACTGAAAAGGATTTTTCATAGGAATCGATTAATTCATATTATTCTGTCAATTTTATATTTATAAAATGTTTATAAAATCGTGCAGTTTATATGATACTATGCTTGAAATAACGTGAAACAAAGTGTGAGCATACTATAGATGTAGTGTGATTACGAAATATCATGTTAACTTTTAAAATCTTCGATACTCGGTGCATCTCAATGATATAATAAACCAAGCTTGCATAGCAACAAATAAGAATGCCATGAAAACATTTTCTATAGATCTAGTGATTGATGGTGATCAATGTCAAAAAATTGTGTGCATCTCCCACTCACTATGGCTACAGTAACAAACCACAATAAAGACGGGAGTGTATGAACATAACTTAACATACCATCACATTCTGGATCACTCTCTGTATCTTCTGAATAAAGCATAAAATGGTTATATTACATACTTGAAGATACTGAACATAATAATAATGGTGATTATAATATTACCTTTGGAGGTGATTCGTGATTGCATCATTGGCAAATTGAAGGATACATAATGTTCGTGCGAACAGATTATTTGCAGAAATGTGAATTTGAAGTCGTGTAATGTACGTGGATCACCAGGGGAAAAGTTGTCCATATATGAATTGATTAGGCAGAAAACAAATCCACGGTCCATGAACGTGAGACATCGCTATGAAAATTTTCATTGATTAACGCTTTGTTTATATTTTTATTGCTTAAGACTTTGCAAAGACTTTGCATTCGCTTACTTTCAAAAATTGTGCGAGACTTTTGTTCAACTCGTGTGTTTCAACGGGCATTTCTTTGTATTTAGTCATAAGATATGGCATAATAACGTCTACCAAGCTCTTGATTTTTTCATGATATTCTTTGGAGAACCTTTCGTTTCTGTGCATCTGTAAACAGTTTAGTTGATATATTTATTCGAATAATCTATGGGTTAATGATTAACATCCTATTACACTACCCACCTTTATTCTACCCGTTGCAAGTAAATGTTGTGCCATACTTTTGATCATTATTTCAAAAAAGAAGCTGGAGTGGTGCATAAATTTATTTACTACAAGAAAATCAGTATTACTAGGCTGCAACAATGTAGGAAGATGCTTTCCCAACTGTTCGTGAACTGTAACACTGCCGTTTCCTTGTGTTGGCGATACAAAAACGAACTATAAAATACATCAGTGCAAGATTAATATTCTGTTTGTATTCTTGATTATTATTTAAAGACGATAAACGGTCTCGTCTTCCACGAATGTTTACCTTAATATAAGCTTGGAGAGTTTCCTTTCTACCAGCTTCGTGTACCATATTTATGAAGTGTATTAAAACTCTAATTATAAATAATCCGACCTCTTCGTTCATGGTATGCGTTAGTAACGTGAACAGTTGGTTCAAAATAGTAGGAAGAAATGTAATAACAGTAACCAGCTGTACTGCATGAGCAGCTTTTAATATTTTGCATGTTTCCGAATCCGCTGGTATTGCTCCCTGTGTTGTGTCCAGGATTCGTTCCATATGGGCAAATAAATTATGCAAATGCACGTCGCGCGTGAATACAGTGGAAATTAATTGGAACACTACTGTGAATACTGGTCGTTGAGAATCGATCCATGTGATTTCTGGTCCTGCATTCTAAAATTATTAAAAAATTCGCGTTTCCAAAGTATTGTCAAAATTTCTCAAAGCACATATTTCATATGACCTTATTCTTACCCCTTTTCCTAACCCAAGAGGCTGTATTGAAAGATATCCCGGAGGTAAATGTGTCGCTACTGGTAGAGTATGTACGTTCATATCCATATCCACATTCAGTCTGTAGAGAATATACGGTTTTTTAATATAAGTGCATATAAAATATATGATTGAATTATTTTTTGTTGTCCTACCTTCCTTTATGTAGTAAGGGGGACCATGCATAACCAACACAATTTTCGACTCCGTTCTCCTTTTTCTTGTTCATGTCACAACTTATGTGATAGAAGGAGAAGAGCAAGTGATGTTTCGAATGCAGTTTCGTTGGCAGTCGTATTTTAATTTCTTCATGCCATGAAGGAACAGCATTGTGATGTAAAACCGAGCAACACGCCCGTAGACATAAAAGCGGAGCACCGGGTCTTCCGTATATACACTACATAATCGAAAGCGAGAGAACAATATTAGTAATACTGTGACAACCTGTTCGAAGAAAAGCAAAGTTTACTCATACCCTCAAAGGTGTAGCATTTTCACTATCTTCGTCTCGTAGTTCAACGATGCATGCAATGTTTCTGGCTCTCGTAAATATTTTTTGAGTATCGAAATATAGAGTTTGGGGATAAACGTAAAGGTGATTAATGTATGTCGTATAAGGATGGACATCTTTTTCCGAAGTACACTCGAACTCTGCCACTTCAAGAGTCGGTTCCGAAGTAGGCGGCAATGGGAATGGCTTTAAAGCTGCTAAGGACGTAGATAGTGTGTCTGGAAAGAGAAAAGGAACATAGACACTTTTCATCGTTTAATTACGAATAGAAAATTTCATCGATAAAATACATACTTTCAGGTAGTTCTGTAATTGACTCAATTTTTATTTTTAACCATCCTGGTATCACAGTCAATTTACTAAGTTTTTCAGGCCTAAAATAAAAAACGCATTAGTAAACATTCGTATGCAACTTGGCTTGTGTTACATTGACATATACTTTCTGTACTCTGAAAGAAGTTTCAGCAATTCCTCATCCTTTATTTTATTTCCTTCTTGCCTATATATTGCTGGAAAATCGGATGACGTATCTAGTTCATTACTATATAATCGAAACAAAGGTCTGGCAGCCCAAGCAAAAGGCATTCTGTAATTACCCAGTCTGAAAAATGCAAATCACATTAATCGAAATTTTACAATAGTTTTTTGATAAAGTTATAATGAAATTTACCTTTGGCAACAAGCTCTAACTTGTTTGTGAACTTTTAAACCTAACCGTGGATCTTTTGTAGCTCTCAAATATGGTTCTGAAGTTTGGCATATATTTCCTTGTAATATTTTATCTATTCTTACGACCAAGAATATATCGGGATGAGGGTTACTAATACTAAATATGGCCTATAAACGTGAAAAACATATTGGATTTAGAATACAAAAATTCACACGATAATGACATTGATAATCACAATATAAAATAAATATTTAAAATGACAAACCTGTTTCGGATATTTGATCCAGTCTAAAGGTATATTTTTTAAATCATCTGCTAATTTTATATTATCCGTAGATTCTGACATAATACCCACAGGACTCAACTCTTTTATCATTCCTTGGACAACTTCATGATTGATATCAAAATGAAAATTTTCGGCAAGTTTTCTACCATTTCTTGCATCGTAAAGGCTCAGCGTTGTTTGATACGGTTCCACCTGACACAATGACTCCTTCTCATCTATAGGTGCTTGTAATCTAAATTTAAGACTTTCGCATTTCACAAAAATCCTGTGTCCAAATTGCTCTTTGAATGGATCCACGTTCTGCTCATTCGAACTTCCTGGCTGTTGCTTACTGTGTGGAATATGAGGGTAAATACTAAACAATCGTTTACGATTTTCACGCCTGACTAATGCTATACTTGTATCAGTTTCTCTGGAATATTTAATCAATTGTGGATTCATGCTCTGCTCTAAGCCTTTCAATGTTCCATAAACCTAGAAATACCAATATAAAATGTTTAACATGCATGTGGCTTGTTACAGAAGCCACAAAAGTTACAAATGTTAAAGAATCTACTATGTATATTTTATTTTTACGTTTAATACCTGCATAGGTTGAGGCGAGGGAGGAGGTGTATTGCACGCTCTTTCCAACGACGCAGCGCGCTTTTCTTCCTGTTGTTTATAATGCTGCAATACTGAGCTCAACTTTAATAACCAATCCTGCATGTCCGCCTCGTTATCTGACGCTAAAGTATACGATTTATGAGTCCCGCTCATTCTTAATTCGAAACAGTACCTTCCACGTTTCGGATTCCTCGCAACTTCAGTACAAAAATCCATAACTATCGTTAATTTTGCTTCGCCTTTTTTTTCATCTTTAAAAAACTCGAGAATATATGTGCCATCAACTTCTTGTCTAAGGTGGCAAAAGCGTCTTTTAAATGATTTTGAGCCAATATGTGCAAACATTCGGTCGCTGCTTCCAATTTCTGGTCCTTTCATCAGATAGCCCTCTTTCGTGATTCCATTACTCTTTGTTGACTCCTGGTGACAGTAAACAAATTATTATCTCTTCAATAATATCATGCAATCAGATAAAACTTTGTAATAAAGAATATTAATTTGAAGATAGCTGTCTTTGTATTTAAAACAAAATATTTTACCTCGTCAACTTGGTCTACTTCAGTATCGATTTCATATATCTCATCTTTCAAATCGTCGGTTTTTGCTATTCTAAAAAAAAAAAAGTAAAAATATAGCTTTTAGTTTCACACATTGCCATTAAAGTATTCACAATTATAGTTTTATAAACATTGTTTACAGGGAATACATAATAATATTTATGCTAGTCTGAGAGTACAGATATGGCAAGGGTAAAAGACATACTTAGGCAATTCAAGATAAGTTCCACTATAAGCGGAATATTTATAATGTATCAGGTTCCAGTTGGATGTATAACTTCGTAAACATTCCTTTGTAAGAAGATTCTCCCCTCCTTCATCATTATCTGAAACTTGCGGTACTGTTGGCGTAAGAGTACGGTATCTTCTGGGCAATACTACTTGCTATAAGGAAAAAAATATTTTTCAAACTATTAGATTAAAACAACTTACAACTTTAACATGAAAATGTTGCAGCAAAATATAGCAATATATTCTTATAGGTATAGTCTGACCTCGGTAACATCCTGTGTATGAATTCATGATAATTTATCTACTCATACAACGGATGCAAATTTTGATAAATAGATACGAAATAGTGAATGAAAACTCACAGAGACGTCGTCCTGAGGATAAAGTAGAAGTTCTCTTTGAGGGTCATTTTGTAATAAAGTTTTATTCTTTAATACAAAACTTTCGAAATCTATGGGTTCTACTAAATGTGGTTTGCTCTGAAAATAAATAGTAATTTTACTGAGATAAATAAAAAAGAAAATAGCACTTACGTGTATATTAATTTAATTCGCATACTAAATGTTAATTCAAGTAATGCATAACACATGCAGATTAGAACTTCTACCAGTACATTCTTTAGAAGTTAAACACCAATTTATCAATCTCTATTATGTCATGATAGTAAATGGGACAAACAACGATGTACAAAAAGAGTATAATTTATCCTTGATTCAAGGAAGTAATAATAATAATCATCGGACAATACTAAAAAGGCGATGTTAGCTACCATAAATAGACATGTTTCGAACTGAATAACATTATCGTGGAAATAAACGGAATTTCATGTGAACAAATCCACAATTAGTTAATAAGTCTATCATGGGTATATTAAAGTCAATACAAACAGCGTCGATTAGTGAAATATTTATTTAATTATTTCTCGATTCGAAATATTTATAGCGAGAATTTTGTACAGGGTTGACAGCAATTATCATGAATAATGAATGAAAATTCTAATGAATGTATCGGCTAATAGTGTCAAGGAAAACAAACTCTTATCGGTGTCAATTGTCATTATGAAATTGTTCATCAAGGTTTCAGTGAAAATTGATCGCGAAGATCGAGCGGCAAAAAGTAGCGAAATGAGAATGTCAGCGGTCCTACCTGTACGGTACTCTCGCGTACTACCTGGGAGACAGTCTCTCGCAATTGAGCTGCCATGCCTGGTTTACCTAAGCCGCGAGTAAACTTCCTTTCGCTCATCTTTGCCAATGGTACGTTGATCTCATCACCGTACACCAACAAGAACACAAATCACAAATATCACATGCACTCATTACACACGACCATGGTAACCGCTCGTTATTGCCGCGGCCATATTTACGCGGCTTCTAAACTCACGTCGTAAGAACGCATGACTGATCACTCTATGCCACAGACTACATACACCACAGATGAAACTCCGTCGTTTCTTGAAAACTAATTTCCACTGAGCATGCGTTTGTAAGTAGAACCACAGACGAGGTATAAGGATAGATCTATCATCTTATTGGACTTTCGTGTCTCATGTTCTGAAATATCGACTGTTCAAAAAATCAGAGGTTTTTAGAATTATTCGTTCATTTTCTCGTATTCGCGAGACTGCAGTGACTATATATAGCTATTTTTGATTTTAATTACTATCACTGAGGATGCTGTCAGCAAATTTTAGTTCCAATTGGTAATACAAGACGTGACACGAAAATGGTAATGGGGTTACGTTACCCCAAAAATGTGGGCCACAGAAATACATTGGATGATAGGTCTATACTATATCTCGTCTGTGGTAGAACTTCGTATTCAAGTTTATCATGCATCTGCAAATAGAACTCGAAAAACTTGAATCACACAGCATTGAAAAATTAAGAATTCTGTGATTGCTTCGGCCATTAGCTGAGATGTATATGTATACTTTTGAAGTTATGTTCACGAGTATACTTTAGATACCTACGCATGTGCTCGTAAATACAGAATTCTGACGTGAATTTTCATAATGGACCTACTTACGGACGCATGCGCACTAGAAATTGGTAACCGAAAAATTTTGACACGCAAACTTGTCTATGCATATGCCATTTTAAGACTATATATCTGAAAAATAGTGGAGTTTCGCCTCTATAAAAATCCTTTTTGTTTACGCTACGACCTTGTTTGAACTGTATAATTTATTTAAAGACTCCCAGATATTATTTTAAATAGTTGTGTCACTACGATATTTCACATATTGTACATTATATGAAATAAAATTTGAAAATTTAAGATAATGAGTAATTTGTTTGAATGCGTAAGAACATACTCTGCATGATTTCGATGAGTTTAAGAAATTTTAAACAGACTACTTTTCTCTAAAATATTTTAAACGACAATAGGTTTGACCCTTTCTTCTAAATTTTTTTACGATCAGTAAATATTTAAGTTATTTGATACAAGAATTTATTATGCATCGTGAGCGTCGTAGATATGCTTTAGTAATTGTTATTCATATAAATACTGTTATATAATGAGCATTTATTAATTTCATATTAGATGAAAAAGATAGCATTATACCGAGATATAGAAATAATGTGTTTCTTTTTCAATTTTGGCAAATAGTAGAATTGATTAAAAGTAACATAACCGATATATTTAGAATACCAAGAATGCCGCGTGCATTAAATTGCGGCGTGAGTTTAAGCTGCAATCTGTAGTAACGTTTCAAATTTGGTATCGTCTGCTGTAAGTGCCCATAAGTGCCAGGCATTGTGTAAATTAATGTCGGTTGAATACGATTTTGTAAACTTTTCGAACGATTGACTGTAGAATATATCCGGAAGAACTATTAATGTTGCATTCATGTGTGTTTCGTGTTCAATCACATACGCGATTTAATAAATAATTGTCGATTTTCCGCCAAAACTTGAACTCGTTGCAAAACTGGCTTGATTCAAGGTGTTTTGCACTTTGTATTATGGATGACGAACTCGAAGACAGGATTTTGTATCAGGTGACAAAACAATGATTGAAAGTAATTTTACTAACACTCATTAAAAAGTGATTGTATACGGGAAATGCTTGTTAAATTTTTAATAGGTACACGGTTTTCGTGTCACGTAATTCGTATTCAAAAATAGTCTCAGTTAACTGCTTCCACATTTTTCTAACATACACTTTTAAAGAAAAATTGGTACAATAACATTTGTTGTTCGATTGTTTAACAACGCATGGTAAGATTCAATAATTATAATACGAGTAATACCTTATTGTTGTCGTTTCAAAACATATTATCCTATCAGAGTTGGGCAACACTTGATAACAAACGATTACAAACGAAATACTTTATTATTAACTCCAATCCACGATTAAATTTTGAATTTAACTGATGAATAATTAGAAACAATTAAATTAGTTATTTAATTTGAATTAAATTAATAATTATTCAACTATTCATATTCTTGAATGTCCAGCTTTGATGCAAAGCAATATATTTGCAATTTGTATTTATGTATATTTTTAATTGTAAACCAGACCTATGTATCACATATGAAGCTGGTATCAAAGTTTGCAGTGGGTATTCCCACTGGATTGAATGCTGGGATAAATACTCCTTTGGGTTATTTTTGGAGAATCATGAGGGCCTATGCACTGAAGCCAGAAGTGTTAATTTGTGGAGCAGTTTTGGCAATTATTATATTTTACATACAAGCAGTTGATGTATGGAGCCGATCAGTACTAGGAAGAATTCAATATACACTTGGCCGTACCACATCAAAGGTAAATCATATAAAGTAATGTAAAGAATAAGCTTGTTAACTAATGCATCATAAATTTGATTAACATAACCGTAAGGCATTTATGCGATAATCCATTTTAAATAGGTATCAAAACTACAGTTTTTAGTTAATGACTCCGTTAACAATGGTGTGAAGCTCAGTTGGGAGTTAAAACAAGGACATATTGCTGCATATGCTGTTCAAGGTCACAGGCCTCGTATGGAAGATCGTTTTGTTATAAACGAAGATATGAATAACACAGGTGTATCTTTGTTCGCAGTATTTGATGGACACGGTGGGGAAGTAAGTTCAATACTTAATAGTTTGACCTTATTACAGAGACTTAACTAATCTACGAACAGAATACTTCTTACAATGAAGTGTAACATATTTTAATATTAGACTCACTGTGCATCATTAAAACTAGTATTATATTTATGGTCTTAAATGATCCATCCAAAATTGCAGATTAAAGTAACGAGGATAAGGTAAAAAAACATAAAAAGTGAAAATAGATTTTGAGGCTGCAATACAATTATACTGAATTTAAGTTAATTTAATTTAATTGTAATTGCTTAGATTACATAGGATAATGGAGAAGTATTATAGGTCACAGAATGTTTCAATGGAGACAGAATAGAGCATGCAGCAATTTAGAAATATGATAATGTATTTTCATTAAAAACATAGTGTATTTTATTTAAATATAGAATAGATGTATATACTGTCTATTCATAGGAAAAACATATGAATAATTATTTAAATTATTGTTGAAAAATATTTAAAAGGACTATTGTGGCACTAAATATGCATATTTAAATGATTTAGTTATTATAGAATTAGTGATAGCATATTAATAGTATGCTAATATCGCGAATGTATTTGTTTATTAGCGAACATAAAATAGAATTAGAGCAAATTTCTTTTCACAGTTTGCAGCAAATTATGCGTACGATCACCTTATATCAAACATTAACAAAAAAGTGATCGAACTGAAAGATATGTTAGCTGGTAGACTACCACGTGTTCAATCAGATGAAGAAACAGATACATTTGACGAAAAGTCAAAAGAAGACAAAAACGATGCAAATCTCGAACGTAAAAAGTCTTTCCGAAAAACAGTCAGTACATCCTTAACGGATGACTGCATGAAGAAGAATGTTGGTGTAACTGATCCAGAGTTACTTGACAAATTAGACAGCTTACAGAGGCCAATTACAAGAGAGGTATAATAGATATCTTAATATTAACGATGACAATCTTAAACAACTAATTCATTTGTATCGAAATTTGCAGGTAAGGCCATGCAGGACAACAGAGAAACCACAGAAAGTAGATATTACAAATTATCTTGATGGAAATAGAATCAACTATGGCAAATTGCTAACTGACGAAGTGTTAGCAGTTGATCAGTTGTTAGTTAAGGCAGCTAAGAAAAATAGGGATGTCGCTGGTAATCAATTATTTGAAGCTAGCATCACTTCATTCAATTGACTGTCAAAACAATAATGGAAACATTTCCATTAAATTATAGGTACAACTGCCTTGATCGCTCTGTTAGAAGGTAACAAGTTAATTGTAGCAAATGTTGGAGATTCAAGGGGCGTAATGTGTGACGGGAAAGGGAACGCAATACCTTTATCTTTCGACCATAAACCTCAACAAGTAAATTCTTTTATTTTTTATCTTCTTATTTAATTGCACCGTTTTGTTTGTAATGAAAATTATTCTTAGGAAAGAGAACGAAGGAGGATAAAAAAAGCAGGGGGTGTAGTAACATTTAATGGCGTGTGGAGAGTTGCTGGTATATTAGCTACGTCTCGAGCTTTAGGGGATTATCCATTGAAGGATAAAAAATTAGTAATCGCCGATCCTGATATTCTAACTTTTGATCTTGGCGATCATAATCCAATGTTTATTGTTTTGGCATCTGATGGTTTATGGGATACTTTTACGAATGAAGAGGCTGTGGCGTTTATTAAAGAACGGATAAATGAACCACACTATGGGGCAAAAAGTATCACATTACAAAGTTACTACAGGTAATTAGAAACAGTATTATAATATTATTATTATTTGAAGAATTTTTTACTCTACATATTTTGTTCTATTTATAGAGGTTCTGCCGACAATATTACCGTGGTTGTTATCAATTTAAGAGATCGTAAATTCGCAATTGCTGAGGCCAAAAAAACTGAATGATGTTTTAATTGTACAACGAAACTAGGATATTTTTTCCAAAGATATACTAGTCACTAAATTGTATATTAAAAATGTAATTAAAATGTTACTTGTTACATGAGTTACATTTATATATTATGTTCAATATGTTATGCAATCATTGAATCGATAATTAATATTAGTAGCATCTGTTTCTTGAAATATCAATTTTTCTACGTCATTAACAGTAGACGTGCGAGTACAAGATTTATATACACTTGTGTGCATTACGCGTTAACAATTGTAATTGAATGCATGTGGTGTATACAAAATTAAACTAGGATATGATTTTTAAGTAATATGAGTTTCTTATGCAAATGTGAATACTAGATATTTATTTTTTAAATGATCGTCTAATAGTAACGTGTAAACGTTAAAAGAAAAATATTCGTATATAATGGTTTATACTTGTATACATTGATGATAGTACATATGAAGAATACAATGCAAGTTTGAACAATTTCAATTTCAATGAATTTCTTAACATATAGGTATATATGTACATGTTCTTTGGAACTAATGAATTGTACTGTAATTAAAATAAAATGTACGCTATTAGAAACAACTCGAATAAAACAGTATTATTTTATAAGTACGAATTAAAAATATGTCCTACGAATGTAATAAACATAGTAAATTCTTATTTTATAATACCGAAATACTGTACCGAATACATGCGAATAAAATAGTCTCTTACAACTATAATTATGAGGTCTTATAATTCAGTATGACAATATTACTTGGACATTTCAAAATTCATTTTATTACACAAACTTTGGAATACAGAAAATCTTATGAGGTTTAAATAAATACAGTTCGTCGCTCGTAAAGTGCTGCCAAAATTTTTATCTTAAATATATATCATACTATAAAATATTCGTTTATTGAAAAGTAGTCTAATATTTAAAATTGTATGTTTATTCAATTATATCACATAATCGATTAAGTTTATTTATATATATATATATATGTATATAGTCATAACAAGTGTTTAGGAAACTGGGGACTAATCAATAATTTGTATCATTTTTTAATAAATTTTATAAAACTGTAGATATATTTATATTCGATTCGAATAGATCTCATTATAATGTTAATATATTCAACTAGTCACGCGTAGTAACATAACAATAAAATAATTTTTCAAGCAGGTTTAGAAACAGTTACATTATATAAAATTTGATAATTACATTGAACTTCGAACCAAGAATGATCTTACAATTCAATGTAACTTTCATGAATATTTGGAGTATATGTACAAATATAATTTATGTCTGATAGTTATGAACACAGTTAGTTATACACTTCGACACGTTATTAATACAATTAATATATGGTACAAATTAATATTAATTTTCCCCCTTTCTGTATAAATGTATATTAATTTTTTTTATTTGATCGATTAAAGGCATTAATATTTTGAATTTCTGTATTTTCGTTTCAATGGTACAAGTCTTTCTGTTAGTCTTGAAAATAAATAATAATGAATTTGAATTAAAAATATGAGAATTTAAAAATTCACTCTTGCTCCCTGAACACATTTCAAATTCTATTGTACATTAGTGCACATCAAGGCTCTTGTGCCCATTATTTGCTAAAGAAGGCAAAAACATTTTAGGGACATGAGTGTTCTTTGCTTTTTGATTTGACTGTTTTGTCAGCAAATAACAAATAGTAACGTATATGTGATGATTTTATAATTTTATTACAAAAGATCGTGTGTAAAGTATTTCCACACATTTATATACATAGAACTTAAGCTGCAAAACTGTAAAATAACACGATAAACACTTTAAAAATTAATATATCACAATTATACTTTGAAGAAACATAAATATGTATATATTGCGTTCCCTCAGCGTAACAGCCATTTGTATTTGACACGAGTTTATTATTATTTAATTAAAGTAGCATAAATTAATATTAGTGTAATTAATACATATAGGTAAGTACATACCACATTGTAGGCAAAATAAAATATCTCTTTATGCAGACCATACTCTAGTATCAAAGTTTACATTTAAAGTTTAATTAACATTGTTATATTAACAATGTGTAGATCACTCATGTCCAAAAAATTTCAATATAATTAATATATACAATGTTTTTATTATTTGGTATAAATTATTTTATTTTTCACCACCTAGTACTGGAACAGTACTAGTTCGTTTCAGGACTGTATATTCAATGAATAAGGGTATTTTGTTTCAATGCGTGTCGGTGAACTATTCAAGCTATTATATACATATTTTCTGATATTGCGTAGTGATTTTAATTGGTGATTAAATGTCAACCAAGTAATTCAAAGTCCTCATCAGACGTATCACACTGGGGATCTAGATGTTCAAAATCTAGAACTATAAGAAGTTATATTAAAGCAAACTATTTCAATTCTAATTTATTGATGAAAACATTTATAAAAAGTGTAGTTGAGATAAAAATGGGCTCGGTTCATGAAACACCTTTTATACAGGTTGAGTCATTTATCCATGTCTCCTAAATTTACTTGTAAATTATTATTATATGAAAGTAACTTTGAGTAGTTGTATTATAATATGTAATATTTGACCATGCTAAAAAAGTATTACAGTATATGATATTTAGGTGACATACCATCGTTTAAGTGGTACAGTTAAATGGCCCACCCTATATGTTATCAACCCTGTAATGGTTCACTGGTGTTTCTCAAACTGCACCTCGAAATAATTGAATTACATAGTCGTGAAGTAGTATACAACATAGTATACAACATGTATATTTATAATATATATTTTACATATGTAATATGTAATATAAGACAAGATAAGGTATTTTAGGAAATTTTTACAGAATTTTGAAAAAGATCTCAGCGAAAACAGTGTACCTTTGCAGAATCAATGAATTATTATGAATTGATTTTATGAAGTATTAAAGTACTTACAACTTGCAGCTGGTACTGCTTCCGAAACAGCGTCGTCCACCGAAGAGGACCACTGTGTCAATCTCTCTGCACATAATTCTAAAAGGGGTAGCTTTTCTGGAGTAATTAGTTCGTCTTGAATGGATTTGCACAAGGATTTGAAGTCTCTTTCAGTCGCACAAAAGAAACACTGGAAAAAAGGAACATTGTCCATTTGTACAACTGGATACTAATCGCTAATAGTTCTTAACTAATAAGTTTAACTTATGCTTACCAACGCTACGGAAGGATCTATTCCCGTAATAGGAGTACGACTAGCAGATTTGCAATGATAAGTCGTATCCATTTCAATTTCATCCTCCTCTAATTTTTCATTAACACTGCCGGATCTTTGCGTTGTGTGGGGATCTAAGTAAATTACTTCATTTCCTGGAAATATAAATACTGTTGTTTACTCTTTGTTACATGAAATCTGTACGAAACATTAGAAATGTGTTTCTACCAATACATCCTATGAAATACAGTGCAAGATTGGGTTTTCCTCCTATTACTCCTAGAGATTGTGGGATTTTGAATGAAGTCTGAAAAATTATAGGTATGTATATATTATCCTTCACTTCATTCATGTTTTCAGTCCATCTTTAGGCATTCATGCAAGAACACATTTCTTTATTACTTTAAGCCCGTTAATGTAGATGGGATTAATCTCGCTTAATCCAAGGCGAAGAGGTATTAAAAGTAATAAAGGCTTCCATTGGCTAGGTGCTTTTAATGGTATGTTACCATCTGCTTCCGCTGTAGTACCTCCTTCTACTCTACATTGCCTTACTGTAAAGATTAAACTGAATTTTACACTTTCGTATAAAAATTTGTGTATTACAATAAACTACTATGTTTGTACTTACAAATGTCATTAACTATTAATGTATTATCTAGAGCCACATGTATCGTGATCGAGCTCCAATCATCGTACACAACTAATTTTCTGAAAATTATAATTCAATAATACAATGCATTGTCCGTATATATCAACACACCTGTACGATACAACAAATATGTACTTTAATACTTGTGCTATTGTATTGGGACCAAACCATTGTCCAACTTCTTTTCCTTCCGAAGCTCCCGTTACAGCAATTTGGTGAATTGAATAGGCTGCAGTCTTTTTGTCTTTAAAACGCTCCAGAATTTTTAAGTATGTACTATTTCTAGTTTCTGGTGTCCATTGCCAATCTTTACCTATTACAATATATGTATTACATAATGTTCAAAGTCTTTTACGACTCTCTACGCATTTAAATAGAACAAATTATAATTAAATGAAGTGTAAATTACCTAAGTGTAAAGAAATTAAAGCTTGTCCAAGGACCATTTGTCCGCATCTTAGCATGCAACCCCATCCTTTGTCAGACGTAAACGTGGTACTGGATTCACCGATTGGTACAAAATTCTTGCGATATGTGAACCATAATTTAGACCTTATATCCCTACGAATCAGGTCGAGTTCTGAAATTGAAGATCTTATACATACAAGCTATTAAAAATCTCTTTATCGCTGTTGTCTATTGAACCTTTTATGGCATTGTATTTTTTCCCAAGGACCCAAACTGGCTCATCTGTTTGTGGTATGTCCACTGGTTCATCCGTGATGTTTTGTGTAAAAAGGCTATCCATTTTTTAAATTTCTATAAAAACTACTTATACTAATCGGCAATCTTCAATGTATCATATGGTTGAAATGCTCCGTTCTTTGATAAATGTGTGGGGCAAAAAAAAAACAAAATCGGTGCTGCCTCCTTCAACGAAAAAATAAATGATCTCTCGATCTTTCAAAGTTAAGCGTTTATCAAAGGATAATGATATTCCATGTATACAACACAACCAACTTCAGCTTGGCTAAACAGCATTGGTTATTGCTCGTCCAGCGGAGATTTCATTGTTTTCAGAAATGACATACGTAACGTTGTCTCGTCCTCTTTACGAAAATATCAACAGTATTATGATAACAGCACTGCAACTGATTAACAAAGCTTTTTAAGGTAACACGATAGGCGGAATTATTTTTATTCTTACGAAGTACGGTACCAAACAATAAACCATTAACAGTAAACGCAACTAATCGAGCGCGTGTTCTTATGATTAAAAGAATTTTAGTTTAAAGAAGGTGACTCATGAAATATTAAATCAAACACGTATTCAATCTCGCGTGTTTGTCATTTTTATACATCATAGAAAGCCCGTTTGGATTACCTACTCTTCGCACTAGATGGCGTGACCATTTTCACATGAAGTACATAATAAATGTCTACATACATGCACCTCTTATTCCGTAACTTATCGGTGCTTTGAATGATGCATTTATTTAAATTTGAATCGTTATGTTGTACGTTTTATAGTGCATCACATAACTAACTAATAATGCTACAAGTTTTCAAAATTGACAATTACAGCTTAATCTATGTTATGTACCTTAGACTTATTAACGGAAAAGAAATTTTTGGGTGAAATAATTAGCCGCGCAGATTTTAATTAGTTAATCTGTTTGCCTACACCATAGATTATGGAGGATCTTAAAATTAATTTGGAGCCGGTATTGTTGTCGCTTTTGCAAAGTGTAAACGATATTTATCTGTCTTTATCTTAATTCTTTCGAAACGTCGAAAGGCGCGCCAATATTTGAAATGTAATGTAACAGAACACGCATACTTGTAATAATATTTATGTTATACACGAATATAACCTGAAATGTATAATTTAAGCATAGATTAATGCCATCTATCAGGTGACAACTTTAGCGTAGATAACGTTACAGTTTACGGAATAAATCATATCGGACAGCGAAATGACACCATGCTAGTGCAGCATATATTATTAACCCCCCGTATACTATGCCAGAATCATTCATCAATATGTACAATTTTATTCCGATACAAGATGACGCTTTTTATTTCAAAATAAGAAAATCGCTATCCGCTCTTCTTCTTCTTCATCCTTATATCGACAGAAAACTGCAAATATCGGCGTGGGTCGGAAATGACCCGACGATGATTCTGTTCTAAGTTGCGTTAGAAAATTCGATGATTATTTGAAGAGAATTTAAATGTGCGGGAAATTGACGAGTACAAACAGTTTCAAATAACTTTAGAAGCTTATTTGAAAGAAAACGATTGTTAAGGTCAAATAGTCATCACACGGAACTCAGTAATTGAAAATAAGGCAAATAAAGTAATTGAACGGAGGCAAAGATTGAAATGATTATTATTCGCTGAATTATCAGACCTTGCTATCGTCCCTCGCGGTGATTGAAGTTGCCTTGTTGAAAACGTCAAATAAACCAAGCGACATGTAATTTCTGTGTGGGATTAATTGAGTAGCTTGTAATCGACAGCTGGATTCGTAGTAATCAGGAATTAATTGATATAGCAATCAAAAAGGATCTGTTGGATTTACTCTTTGGGAATACAAGGTACTTATAAAGATATCAACTAAATGAAAGATTATTTAATATAAAAATAATTCTATCATGTCTGTACCAATAATATTATTTTATGTAAATCATGTTTGTAGAGAGGTTGGTGGGAGAAGCAGGCGTTTGAGGGGCCCCTACCGCGCCCTTAATTTTTCCTTGGCATATTGTTCACATATTTACCGTTGTTGCTTGTATTATAAATAATCTATAATAAAGTTTTAAAATATTCATTTCGATAGTGATCAACAATAAAGTTTTCCCGTCCGGTTTATTTTTGTCATAGTATTTTGTCAACATTTAAATCTGTCGAATTAATTTTAACACTAAACTATCGACAATTGCTTTTAACAATTCTCACGATTTGCTAATACTCCAGCGACAAGTAACAGGTACTGTTAGCTTTTGATCACAGATACAATAATACGATAAATACAATAGTAATTGCTGTCGAGTGAAACCTGTTAAATATAGCGAAGTAAAAGTTTGAATAAAGGTACGTTTCTATTTGTAATGCTGGTCTTTTCAAAATAAAGCACGATTATTGGTGAATTAAAAACCACAGGATCACGATGGAAAGAGTCGACGGCGACACTGTGGATGGCCGGATGCGACAAAATATTTTCACGTTTATTACCGCACGGGATTAGTATTGCATAATATTCGAGCCATTACACCGGTGATACGGTACTCCGATTGGCTTGGAGAACAATTTCCAGTCTCCTATATGTTCAGGTTCTACCTGCACAGTCGACTACTTACCCACTTAACGTTTTCCGTTTATTCCGGTCAGTCGCTCCATGCTGCATAGTGTTATGACCATTCGAATTTACGGAATTCATTCTAGAAAAATATAAAGCCACACACTTCTTACTCTACAGTAGTACAAATTCCCAATAGTTATATCGTATTTTATTTATTGTGAATCTCTAAGTGCAAGTGATAGTGCGACAGTGATATTCTCGTGTCTATGGATGAATAATATATAAAATAAAATAAATCAATCACGAGGTAAGTATTCTTTCTGTATTTTTAGTCTTTGTTGGATCAAGCTAAGCATCGACATCGTTTGCTAAAGGATTTACTTTTATGATTTGGCCTCTTTTGAAATTTCCGTTTTTTCTTTATCTTAATCTTACTCGATCCTAACTTGTCCTCTAACGCAACCTTAACTTACAAAGTTTTTTTATCTGAGTTGGGTTTAATGACTGCGCTTAGTCGCTGTGATTAGTCCTTGCGTATAACATTGTCCCGATTGTTGCCTTTTATTTTATTCCTTCATCGCATTGACTTTGCTCTCAGTTTACCATTTTTTAATTAAAATCTTCTTTCAGTTTTACTTAAAAATTGACTATACCATTATTACTATTATTATCCGATTGTTATATTTTTACACGCTGTCCACTATTTACAACTATAATAAACGTAATCATTTCATGAAATAATGTTCGGATCCATACGATATTATAAGATACAATTAGTGTATTATGAATAAAACTTAATGGAGATTGTAATTATTCTTCGATTATTCAATATTATCAAGTAGTTTATTGTTTAATTAAATGAATTATTATGTAAGAAATTATTCGTTTATTGTAATTGTAATATAGTATGAATCATAATAAATTTACATACGTGGGAAAATTGCAAGAAGTTAATTGATGGTGCATAGCCGAGCATGCATCAAATACCTTTGGTCAAATGTCAGCGCGCATTTTTTAACGAGCGAAATCTCCTGCAATGCAATCTCCTTTCATAAACTAGATTTCCTTGAGACTTTCTACATCTATGTTACTTATGCGCTCTTATCTTCGCATAAATCTTATTGAAGCAATCAAACCAGGAAGCGAGTTAATTTTCTGGGAATACTTTAAACGATACAATTATCGACTATCATTCAAATGATGAATTATTTAATCGTTCCAGACCGAATTATCTATCTGATTATGATATTTCGAGTTCAGAATACGCGCGCAATAACTCATTTTACTCATAATGCACCGTGGTCGCATATTTCTCACGTTTTTACGGCGTTAAACGCTAATTAGCTTGACAGATTTATCTCCCGGAAAATTGTGACAGATTTATTTGTAAAATAGCGAACAACTGAATCCGCTTTAAGACAAATTACACTTTCTCGTCATAACATGCGTACACCAGCGATAATGAATGATTTTTATTAACATCCATAAGGATTAGTATAAAAGCTGATAACGTGTCTGTACACGGAAAGCACTTAGGCTGGGGAACAGCATCATGCGCTGACTTTAAACTTTATAATTTTTCTATGAAAAAAAAAAAATTGTAATTTTAATGTCAATTCTACAAATTAATAATCTTTCGCTTAAACTTTCAATTTCGAAAGTTTTCAAAATCTAAAGAAGATTCAACTCTCGCAGCTATGCAGAAAACGTCTGCGAATTCGTGCTACAATAAGTAGATCTAGAAAGCAACGATCAGACACGTTCGAAGAAATTCGGACGCAGTTTTCTCGAACAAGAGAATCAGCTAGAAAACAAATTGCAATCTATTGGGTTGTCTGCATAGTCTAAAAAGGTGATCTTCCAGGCATTTTTAGAAAAAAGTTTGATTACGATACATTAATTTTTGTTAGTTTCATACGCTCTTAAATGTGGAAGAAAACAGAGTGAATTATAGCTGTTGGAGCTTAGTTGGGACGTGCTACCTCATTCACCCTATTAACCAGACATTACACCCTCAGATTTTCATCTCTTTATGTCAATACAAAATTCCCATAATGACGAAAACTTTACCTCTTTGGTCGACATAAAAAATCATATTTAAAAGTTTTTCGCCGAAAAACGTTGCGTGAAAGATGGGGAAAGATTATGGAACAAAATGGCACTTATAATAGTTCAATAAATGTATGTCAAAATTTAAATGTACTGCGTTCGAGTTTCCCTTAAAAATCGGCACGAACTTTCCGGACAACCTAATCAATATATTCAATTGCGATCCCACCAATTTTGAGAGTTCGAGTAATTTTGTTCTCCAGATTTCGAAACTGGAATTTCACCTGGAAGCAGGGACACGGGTTCCTGAAAATGCCTAACGAAACAGTAAGAGGGAAAAGTGGCATAGTGGGCGAGCGGCGATCAATAATCTCGAAGCGCTCGCCCGAGACCCCGTAGTCCTATCATTTGAATCGTGACGATCGTTTCGCTGCCGATCGCGAGTGCAGCCCGCGATTCGAAATGTTCCATCCACCACGGTGCGAATTGTTTATTATCGCGATAAACGCGTTGTGAATTTCCTTGTTGATCCGTACAAATCGGTATATTTACGAGCAAATTCGTAGAACGCGGAGATAAAAATGGAACTCGTGAAACCGCACGTTTTCCTCTATCGAGCTTAACAACGACCAACGATTCCGCAATCCCATAAAATCGGCGATTTCTACGTTTACAATCGGTACGCATCGCCTCCAAAAAGTTAAAATTAAAATTTCCATGATTTTCGCAACGTGTTTTACCATTTCAATAACAATACAGAAAGTCTGAACCGGTCGTTCTTGTTCCTGAATCCAGAAACCGATTGCAAAGAATAGTTACTTCGGTGAGTGATTTTACTGAACCACGTCATTCTTTTCCGTAAACGCCTTCGGCAAGTCCCTGAAACCTGCCTAGCGGTGACCCATTTTCATAGACATCCATCACGTTCGCTGTTAACCTTTTTTCCGGACACTATCAAATTAGAAAGTCGCGAAGCGTTGCTGTCTCCGCGAAATCACGGTGTACGTCGTTTAAGATCGAGTCGTTTCGCCGAGAAACGGAGAGGAAGTTTGAAAGTGACTCTGGACCGGTGATCAACGGACGATAATCATCGGAGAAAGAACCACGTCCCAAAGAAAGTGTTAGCTCTTGGCCTGTCGCTGTTACGCGTTTCACGGGCAAGGTTGCGGTAGGAAATAGCACGTATTAACGCATTCTTATCGTTTTGTGGCCGCTTTTGAGCATGAGCTGCGAGCTGGCGAGTCGCATGCAGGCACCACGTGTATACACAACTGTTGCTTTGCGTAACAGGTTGTCGCGGTACCTGCGCCGAGAATGTCGCGCGAGTACGTCGATAATCTGCCGATGGACACCAGCGTGCTCGAAAAATTGATAGTGCATTCGGACGAGGTACTGGACGAGTCGAGAAAAATCACCGAACCGCCAAATCTCGAGAAAAATCGCCGCCCCTGAGAACAACGATCCTCAAGGCGCTGCAACGCTGGTTGCAATTCCTGAGTGTCCGCGTTGCTCTAACGAAAGTACTTAATTGCCCGGAATATTAGCAATGGAAATTACTGCGCTCTCTGCTAGTTTCGTGGCAAAACGACGTCGGAAAAGTTCGTTTAACACTAGGTTTACGGAGCACTAAAACTGAGTATTTTACATTACTTTATACAAATAAAAAGAACGCGTCTGTTCAAGTTTTTAGCCATTTGTAAAATAATATATACCCGAAGAAATAAATTTGTTGAGTAATTCCACGTAGATGGATCTTCACAATCTCAATAACCGTCAATGAAAAATATTATATTCCCCGAGAGAAATAATTCGAATATTTGTTGGATCTTCGTTCCCTGTCTGTTCGAAAGTTGATGCCATGGAAACTGTACTTTTTGAATTATCGTGGCTGAAACAATGTCAACAGCTGCTGATTTTTTGCATTTATGTCAATAACGAGTAGGCGAAGTGATCGTGTAGACAAGGCCCGGTCAACTTCTTCCCCACTATAGCTTCACGACCCCCACTATCGGTGCACCGTGATCGCGAATGTATGCGTGTAAGCGCATCTACACTCCGCAGGAGTTTGGCGTAGAGATTATTAATTATGTTAATCAAATTATTCCGACGGTTCGATCTAAGCTCGGATGGAAGTGGGAGGAGAAATTGCTGGCGCATTCCTCGAAAATAGGATTAAAAGTATTAACTTCAATGGAAAAAATATCTTGACACAATTGATACATACCCGGATTAGCGATAAAGCTACGGCGATAGATGATGTGGTAAATAACGTAGTGTTATCGAGCCGACAGATGTTTTATTCTAAATCTGGATTATGTGCAACTTTTTCTAATCTCTCCTTGCATCTTTCTGCCACAGTATCACTCTGTACATAGCGCATTTCTCCGACCCGTTTGTAATACAATAATATTGATAACACGATTTCTGTTGTTCTCCGCGGCGTCTTTCTCTGTCCAAAATACGGCACTTTCTACTTTCGTGGTTTTATTAGGTCATTGCGGCTACTTCTGTGTGGAATCCTGATGTCGATACTTTCTCGTTCGATCTGGTCACTTTACAATGCGTTGCAGATATTTTTCTCATTGATAATAAATCAACAAAATTGCCGATCTCAATAGGAGATCTGTTCAATTGTTACGGCTATCGCGATGCGTGAACAGATAAAGGTTCGCAATCTAGCAACAGGTATCCGATCGCTATAGATTGTAAGAAAAGTTCACGCAAAGATTAGGCGTGCATAAACAAAGGCGTAGGATATATCGTTCGGTCGATTTTTCTGTTTCGCGAAGTATAATAGAGTTCATTGAGCAGCATTTGAAACCAGTCACCTTTCAGGACACAATGGAGAGGAAGAAGTCGAACTCGGTCGAGACCGCCAAGGATACCGAATACGGGACGTGAGTTTTACATAACAGCAATATTGCTTCACCGTAGCTTGGTTCCTTTGTTTATTTAAAAGAAATAAATTCCTTTCACATCGAACTTATTGCGTCGATTGGGCCATTATAGTGAAGCGTGATTAATCTACGGAAGGTTTTCACTTTCTCGGCGCAACGCTAGTAATTACCGAGATATGAAAAAATTCCGTTTCAAGAGAGTTATTATTGAGCATTGATAAATGTTTACTTTCGTTTTTCCGGGCCTGTCGCCGACAGTGTGAAATACGAAGATGAGCTCGTGTCGTCGTGGAAATTTTGGAAAAAAAGAAGATACGTAGTGGGAGTATTGGCGTTCCTAGGATTCTTCACCTCGTACATCCTTCGCGTGAATTTGAGCGTGGCTATAGTTGCGATGACCGCAAAAGTCGAGAAAGTCGATGCTGACGGAAACGTTACTTTTGTGAGTAATCAATCTTCAGTCTTCTTTGCCCAAAAATTCCTCTCCCTCTGTGTATAAATTTTCAGTACGTGTTAATTGATTGAATCAAAGATTAGTAGCATGAATAGATCAAACAAGAGATCTTATCAGAAATGATGTATTTGCAAGGAAGATTAAATTATCATCGTTGATTCGCTTATCGGAATCGTGCATCGGTGTTCTTTGAATCTGATGTCTGCTGAATAAATATTACCATAACTTCTGATATGATTTGTGTACCTGATTGTTTGTTTTCACCGATGCGACGACAGATAGAGAGATATCGAACAACGACACTTTAGAACAGAGCTGTTCAGCGTCTGCCCGTACGGGCAGCGATTTTCTTGCCCTGGGCATACACGGAACGACGGGCACGAAGCATAGTAACCAGTGTCGCCAGATCAAGACTTGTTCCCCCACTCTAATTTCTCCTTCTACCGCGGTATTCCCCACGGCCCGGTCACGTGACGCGTTTTATCGTGCATACTCCGGTACTGGCAGAGAGAGGGTAACTTTTTCCCCTCAATTCGTGCTCCCTCCCCTCATCTGGCGACACTGGGGCTAGGTTTGGTACTGCCCGTAGCTGTGCCCACGGGCATCGGCGGGCGTCCTTGCCCGCTAATATGCATGTCGGGCAGCTCTAGAACGTGTAAGAATGATTTCTATTTTATCCACTTTTATACGTATTCAGAGTGTACTTTGCAGGAGCCAGAGTTCGACTGGGACACTAAAATGCAAGGGCTGGTCTTGAGCTCGTTCTTCTACGGATATTTAAGCACGCAATTGCTCGGGGGATGGCTCGGAGCACGCATAGGTGGAAAAAGGGTTTTTGGCCTTGGAATCGCAGCCACGGCCCTTTTCACAATTATCACACCGCCGTTGGCTAAGATAAGCGGTTACATCTTAGTTGTTCTAAGGATAATCGAAGGAGTCTGTGAGGTAGGCATACTCGTTTTTACCAGTTAAAGGTCAGCCATTGTTTAAACATATTTCCGTTTGTTCAGGACTGTCCATAGAATAGTCTTATGCTTGTTAGTCTACCACTGTTGATACATAATGGTTAAATGAGAAAACATTTGTAGTAAAACCAATTTCCCTAACTCCGACTGCTATTTGACATGCAAATCCAATGACGTGTTCCACCACACGCTACTCCATGTAACAGCATGAAGACCGACGGATGAGAACTCATTGTCAGTGGTTGTTTTGTGCTTTTCGAAATCCCATTTCCTGAAGAAAGATACCGCATAAAATAAGAATTGTGAGAACTTTTTATAGTTCCATTTATACTAAGTAAACTCAACAATTTTTTAACCGGTTTAACCGGTTTTTTACTGGAATTCGCCCGGTCTTTTTCAAAGACGGTTTTGTATAAATACTACTACGGGAAAGAACTGGTCTGAAACTTCTCTTTCGTAAATAAAGAATAAAGAAGCAGGGTGACAGTGAAACCTAAGAAACACCTCAACATTAAAAAATGCTGTTCAACTCGTTCGTCGCTTCCGTTCTTCCTTTTTCGTGCGAAAGACTCGATCGTGGTAAAGGGCAAACAAAAAGCGTAAACTGAGTGCGCAAGAAAACTGTTTTTAAGGGAAATCAACGGAAGAATGATTTCGTTTCGTTTACTGTGAAGCAATTTCAGGAACTTTTTTAAGCCAACTGCACAGTGATCGAACATTTTCTCTTCGATTTCTTATTGGTACGTTGTAAATTGTTTGCAGGGCGTCACTTATCCTTGCATACACGCGATATGGGCGCAATGGGCGCCTCCCTTGGAAAGGTCAAAGCTAGCAAGCCTCGCGTTCTCCGGAAGTTTCCTTGGCACAGTGTTTGCCATGCCTGTCGCCGGTTTAATGGCCGAACACCTTGGCTGGGAGTCCATTTTCTACGTTTTCGGTGCCGCTGGCCTCGTGTGGTTCTTCTTTTGGTGGATAATCGTGAAGGACAGACCGGAAGACGATCCGTACATCTCTGAAGCGGAACTTGAATATATAAAAAGCAGCCTTGGTAATAGCAACAAGGAAGAGGCGAGTGTTCGGAGTCGAATGATAAAAATAAAGTCTCTGCTGCTTGAACAAAAGGCTTGTTTATTTATAAGAAAATTATTGTTCCACTTTACAGAAAATCACTCATCCGTGGAAAGCAATGCTCACTTCTCCGCCAGTGTGGGCAATCATTGCGGCGCATTTTAGTGAAAATTGGGGTTTCTACACTATGCTCACGCAGCTCCCGAGATTTATGAGCGGTTGGTATACCATATTATTATAATTGCTTTGTGTCTGTCTACCTTTTTGAGACTAAAAAATTGTACGTTCAGTTGCGCTTGGTTTACTAGCCAAAAACGTTGGGAATTACACTCTACTATAAATGTCGTCAACCTTAACGAGTGAATTAACTTATTTCTCAGATATTCTCGACTTCCAGTTGGATAAGACTGGATACTTATCCGCTCTGCCGTATTTAGCCATGACTCTCGTCGTTCAAATTTCTGGACACTTAGCAGATTATTTAAGATCGAGGAATATTTTGACAACCACACAGGTCGATTAAATATTTATCACGTGTATTGTTCGATAATTAATCGCACGCTGAGTGCACGTAAATTGTCTCACGTGTCTGTCGATATATATTTTTTAACAAAAACTTATCGTAAACAATTTTTTTTTGTAGGTTCGCAAATTATTTAATTGCGGAGCTTTCATATTCCAAACAATATTTATGACGAGCACAGGTTTCATCCACACCCCTGCAGGAGTGGTTATTTGCATTACTATAGCGGTTGGTCTGGGCGGTTTCGCGTGGTCTGGTTTCGGGTAACATACTTTTTATTAAAAATTTTACAAAAATCTTTATTCTGTATTTTTCTACATTATGTTTCATTTTCAGAGTCAACCATTTAGACATTGCTCCTAGGCATGCCAGTGTACTTATGGGAATAGGAAACACTATCGCAACTTTGCCTGGTGTAGTTAGCCCTATCATTACAGGTTACATTGTTCAAAATCAAGTAAGTTCGTCCTTACTTTTATATTGTATTTTTTAGTTTTCATTTCGTCTAATCAATTAATTCTGTCTAATATATTTTGTTGCCATGATACATTAATAGAATAATGCATTCTACAGACTCACGCAGAATGGCGTACAGTGTTCATAATTGCTGGTGCAGTTTATTTACTGGGTGCAATTATTTATGGTTTATACGCATCTGGTGAGAAACAAAGTTGGGCGGACGAAACAGAGAGGACAGAGAAGGAACCAAAACGATCTTATGAAAATCCTGCCATGGAAGTAGATAATTTGTAATATACAGAAAATACATTGATCAGTATGAAACGAGTATTGTCAAAAACATATTACTCTCAATGAGTATATGTTTCGTATACGCATAGTATATATGTGTTCAAAAACAGCTAGGTCGCCACATTATCAATATTTATGGTATGCGGATTTTTACGGACTTACGAAATTTAAAAGTTTCAAAAATACCAAACAAAATATTTTTACACGACTCTGATTTTTTAAAATTATCTACGAAAATGAAGATTAGCGTAAAAATCCGTAGTCTATTCACAACTATAAAAATTGAATAATTTTACGTAGTTTAAAAATGATTTTCATCGAATGAAATACCAACAGAGTTATTTAGTACGTTTGATGCTGAAGAAGCAGTAGTATAGTCAGAGAACACTGCTCAACAAGTTCTAAATGCCAACATCAAAGTTGAAAAGCCTAAGAAATCGCAGGTTAAAAAGAAGAAGGTGAAAAAAAAACACAAGCAGAAGGATAAAAAACATAAGAAGAAGTTGAAATACAGTTCTTCCGACAGTAATAACGATCCAGAAAATAATAGTAAGCTGTCATCAATTGTAAATTGTTACAGAAAATATATGTATCTTAGATATCATACTTGTTTTCTGTTTAAGTTGAATGTAAATAAAAGACAGCTTTCCTTCACATATTTTATCATATAGTTGCGATACAGAAAAGTCAAAGTTGTACATGGTTAGCGAATATGTACAAAGAAAAGAAATACAATTACAATCATAAAACAACAATAAATAAAGAGAGTAAGCGTAGCCACAATTCTCGCTCGCACGAGAAGAGACTAGAAGTAGAAGCAGAGGAAGAGATAAACGAAAAATGAATGTGTAACATGTGCATATGTATCTATATATATTAAATTTAATATATATACACATAATATATAATACATCGTCCTGGACTCTTTCGGTACTTTCCCGCCAACAACACTTCCTCACTACTTTCTCCACAACATATGTAGATACAGTATTGGTTTTGGTTGCGCATGCGCTGTGACGAAGAAGCACAGCAAAGTAAGTAGAAGCCATTGCTGTTAGCTGTTATTGTCATCAAAAACTATCAAGAATGAGTGAAAGTCAAATCTAGTGTCAATGAACTGTTAAACACGATGACTGGTATTGTTGAATATCGTAGAGAGTTGGGAAGTGATTCGAGTATTAAGTCTTTAGCAAATTCGCAGTTAACACCACCAACATCTCCTACAACTCACTCGTTAAATGATGAAGTAGATAACATTGATTATCGTTTCGAACAAGCCAGACTGCAGAGTTTTGAAAATTGGCCTGTCCCGCATATTATAGAACCAAAAAGACTTGCGGCTGCTGGATTTTATTACACAGGCGAAGGCGATAAAGTAAGATGCTTTGAATGTTACATGGAAATATATCAATGGGTAGAAGGTGATAATCCGATGGTTGATCATCAACGTTGGTCTGCAAGATGCAGATTTATTCGAAAAATTAATTGTGGCAATGTCCCAATCGGAGTAGACCCTAACACACTTTCACCACCAAGGCCAAGGAGTAGAGACCCTTATGAAGTAGAATATAGACCTACTTCTGGTCCAGACAATCATAATTTAACATCAGAATTACAATTACCAAGTATAGCAAAACGAAGTTGTTTAGGTTTGGGAAGACTTAAAGGACCAGTACATCCCGAATATGCCAGTTACGTTGCTAGACTACGGACATTTGAAACATGGCCAAAAGCTATGGCACAAACAAAAGAACAATTAGCGGATGCTGGTTTTTATTATACTGGTAAAGCTGATCAAACTCTGTGTTATCATTGCGGCGGTGGTTTGAAAGATTGGGAACTGGGAGATATGCCCTGGGAACAACACGCAAAATGGTTCTCGAAATGTTATTATTTGCTGATGGTTAAAGGTCAAGACTATGTTAATAAAGTAACGGGTCAGCACATATCACCGCTATCCAAAAAGGTATGTGGAAAAATGTTAAATTTTCGATTTCCTCTGTATATAGATCGTCGTTCTTATATTATTTTGTTCCAGGAAACAATGCAGATGAATCTACCAAGTTTTATGAAGAAAGTTCAATCTGTATTGAAGAGTGTAGAAATCAAGGAAGAAGAGATCAAGGAAAGTAATCCTGGTCCAAGTTCTCAATCCTGTTCCACGGATAGTCGTATAGAAAGCACTGGATCTGTCACAGAATCCGTAAAAGGAAGCATAGAAGATCTATCGAATGCGAAAACGCAAAACAATAAGCCCATAGACGATGCGAGGATGTGCAAAATTTGTTACAACGGAGAATTAGGAGTAGTATTTTTACCATGTAGACATATAGTAGCTTGCGTTAAGTGTGCTCCTGAAATGGCAACTTGCGCAGTATGCAGAGAACCTGTTACCATGACCGTACGAGCCTTCTTTTCGTAGTATTCCGTATTGTACTGTATATGTAAAGAAATTTCAAAATTCAATGTAGTTGACCAACTGTTTTATGTAGATACTTTTAGCAACATTTTTACGAACGAAATCCCGAATGATGTGTATGTGTACATGCATTATGCATATTAAATGATACTTAGAGCAAATATGTACTTGTAAGTACATCTGGAACTAAAATTTTCATAAACTTTTTCAACTAGAAAATATGTTTCTCGAGTAGGAGAACTAACAAATATATGTATAGGTAAATCAAATCAATCACATCAGGAAATTTGAATAGATTGTAATTATACGTTATATTCTATTTTAAAGGGTTATATTTAAGTACAACGACGAAGAAATATGTATTACAATTAATACAATGTACAGATATATTCATACATAGTTTTCTAAGTTTGTATTAAGAATAAATAGGTGGTTTCATTACAAAACACTATTAAAAATAGTAAGTGTTAATCAAATCAAATTTCAATTCAATTTCGATTTTAATATTTGAATAAATTAATATTTATATTTAATATTAAATAATATATTAATATTTATATTTAGTGACTACTTTCTACTGTCAATCAACAATTAAATAATAAAATAAACATTAAATAATTTTTGTTAACTCTTTTCAACCGTAAGCATTAATTAATCAATCAAACGCAAAATATTAATCAATTAATACTCAACTCTGACACATGCATATGAGTGACGTAAGAATTTCTTCGTCCTCCAATTGGTAAACCAATGATCTTATGGACGCGTTTGAAAATAAACGATTGTATTTATACAGCTAGTGAAGATATGTCGATGTAACGTCAGCCTCAACGATTTCGCACATATTTCAAGCTGGATGAATTAAGGATTAAAGCTGCACCAACATTTCTAGCATCAAATTTTGTATTGATAAGAGGTAAGTTTGCGAACTTCCATTGAAAACGCTACGAGAACCATTTAACAGGTTGATCGTAAGTATAACCTATTTCACGTCCGTCAACATTTAACCATTTGTAGGAGCAGATTTCATATTAAGAAGGTTTTTAGTTTGTCATTGTGAAAAACGTGAAATATTAAACATTTAGTGTAATATATGAATCAGATACACAAAATATTCTCACGAGCATAGGTATCAATCCTTGGGATGCATATACGTATTCTTTTATGAAATTGACAATTTTTTTATTGTATATTAGATACATCTAACTATTACCTTTATCTACGGAATTGGAATAATTATACTCTTGTCAGAAGGATCGCTTGTAATAATAACAATAATTTATAGCTTTCTAAAAGGTGGTAACCTTATTTATGCAAATTGCTTTTGACAGTTTCGCGTTCAAAATATAAATGTAATGCAGAAATAAAATGTCTAACGGTATTCATTAATAGCTTCAAATGTATACAGTGCATTAAAACTGATAAATGTGCATGTATGCCTAATTTGATGAATAGATCTATAGTTGATACATATTTTTACATATTAATAATATGTATATATTTACATATTTTTACAGATGTCACTAACCTTTCAACAAATTGTACTGAATGCAAACAAGTTAGTAATTAAGATATCAGACCATGAAAATGTTGTGGATAACTTGATAAGCGAAATAGAATCAGTTTTTACTCAGATCATTAATATGAAACAGGTAAAAGGATTGTACGTTTATGTTAGTTTCCGTAAACTACAATCAATAAAATAAACAATTAATAAAATTTAAAGACAAATGCTAATTTTAATGTTTTCTATCTGTATTACAAACTACATAGTATCAAGAAGAAGTAGACATTTTGAACAAGGAAGCAAAACAAAGACCACACGTACAATTAATTGCAAATATACACAGGGAAAGTAAACATTTGCAAGAAATACAAGCTCAAAATAAACATCTTAAAAATGCATTAAAAGATCATCAGCATGTCCTCGAACTAATAATGTCTAAGTATAGACAGCAGACTGCATCTTTGTTGCGTCTGTGTAAAACGGATCTTACTTCATTACATAATTCAAAATATGCAAATGTAAGTATAAATTTCATTCAATTATAATCAATGTAATTTGTTCATTGTATTACTATTATATGTTGATCCTTGTAAAATTACAGATAATTTCAAGTCAAGCTGAAAAAATTAATGAAATGGCAGCAATAATGAAAACTGCAGCTTCCTTAGATGAGGAAAATGAATTAAAAGAGAAAGAGATGTATCATAGTTTAAAGGAAGAGAATGCAACATTGCGAGAATTAGTTAATATTGCGAATAAGTATGGTTCCCTAAACAAGGAAAGCGAAGTGGAAAATAAAGTTGTTCAAACAGACACGGAAACCTTATAAAAAAATTTTGTAATGTATACAACTCTTATATAAAATTCATATTATTCCTTTCATATTTTATAGCATAATTGCTGTCAAAAAAAGAAGTGTATTATCTGTAATGCAATAAAGTGCACATGCAATATAAGATCACACTACACATTTTTAATGACTTTTATTAAAACGAAAGCATTTCTAATTGTTATATTTATTTCACGTCACTATTTTATATAATAATTGTCTTGTAGTTAGGATTAAATATTTTTGATGAATATTTTCAAAGCATGTTATTTTTGATATGTCATAGGATCGAAGTATTCGAATATTCCCGCCTTCTTGCGCATGGTTCAAACGTTTAGCAATAAACGTTCAGCAACAGGTGGAGAAAAAATTAAAAATTCATACTTTATGACAATGTAAAACAAAAGTCAAGAGTAAAAGAATTGTAAGTTTGGTTTCGTTTTCACGTCACTAACAATTAAAGTCGACCAATAGCAACTCTCGATCTGAATTGTGGAGGTTGTCATTGGTGGACTACGAAGATGTTTAATCGCTAGTAACTTGAATTTTTTTATTCTTGATTTTCGTCTTCTATTATCCTAAGAAATATGTATAAATGTACGCATAAAAATAAAGAAAATATTTTCAAAATAATTGGAGATTAACATGCATTATCACAGCCTGCTCTGGTACTAGGGTAAGCTGTGGTATTATTTATTTGACGAAACTTCTATTGGAACCTTCGATGCTGGTTATTCCGAAATATTGACATCTCTGTCTCCCTTTGGATGAAATAGGGCGAAGAGATTGCGTGCGAGAAATTTGAAACGTTGGGAAGCGCGGCGATGTTTAAAAGTGCTATGGTAGAAGATGGCATTTATCAATCATATACAATTTCATGAATCGAATATCGTTCGAAATGTTATTTTTACCATGTTACATATGTAACTGAATATTTTCACACATTTTATGTCTAATTTGTACAGTTATTAAATACAAATATTCTCATAAGATGTTGCTGGTGATAAAATATGACGTTCAGGGACTACGTTCGCGCGGGATCCACTTGCAGATGCATGCGCATTCGAAATTGATTGCTAAAAACATCGGAGTTTCGCCTATGTGAGAATGCTCTGTGGTTCGTATATATAGCGTACATGTATGTATAGTACAATAACCGCAGTTCCATCTACGTTCTGCCCTCCCATAGCAGCACCGTTAATGTGCATCGCGAGATACTATATAGTGAGCTCCGTTTAAAGAAAGTGTGTAGGTTGATGTAGTTGTGCGCACTGCTGGGAGGACAGACGCACAAGTGAACGGGTGATGGCAAGGAGTAGAGGTGATTTTTAGTGATCTTTAACAAATGGCTCTGTCCGAGGTGCACAATTTAGCTGCAATTATCGGCAACAATGGTTTTACAGTTAACAAGGTAAGCGAAGCGACCATCTTTCCACTGACTCTGACTTCATCACCGAAAAAATGACGTTCATCTTTTTCTACTGTAATGTACAACGCGATCATTCCAACATAATGCGTAGGGAAAGATGCGGTTGTATTGTTTGACGAATATTATTCGACCAACGAATAAATGAAACGCATAGCGTTTGTCACGTCGAAGAATTTATTGTCCGAACTGTTTATGTCGGTAACGTAATTAACAAAAACGATTTCATTTTAATTAGTTGCTGCTCGCATACAACGATATCATAGTTGTTCTCGCGTTAGGTTTACATTGGAAATTCTCCGCACCGATATCAGATTGTGAATGCAGAATGGGTTGGTCTGTTCAGTTTTGATTTTTCTGCCATAGTACTCCAATACGTGTATAACCACGTTAATTTACTTTTAACGATACACGATTATTGTAAAAGGAACGACATAAAACAGATTTTCGTGAAAGAATATGCATTTCCAATATAAGTAATATTTTAGAAAATAGGGTAACACTCGTTGATATTTAATGTTGTTTTTTGTAGAACAACATGGTTGAACGTAACATCAGCATGTTGGAACCACAAAACAATTATCCAGCTGACCGTTGTAACACAGAATATAACTATTGGAACTATGACTTAATGGAGCGTAATGCACAGAAAAATGTAAGCAGTTTATAATAATAAGTTGGCCTTTAAATGCAAGGCAAAGTACTTTCAAACTTAAGATATTGCAGGTTATTTTTTTTTTCTATGGTTTGTAAGTTGCTGAATAGCAAATTATTATTTGGAATATATACAGTGCAAATGTTATTTAAAAATTACTCACTTTTTATTTTGACATGTTCACGTGTTTCCTTTCAACAGGATGATTATACATGTCAAAATAAAATGAAAAAAATCAAGGGAGATGCCATTGCGCTAGGGGCTCCGTTTTCAAATAACTAACATTGAAAAATCTACCAATAGCGACGCGTGGGATAGGTTAGCAAGTGCGCAAACAGTGGCGTACCGCGCGAAGAAACGAATATGTATTCGAACTTATGACCTAGAGTCCAACATGTTTGTTACGCGCTGCAATTGTTGCGATTCAGGTATCAAAAGCAAGACGACAAATCTAACTATAATTACGATCGATTTAACCTGTTAACCGGGGAGCCCATTTTCCAAAAGCGCACTCTGTGCGCGTCGCAATGAACTTGCAAAAACGAGTAAACTAGTCAAAAAGCGTGAAAATAAATTGCAAACTAACAGACTTTATTTTTTATTAATGCTGTACATAAGAAATTCATGTTTTATACAACACCACGATCGAATTTAAAATAAAATACAACGCATACCACAACATTGCAGTCGGTACTCTAATTTTACGAATATTTTTAACTCGCAGTTTAAGTTAAAATCTTTTAAAGATTTCATACGTCTGAACGATGTAATTAAAAAAGAAATAATTTTTGCCGGACAACTCTTTTTCTGTCACTTACAGTTTGCGGGTATGAAATAAAATCGAATAAACGGACGAATTTTCAGGGGTTGATTTTAACTTCTTAGATTGAATTTGGATAGCAAAAAGAGTTTCTGAATCTTCGGAATTTCCGAATTCAAGAAAATGTTGGACAAATCTAAAATATGAAATCAAGTACACAACTATAGTAATATTTTATTGCTTAATGCTATCTTCCAAAAAATAGTTAATCAACGAAATTTTATTTTGTTATTTGGTATACATATTTATTCGAGAATAGAAATTTACGGAGGTTTTCTGTTCTATGTAATGTCGCCAGTTCTGCATTTTCGGTATGCTCAGCTTAAAAAAAGACAAGATCATGATCGATGTTTGTTTTCCCGAACACAGAGCTTGCTTCCACTCTCGTGTTATTGTTTGGCACGACTCGTTTACAAACTCTGGTGTACTCTTTTCAAATCAAGTATACGTTCGAAAGTGGCTCCGTTCGTGCTTAACTCGCAAAATTTCAAATTAACACTTGCACGAGATGCTGTGAACACTTGCAAATAAGATGGTTACAGCGCTTAATGGTTAATGCATATTGACATTCGCGACGTGCGTATGTACATGCGTATGAGTGGGTGACTCTTCAGCACAAAGTGTTTCATTGTAAAGAGCGCTAATCGTGTATACTCGAAAATATTGTTTGGAGTCCGGAGTTTCAATTTCAAAGTAAGTGTCCGCCATTGACGAAATCAGAATTTAGAAAAGCTTTTAATTACCGATATTTTGAAAACGGAGCGTCTACAGAAATTTCGGCGTTTTTAATTTTCGTATTATTTGTTCATGTAGAATTGTCTTTGAACACATTATTTTCATGAGAAAGATTACTCACGTTTGTAGAATTAATTAAAATACACATATTTACGATTATTTTACCAATAAAAACCCACTTATTTTTTATAAAAAGAATGATTTTATGTAATCTGTATTGACACCAATTTTTTAATATTTCATTTGTATAGATGAATGTGGAGGATGAAGATAGTCAGGATTTAAATAATCCTATGGTAAATGATTTGGTCTCGAAAATCCTTGATGACGATTCGATCATCTGTGACAATGCTCAGAGTAATAGTTATAATGGCAATATTAAATATCGCTCGGAAACACAATCCTCTATCATGGAGGGTAAAATGGAGAATAGCACAGACCTTAGTCTGTCTGCTTTAGATCATTTTAATATGCATTCTACATTCAACAAATTACAGAACAGTGTTTCCAGCAATGCTAAACTCGAATGTAATTATAATAATATTTGCGGAGAACTGAAAACATTGAGTCTCAACACGTGCGCAGTACAATTACCAGATCAAGAGAGTTTATACAATAATGGAGTTAATGCATATCCAAATATATACCCATCTGACTCACAATCGTACATATTACGTCCAAATGATGAGAATTCATGTATCAGTGGAAATACCATACCGCTGTGTAATGATCTGTTAACGGCAACGAATGATGCAAATTCGAGTAAACAGTCTAATTGGTCAGAGAGTTTGTCCACCGTAGGATGTACAACGGATTTATTTGGAAATTATCAACGAATACAAAATTGCACAAATCCGGACTTGAATATTAATATGGCTTTAACATTGGCATTAGATTCTCCTGATCCGATTACCCTGAACGAGCTGGAATATCATAATAACATTGGACAAAATGGCACCACCAACACATATAATAATCCAACAGCTGCTATGCACGAATTGTATAGTATGACTGCCAGTAATCAAAGTTATAGACCAAGCTCGGCAATGACTGATTTGAGCATTGATTCTGGTTTTCTCTCGAATTCTCCATTACAACACTTCTCTCCGGCTGACACAAACTTGCACAATTGTTTTGGGAATAATATACAACGCGGTAGTACCGGTGACTATAAGGATTTACAAGACTCGGGTAGATTAAGCATGGCGAATATCTCTATACCAAACGAACAATTTCAATTTTTGCAACAAGCTCGTAGTTACAAATTGGATCAAGCTGTGGACCAAGAATACAAACAACTGATCGATTATTATCCAGGTGTGAACGACTTCACCACGACCTCAATCAATAGCTTAGATACGAACGAGAACTGTCTTTCGGGTAATGATTACAGAATCGACAACAATCTGTTGAAAATCATCAGTCCAAAATCTAAGACTATCGAGACCAAGACATACTCACCGATCGGATTCCCCAAGAATTTAAGCTCACGACATGCGCACCAGTCAATTGCAAAATATGGATACCATAATTATCAACCTTACACTGCCAGCAACGGCGAGACTTTGAAAATGCTACCACAGAGCTCTGCATCGTATCACGACTTGAAACAGCCTAACTGCGCTAATACGTACAAAATGGAAGGACTAGATCTCACCAAGAAAATAGCTTTTCCTTCCGTCAGCCATTTGACCAATCAAATCGCAGGGTCCTCAATGAACAAGGATACTTTTAATTACATTGTAAAGCAACGACATCACATACCAAGAATACAAAATGCTCTTGGCGTCTCCTCTGGGAATGTTCTGTTCAATTCAGGAATAGTACCAAGTCCGAGCACGGTCAGATCTGGAGTATTCCCATCAGTAATGCCAGTTCCTGTGCCACTTCCAGTTCCACGCTCGTTTTCTGTGCTCTGTGGTGGAAGCTTGAGTCTTCGAAATGGAAGTGGAACAGCTAGACGAACAGCTCCTTCGAGTATACTCCATTTCAGGCTGGAACAGACATACAAACAGTTCAAGCAATTAGAGAAGGAGCGAAAGAAATGTGAGGCTGGATTGGCCGCACATTTCCCAGGCAAAAGAGTTACCAGTGCAAACAATATACCCGTTCCTCGCCTTCAAGGAAACCCATCGCGTGTAGATCGTTTAATTATCGACTATTTAAGAGAACACGCACGTGTTATTACATTGATTGCAAAAGTAAGCTCAGTTCAGAATCTTTATGTTCCTCTCGTTTGCAACTAGACTATAGATCTTTAGTTCTTAAGTTCATCAAATACAGATAAGCATGTGTTCATGTTCTCTGGAACTACAGAACATCAACACTGAGATCTTCTAAACAAAAATAGTAAAAATTTTCTGAATTACTTTTAGGCATATAGTTTAAAGTTATGAAATTTAATGAGTCAAAGAAGTTGGCAAAATTTCATGTTTTAATTGTAAGGAATTTTTCGTTGGAGAAAAGATAATTTATGAAAGCAAGGTCCACAGTCCAGTTGCAATGAAGTAACTTGAGTATTTTACAAAATCATTTCTTAAAACAGATGGAACGATTGCGAGGGACCACAATGAATCAACGCGTGCACAAAGCTATGGAGAATTGGTTGGAAGCAATAAAATTCGTCCAGGAATGCCGTAGACGAGAAATCGCCAACGCAACAAAATGTCAAAAGGAGAATCCAACGTGTATTCCTGTATATAATAACGATGGTATGTTCCTATATCTGTTCACAGTTGAGATTAATTATTCGGCGAACAGCCGAATTTCTTTTAAATAATTGCATTTCCATTCTATAATAGAATTTATAGGCAAAGAACTACTTATTACAAACTTTCTACTCAAGTGATATCGTACATCTATATTTTTTGGAATATAAATACAGTTTCATCTGAAAAATAAAATAAAAAATGTAATAGACACCTACTTGAACGGTGCCTACAGCATAAAGTTCTGCAAAATTAAAGATTGACAGAGGAGAACATCTTAACAAACTTCTCAGTAATAACAGCAATTTCGTTTGCGATCCAACAAGTTATCTAGAACAATACATAGCATATTAACAAATAGTTATTCGGAAACCTATTAATAAGCTTTCAATAGGTAAAGTGTTAGTATATTGTTCAGTTTAAAATAAAATAGTGGTGATGCACCATTCAAATTAATTTTTCTTGTGGAAACCTTTATTTGTCTTTGACCATTTCAAAGTTACCGGTTTGAAAGTTACAAATAATAATTTTTTTTATGAAACTTTCTGTTACTTTCCTATGCGCAAGATTTTGAAATGTCCCAAATTTGTTGATCGTTGGAAAGAAATAATTAAAGATGCACGGAGATTCCGATGAAACGGTAATTAAGATGGGAATTAATTGATCTTTTCTGCTTGTAGATATACTAACTCTGGCTGCCAGCGTCTATGAATTAACAAAGGCATCTCGGTACGCGCGAACCGGTATGTATAACGCGCTACAGGCAACGCTGCTATACGACTTGGACATCGAGAGAAAGGTCGTCGAGTCCTCGAAGGATCCGGTCCTTGTGATAAAACGCAATGAAAGTCAGGTAGGAACCGAGGTCGGCGACTACTCGAACTGTACCTAGCAAAATTTCGAGAGGCGGTTCGCCGATTCGCGTGACGAAACATAGGCTATGTGTCCAGCAGCTTTTTACCTACGTATATCCGTGTTACGTTATCAAGAAAGCTTCAGCTGGCGTTTTATCATAATTTTATCGCTGGAAGAACGGAAACAAAGAAATGCCGCCCACTAATCGCAGAAACAAAAAAAAAAAGAAAGAAAGAAGAAACCTTCAGATCATCATTACGGAAATAGTACGCGTACTCACGCCGAAAAAAAAAAAAAACAATGGGAGGGATGGGGTTGGGAGGGAGACAAAAGAACCGTACGCGTGTCTACTTTTTACAAGTTAATAGCGACTCCATAGTTTTCTACTGTACATATTTTTATCCCTACTATAGTACAGTCCTCGGGAGTGTCAGTTCTGGTATCTAATACTTGTGATCCAATCATCTATATCGTATGTCGCACTTTCAAAGTGATTTCGCTTGTTCTTCGCTGACAGACTTAACGGGGTAACTTAGTCAAGAATGAGATAGAACGGAAACGAACAAAGAAAACCGCGGGCATTTTAATCTTTGGGTGTGCTGGTCTCTCGCGTGTCTCATGAATGCCAAAGATAATAATCGTTTCGAGAGAGAGGGAGGGAAAGAAAAGAGGAATCCGTCGGGGATGCGGAAAAAAACGAAGAACAAGATTGCTCAGATGTACTAAACGAAAACAAACAAATATATAGCAAGAATCGCAAGAATATCCAACTATTACTCGTTTGCGTATGTGTCATAGGTTAGCGGTTCTAAACATAGGCTAAATTTTACCAATATATTCGTTCAGATGCGCTAGACAGTAATTTCCTAGACTAGTTCAATGTGGCCTTCCTTAAATGTGTGACCCAAGATGTGTGTCGGGTAGCTGATCGTCTCGGATACCTTCAGAGAAGAACGTCTCGAGAACTGAAGACGCGATAGACGTCGATATCGATTCGTAAAGATCGGGCGGGTGCTCTTCAATCCGCGAGCTATAATGGAGCACAGCCTTCGATCCGATCGGTGAATAGTTAATTAGATTCGAGAAAGCGAACGATGTCCACTGTGCGACGCTACGCGCGGAATCTCTTTGCCGAGACAAGGAATTTCCTAATCGCGTACTTGCTACCATAATTACTGTACTCCGGCGAGTACGCGTACAACGTAAGGTATATATACAGAATTTTTAATGGCACGCGTATATATACATATACACATATATTTATATGTATGTATATGTGTATATATATGTATATTTACACACAATGCATTCAAAAAGTGTCGGGACTGATCATTTTTCTAGGTAACATGAACATTTTGCTACCCCTTGTATTAATTGTATGAAATTCAGTATCTTTTCTTTGTTTTCCCAGTTGGACTGATTAATGCGAACTCTTTGCTACACCAACGTTAATTTTGTCGAACTCGGTGAACCGAAGAGGTGTTTCAAGAGGAGAGATGTAGAATACTAATCGGTAAAATTTCATTTACACGTCAGTCTCGATTTGATCCTGCGTTAGTCCGGGAACCTTTTAAATGCACTGTGTATAAATGTATATATATATTTATATATACGTTCTAGGCAAATCTGTTAGCTTTATATGGCCGACTTGCGATGCTCACCATTTTCGATTCGCCCGTTCTGCCGGGCGAATTCTCTCAGAACGATTCACGGCGACCATAACACTCCGCTTCAAGAGTTCTAACGTTCCGAACGTGTACAGAACTGTACACAGGTCCTTTTTAGTCGAACATCGCGATCAGATCGCGAACTCACGTCCGCGGAAAACATCGTCTCGTCACCGCTCTTTTCCGTTCTTCGTCCCTTTTCGTCCGCGGCAGAATTGGGCATTCGTCGATTGAAACAATTTTCTTGATTGATTAACACTTTTTGCAAGTATCAAATTTCTGCTATTATAAGCTTCACCTATTTGCTTTTGTCGTGAACACGTAAAATCCACAGTTTATTGATGAGGAATATCGATCGTTGACGGTTGATCGCCAACTAAAAATAACCAGGATCGATAGTGCTATAGCAGTCGTGTACTTTGTTAGCGCAATGATTCATTCGTTCAAATTACGCACAACATTTCATATTCTACGCTAAAATTGAGATAAATCAGATCTTTAAAGTTCGAGAGTCACTATGCGCGACAATCTAGCGCTGAAATTTCAACGATGAAGAGAATTTAAATTCAATCTAAGCACCGACGTCGAATAACTGTAATTGTAAATCAGTGAAATGATCATGGATCGAGCATTGCCCAGTTCTGGCCCGTGGAGATGTTCGCACAACGACGACGAGACAGTCCTCCTTCATCGGATTATCTATTGTCCACGAGTGACAGAGCGACAGAAGTCGGCAACTCGTAGCTGCCTCGAGGTCTAATCTCCTCCGATATGCTTAAGCTTGATCAATCGGCCTGTATTACCGTTAGACTGCTCGCGAATCGAATTTCCAGAGTGTTGGTGGATCTTCAACCCTTGGGCGACGATGGCTGGGTCGGTCTTGGTTCGGTGTATCGACGGTCAGCCTCCTCTGATTAATTCGAATAGGTATCCGTCAGTTCACAACGTGTCTGGGAAACGTACCTTCGGAAGCGCGTTTGAAAGAGTTCACGAACGAGGCTGCAAACGGTGAGCATCGTCAACTGTGCACCATTGAAAGCTGAAAAGATGGCGACCAACAAAAGGAAACACAGTTCGCTCCATCTGCCTTATCGTTGACGCTCTCGAAACGCTTACACAGGCTGACACAGTGTGCTTAAATTCTACGAAGGTTGTCCTACTGAACTAGAGAGCCAATCGTCGTCTTCTCGGCTTCCATTCGAGGGTTCATGCGATCCTCTGTGTGTATATATGGTCGTCGACGATTGAATCCGTGGGAAAGGTGTTTGCAGGTCCAGCAGAAATTCGAGCACAGTTTCCCAGATTGTCTTTGCTGCCGATCAGTAGTACAAATTCTTGGCGACCTCGGACAAAATTGTTAGACGCTTAACAGAGGTGTTTTATATTAATATTTCTCTCTCGCGTGGAACTTGGTGCCGATCGAGGCCCCCGCCGATTCTCCGGTACGTTTCGAACTAGAACGGTGCTAGCAGCACGAGCAAGAAGGACGCTTTTGATAGAGCTCGATAGCTCGGCTGCAAAGACGACTCGACTATCGAAGTTCCAGCGGATTGCTTTCGCGCAACGCTTAACCACTAGGGACCACGTCGAGCATCGTCTCCGTGCATCAGCACTCCCTAGGACACCTGATTTCCGCCGCAGGAGCGGCGACACTTGCATTTTCCGTTTTCGTTCGGTTGCAGGCGGTGTTCAGGCTCGATATTCTCGCGTTCTGCCCTTGCACCCCGTCCCCCACCCTGGCTTTTCTTCCCGCCATTGGGGAAAGTGGGAGAAAGAGGACGGATTCGTTTACCTCGAGCCTGCCAAGGCTCGAACGCGTGTCCTGGATCGAAAGTATATAGGCTTAGGCGAGAACCGGGAGAGTTATAACGCGCGGCACGCGTACGCGTACGTTAGGATAGGATAGGATTATCGAATGCTCATAAACGTACAATGAACAGGTTGCGTTGCATTAGGGTCGCGAACGGCAGCCAGCGCTTTACAGTTTCCTTCCGCATTTGTCGACGTATATTCTATTGTAACTGTGATATATATAATGCCAATTTATACATAAAAAAAAAAAAGAAAAAAGAAAAACCGTCGGAGAACCGTCAGTTCTCTTCTTCTTCTTTTCGGTGTTTTCCGCTTCGCGAGACGCTTGCTGTTTCCGTATGGCACAGGGAATGTGATATACCGGTAGATGGAAAACGCAAGTCCGGTGGACGCAAGTCCGCATCACTTAATCTATAACGAGATAGTACTTATAGCTCGAATACCGTCAATATCGTGCAATCATCCGAATTATCTAGGGTACTCAACCCCCACGAACGATCCTCCGAGACCGCCACCGGCCTGTCTGTCCAGTTTTCTTCTTCGTTGCCCTCTGAACCTTCAAAGAACTGATGTACATAATGTCTCGCTTACAATTCAGCGTTGGGTCCTCGCTGCGAAAGCCTAGAGCCGATCGTGCTTGCCGATCCAACACTAACCGTCGTTCGAGCCCCTCGAGCGATCTCGAGGTTCTCAGGCTTCGCAACCGGTACAAACATAATCGGGCATCCACGCGGTTTCGTCTTCTTTTCGCTCTGGATTCTATCGCGTCGTTGCATAAAACCCCCGATCCCCGTAAGTCCAATCAGCGGAGACCAGCTTGTGCTGTGGATCGAAATGATCGCGAGAAGAACTTGTCGGAGGAGTTCACCCTTTTTCAATTTGATACCGCATTTTTCACCGCATCGAAACGTTCCAGGCACATTTAGAGGAGGAGACGCATGGCAAATGTTTATTTTCAAGGCAGAAATTGTAACGGATACATAAACGACGGGACTTATGCATCGATCTAACGCGAAGAGGATGCTTCGGGACGCGAACTCTTCCTGGAAAGTCGAGGGAAAACGGTTCTCGAGGATGCAGAGCACAGTCGGGCCATGGACAGAGACCATTCTCACGAGCGTTTCAACCCTAGAGCAATCGATCAGGTTCCCAAAACGGGAGCGCCGAGATCTAAGTTCCGGCGGAACTTCCGAAAACTGGTTACGCTCAATTTAGTTGAAATTTTAAGGTATTTTTCATTTGACGAATTAAACTGCAATCGGTGCAATTATGAATTATTTTATTTTTATAGTTTTGTCTGTTGAGTCTTTCCGGTGTAAGCCGTGTCCTAAAGGAAGAGATTTCCCAACGTTTCGCCAGCATTGCAGCTAGCTTCATCCCCTGATGAAGCTAGCTGCAATGCTGACGAAACGTGGGGAAATCTCTTCCTTCAGGACACGGCTTACACCCGAAAGCCTCAACAGACAAAACTGTATGATGCCGGGCCGTGAAAGCCTCAAATCTCTGATATTTTATTTTTCTTTGATTCTCGATGAAATTTTTGAAGAGTCAACTTGAACCAGAGGGGATGTTGAGTGAAAATGACAAAGAGAATGTGAACTGGAAAGGGTCGGGAAGGTATGGTTTAGACTCTTATCTATAAATCGGAATCAATTGATCGGCAAAAACCTAAATTGGACGTTCTCGAGAAGTTGGGTCGACATGGACCCAGGCACTGCCACCCAAGGGTTAAGTGTTCTAAGACTGTTAGGAGCTTCTGCGGAGAGATATTCATTTAATAGAGGCATTTCTCGCATCATCGGTGATGGTGTCGATTCCTTACTGCCAATCGTATCCTTTCTTGACTGCTGGGACTCTTTGCACGGTCCTGCTGGGACTGTGACCTTGTTGAATCGTTGCTGTCGACTGTCGTCAACCGTACACCCGAGTTCGCGAGTTATACTGATCACGTGGAAAGAAACTCCTCCAACTATTTTGGTTCGTCCAGTCTCCGTACGAGAACGCCTGTCTTTTCAATCCCCTTTTTCGAGAAGACAATGAAATGCTTCTGCATAAGGCTACGTATACATACATACATATGTGTGCATGCGCACGTACTAAGTGATTACCTCGTATCGTATTTATCATACGCAGCATCGTTTAAGAATAGAAACACTATCTGCATAGGTACGTGTTTGACAATCCTATTTAAATTGCATGTGATATTATGTATTACTGACTAGCTAAATGTATATGTGTTTACGTATGCGTACACGCGTGCACGGTGCTCCGTCAACTCTGTCACGGCGACAATTACTCCGTTAACAAACAATAACGAGAGGACCTCCAAATTTTCTTGGGACCTCTTCTAGGTCTCGCTACTGAGTTGTTGTGTTTTATCATTTTCTTTTTTCACAAAAAGAATTAGTAGAAAATGGAAATAAAATTACGATTTTTCTTTCAGCAACTGCTACACTAAACTCGAGCAGCTTTTGGATTCGATCGATCGGAAGATATCAAGAAACAATGATCAAAGTTATTGCTACACTATCACATATCGGGAGAAATATAAATTCTATTTTTTAGAGACGCGATTTACGAAATTCGTAATCTACATCGTAAGCAATGGCATAATCTACACCAGTAGAGATCTCGAGCTGAGCTCGCGAAAATTCATGCGACTGACTATTAGCTGAAGGAACATCTCTTTAACGTTAACGTTTTGCAACGCGTTCGCGGAAAATTCGTCCGACAGAGTTGACGAAATACTTTGCGTACGCGTACATAGCATACACGCGAATCACATATGCTCGTACACATGGATATATAGGTGAATAATATGAGTGCTCAGGGCGCAGGTGAAACTACAGACGAAGAAATTTCGAAAAGCGTCCATGAACACGTGTACATAAAAGCAAACAAAGTAGTAACGAGGAAAAATAGAGAAAAACCGACCAATGTTTCACTCTCGGAACTGTCAGAGTGTATTGTTAGTGTCGTAAGATTACGATTTCGTTACCGATCAGTCGCGTTGAGCACCACCGGTGGGAAACCTAACAGACGATGGTTCGGAACCGTGATGAATAACGGCGGCACGGGTTTTTTCAAAAATAATTACACAGGTGAAAATTTGTCTTCTTTTCAACAGTGAACTTTCAACATTTATCGATTAAAAATGATTTATAAGGTCAGCGAATCTCGCGAAGGAAATTTTCATCAATTATTTTTCTTTTCTGTTATCCTCGAAGGCGTTTGGTTTAAAAGGAAACTGAACGGATCACAAAATTCGGCGATTTTCGAACACATTGTCCGCCAGTGTTTTCAGCGTTAGAAACAAAAGTGTTCACCGTTGTTTCGCCTGTTGTTCACACCGGTGCCGACCACCGTTGGCCAACCGAGACTTCATTGGTACCGCAGATAGCAATTCGCTTCTAATTCGCCGATTCATCCGTCTCGACACGAATCGCGAGTCGTTGATCGTTCGACTCGCGTTCTGTCGGCTTCGTAAAGCTTAATGGCGAAACTAAAATTGACCCTCGGACGACGAACCGCCCACCAATCGGCCGCTCGTGCTCGTAGCACAGAACTCTCGACACCATTCTTTCGCATCGATTATCAAATTTCAATCATCAATGACAAAACCTCGCTCATCGATTCCGAGACTAAAAAATGCAGAGAAAAAAGACAAATTCTCCACGTGAACCAAATCAAACGTACCAAATTTTCTGGTGAGCGAAAATTTGCGATTTAGTTGTTAGTGTACAATCAAAAAAAAAAAAAATGGAGGTCCCGATTGAGAGCGTTCGGCGGTCGTGGGTCCAGCTGCTAAAGTTCGATGTGAGATAGAGGACAGGGACGGTCGACGAGGAATTAATTAATAATACGCAAACCAACTAATCGAGTACATAGTCTTGCCGGGTATGGATACGGTTCACTAACGTGGCACTAATTAAAACGCTACGCGCTCAAAGGTACTCATCCGAGACTAATTTCCACGGAACGAACAGGCATGCAGTTCGTTGCATGCTCTCTCGCTGCGAATCTGTCTCGTCGGGGGAGTGGGTGGGGGTGGGGGGTGGTGGTGAGGTTTCTTGAATTTCGTTATTTTATACGTGTACGATAGTAAACCGAATAGCAAATTTAGATCGTAGCCATGGGACTCGCGCATTTGTTTCGACCCCGTAACTACCACGGCCACTATTGCTTTTCTTGTAGGATACCGGCGAACATACTGTTTCCCTTCTATTCCGTCGGTTACTCGCGCGCGAAATTTCTTTGTAGTCGCGAAATGCTGCGTCTGGAACGTTGCTCATTCCATCTCTGTTTCGCTGGAATTTCATTTCGAACGACCGCGTACGCCCGTAATCACTGTAGAAGTTGATTCGCAACAGCTAGTATAGCGTACGAAACGCGTATGCGAGCAGATACGATATCGAAGGAGTGACGATGTAGTTCGTTTTAGAAGGACTAGGGCTACTAGGCTAGTTTCCATAGCGTTGTCGGTGTAACCATGTCTTTTCTGACAAGAAAGTAGTTCTACTAGAGTTTCGAAGAGTTCAAAGTGCTAGAGAATTTCTGGGAATCTGTCGCTGAAAAAAGAAAAGAAGAGAAAACAGAAAAATTGAGAGAACCGTTCGGTAAAGCATCGAGATACCGCCTAGATCTCGAAAGACGACAGAATATATTTACGGGAAAGACGTACGCGCGATTAATGGTTATCTTTTTTATGAACAGGTGTCTGAGAATTAGACGGTCTTACGAACGCAATAGAGTTTTCGTTGGCGCTCGTGAGATTCCGATTTCTAGTGAAAATCTCCGATCTATTGGAACGGTTGAAGAATTCCCAAAGCGTAGTTCAAATTGCTAGAGATAGTGTAACACGGTCGAGAGACGTTGTTTAAAGTTCGTTGCAGAGTGTGTGTGATCGATGCTGGATCTTCCCGGGGCTGAGGATCGATGGTAATCAATACTCGACGTGTTCCATACAGTTAGGCGTGAAATTTCTCTGGTAACTAATTGCTGATCGTCCGAAGGAAGATTCGGTTTTCCTATTTGTTAGTTTCTACTGTTACTCGAAGAAGTAATAGTTGAACGTCTTCGCGTGGGTGCAACGCGATGCTTTGACATTTGACCGATGGAATCAAAAAAGAAAATGTCGAATGCCAAAAAGTTAAATAGTCGTTTACAGCCCGCGCTCAGAATTGAATTTCGTCGATTTATTTCGCAATTAGAGTGATTGGCGACGAGTCAACCAGTCCCAGATCAATGTAACGTTCAGTACCTAAAATTTCACTGTCCTCGTGGCGAAACGATTTCCCCGACCTGAAACATTGTCTAGTCACCTTGTATCGTACGGTTTCCGTGTAACTTTAGCATTTAACAACCACTACGCTTCTTAGTGAAACGATTTAAACTGATACTTGGCTGTTTTGAAATTATCCGCGGCGTTATTTATTATTAAGGAAGTTTAATGTCAAACGCGCGCTAACGAATCGTAGTGGGGCGGAGATCGTTCGCCACGAAGACCGGAAGCAACAAGTTTCGCCGATCAAGCCGCTTAAACGACAGCTGTTGCACCCGCTAATTATAAAAAGAAAAGAACAAAAGTAACAGCAATAATTCTCACGTTTAATAATATTTATATATATATATATATACATATACGTTATAATAACGAACAGTATCCAACAAACGATACTCAATGGTCAATTATTTCATTATCTTTAATGGACTGAGACTCGAGCCAGAGAAACGGAATACTACTAACAGAACAATTGTTTCCCCACTTGTAAAAGCGTTCTCGGTTTCGTTCGCGAACTTCGTCCAGTATACACCTGCAATTCGCAAACAATCGGCGCCGGGTGGTATTGATTCGCGCATCGACACGCGACCACTCTCGCGATATAGTTGAAATTACGCGAGTAGCGTGCGCGACGGTGAGTATCGTCGCGTGGACACGGTGTTCTCCGATTAGGTAGTCGCTTGAATGTTAGGCAAAGTTTTCCGGTCCTGAGTCTAGAGTAGTGAACGAGGAGTTATTAACGTCGTCCAATTAACGCGTACGAGTGCTTCGTTGCGAAATTGGATCTGGGCTTCCTCGTGCAAATCCGAATCCTCCACCGAGCGCTAGCCCGCCAACGGGAATGCACATGCTTGCTGCACCAAGTAGGCTCTTGACCTTGACACTGGGGCCGGCCTGGAACGAACCGGTCGAGCCAACTTACCCCTCGGTTCCCTGAAATCATACTGACGGAGATGTTTCTCGCACCGATTTTCAACGAATGTTCGACAGTCGTCAAGAAACGTCAACAAATTGCCGTCGTTCTGCCGGGCGTAAACCAGTGCGTGCTCGAGCAGGTGCGAAAACGTTTGATTTGATCGAGCATGAGCCCGACGCTCCTGGGACAGGTGTTTCACGGTGGAATCGGTAGTATGAAAACGCATATTAGACTTAAATATATGTATATAGGTGGATATATGTATCTATGTCAAAGCTATGGTGAATTAAACTTAGGGAAAATATAGACGAACGACTAGAGAGAAACGAGCAGCTCGTGTTCACTAGGAAAACGATAGGAGAAGTTGGCGAAGACGACAGTTAGCTGAGACTTTAGGGATTTTTCCGTTCCGACTAAACCGCTGGCTAGGTGCGCCCGTTTCTCGCCGATTACGCGACTTTTCTCGCCGTTCGTTTGCATCGTCTCGACAAGAGTGATTCGAGAAGTATGCTCGTCATATCAGTCGATCCTGACGACGGATATTCTAGCGAATGTTTCTTAGTAATATTTTCCAGCCGGTCCCGGACGCGGACCGTCGAATTGTAAATATTCGGAATGATTTTTCAAATCCACGTGTCTTCGATGGACAGTCATCGGAAATGAAATGGCACTAATTGATTTTTAGTTGTTTCACAGGTTTACCGCGTTCGTTTTCTCTCAGCCTAAGGCGGACGCGGGCAACGAGCGCTTCGGATTGCCCCCAAGGGCATGTACACTCGATCCCTGCGCGCGTGGTGGGCGTGGCTCTGTGCAGTGCCCCACGGGGCAATCCGTGCCCGCGTCTCGCCCCAGAGTAGGAGCTCGATTTTGTAATCGCCATTGGTGCTTTTGTTTCGAGAAACGAGAATTGTTATCGCGGAGATTTGTTTCTTTTTTGGGGGTGGGGGGTCGCTTTAGGTAATTCTCTAGGTAAATTCGGTAGTCAATTATAGTTCCTGAATTGTTAATATTTATTTTACGTTGTTAGGCAATCTGGTCGACGTTAGACTATCGATCATATCGATTCGTTTCCCGTTGCACGAGCTCGTGCACCGCGGCACACCACATATCGATGATCAGAGCGAATATCAGCAGTATCTTGCCAGCGGGTTTACCACTCGTACTTTTTCTGCTTGTTCCGCGTTATCGAGACGAGAAGGAAAAGCGTTTCGAACGATTCTCTAGGTTTTAGATTCCACTGCAACGATGAAGTACATTTTCCCGTCCACCGGCTCGGACATGGCGGCCGGTAGGGAACGGAAACGTGACATATATATCTCGCAGTATAATATTATCCGCGCAATCGTTTCATAGAGCACGGGGCACTAGTCTAGCAAAATTCCTGGCATAATATTTTATTGCGAGCCGAATAATCTGTCTTTCATGTCCGTCGTTCCGGCGCCGGATCCGACGGATCGGTCGGACCAGACCCGGCCCCGTCATGCACGGAAAATGTATTAACAATCGTATCGATGTTTGTTAGAGTAGTACAACTAGGATCTCTACGGATCCTCAATCAAATTCAGCGATCGAATGTCGCAACGATTGGTACGCTTGGGTATCTATGGACAAACAAAAGAGGAGGTAAATATATATATGAAATATAATAAGCGAACAAATTCAGGAGAAAAAAAAACAGGAGGGGAAGCTGTTTGCCAATATTAGAGTATCCCGCGAATCATCCGCATCGCAGGCTAAATTTTCTCAGGGAAATGTAACCGGAAGCAGCGATCCGTGAACGTAGGAACCGATCGATCGCGGTCGATCTTCTTCCGCGACGCCGGCAGGATCTCGACAGAGCAGCGAAAGATTTGTTGTTCGAACAATATGAATCTCTACTTTTTGTTTCGTTCTTTTTCGAACTAATGGTACAACGAAAGAAAATTATTTTTTAATGGACGATAAACATTTTTGTTCGATCATGGAAAAGTATCGATCATCGTGGTCGGGAGAATATTTGAAAAGTTGTTTTATTTTTAGTTCTACGAAATCAGCGCGACTTTCTTTTAGTTGATTTTTGGCGAAAATTCGCAGGCGAACCGTTCGAAATTATCCAAAATTCATATTCTGTTCTTTATCCACGGTGGAAATAAAAAACAAAAGAACAGAAATTTTATAATCCCGATTGCTGCTCCGAAGAAATAAAAAATTCGAGACCTCTCGGGGTCCGGGTTCACGCGTCGTGCAACCAGAGAGAAGGTTAACGCGATTTCGTGGCCATCATGCGCATAATTTGCTCGCACGAAGACAATCGTTTTACGTCATTACAGAAAGTAAAAAACGCTCTGCTGATTCAGGGTAACGGGTCATCGAGATGGGAGGGGGGAAAAAAGATGAAAAAAAAGAGGACAAAACTACTAATAATGATAACGAAGAGAAAACCAAAAAAAAAATAAATAAATAAATAACTAAATAAATAAAAATTACTAAATAATAACGACAGAGGAAACGAACATCGACGTCGCGAGGGGAATACTTGGTTTGCGGACCATTAAATACCAAACACTATACAACGATCGCGTTACAATAATTATTTAACATAGGACCGGGAACGAAGGATGCGACGAGAGATCCGATCATCCGTTCATGAATCGAATCGTAGAGGGCCGGAATCGGGGCCCGACCGCCGAAAATCGAAGATCCGATCGCGATCTGGATCGGTCGATAAATCTCGATTCGACGCAAATCCGGGGAAACGAAGGACGAACCGAACCGTCGATCCCCGAGGATCCGATCGCGATGGGATTCCTGCCGTATTGCGGTGAATCGGTTAGTAAATTTGATTGAGGACGTTATTTAAGGATAATAGTTCCATTGTACGTTTCTCGCCTAGCAGCGAGGTTTGGCTAGGTTTCGTGTTAGGACATCCCCGTGATAGAATTTGTTCCGTGGATTTCGATGTGAAGATACGGGAGAAGAATTGTCGTGTGATCGATACATTTCGCAAGCGTTACGGACGCACACGAACTCGTGGATGGGAGAGTGAGAGAGAGAGAGAGAGAGAAAGAGAGAGAGCTATGTATTTCGAATTATGCGAGAGAGTTGCGCTCGATGAATCTTCTTGATACTGTTTTACACTGGTCCATCTGACCTCTCAATCTTACTTCTTCGGCGTCCATACGGTTCAGATAGAATTAATATATCGCTAGGACTCGAATTAGGGTCAGATTACACTAAGCAGGTCAGACGCTGAGTGTGTATAAACGAGAACAGGGTAAACAAATTCTGTCGATAAAATTTGCCCTGTTTTTTGTACCTAACTTTTATAGACCAGCAGCGTCTCGCCTGCCTATTGCAATCTAACCCTTTCCGGTTCAACCTAGACTTCGCCTATATTAGACTGAAATTAGTTCTGCGATTCCGAGTGTACGCTCATTGTCGTAGCCGCGGCAGCTACGGGATGAATCGTTCTGACTGTTGGCGAGAAAAAAGGAAGAAAAAACTGTTTTCGACTAACGCGATTTCTCGTCTATCGAATTTTCTATTTATCGCGGGAATTTCCGAATCGCTGTCGTGTCGAGGCACTTTCGTTCATTCGTTAACCCTTTGCACTCCGTCAACGTACTTCATAAGTCGACAACAGCGACACCATCGTTTCTACTTCTGTTATAATCGAGCAGACAAGCAAAAGATAATAAAAGCGAATAGGCTACACGGAGTCTTTAGGTTTTTTCGGGCGGTTGATCGCGAAAGTCGCGTGAAACGATAGTGTTAAGGGTTAATCAATCTAATGGGAAACGATCTAATTGTTCGCTTACACGCATACACGTATGATCGTTGCCAACGACGGGGGAATTTCAACCGTTAATTCGATTGCAAGTTACAATTTTCTTTTTTTTTTTTAAGATTCAACTCACTGCAGTCGCAACTAGATCAGAGACAATTGACGAATAAGTTGATCGAATTAATTGCCACCTTTCCGTCGTCGTTGATGATACATTTTGTCCGATGCGAGCACGGTGCAATCCTGTGCAATTTGAAGGGTTCGAAGGTGCATCAGATTGTAAGCAGTTCGCAATTTCACGACACACGTTGCAGAAACTTCGGTCGTTCAGCGAATCTTCTTGTTTCGCAAATGTTCTTATTGATTTACCGACGATATTGCTTCACCGCATTCATGCCTGCGACAGAGCATTCTTAAGAGGTAATTCTGCATAAAATGTTTTCAATAAAAAACGATAGATAATTTGTTCCTACAGTATTATGGTTCGGGGAGAATGTTGAAAGATTAGCGGAACGGCCGACTTGTACGAACCTTTCGACGTTGAATCTGCGAATCTAATTCGTCCTGTAAACACGTGTTTAATCGTGTTCGTAGATACGTATTATAAACGGCAGCAGCAACAGCAAATTCATCGATCTCGCGTGCAGTACTTAACAAATTCGCCTTAAAGTTCGCATTTCGACGCTGCACGACGTACGAAATTCACGAGAGGAGAGAAAAAGCGAAGAAACAATACGATCGAACGAAAGCAAAACGAGATGAAACGAACGTTGAACAGAAACGATGCTCAAATTGTAAGTGACGACGCGTGTCGGTGTGCATCGAACGGATGCACCGATCGGATACGTACATTAAAGACTGTAGAGGAGATTCTAAGAGAACGGTAGCTCGCACCTTCTATGAATTGCACAAAAATAATTTTTTACGGGTATATATATATAATATTATACATATACGTGTATATATATATATATATATATATATATATATATATATATATATATATATATATATATATATATATATATATATGTATATGTATATGTACATATACGCGGGTGTATACGGACGCCGTTCTTTTTGGAACAGGCAAAGAGAACACTGTGCCACCGACCGCAGATTCGCTTTCGTCGCTTAACTCGAGCAAATTTTTTCTTTTCACGCATTCATCATGCTTACCACGTGCGCGCGCGCGCACGCTACCACACACACGTACGCATGTACATTGCGTTATCTCTACGGCTGGTTTTCAAATCTCGCGGGTAGAAACACAATCGAGATAACACACAGTTTATATACTGCCGAAAACGAAACGAAAAACGGAGAGAGAAAAATCGCTGGTTGCGAGATGGTCGCGTTTCGTTGGATCGATTGGTCACACCGTAAACTAAATGGGTATAGTGATCGATCGAGCCGAGGAACGACGACTAATCGGATAATGACACGACGATGCGTTGTCGAGCTTTTTCGCTGAATTTACTTAAGTTCCTTAAATGTAAAGTTCCTTAAAATTGCGTTCCCGTGATACGGAAAAACATGTTCGCTCAATTATGTACGCCGAGTCGGTACCATTTCACTGGGCGAGTCTAAACGATCCGTACGGAGTTGACTCGAATGGCTGTGTCTCGGAGCACAGACGAGAATAAAGATAAAATAAAGAAGTAATGTGTAATAGTTGAACTGAATTCGGTTAAACTTTATTGATGTACCTTCAGTTCGCTCAATGGAAGCTGATTCACGATTTTCCGCATGTGTTTCTGCACCTAACTTCCGAAACACCTGTGTCTTACGAATGATTTCTTTTGTTTCGTTATCAAACGCTTTTCGTTCGAGAAGATGATCGACTCGTTTTAGACTTACTTGGATGGTAAAGACGCGTTAGCTTTATTATAATAACTGCGATTATAAGTTTCAGTCGTGGGTGTGCGAGTACAATTTACAAATGGCCTTATTGCGTTTAAAGCCCGACTTACACACCACTCGAGTGTCCAATGCGACGGAAACTATACTTCGACCAATCTTTTATTCTGGTCATGTCCGTTTTCCTTTTTTTTTTTTACTTTGCGTTTGACGCCCTGTTTCAGTTCAGTTCACCGCCAACGAAATTAAATTCGACTCTCTTGATTCTACCGACTGTATGAAAGACGAAAAGTATTTCCTGCCTCGCCTCAAAATAACTCGTTGCAAAACATTGCGAAACCACTGCGATGGAATATTTTTTACCATAAAGCATATTTAATAGAATCTTTCGCACTTTTCTACGTTTTTGATATTTTCTATACAAATTTTCGAGTTTCATTTCGCTACATTTATTGTATACACATTTTCGATCGTTTCTAAATTCGTCGAGATGCGCAAATCTTCTTTCCGAAATTCGATTTACAAGAACGGAATTTCGAAAGAATTCATAGAAAATAACCCGTTCGTACTACTTTCGTTTCACTGCGTTTTACAAATCAACCATAAATAATCCGACATAGTGGTTCTGAAATTTTTTATTTCATTGATCAATAGTATGTTGTCTCGTGAGAATCAACTGATCTAGTATGTTGCGACTTCCCCGTAAATCAGAGCTGCTCGACATACCTATTGGCGGTGAAGGACGCCCGCGGGCACAGCTACGGGCAAAACTGCGAGCAAGTGACTCGGCGGAGTGGAGCCTTGCCCGCAGGGGCGTGGCTTGGCGCCCACAGGGGCGTGGCTTCCGTATCTTATTGTATTTTGGATGTAACGACGAGTGAAGGATTAGTTCGAGATTATTCTGAGGCGAGGTTCCATTCGTTCGGTTCCCTCGATGCTTTTGGGCTGTGATTTTACAACGCTGAACACCCGAACGAACCAGGCCTCTATCTCTCAAGCGGAACCTTGTATCGACAATCCAACCCGTGAGAACTTTCAATAGACTTCGACTGACCGTTTTCTTCTTATTAACCCATCTCTCCGAATTTAGAGATATACGGGACTTCGGCACTGTTTAACTTAAGCGCCGCTTGCGAACGATTGTTCGATTGACAGAAAGAAAGAGAGAGCGAGAGCGATAGAGAGAAAGAGAATGCGTGAGAAACGAGTATGCGTGCGAAAAAGAAAATCTGAGTTTCGTCGAAACGGGGAACGCGAGCGAGAATACGAACGAAACGACAAAAAGCGAGCGAGAGGGAGAAAGAGAAAGAGAGAAACAAATACTTAAAAGGGCAAATACATGGGATTTGGACGCGAAACGGAAGAAAAAAGAGAGATGAAAATTAACTGTCGTTCTTAGTGTTTTATATATAAATATATATATGTTACGTTTCAGTGTACTCTACGAATCGTATAAACGATATGATACGTATATGATAATATAACACAAATATATATATTATATACATATATATTATGTATATGTATGAATGAATACATCGTTAAATGGGCTGTGGTAGAAACCTTTATATACTTTATACACCAGACGAGTCGGATCCTCTTGTTTCGTTTGTCTTTCGAGCTAAAAACTGAGAACGATATTCATCGATATTATAGTGACGAAAGTAAACCGGGGAAAACAGAGCACGACGAGAAGAAAATAATAAAAAGAAAGAAAGAAACACAGAGAAGCATAGAAGTGAAGAGAAACCGCGTACCGAATCAATGTAACGGCATCATTTTAAACAGAGACGCTTGTCGTTTTGAGTGCGTAGCCACTTTGTCCTATATTCTGTCACACAACGATTACCTTGCACAAAATGTACCTAATTACACGTAATATATTGTAGGATCCGTCTTAATGATTGTCAATAATACTGTACCTACCGTGCCCGTGGACGTGGACGCGGGCGAATTATGATATTAGGCTAATAAGGCTGTAAGGTGTAACTACGACTAGATAGAGAGAAAAAAAAACCCAGTTGCTGAAAACTGTACTGTGATGCACCTGCTTCGAAGACCGACCAGCGCACGACGATTATTCGGCTGGCCCTTGTTCGTATTTCGTTTAGAGGACAGCGGTTCCCAAAACTTCCGGTCAATTTCTTTTGTTCGTTTCGCACACGCCTGTAACGCTAATCGTACGGCCTTATTAACAAACGAGGTTTAAGTTGAAACGAGGCGTTTATTTTAGAAATCGACTTTTTGGGAACCACTGATTCGCAGAGGCCGGACAAAGACGACCTCTCGTTCAGCTCTCCCTTTCTCTCGATCCGTTAGGGGAGCCTACGCCGAGTGCTTTTTTTAATAACGAAACTTTCGAGAAGTCCATTTTTAGCTTGACAATCCCCGACGACCAGAGTGCTCGACCGCGCAGCTGCAAGGACGCCTATCTTTCTGACAAAATTCGACAGATCCTTGACACCGTGTGTCCGGCTACCGTCGATCATGCTCGACAACGCTTGTCCCCGGGGGTCGAGCACGCTGATCGCAACGCGAGCGATTTTGATATTTCGAAGCTTTTCTTTGTGACACCGCGATCGCAACGATGGTCGCACGCGGTGATATATATCTTTTTTTCGATTTCGCCGCTTGCATCGTAGTCACGTTTAGAACGATTTTACGAACATGTTTCTTCCTGTGTTCGAAGACCTCGGGCGCGGCTTTGTCCGCGGGCTCAGATTGTACGAACCCTTTATCAGTATTTATTGCCCCCTTACTTTTTATTTTGTAACGCAACGATCGTTTTGTTTTTTCTTTTCTTTTTGCCCCCCACTGATCGCCGAGATCCCCTCGAAGAAAGACGGCGAGAAACGTCCACGGGGGAGAGTCACCTCGCCGAGGGGTGTCTTCGAAGCAGCGTGCACAGATAATTGTTTATATGAATGTCATAGCCTTAGTTTCGCTAGTTGAACAGACGAACGAATGTTTAGAACCTTGCTCAATAAAGAAAATGTTAATTTCGATGTCGTGAATTATATACATACCGATGTTAATTTAAGTTGAACAACCCAGGTCGAAGCGAGGGCTGGGCCATTCTCGCGGAACGAATTCTCGGGCGACATCCGTCGTACAGACTGTTTCTAGAAGTTCACGAGAATTCTTTCCAGTCGTCACGCAGACTGGAGTGAAATCCGGAACGGGATTGCGCGTGTAAATCATTTGTTTGTTACTGATTCGAACGGCTTTGTTGTAGGCACACGATCTAACCGAGTCTTCGGATAATCGCCACGCTAAACTCGCGAAAGGACTGCGAGCAGAGCCGGTGGAATTGTATTTTCGAAATGGCAGATCGATCGCACGGGACCCTCGGTGACCATCATTCGGATTGGCCATTTTTAAAATAGAGTCTCGGTATGTTCGCCGGTTCTAGCGGCTGAACGTCGGTTGCCTGTACCTGCAGCAATAAATATTGAATCATTAACAGAACGGTTGTTTTGCCTGTTCAATTCTATGATACATTACGAGCCGATTTGTACTTCTCGCGCTCCTCGGACGTTGATGTTTTCGTTTCGCACAAACATTTCGAAATGTTCGTCTTGCTTGCGTGTCTGAAGATGTCGCATCTTCGTCGATTTTCTTTGATCGCCGCGTGCGTTCGTTGGCCGATTCAGGAATTGTTCCCGAACGAAAATGATCCACGCGACGTTGGACACACACACAGGACCACGTTTTCGTAAACGTAGAGATAAGACCTTTGAGCTTAACATGTATTCTCTCGTGGAACCGTGTATAAAACTCCTGTTTGTACCTTACTAGTTTACTATGAAACGCTATCGTAGATTACAATATAGTGGAATTGAAAGTGAGAGAGAGAGAGAGAGAGAGAGAGAGAGAGAGAGAGAGTGCGAGCAAAAGGAGAGAAAGGAGACGAGGAGAGCAAAGCGCACGCGAGCGAGAAAATGCGACGAGAGACAAAGAAGATAAAGAATGTTTACTGTCCGTTCAACAATCCTGTTAAGTCTTTATTTTTCTGCTACGAGGTGATTAAAGATTAGTGCTAGCATCGTTAGCAGGAAGAGAAGATGCGTACAGTTGTATCATGCTTTTGCTTCGAAATGTCTCGTGGTTCTAACACGATTGCGTTGAAACGTTCCGAAACACACGAACGACATTCTATGGAAGACTATATATCAGCAAGGCTGGTGATTAGATTTCGGTTAGTTTCTTTTTCTTTTTTATGTTCAGCATGACAACGGTTTAGCAAATGTGTTTTACTGAAAGTGTCCTTCCTATGTACATTTACTTGTTTGTCCTCATAAATTACAAATAAATGATATCTTTCGTGTTCACGTATCACACGGGTTCCTTTACTTTCGTATTACGCCACCAGCGAGACTTCTTTTCGATGAAAGGTAAGTGAGATAAATTCATTTAAAAGAAAATTCGGTGAAAAAGTAAGTCCTATGTTCTAGGCGCATTATCGGTAACCTAGAAAAAATATAAATAATTTGAATATCAATTATTTCTAGCGTTAAACGCTTTAGAAATTAAAATTAATAACTTATCGACGCTCCAATGAAATTTGAAACGACCACGCATTACCGCCACGAAGCGCGCGATGGTGGCGCCATCTACGGTGGCGAGTTTGTGAACTATTTTTCCCTATCCTGGCAATGTGTAAGACAAAGACGGAAAGATTGTGCGACAAAGACAGAAAGAGAAGTAATCATGCCACCAACTTTTCTACGGGACTCCGAATCTCCTGGTACCTGTTAGGCAAACATGATGAGTAAGGAGGTATCCGACAAGGATGAACTTATACAATCCACGCAGAGAGAAAAGGATAGACACGGAGCTTCTCGAAAATCTATCGAATGAAAGGGGAAATTAATTAATACCACACTTTTCGTTAACAATTTAGGAATATTAACAGTTAGATAACATCAAATAGACCTTTAGCGACATTCATATGTAGTTTTTGATCACAGTTTCGATATAATTATTAACGATTATCGAAACCCTTAAAATAATTTTATGTGATTTGACATTGCTCCTATAAATAATTAATTTTCTAACTTGACAGACTTCACTACTGCACTTTTACAATGAATGAATCTGTATTGAAGTCTTGGCTACATTCTTGTTATAATTTTGCATACGTCTGAGATCTAATTAATTAGTTATTAATTATTTTCGGAATTATTGGTCGCATGCCTTATATGTCTTATATATCTGTCCTTGTCGCACAGTCCGACCCTTCTTGTCTAATTATAGATTTAATTAGAAATAGCTAAATGTCCACTCTATATACCATTAACGGGAAGCTAGATATTAATTAATTTTCTCTTCAACTTTCAAAGTTATCGAGATCCTCTATATCTGTCCTTCTCTTTTCACCAAGATCGCATAAGTCTGTCCTTGTCAGATACCTCCTTATTCATCATAGTTGCCTAATACTTACCAGGGAATTCGAAGTCCCGTAGAAAAGTAGGTGGCAGGAATATACCTCTATCTCTCCTTGTTGCACACTATTACTGTCTTTGTCTTACACGTTGCCAGGATAGGGAAAAATAGTTCACAAAGTCGCCACCATAGATGGCGCCATCATCGCTTGCATTTTGGCGGCATTGTTTGGTCGTTTCAAATTTCTTTCGAATGTCATTAAATTATTACAATTATTTCTATGCACATAAATCTATATTTTATACTTAAAGTATAAAGGAATTACTGTTGTATGGTTCTTCAAGGTTAGCACAATAGGATGTTATTCAAGGTAATGAAATGGAAGTATTCAAAGTATATGCATACTCAAAGTCTGGTATTGCATTAAAAATCGATTCAGCATTCAAGAAATTTATTCGTACACTGTACAAGTCTTATATCCTATTTTACAATATAGAAATAAGTTTCAGCTAGGTAATTGTTACATCGATATCATCCTCGATTTATATAATACATCATAAATTGACATTAGCACTCTAAACAATTGGACCCTGAAATTTTATATTCTTATAATATTAAAGTTTTACAATCCATGCCAATGGTAGTTTAGTGAACATTTAACATTACAAAGGTATATTAGATCCTGTTGACAATATCTCTGGTCACGTTTGAATATTATAAGTTTCACGCTATCTCCAACTGTTTATTATGTATGCACCTTTGTCAACATTCAACGGCCGATATCTTTTATATTTTTCTATATTGTTATTATGACAAACGAAGAATCTGTGTGGCAAGAATTATCAGAAATATATGCTGACCCTCCAGAAGCAAGAGACAAGTGTACGCAATGCAAGTAAGTAGGCGAATAATTTTAGGTTATATTTGGTTACTGTGCTGCAATTTCTATACCGTGTATTTTAAAAAATAATAATAGTGCAAATATTACAATGACGTACAAGTCACTGATCGTTATAAGAATCATTCTAATTTTCTAGGAGACCAGTGGCAGTTTGCTGGTGTCCAGGACTACCGAAACACGTACTTTGCCCTGCATCGAGAATAATCATTCTACAGCATCCTGCTGAAGTAAAACGTTGTTTAAGAACGGCACCAATGCTTGCTCTAGGTCTACAACCTGGAAAGTGCATTACTTATAGGTATGTAACGAGAAATATTATAAATTAATACAAAAGAATGCAATTGTCTTGACTTTATCCCATGTTCTAGGGGCAAAAAATTTCCATCACCTAAACACGAAGAATTAACAGAAATTTTGAACGACGAGAATACTATACTACTGTATCCATCAACTGATGCTATAGCACTTGATAAACTGACTCCTGTTGGTGTAGATGGGCAAAAACCTTATAATCTTATCTTGTTAGACGGTACTTGGCCACAGGCAAAGGTAAAGGGATGATAATATTATGGTACAATCCTTAGTACCTCAAATTTCAAGAGAACAGTTATCAAAGACGAATTGAAGAAGAATATGCATTATTATTTATGGAAACTTGTTTCTCAATGTTCTATAGGCAATATACCACTCGAGTCCAGCACTTTGTCTTTTAAGGGCGTGCAAACTGGTTGGAGTTCCAACAAGTGAATATGTTATTAGAACACAACCAACTGAAGGATGTTTATCTACACTTGAAACCGGTGCTTTCGCGCTTTCCATCTTGGAGGGTGATCCGGAATTGAAGAATAAAATGCTTGGACCTCTGCATTATCTCTGCAAGTAAGCCCTCAAGGTTATGGTATAAATTTAAAATTAATATTTATCAAATTTCCAGGTTTCAGTTGGAAAACGGTGCTGTAACTCATCAAAGCAAAGAATTTCTTATTAAGCAAAAAGCTTATCCTAAACTCATAGGACGACGGCTGGCAAAGCAATTGCGCACGTTACCTGAGGAGTCGTCGTAACATTTCCATTTTGTAGCTTTGGAGTTATAGATGAAATACTAATTATAGCTATTTAAAGAGGTTCATCCTATAATAAATGTTTAATTTTTGATAACCGTATACCAGGGGACAGTAATTTAATAACATGTATGTTTATAAATAATGCGTCAGGTTATTTCAAAGGTTCTGATAATATATTAAAATCAAATTTTATATTTCCGTGCTGTGGCACAAAGTCGAATGACCATTGGAGAACGCTTTGTTGCGTAACGTCTGTTATGTCCCTGAATAAATGTACACCCTGTCTTGTGAATGGATCCCACAATATTCGTTTGCCGGACTGTATTTCTTTCTTTGGTCCCGATGATACTGTAATGTCAGAGTTTAAATGCCAGTCCACCCACAAAACTACGCCGTTACACGATCCGCTCCTAGATTAACAAAGAACCAAATTGTTAAAATGTATTATACACTCTTGGTAAATAGAAAATAAATAAAAGCAATCTTACTCTAGAATAGGAACTCTATCGGAGATATGTATGTGTTTTAATTCATTAATGTTTTGCGTTAAATCGAACTGTTTAATAACAAAAGGTGAACTTAATGCTTTGGCTGGGTATTCCCATAGTGGTTGGGCTTCCACCGGACTATCACTTTTCTCGCTTGATTCCTAAAAAGAATTTTAAAAATTATTTACCTCTTAGTAAGTCTGTTTTGGAGTAGTTTCAAGCAATAATAGTTTACTTAGGTAAACCAGTGGAGATACTCTTGTATACTAAGTTTTAATGAATTGTTAACCACTGCATCACGCTATCAGTGTATTGACTCACTTGTACAAGTACATCGAAGATCGACAAGTCAAAACCTTCGCAGACACCGAGCGGAGCTCGTATTTTATGAAGATCTTTAAATTCGACAGCAACAGCTATTATGGTCGCTCCGATCGGTATCCTTTGAACACGAGACGAATACTTTGAACTGAGATACCAGAAATAAAGGTTCTCCCACGGCACGATGGAAGTGACAAAGTACGGTTCACCGAAGATTAAATTAATTTCATCTTCCGAGGGCAAATTATCCACCGATTCAACGATTCGTACTTTTTCCGATAGTTCGTTGGATTTAACAAACATCTCTATGCTTTTCCTGGATAGGAAATTTGTCTCTAAAATAAATACTTTCTTTGCTCCTAATTTAATAGCCGCAAGGCTTAATAAACAACCATCCGACAAACATAAACAAACTGTATCCGAGGTAACTTTCTCCTCTAACGCTCTAATATATTTCTCGTTTCGTTTCTGATCGTTTAACTGTCCTATGCGAGTTCTACAATAAGCGACGTGTACACCGCAACTGCAGATAGGCCTTTCTGAGTCCGGTACCTCGTTTCTGAAAGTAAACGGTCATATTACGGAGTTGTTAAATGGTAAATGGTAGAAACGAAGCGTTGGAACCGGCGTACATTGATTCATTTTGCAACTGAAACCACAAGGAATATTCGTCGTGATATCCAATCAAACTGACTTCGTGATTGGCAACGACCGAGGTTTGTACAGGCAAATAATAAATAGCTTGCATCCAATGGTCCCTCCATGGTATCATATCTGCTATCTCTGTTAGGCTTAAACCTTCACATTGTAACTTTTTGGCATCAGGATGCTCCCAAACAGGGGCGCAACTCAACAGAACCTATAACACAAAAGCTATTTAGCACCAGGTTCAGGGTATCCCTTGGCATATAATTATTACCTTATTATCCACATCCATGTTCAAGTCCCACCACATGAAAATGGCATGAACAGTGCCAGTCGCTGTTGGCTTGACACGTAAACATACCTTTTCGTCGTACAACAAAGGAGTTTTACCAGAAAAATCAAACCTGAAATGTTCATCAGACATTGCTTTATCTGTTGAGCGTGGTATGTTTCAGGAAAGGAGTTACAAACCTTTCAAGTACATACTACACATCCTAATTGGCTCAAACTAAGCGAATATACTTTGCTAAATAAGCTAAATATGATTTATTTTCTGTTGTTTAAATTGTTTAGTTGTATAACTTTAAAAGTACTTTTTAATGCTGCTTCAACACCGCAAAGAAGAAACTTGTTTTCTTGTGTACTATGTACTCAGAAAGTTTATGATCGTTCCTTCTTAAAACATCCTGCGTATTTTTCAAGAATTGCTTTAACTCATAATATGCACCCACCTAAATACCGGCTGGGGTGGTATCAGAGGTTTAAATGCATCATGTGGAAATTGCGATAATTGTATATCGTGCACGGCCGCTGCTCCAAAGCAGGACTTTACAGAATGTGGAGTGTGGAATAAATATTTGTTTTTGTCTTTAATTGGTTGCACTGTGTTCCATGCATGAACGGCAGTGCTTTCAACAGCTTGCACCCAGATTGTAGCACTGTGTGGCACGATTATGCTGTTCTCCTAGAAAAAAAGAAGTAATAAGTTATGCATCACAAGTATGCACAGCATATATAAGGACTCAAACATATGATGTATATACTTCGAGCAGATTTTCATAAGCATGTCGGAATGTAGAAAGAGCTCCTTCTCCGATAAGTTCTGTATCAAACACTTCTGTGACTAGAATGTTTGCTTTCTTAGGCATATCACCATCCTTTCCTACTCTTATTTTTGTAGACCGTTTTTGCAGCAGTTTGATCTTTTCTCCAAAACCATTTCTTTTAATTATTTTCGTAGCACACTCAGCCATCGATGTGAAAACCTAAAAAATAATTGACAACTTCTTAACCCTTTAACAAAGTTCTTATTTATAAATACAGTGATAATGAAGATTCTGAAGAAAGGAATCACCTCGCATGCTGTTATAGTATCGGCTCCACATGTGGCAGCCATCATCGATAACAAACCAGTACCGCTTCCTATATCAAGTACATTGGCCTCCTCTCCCATTTGGTGTTTCCTCTCAATGGCAGCTTTAAGAGCAACGTAATACTTCTGATTCTGCAATTATAATAACACTGGAAACATTGTTGTATGAAGAAGGTTATTTAAACAACACTATATAAAACTAACTCGTTCATGATCATGTAGCATATCAGCAAACGCTGATCTAGCAATTTCTTGGTGGTAATCATAATTTTCATCTTTTTCCTCCCAGGTAGTAGTACCGGTTAATGGATTTAAATATTGAGTAAAAATACTCATGTTTCGAATAGAAAATCGATTTAATGATATCCTTAACATGCACTTCTCATAAAGTTGTTTAATTACTTAGAAAAGTACAAAAACGTTTCTTTGCGTAAGGGACAATATTTTGGACAACACTTTTATTTATTGTACTTAGCAAATTGAATGCTATAGGTTAAGTACCACATGGAACGTTTGATAAAGAGCTTAGACACATTCAAATTCGTTCGAGAATTATAAAGAACTGTAGAATCAATTTTATACAAAAAGAAGTGACAGTACTACGACAAAATTGTAAAAACTATTGCCGATTTCGGGGTTATGGCAAATGTAAACCATAGCACGTGCGAATACGTATTATGTACCCCCACCGCGCAGAGTCGCCAGATTGAGTCGTGTCACCCCCACTCTATTTTCCCCTTCTACGATAATATTCATGTGACGTAAGAGGGTAACTTTTTTCCCCTCAATCAAAGCGTGTCTGACCACGACTTGCCATATCTACTTACTTTTAAAAGTAGAAGTATCTACGGTATTAAAAGTAGAATTGTCAAGTCGCGGTCAGACACGATTTCGATGTACAATTGATTGAATATCTCCCTTATTATTGATAATAGGAAAAAATATCAGAAAAAATTTTCTTGTTGCCGGTAAACCATAAATACCGAAGGCTATTCGAGTTTCTTGGGGCAACTAGGTCGGTCATCAAGTTATTCAACCCTTAAGTGGACAGCTTAAATCTTGCATAGTTATCAATAGATTAAATATAGATCTGAATTGACCCCGATAGTCCGGTTATGGGTCAATTAAATCGATCAATTAAAATGTAGTTATAGATCCATATTCACGCACGGTATTTATTTTAACATTCAACTGACAACAATATATATATGTACAGTTTTACGTATACGTAATATAAGTGTATATGTATACTCGTCTTTATATGTGTATATATATATGTATAAAACTGATTATATATGCATATACACATATAATTGTAACATTAGCTACCTTCCGCATCTCAGTGTATCTTATTTATTTTATTGCACAAGCTACATCGAGGTTTGGCTATCTGGTACGATGTATCGTGAATAAAATTTAAATAACACGAATCGTCTGTGAAAACTAACTTCGTAGCCCGCAATCTCGCTCCTCGGATACACAGCCTTCTTATCTCACGCGTTAATTGAATTTTAAATATGGATGGACACCCAACTTCGTACACACCTATCGATACCGATCGGACACCTCTAAAACAACAAACGGAAACAACCGAAGTCCAATCGATGAAAATTTTACTAGAAAAGTTGATATTCCGTATTTTCTTCTTTATATAATTTCATCATTGATTAAGCACGCAATAGACTCTAATAGTATTATTGTATTGACACTAAATTATTTGTTTGAGCCTCGAGCGCTCGCAAACAGCTCACTAATGTCAACAAATTCATCGAAAATATTTATTGTCTATGTGCGACTAGACATATTAAATACAAATCGATCCAAAAAAATATTTATAAATCATGGCCAGTGCGTAAACAGGATATTAAATACAAATTGATCTGACATATTTATAAATTATTTCTTACACGTGGCTGAAACTATTGAATGCAAAACTTGTTGTTTCACTTAACTGAACAGTATGCTGAATAACGTGTTACTTAGTAGCTACAAAAATACCATAGGTAGCGTATATCATTTGCTTAACAGTAGTATTGTCTGGCCGAACGTCGATTCAATCGAGTAGTCGATCGACTACTTTAGACCTCCATTCCTGTATGTTCACGAAATATTTATTCTCGAACTCGTTCAGCTTCGCTTCTCTTATAATGTTTTGCATTATTTGTACTATTTATTTCCGTCGAAGGTAACTTAATTTTGTGACGTCGCTTGAACTTAGTCGAGATAAAGTAAAGAGAAAAAGAGCTCTTAGATACTATCAATTAAAGAGTTTCTAAGAACTTTTGTTAATCTAACGATTACGAGTACTAGTTATACAAGGTGCCCTGCAGTTGTCAGTGCAAGTAAAATGCGTAGAATATAATTGTGGTAAATTGAATAATTCGTCTGACTCTTACTGGCTGTTTCTACTTACAGCAGACCAAACCATTCCAATTAGAATAAAACATCTCTAGAAATTTCAGAAAAATGAAAATTTACATTTCTGCTCCGTGTTGCAATTGAAAATCAATTTCTCAGTTGTATTACCAATCGCAGAACACCTTGTACGTTATAATAATTTGGTAATTATTCTAATACAATTGTACGATACAAGATTTACGCGATAACGTTGTCGCTCGAGGCCCGAGCCAAATATTGACACGAAAAACGGAAAATGCATTCGACATTATTGTCTGGTATTCCACAGTGTTCCGTATTCATTCCTACGAAACGCGCCATGGCGAAAGAAGGATTTGTACTATCCATTTTCGGGAGATTATTCATTTGTTGTGCACGGCAAGTCCTCGTCCGCGTTTTATTGTCGTTTTACAGTTTAAAAGACACTTCAACAATTATTTACAGCTGATCTATGTTGTACGAGTCAACATAACACATAAGCCTAAGTAAACCATCTAACCGATCGGGGAGCAACCGAATTATTGTCGAAGGCAATCATTTAATTAATTCAATGAGAGGACCTTAGCGTACACTATCGTTAACGACTGTGTATGTATATATATTTTTTTATATTTATATGTATATGTATATATATATATATATATATGTATAATGTAGCATTATCGTTTCGTATTAAATCACTCTTATATTATCATAGTTTAGCACCTTCTTGATAAACAAAGAACGACCTATGTGAAGGTATTTTTAAAAACGAGAAGAAGGTATAGCTATAGTTAATCGAAGACAGGGATCAAATTTTTCTCGTTCTTGTAGACGGCCAATCTTTCACCTATTCCTGATATTATGAGATCGGTTTTTTTGTCGGTTTGTAGTATAACAGATTTGCGATCAACAATTTGTTAGAAAGGGGTAAAACACCATACCCAAAAGCGCACATACAAAATAGAGAGATCCGAAGTACAAATAGACGTGATTTGAGCGCATCTCACTATTGCTCTAGTCTTCGCTACTAGACGACTCTTTCATCGAAGGAATAGATCTGCGTTCGCATAATACTAATCAATCGTTATTCCCAATTTAGACAGTTAGACCGATTTGTAATGTAAACCCTACCAACAAAGAAATTCTACCTTATTCGCACTGTGAAATTAACCAACTTGGCACCATGACAAATAACTAGTCAATAATTAATATTCATCTTACGATTCTACAAATTTTCTTTTGCCACCAATTTGGTAAACGATAATTGAACCACTAGAATTTCTAAAATTCAAGAAAACGTTAAAGTTGTTAAAAGTACAGAAACTATTAAACTGCGAAACGAATGTTTCCCTTATTTTTGCAAGGTAGTCCATAAAAATAAGATATTCCAAGTCGATACTACGCGATGGATTAATGTTAATTGTATTTCGGACCAGCAGAAAATTTGGAAAAATGATATTATAAAATACTAGCTTGATTTGCTATTGTACTCTTCGAGAAATCAGGTGTCAAAAGGAAACGTGCTATTCCTTCGATTCCGACGCGCCAACTTCACGATTTTATAGGCCTCTGTGAATGTGCAAGAAGTGCAGTGCAAAACATTGACCATAATGCCGGATTTTCGAATAATTAATTTCAATCGGTTCGATTGTGTTTATTGTCGCGCGATGTCTCCTCAACCTCGAGTCTTATGAAATTTGTTATTGTCCTTATATATTAGAATGCTCGCTCTCGAGCCCACGCTAAAATTGCAAATGAATCCACGCGATTGATATATATATATCCTCGTTTTTGATATGCGTTCGTCTCAATCTTCACTTCGATATCGTTCCCGATGCCTTTCGCGATCCAACTACCGATCTCACCGATCGATTCTCTCCGTTAATTGTTCTTCGTTCCCTTCTCTTAGAAAATACTCCTCTCTGGATATGTAACCGTTTCGGTAAATTGATTCGACGCTGTTGTAAACCATCGGTAAAACAAACGGGGCTCGGCGAATTCTAACGCGCGTCGCAAGTAATTGGCATCGATGCTTCCTTTTTGTTCTTTCCTTTTTCTTTTTTTTTTTTTTTACAAATTTTGTACGTGATTTTGTATTAAATTCGAAGGAAAATACAAATCGTTCAATTTCGGAGAATCGATCAAGAGCTAGACACCTCACGAAACGGAAATTAGTATAATGATATTCGGGAACGTCCTCGTCACGCCCATTGGACGGTTCCTACGCTATCCTTACATTTCACATAATCTGCGACCGCTAAGCGCAAAGGTATCTCGTTTCTAACTTTAACGTTATTCTAGTTCACTTTATTTATTTTTTTTTTTTTTAATTTTTTGTTTCATTAATGATTTGCGATCGGTTTTAAGTTGACCTTTACGAATACGTATTGCAAATGCTAAGATGGTGTGTTACGCGTTAAATAGTTCATACATATACGATACATCTCGCGAACGTTGTTACAGTTTCATCGGTTCGAGTCTTTCAGAAAATATCTTGCAATTATCGAGTTAACTTTTCTTTTTTTCACGAGCACTTCTTTTTCGTGCTTTCCATAACCGAATTGTTTCGATGGAAGAAACGACGAAATAAAAGTTCTAAAACCGTACGATATCGAGATGTATTATATATATATATATATATATGTAACGTGGTTTCGTAGATTAAAAAACTGCAAGTTTCAATTCGTGACGCAAACTTCGTGCCTTTCGCTTCGCCTGCGTCGAACTTCCAGTTTCACATGCATTTCTTCGTCCTCGTCTTATTGAAAATTCCCTACATGCTCACGATATATCGACCGGATTAATATTGACATGTGTACGCGTTGTCAAACGGTTCAGAAACACGGAAAACAGCGGACATTGCCCAAAAATGAGACACGATTCCTTCTTGTTCTGTTTTCCCAAAATTTCTTTGCATCTCCTGCTTGAAAGAAAACTGCTAGAAACCATTCGGCGATGATTGATGATACACTCGCAGACCAGATTGACTACACGTATGTTTCTTCTTCATGGTAATTGACGCGATATCTTTGCACCACTCTATGGAACCCATTAACCCTTAAATGGAACATTATCCAACTAATCATTCTGAACAATATTAACATTCTCGAAAATGAATCTCGTTAATATTCTCCGAATTAAACTGTAACGAAACCTGACATTCGATTAAGAATAAAGACTTGTTACTCGATTATAATCGTGCATATAAACTGATGGTGGTAAATTAATGTCTACGTGTTTCGCAACGAGAAGCATAAACACAAAGGCTTACGCGTGGATTAAAGAAATTAGGTGAATTGTTACGCGTTGAAAGTCCACTTAAGGGTTCACGTCTTTGAACGTCGACCTCGAGCTACAATGTGGGCTAAGTATCGGGAGTTGAGGCGCCTTGAAAAATGAGAGGACGCTGTTTTCCGGTCTATGAACCTTTCAAACACATAATTAGCCCAACATAGGCGACGACAACCATTCCTAGGTGAGGTCCTCGTCGTCATCGCTGGGACCACCGGTCGGACAACAGAGTCCTTCGGATCCGTCGCTTCTTATGCAGAACAACAATGTCTCGGCGGGCGTAACTTCGTGCGGCATAATCCCATGGAACTCTTTCAAATCCGCCGCGGGGAACCAAGCTTTCTCGTTATCTTCGATTATGAGTATTCCAAAAAATCTAGACAGGAGAATAGACTGTTAAGAACCCTTTCAACGCTAGCTATTCAGAAATCTATAGGGGACGAAATATCGATTTGTAACTGGTTCGACGAACATAAATTATAGGCTACTGAATTGTCCAAATATTTCTGTAACTTGAGATCTCGTTTAAAGTAGCTACGTGTCACGCTTTCTAGAGTCAGAAGATTGAAAATCGATTTCTGGAATGATTCAAGAATTTTAGAGTCGATGGATGTCGATGGATGTCACGTCTGGAAATGACGACTGGGTGGCTTGTTCTATGAGGAAGACTCTGCATCGTGTTACGTTATGTTACCTGCAAATAGCGACCGCAGGAATCCAGAGAACAGATGCAAGAATAAGAACTCCGATGAGGACCAGGGCCCACATTGGCCACTCGTGTCTCTCCGTGACGCCTTTGCTGGCGATCCAAGCCGGATATCCGCTACCGTCGACGATAATTTCCACGATGGAGGCGACCAGAATGCTCAGCATCGCCAATGGGCTGAGATACTTCCAGCAGATCAGCCAATAAAGACCTGGACGGTTTCCGGTCATCAATTCGATATCGTCGGCGAATCTAAGAGGAGACAAACAAACACGAATCTAATTATTCAATATTAACACAATACGTTCCGAATTAGTTCGTAGTATTTAACCCCCTACAACACTCTGTTGACGCCACTGTGGTAACATTCATAGTCTGCTACTCAATGGTGATAATAGCAATGTTATTTTCATTTGCATCTAAAGAAATCGAAGTACAGGAATTCTCAAACAATTTTCTCTTCTCTTCAAGAACTTGAGATTGCTGATAATATCAGAAAATGTTCGGAGTGCTAAGGGTTATAATTCATGTCTAAGAATTTTGTGCGTACCTCTTCAAACCATACACGTAAGACACAGCGATACACTCGAAGAAGGCAATGATCAGCAAAGGAAAGTTCCCGCTGAAATTATCAAACAGCACGAACACGTAGCTGCCGGCACCGTGGGCGAACGCCATTGATATCATGCAGCAGACCAGACAAATTCCACCTAATAAAAGATATAATCATCGTGAGAAAGACCACTTGATAAAGCATTTACTGGAGTATTTTAGCTAAGGTTTAATTTGTACTCTTGCTGCAACATGTGTTAGAGTATATTGATGCTAACAAATTTTAAATTTTTGAATCTTTAAATATATTTTCTGTTTGTGTAGAAGATGAAAGAAAAGAGAGATTTCCCAAAAGTGTGGTCACTGGCCAATTCGAAAGAAGTAATGCGGTCAGTGACCAGATGGAAAGGGGTACTGCGGTCAGTGACCAGATGGAAGGGGGGTACTGCGGTCAGTGACCACATGGAAGGGGGTACTATGGTCAGTGACCAGACGGAAAGTACAAGTACATACATTCATCAAGGCAATGTAGGGATGCGAGATGTAAGCGAGAGGAGGTAACGAGCTCGTGAGATAACAGCATAATTCCATCCGTCGGCGTTGACAGATGGAAACTGTTAGCTCCGAAATATGGTAATCGTGACGCAACACAACTGACCTGTGAGAATTTCCTTGCGCAAATTCGGAAACAGCTTCATGTCCACGATACTTGTGACAACACCCTCTAAGGTACCGAATTGTGAATCGATACCCAAGGTGAACAGCATGAGGAAGAACAACACGGACCAGAATTGAGCTCCGGGAAACTGATTGATCGCTTCCGTGAAGATAATGAACGCCAATCCGGTGCCCGACGCTGACTATAACAACGAAACGGAAACTCGTGAAGCACCGGAAAGAGAAGCAGAAAATTTGGATAACATTATTCACTGACATTATCCAGTTCTTTCTCGAGATCGCACTCGGGCAACTCGGGCATGAATAAATTGTCGAGAGTTCCATTTCCTGTTGTAATGTTTAAAAGCGAGCCAGCGACCGGTAGTTCGTCCGGTATTTTGTTCGGCCCGAAAATGCTGAGAATCGTGGCGTTCCTCTCAGACAGACATTGTTCGTACACCATGGTCGCCTTGAATCCTGCAAGCGCAGTGTTAGCAGATCGATACGTCTAGACACGCGACCGATAGCTGATTAATTCGGACAATACGCGAATAATTACCAATGATAGAGAACACGACAATCCCCGCGAACATCGAAGTGAAACAGTTCGTCATACTGACCATAATAGCATCTCGGTAGCAGTTATTGTTCACGGGATTGTAAGACGAGAACGCTATCAAACCACCGAATGCCAGGCCGAGCGAGAAAAATATTTGTGTGCCCGCTTCCAACCAGACTACCGGGTCTGCTATTTTCCACCACTGGAAAAGCGACATTTCATAGTTGGGAAACATCATGTTTATCATTTCTATTTAAAAATTGATGCAGTTATTAACGTCATTTTATAGCTGTTGGAATACTTTCTCAAAATTATAGAAAATCTGGAAATTCGTGTACTTTATGTAAAGCATATTATTGGAAGTAAAATACAAAAACAAGAAGTACGATATGATTGATTCGTTAAAATTGGTATAGAACAGTTGAGGAGCACTTCAAGAATTATAAAATGAGCGCGTTAATTTAACGAAACAGTGGTTTAAGTCTCGCAGCATTACCTTCGGCATAAAAAGGTGGCGCAAACCGTCGGACATGCCAGTCAAAGTGACGCCGCGGAAGAAGAAGATGATCAGAACAATATACGGAAACGTGGCAGTCACGTACACGACCTATAAAAGACATTCGAATTGATAAAGTTGTTTCACAACTGGAGACGAATTAATTTGATAATCATTTGATTTTTATAGCGACCGGTCGGGTGTTGAACCCTCTAAAGGAATACCTTCCCTGAAGACGCGATGCCCTTGATCATGCACATATAAACGAGAATCCAAGCGATCACCAGCGCCAGCGCAATTTTCCAATTGAATAGCTCCGGGCTATTGATGTCCTTCGATATCATCAGAGTGGTCCGATACCAAAAGTATTGTGTAGGACTGCTGACCTATGGAATCAGGCACCGGTTGCGGCGTAATTGTCTTCAATGATCGAAGGACTAATTGAACTTACCACACACTCCGGCTCCGGAGCGTACGAGCCGTTTTGGAAATACACGTTCGGACATTCCGCCCACGGCAACTGCGATTGGAAACTCTGCCAGCCAGAAGATTCGTTTATTAGAATCGCCGATGATCGATACTAACGGGTTTACTATCACTGCCAGAGGTTCTCGATAGAAACTGCTGAATCGGTTTACACTGTTACAATTGTAACCCTTCGAGATTTAGAAATACAAAGCTTTGAACAATAACAAATCAGTGCACATTTGCACGAAACACGATGTACTTCTCTGCGGAAAATATTTATAACACTTACAAAAATGATCATAAAGTGGTACACAAGATCCAGTTGATACGTGCAGCGATCAAATCATGAACCGGTGAAAATCCAAATACGTAAATTCATATGCAATTGCAGTTGATCGTTTCGGGCATTGAAATGAACACAAAATTTTCTAAACTTAAATGTGCTTCGTTTTAAAGGCACATCGAGCAGCTTTTATCGGGGAAATCTTGTATCATTTTTTTCAACGTTTAGCAACGTTTCCTGGAGACTTACTTGAACAAAGTAGAAGAGGCACCAAGCGATAATAGTGTTATAGTAGAGAGCAACGTTGAAGGAAACCACGGCGCTGCTTATCCCTATGCCACCCATGTACGGAGAAACCTTTAGTAAACACGACAGACAGCTCGTCAGTGTGTGCCCAAATATATTTCGATTGTTTCTATAATATTATTCCATGCGTCGCGCAACAATCACCTGATTCCACACGCCGATGGCGCCCTTCCGTAATCTCTGGCCAATCGCCAGTTCCAGATAAAATATGGGTATGCCCTCGATAGCCAGCATCACGAAGTATGGTATTAGAAATGCACCTGTTTTCAGAATCGTCGACGATAAAAACAAACAAGTCGTTAGCTTGCGAATCACATGAAAATTCATATTGTTCCATCGATCGAACAATTTGCAATTTTATTCTAACCGATACTTTGTTCGAATGGTGTCGTTGCAACATACCTCCGCCATTCTTTTGAGCGAGATACGGGAATCTCCAGACATTCCCGAGGCCCACTGCGTACCCGACAGTTGCTAACAGAAACGTGAGTTTGCTATCCCAATTCTCTCTCTCGTCCTCGCCGGCTTCCGGTCGAAATGTCGTTTTCCCATCGTTGTTGCTGACTTTGCTGCTCCCACCCCCGTTTCCTGGTTTGCTCTGCAATCGATTAAACGAATGAAGATTGACGATCTTCTCGATCCCTCTCGGATCATAAATAATCAGACGAAATGTATCTCCCGGAGAAAATGTAACAGGTTTCTGCTTGCTAGCATGTGTTCTTCCTTCGTGTTCTGCACGATTACTAGTCTGCGGATTTTATGCATTTATGGGAAAAAATGTTAAAATGCTGTTACATTATTTTCAACCTGTGAAACGTATTCAGAAAGAGGATGAATTTCTATTTCACTCCAGTTTGTTGCAATTCGGGTAGAAAAATTTTGCATACAGATCCGCCAGTCTAATGATCACTTTCGCGAAAAGTTCGTAGGAAAATTTCTTCCATATTGACGCCAAGATTTGTTTGCGGTTCGTTTATTTGTGTTTACCTTTGTGTTAGGACTGGAGTCTTCAAAGGCTGCGTTCGTGGCACCGTAATTGGCAGTACTGACGTTTTTTCTGTTCTCCGCCATCAATCTTCCTCTCATCTCCTTCATTTCGAGTCTGTCGACGCTCTTTTGAGGCTTTAGGTCGCGCGAGCTTTGCCGACGGACTAGGTGGGCTGTGTTCGCCATTCTTCCTTCTTTCCTGTGGTGCGAGCCACGGGTTTTCTTTCTTTGCTAGAATCAAACGGAAATGCCACACGCGCCTATGGACTCCATCCTGCTGAAATCAGTCGTTTGAAATCGTTATGAATCGTCGTGCGCTCTTCTGAACTACCCCGGCGCGGCGCGTGGGCGAATACACCTAATCTCTCATCTACGATTTTCTCGATAAACACACTCGGTTCTGCTCGTAGCTCGTGATTCAATCGCACGCGGCTGCTGCAAATGAAAGAGGAGTTTAATCGAGCTGTCGGAAAACTCGAAATTAAGCGAATAAGAAAATAATTAAGAGTTCCTTCCAGATCGCCAGATTTCATGTAAAACTGAACGACTGTTCGAATAATAATCTACGGGGTTGAATTAAACTGCGCGCAGTTTCCAATATTGACCACGCTGAAACTGTACTGATCAATTATTCGTTCGCAGCGTAAAAGCTGTGTTTCCTCTGTTCTTTCGAGACTCGGCGAACGAAATGAATTTCCAACAGATTTGCCGAGAGAATTTTCCAACGGGACTGCGGACGCTCGTGGTCGACGATTGTGCAAATACAATTCGGCGCCGCAAAGTTCACTGTTTACCGAACACGAGAGAAAACAAGGAACACTTCTCCACGAGTGCAAGTGCCGTTCAGTTTTCCACAAATATTTTCGCTCGGGCACTGTTCGCTGTTTCTCGCACGCCTATACGAACGCAGTAATCTGTCGCGTGTTAAACGAAATTTCGTGAACTCGCAAATTTACAAGACAACGACGTCCCACTACCATCTCGATCGAACTACCTGCATTTATTATTTGTACAAGGCTTCGAAAAACATTTTTCACGGAAACGATCGAGTGACCAAGAAAGTTGCTTCTACTACTGCTTCAATTTGAGCTTACGTGTACCGAACGAGAGCTTATCCGACGCAAAAATTGACGAAAGGCGGTTGAAACGTTTTTCCAGAAACATAGGCAACAGCAAAGGCGTCAATTGTTCCGAATATAATTTCTATCGATCCGCTCCGTATCGTTGATCTCTATCGACGAAAGCCACGAGCAGTCTTGGTTACCTAATATTTACGTGACCGTGCGAAGGGAGGGCCGTCGAAAGCGAAGTCCGCGAAACTCGAAGTAAACAATAGGCAGATAAAACAACGTGACGACCACTGATCTCTCGCTCGGGCGTTCTTTCCCGTCGAAGCGAAGCACTCGGCGGAAACGTCATCGCACAATCCCGGTGAAAGAATCCGCTGCTGGCTGGGAAGAGTCGCGAAAAGGGGGAGAGATATTTGCTTTTCAGCTTCACCACGTCCCTGACCTCGTACGCGAGATGCCTCGAGAGCGAGCCGAGAATCGCGCGACATTACGCGAATGAAAAATCGTTCTTCGACGATCCGCGACAATCTCGGGAAACGAATAAAATCGCATTATCGGTTCAAGACGAAGGGAAACGTCGTTGGTCCGCGGGACCATCGAGGGCGGCAATTCGACGCGAGTATACTGTTTTCCCCGTTGACGTCATGGGAGGACCGATGATCGAGTCCTCGTCGTCTGCGAAACCGGTCGCATTTTTTTCCCCCGCGAGAGAAAGACAAATTTGAAATTTGGTTCCGTGGAAATCGGGTGTCCCGTGCTGGGACGCACGGGGGTGGGATTTGACATGATCGCGTGGACCCGGGGGGATGATTCAAACGGCAAGCACGACGTCCCGTGGCTGTCGGCGAACCGGGCGTTATAATCGAGCGATTCTACGACGGAACCGACGAAAAGAAAAACGTTAGTTCTTTGTCAGGATGTATCGTTTCGAGTTCGTCACTGACCTGCTGGGGTGAGAGAAAGAAAAGCGCGAGGGCCTCCTTATGGGACGAGGAGCAGTTAGCTACTGTGGCACCCTCTACTGCGATGGTAACTTTCGAAATCACGATACCCCACGGAATCAATAGCAAGCGCCGGCGCCCCAATGCCTCCGTGTCCCACAGACCGGAATATGCGTGTACCCCTTTCGTCGAGAGAGATTGCTCGACGATCGACAAAACCGTGTGCGGGAAAGCATGGAAAACGTCACATCGCGACGTCGCTCTGTCCCATTAACTTCGTGCACACGAGGCTGTCCATAACAAAACGATCGATCACGATGAAAGCTCCTGTTGGATCCTGGTCACGGTGTAGACGAAAATTGGCAGGGAGTCGCATAACAGTCGTCCGCCACTTCAACTGTGTGACTATGGTCAATACAAATATTTGGCCACTTTACATTCCCCTTTCCGAGGGTTCTTTCGGTCTCAGACGAAATTGCTTCGAATTACTCGCTTACACAGCTCTTTGATTATGCTCGGTAGAAATAGTTAATACGGAGACCGATGTTATTCTTTGTTGTTACCATGTACAGCTACTGGTCACAGAATTAAGACCACCACATCGCCTGTATGTGTTTGACACAATTCTTCGTCCACCTTTAAAATTTAATTTCCCTCGAGATGCGGTTGTCTGAACTGAATTTCATTACGATTTGCGGGATCTAAAAGACTCGAAGGATCCATTATTGTGATTTTAAGACTGCAGTTTTATCGACCGAACTGGCATACGAGTTGGGATGATTGAATCCAGCCTGCAAAAGGATATTGAAAAAAAAATTACTTCGAAGCCATTACGCGCAAACATATTCGCCGAGAGAAGTTTAATTTTGCGCAGATGCTGGAATACAGATACAGATACAGATTTTGATCCGTAGGCGTGACGCCGCGACAACGCATTTCAAAAGATCAAGCAGAAGCGTTTGACCTTTACGAAAACTGAATCGATACGAACTTTATATACATGTATTCGCCGTGTCTATATATAGAAGCGCATGTTTAAACACGATGTGACAAAAAAATTAGGACGATGCTCCAGCCTATTTTCTCGGGCCAGCATCGACAGCGTTATGTAAGGGAAATTGTTTTTCGGCAAGTGGTTGTTCCCTTCCATTAACAGCTGTTCGCGTTACGCTGAATTCAGGTGAAGAGGCTGAACCGTCGATGACAATAATGCGATCACCGTTAATATCGTCCCAGGGCGAACGCTCGTTTCGATTAAACATGCTTTTATGGTGACGGACAATCAACGAACGTTTAAGTTCCCGAGCCGGACGAGAATTACAAGATAATTTCGTTACCCGGCGAACAGCTGTCGATTTTGTTCGACCGAAAACACCGTTCGATAGATTCGCCCCAAATTTGTCAGCAACAGAATTTGCGTCGCTCGTTTCATGCGCGGAATCGAAGTTTTAATTAAATGTTATCGTACGATGCGTCAGCGGAAACGGTTAATCATCGGCTCGCAATACTAATGCGATAGCGTGCGATACATGTCGCCAGTTGCAAACAGAGGGAATTAGCACCAGCGTCAGTGGAGAAACGCGCCTTGAATCAGACAAGTAGTATAACACGGCGTTGGCGCGACGGCTCTCGTGGTGCTCCAAGTAACACGCGTATAATACCTATTTCGAAATGAACACTATCAATGCGATAGCATCAGAGTGTATAATTCCATAATGCCGAAGAAAATCAAATTCATTTTGTCCGTCTCCTCCAAATCGAATTGCTTGAAAAAATATAACACGTTATACAATTTTATCAAATTCCAGACGTAAAAAATACGAATCTCTTACCGAACTTTATAATTTATTTCTTTCTCAAATTGATGTCTTGATGTGTTACGATAAAAGTTTTCGAAAGCTGTACATTTTCCGAGACGTAAGGGTCCCAATTACTGTGGGGGTACCAATTACTGTGCCTATGTGAATTATACTTATTTTTAAAGCATAATGAATATTAATTTTAGTGAAATGATTTTAGTGAAAAAATTTAATATCTCTTTTTGAACAGTTATTATGCTTTAAAAATAAGTATAATTAAGGCATGGTAATTGGTATTACCAGAGTAATTGGGTCCCTTACCCTAGGGAAGGATGACGAAAAAAAAAAACTAGACAAAAAGTTGTGTTTATTTCGTAAGTTTTCGTAAGAAAGTCGGTGCTCCAGTAAATTTTTGTCTTGTACAATCTTTGCACCGTAAGATTGCTCAACGAGCAGTCTCCTTGATTAGGAACTGCGTGAAACCCAATATTTCTGAAATATATGATATAAGTAAGCGATGAAAACGCTAATTAAGTAGAATTTTAATCAAGGATAAGTGCTCACGATCGATCCGTTCTCTCTTAAATCTGTCCTCAACGAACGAGTTCGTTAATTCTTCCATTATTTCCTCGTTTTTGAAATTGTATTGATTGATGTTTCCGCTGATCCGTAGATACCTACGTTTTATACGAGTTAAGCGAAATTGTCGAATTGTGTATAAATGAAAACACGCAATATGAATGGTTATCAAAGGATACAAATTGTGATAATAATTCAGTCCATCCATGGCCCATTCTAAAAGTAAATTCAATCTCGGTCTGTAAGGGGTACCATTAACCAACTCTTTCATCGTGTCATCATTCAATGAAACCTTGCTTCGAGCCTCCTCCAGATTTTTATAACGAGACCGCAGGTTCTGAAACGAAGCTTCGATCGAGAGACTCGCACGGAAAAATTGCAGAAATTCCTAACATTACTTTCTCGAAAATATTATTTATTCAAGTAATCAACGAAGAAAGGACTGATTCGATTCAAAGTATATACAATTTTTCAGGCAAATGAAATACTTGATTGACGTTATGAAAGCGCGTCGTAATATCCAGAAGCAACGCAATTTCGTTGTCGATTCCTAGGAGAATTTTATAAATCAATCTTCCGTGAATCTCGTCCGTTTTGCAGATCTCTGCGTTATCGGCGCCCTCGCTGTAACACAACGACATCTGTCGGTAAATCAGTGAACTCTTTACCGTATCGAGCGTTCACATTGGTCCCAAATTGTTCGTAGAGTTTCCACTCTGGAAACTTGTTCGAATGGTAATGATCATGTGGAAAGTAGACTTTACCTTGTAACGAGACGAAGCTGCTCTAATTGATTCTGCAACGCGTGCAGAGGCCGTTTGGCTTCCTCCGACAATTCCTTCCATTTGCAATCCACTTTTTCCAACTGCGAGAAATAATTGATCAAATGTTTATGCAATTCTACTGCCATAATTTATAGGTTAATTCATGGCACCGTGTTACTAGACATTAGAGTGCGCTACTTGAAGTCAGCGCCGTTACACGAGCACGTTTCCGTATCTCGAATATGACTTTTGACAAGACTTAACGTTTAATGATGCAACGCGAACATTAATATTAAATTAAGAAACAGAATAAAATTATAAAGGTTTCACATGTACAATTTAGTACGTGTGACATTTACGTCCTACATTTTGTCGTCTTTGAGAGCTGTGTATCGCGTTTGTCCATTTTAACGTGCTCTAATAACATCGCGTTCGAGCATTTCTGGAAGTGAAAAAGTAATGAATGACCACTTAATCGTTCTGCTCTAATTAAATGGTGGTAAATTACTATTTGCGGTTTCCAATTACATATTTGAATAACTGATACGGGCCTCTTTGTTTCAATCACATACGTGAACTATTTCGCGGCATTTTGCAAGCGTAATCAAATTTTATTGATATTGCATTATCCGCGTTTCGCAGTGATGTTAAAAGAACAGCATTATCAGAAAAATTGAAATACTAGCAATAAGAAATAGTAAGAGATAAAAGAAAAATAATAAAACGATTGATCGTAAATAATACAAAATGCAAAAATGCCAATTCTTTTCTCTGCACTCTGTCGTTACATGAGTTTATAGAATTGCTGTTCGACTTTGATAAAAATTGGATGATAATCCTTGGAAACTGTAGCTTTACCTTACCTTGACACACAATGAAATTATAAGTTACGATTACTATAATTATTCTAAACCTAAACAATCAATACCTTACTGGCAATGCGATAATGGAAACCTTGCTACACTGCTACTCATGATACGTAATCGAACAAATAAACATTATTCAATGTAATTCCGACTGACGCAATTACGATTTAATTTTAGTTCGAAAACTTGGACAAAATCCGAATGCGTAATTTTCCAAAAGCATTCGCATCACCGAACTCGTTTTCTGTATATACGTGAATAGACAGTTAACAGTTACTATCCCTAATCAGCCATTTACGATTGATATTCACAATCACGATCATTGATCGATGGAATAAAAAATTTCAGTCGATCGGTGTCCCAAATTGTAGTGATTGTAAAAGGGGGGCCGTGGACCGTGCACGTACGTCCCTGGCCCATACTCGTGCCCATTCGTTTGTCAGGGGGGTGGTTGGGTGGGGGGTCCGAGGGAACTTTCGACGCGACGCGGTGCGCACGCATCTGACAGTATCCCCGAGCGTTCGGTAGAGTTCGGTAACGGTCGGGAGAGCGTTTAGCCGGTTTGTTCGGTCGAACGAACCGCGAGAGCACAGTGTACCGTCGACCAACAACCCTTTCGCGTGCAAGGATGTATCGTCACGGCTGATCAAACCTTCCCTTTCTTACTCTTTCTCTCTCTCTCTCTCTTTCTCTCTTAGTCTCTGTTTCTCTTTCCTACCCGCTGTACATCACCGAACGCGTCTTCGAACAGTGTGCCAGGAAACGTCGAGGGCACATCGTTGGAACTTTCTCACCTGGCCGATTCGTATCGACGTTTCGCGGCCGACACAGTGCGTGACTCTCGGCCGAGCAGTCAAACCGTGCAACTCTCGTCTAGCCTCGTCCCACCCCGTCGCTCTTTCTCGCTCTCTCTCTCTTTCTCCGACACCGGAGGATCATGGACGAGACGAACGGGAAAATGCGGAACAAGACCGAGGACGTGGACACGGCATCCCTCGGCGCCGACATCCTGAATCCGTTCGTACACCGTCTCGAGCTCGACACAACCTACGACAAGCTCAAGGTCAGTGGTTCTCCGAATCCTCACGCACACGGGAATCCCGAGAGGAATCGATGCTCACGCGGCCCGAGCATTTAGGGGTTGCCGAAGTCGGGCCGCCGCGCCGCGGGGAGGGGGCGCACCAACCATCCTAATCGCGGGAGAAACGACCGTGTCTCCCCCGCTGTTGGGAATCATTCGAATAATATTTTACTTTCGTTAGACAATTTTAACTTTCACGGGGAAATTATTTTGCAATACAACTTTCTTTTACGGTACAGATTTTGACCAATTAAGTAGAATATTATATATTATATTTCTAATATATATATGTGTGTGTATGTATATGTTACAATAATTGTCGCATTACTATCTCTTGCATTCTTTTATACCACTAGGTTTACGGGACCCGTCAAAATGACGGATTCTAATATTTTTAATTTACGTTTATTGAGATTGTGAAGATCCACCTACGTGGAATTACATACTCAACAAATTTATTTCTTTAGGTATATATTATCTAAAAGCTGGCTAAAAAACTTGAATAGACACATTCTTCTTATTACAAAGTAATGTAAAATATTCGCTTCTAGTGGTCCGTAAACCTAGTGGTATATTTAGTTTACAGTTTCTGAAAAGCAAATGTATAAGTTTAGAGTCGTACAGTGCACGAAGCAGCACATTAGACAACAATGGAAGGCAGAAATTCGTTCATCGAAGAAAGGTCATTGCCATAAAGTATGGTTCAAATCCTGTGTCGTTTTTTTTTTCACCAAGTCATTAAAGAATGAATGAATAGCGTGTTGCCGCATTAGGGCAATGTTTATGGCGTTCGACGCGGAAATCGTTCGGTCAAGCACCGCGTGTATGTTTGTTTATTGGTTTTCTGCTTATTGCGTATCGGGTAGCTCGCAGTCTTTGAGTTATCCCAGACTTCTTAGTTGTCGCATAGCTTTTTATTTATATAGGGTGAAGGATCCGATTACTGTGTCTATATTAATTATACTTATTTTTAAAGCATAATGAATATTTAAAAAGAGATATATAACGTATTAACTGATTTTAATGAAAAAAATTGAATATTTATTATACTTTAAAAATAATTGTAATTAATATAGGCACAGTAGTTGGTAACCCCACAGTAATTGGATCCCTTATCCTACGTGTACGAAGTCGCTGCAAGCTTTGTTAACTGTAAACATTCAGTATTCGTCACCGAGTGTTGCCGACACACTTTTCATTGAATGTTTAATAACTTGATAAAACAAACTCGAACAGCGACCATCGAGGAGTCGCTTTTAAAGATGAGATTTCAATCTTCTATGTTGGCTTCATTCATAAAAAAATTGTTTATTGTCTGTACGAACGTTTGAATTTGGAAAATTTTTTTAAACAAAAACGTATATTCACTTCTTCACCCGTTAGGTGGTGTAAAAAAATGTTGAGAAAAATGAACAATGGATTTCGAGAATGGAAGATTCGAGCTTTAAAATCAGACGAGAACGAATATTCTAATATTCTAAAATTCTAATATTCTAATATTTTAATATTCGAATATTCTTTTCTGGTGAAGTTAGAACACTTTGAACAGGACAATTGTTTAACGAAAAAGTGAAACTTCAAGCTTGCATGCCAGTGAACAATTGCATTGTTGTAAACATTAATATTAACATATTAATACGCATTTCGAGGCCGATAAGTAAATAATCTTTTTAACAATCGCTTTAAGTTCCGTTTAAACGTATCCCGAATTTTCGTTAAACCAAAATTAGTAGTTTCGAATGACCTAGAAAAATGATCTTTCAAACCTGTTTTCGACTTTTTATCGTGGGTCAAATTACATATCCATTATTGCCTTAATTATACCTACGTTCTAGAAACCATAATTATCACCATGTCATTGTGCAACTCGTAACGTATCAGTTTATGAGATATATTTTCTAAATTTATACTCGCTTAAAACGCATCATGTGTTTTATCAATCGTCGCCTGTTACAGTATATTTACAAATAGAAATGCACAACTAATTTTTCTCGAACTGCAGTCAACAGTATTTATTAGATCGAAACTGTCCGAAAAAGAAAACAGTCTTCCAGCCGCAATAACATCCTTACAAACCTAAACTTTTACGTCAAACAATTACTCAACGTCATAACAAAAATAAACCTTCCGCCATATTGTGACGTGTAATGCCATTATTTCGCCGGCTTTCCGAGGGGTTTCTGCGGCTTCCGGTTAAAGAACTCGAAAAGGTTGAAACTTTCGATCCATCGGGACAAGACCAACAATAAACAATTTGCACAATTTGCACAAACAATTTAAACAGTTCGATCGATAACGAATAAATGTGCGCATACAACATCGGCCAGCGCGTGGCTGTCGCACAAGACTTAAGGGCCCGGGATTTAGTCACGTGACTTTTTAATTAATAATTTCCAATCACAGCCTTCAGACACAGACTTAAGATCCGTCTTGGTCTTGATCCGACGGGTCATAAGTCTGTGACTAAACTTGTCACATTTTCTGCTCTGTATTAATTAATTAATCGGCGATCTTATCGATCCCGTGCGCCAGGCGAAAGAACGAATAGTTCGCGAGACTCGTCGCGCGTATTTCGCGTGACGATGGTGTGGAAATATTATTGTTTCATGACACGTGCGCGCACCAAAGCCTCGCGCGGATCATGCTAAAGCGATTCGTGCTGTCGCATCGCATAAACATTCAGCGCGAGATGCAGCTTTCAAACCGAGACACAAAAGCGTGGCACGGTGCACGCGCGCGACCGTGCGTCGGGCATCAAGAAAGGGAAACTGTTACAGAAATCACTTTGGAATCCGCGGCGCCCGTGCTAAAATCAGGCTCGCTTTGCCAACCACCGCCACGGAAATGCATTTTCCTTGGTACGCGACGGAAAACACGAGCCAACCGTTCGATGTTGCATCGCGCTCAAGGATTTCGTCGGTGCGCGTTTGTGTCGCCATTGCGCCGCGGCATGATGTAACAGGAACCCGATGGTAACGGGAGAAAAGATGAAATTACAAGGAAAACCAGTCCCGACGATTCCGAACCGCGACTCGAAATCAATTCTCGCGACAATGAAAACAATCTACGAGTTTACGCTTTCTTTCGGCCTTCGAACACAATTTTGTTCTTTGGACACCAAAATGACTAATAAGTTACTTGCTAAGTTTTCGAGATACTGCGAAAATGATCGCGATTCAGTTGTGCCCCCGTTATCGGAAATGAAATGGAAGTTTTTGCATAGCAATTTCGCAGGATCGGAGCGGAAAGCGAGAGTGCGACGCGCCGAGTGTTATTGAATTTCGAAGCCTCTGGCTTGTTCGTCTCGCTGAACAGAAAATCTCTTTAGCTATTACGAGAAGATCTCGCGGTGACGCGTTGGATCGCGTTTAATAAGCTGAAGTAGTATTCGGCTTTAGGCTTGCTTCGGTACGTTGACACGATTTCTTTTCATTTTCTTTTTTCGTTTGTAAAAATCAATTTAGAGAGGCACGATAAAACAGTTTTCGTTTTGTAGATGTTTGAATTAATTTCGTCGTGAGGGGCTGATTTTTACGAGGTTGATATTTTGAAAGACTGTAACGAAATTGTTCGATCTGGAACGTTACAGGACGGGAATATTGACATCCTTCGGTGGTACGTGCCTAAGCACGTGTATAATCTATTTAGGGATGGGGAGGCTCGTGTATTTCGGACTCCACCACCACAATCTTACTTATTGCTACGGCACAGTAGCCTTCGGTGACACTTCGCCAGGGAGATTGTCTCTGTAACAGGCACGTTGCATGCCGGGAGCACGCGTGGGCACAAGTATTGCCTTGGGGGGCGTTGCCCTGGCTCCTAGAGAGCATCCAAGCCACGCCTACTCGGGACACTTCACGTTCAGGAACCGGGATAGATGAACAGAGAGATAGATGAGATAGGGTGCAAGATTGCTAGAAAGCAGACCGAATAGAGTGAAAAAAGAGAACAATGGAGTACAAGATACTTGAACAGTAAGACAGATCGCGGTATAAGATGAAAAGCTAGACGGAGAGCATAATAGATATTAACCCTTTGCACTCGGCGCCATTTTCAATCTGAAACTAAATTTTTCTTCCGTCTTGCAATATTTTCATGTTATTCGCACGAAACCGATCCGATTTCTACGTATAATATTTAAACGTTTAGTAATCTATTAAATACAAATGTTGTAATGTAACAAATATTTTGTAATATTTTTTGTAATTTCTTTGAAATAATGCCACAATAATTTTTAGTCGTGCTTCAGAGTCACCACTCGAGTGCAAAGGGTTAAGAAAAAGAGTAAGGAGTGCGAGTAGGGAGTAAGATACAAGCATTGCAAAACACAGGGTGTCCCAAAAGTATTGTACTTGAAAGGGGTAATTCTTAAAAACTTTTTCCTTTACGAAAATGTTCTCCGTTGCTTCACAGAGGGATTCCGACTCGGCGACAGGTCCCGCTGAGCTCGGCGTTGCCATTGGCTGAGTCAGAATCCGCCTGCTGTATCCGCGCTCTGATTGGTCTGTCTTTTTCCTTAATAACTCCTTAACAAACCCGCGGAGAACATTTTCTCGAAAAGTTACTACAAATGGCGCCGGGAATCACCCCTTTCAAGGAAATACAACCTTTTTGGGACACCCTGTATTTAAAAATCAAGATAGATGGCCTGCTCAACTTCTCGTTGAGTTGAAGTTGCTCAGTCTTCTCGGCGAGGCAGTCCCCACCATGTCCACTCCAATTTCTCCTGCGGCATATACAGCGAATTCTCGATATATGTCCACAACACGGGTCTTGCCAGACATTTAAAGAGATATCTCAAGTTCGAGACCTCCCAAGCTTCGGGGCCCCTCATGGGGTATTTCCTGTGGTAGTGGGGATAATTCTGCGACGTTTATCATCGAGGCCTTGGCGACATATATCGAGAAATCACTGCGCATGTACATGAAGTGAGTAACCTGCCGGTGCAGCGGTCGTGGGCCCCGTGCCGAAGGAAAAGTCGGGTCGGGCATGGTGGGGACTGAGTCACCGAGCAGACGAAGAGGTGAAGCAGTCTGTTCCGCGAGCCATCGTTGAGCAGGCCTGGTGTACAAGATACTGAACAACTAGATGTGCGGAGAGCGCGATAGATAAGCGGTAAAAAACAGAGTAAAATATATTAAAAGCGAATATGTAAAATAATTAAACTCAAAAAACAAGATACGTGGATGGAGAGTAGGATAGACAGTAACAGTAAGTTGAGTGCAAAGTATACACAAAGACAGTTGAAGAGAAACGGGTCGAAAGAAACTCAAATAGAGGATGAGATGCGTAGACGAACACTGAGATAGTTGGAAATTAATATTAGAAAGCAAGACATTTGGAGAATAAAATAGATGGAGGACGAGATAGCATCCTGTCGCCACAAATGCTAAAAAGATTCGACTGCGTTCCTAAACGGTGTTTCAAGATACAGCGGGAAATGATTTGATCACTAGTTGGGACAAACTAAAGAAGCTATTCGTACAAAGGAAATCATTTAATCGTAACGCTTTCTTAGCTAGATTAGAATCAAATTTGTTATTCGTTCGAGAACAGTTCGCATTGTCGAGGCTTTCGTAAAACCGTGTCTTTTCAGAAAAATTATACCGACGTTTCGCGAACATTGCAGCTATATAGCCTCATTAGGGTGTCGGATGACACGTTGAAAGCGGCACGCGAATCTGTGATTAGGCAAGCGAGCTGACGTACCGAACGGAGGTCGTCGTTCACGATGGAAATTATTTCAGAAAATCACCGGGCAGGTCTTCGGTCTCATTAGCTTCCCAATGGAACGTTCAAAATGCGTGTAACAATTATTTGATAGCCGATCCGGTGACCCAGTGTCGCACGCAGCACGCAGTGTCCATGGAACATTCGACGCTGGTTTCTAAGCTCGTCCCGCGCGCATGTAAACACATCATGCGCAAAATGGTTCTCGTTAGGAGCTCGTTTTTAAAAATTCCTCGCCCTGGAAAGCCTTGACACGATTACCGAGAGTCGGCCCGAATACCGCAGAGTTCATTAATTCGCGTCGTAATATAAACACGACGTGAAATTCGCTATTCGATGACGGGTTTTCGCGCGCTCGTGGCATTGGCTGGTTCATTGGGAGTTCCCCGACGAAAAATTGCGCGCCCGCTGCCCATTCTTCTGGAATACTAATTGCGCTTTTAACGCGCGACCGCCAGTCGCGCAGGTACAGAGACTGGTTTCGTCAGGAGTCGGTGACGTTGCGGAGATCCGCAATGCACTCGCACGGGAAGTTAAGTGCCGGAAAGAATGATAGAACGATCGATGTGTTTGTATATCTCATATAACGTAATAAGTCGATTTCATGGATTTATGTCAAAAATGGGTAAGCACAATTTGAAGCAATGGACATATTAAAGAAATTTAAGGACATCGGCGGATCGGTTTCAGCTTAATACACTAATTAAAGGAAGAAAAGACATTTTGTGTCGCTTCCGTGTCTTGCAATCAATGCACACATTTTTTATTTTCCATAAAGATCCGCAGTATAATGATAAGATATACGCAGGCTCGCGAAAGTGTTCGAACGCCCTCTAAAACAGTATACCTTTTTTGAAATTGGACAAAACGATATGAATTTTTTTGAGCAATTAGAAGAATTGGTTTACCGAATAACATGCGAAAGAGATGATTTTTTAAACTCCGACTAAAATCAATACATGGCTATGTTATTTTCTCCAATTTCTTTCATGCACAAGATACAAAATTGCAATTCCGTATGTATACTTTGTGGGACATGGTTAATATGTAGGTTGAATAAACTGTGTACATATTATGTTGTATGAAATATACAAACATATCAAACATCCTATCATTTTGTGCGGCACTGTGTTTCTTTCTCTTCACAAGACAGAATACAGTATTGCATATACATATACATATAGCATATACACAGTATTGCAACATCGTTATTATCATCCACAGTGAGCGCCGACGCAGATGAGAATCGAATGGAATAATGCCGGTGTCATGCGTGATGCGTGGGAATAAGTTCAATTTTATTCCGATATAAGACAACGGTTATTCATTTCGAAATAAGGAAATCGCTATCCCCTCTTCTTCTTCAATCCGAAATACGACGGAAGCCGGTCCCCATCGCCTTATATCGAAAGAAACCTGTAGCGACATACCTGTGTGGGTCAGAAATGACTCGGGCATAGGCCTAGAACTGGCGGGAGTCCGAGGGTTAACACACCGGTCGATGCGGCCCGGAATTCGGTATAAAAATGCGCTGACCCGTGCACGTTGCGAAAATGACTGGTTCGGTAGATAATTTGAATACTGCTAGGAAGTTTATTACGAAATTGCAACGTTTCCCGGCGTTTGAACTTAAGAGGACTTTACTACGCAATCCGCCGGCGCAGTTCGCCAGTCACTTTCTCCGATAAAAGCAGCTTTTACCTCGCGCGCATTGTCTCCGGGCGAGCGAGAGAAGAGCAAGAAGTAAATCAGGAAAATGGTATTTTAGACAGTGGTATAACAGTAGTATTAGTATAGTCTTTGCAACGACCTTTCTCTAACGCGGGCCTTTCGGCCTGTTCTCGAGAAATTGCTCGTAAACCGGCGGTAGTTTTTCCACCGAACGAGCCACAATTATTGCGCAAAACCGCGGACCGGTTGCCAAATACGGTCGCCGTAAACATTTATCACTGGAACCATTTATTATTTTGCAATATTTACCGTTTGAAAATTCGCGAGAATTAGGAGCCGACCCGCCGAGAATTGATGGCGGAGGAGGAAAAAGTGTACGTCCATCGGACATTAACGTACAGCGGTCATGAAAGTCTACGCAGTAAAGAGGAATATTAATAACGTGGTTTTTAAATCGAGTGCGGCAACTTACGCCACCGAATCGTTGACTTGCGAATAACCAACTATCGGAGATGAGGATCGAATTATAATTGAACACCTAAATGGCAAAGTTCTCGATGCGAAAAATTAATTTCTAGCGAGAGCGAGTTTGATCACGAGTTTTGCGTAAACTGGTTTCCCCAAATGTTGCAATTTTTGTTCACAACGATGACAACATTTTGGAGGATCGTGTAGCTCGGTTCCGGCTTGTGAAATCATAGTCGAAATGCCGCGATGCGCGCGCATTATTCATGGAGATATCGAACGAGAAAAAAGAAAGTGCACGCAACGCAAGTTCAACATGCGTGCGTTGCTCGATTTACGAATTCGTCGACTAATTAACTTTCGGAATAGCATTTGCAAAACAGTCTGCGATTCTAATATAATTCCACATTTTTGCTAAGATTTGGCAGACCGCAATTTGTTAAAGTGTAGTTTATTTGAAGATTTTGACTGCGTCAAAAGTGAGAGGTCAACGGTTTTATTTTAAATAATAATCCCAAAGGAAATGAGTTTTCCTATGAAAGAATCCTCAGCTCTCAGTTAATGATCAATCAGCTTTTATCTTCGTTTCTACATAAATCAATATTCCTGTTCTTGAGCGCGAATTTTATCGAGGCTGTTGAGGTAATTGTAGATACGCGAGGAAACAAAATCGAAATTCCCAGAAAACTTTCTTGAAAAAAGGAAGAAAAAACAGAAATTCTTTCCTAGAAGAAGAATTGATAGTATTTACTTGGTCGCGGCCTCGATCTTGAAAGTTATGTAAATAGATACAACACGCGTAGCTCTTGTATAGGCACAAAATGAAGCTAACAGGTGATGGAGCCTAACGGAACGACTGAACGGTACTCGTTTCTCGTTTTTTCTTCTTTCCCGTCTCTTTCTCTGTCTCTCCTTCCCCAAGCTTCCTTTCTCTTTCTCCGTTGTCCCATCATTCAGCTCCTTTCTCTTCCTCTACTCTTTTATCCATCGATTTGTCGGCATCCTAAATCCTCCTCAGTCCTATAACCTTGCCCCACTAAGGGAACAGTGTGGTCCCGTTGTTAACGAGAGAAAGGTGGTCCAAGAATAGCTTTTACTTTTTTTGTTCGCTCGATCGCGAATCTAGGAAATTTAGAAAATTTTCTTCACCACTTGTACTCTGTTAGAAAAATTAGAATATTGTCGTCAGTACTTCCACTCTGTTAGAAAATTTAGAAAAATGTCTTCAGTAAATACTTGTACTCTAGAAAACTTAGATAATTGTCTTCAGTCTTTGCACTCTGTTAGAAAATTGTCTTCAGTCTTTGCACTCTGTTAGAAAATTTAGAAAATCGTCTTCAGTCTTTGCACTCTGTTAGAAAATGTACAAAATTGTCTTCAGTCTTTGCACTCTGTTAGAAAATTAGAAAATCGTCTTCAGTCTTTGCACTCTGTTAGAAAATGTACAAAATTGTCTTCAGTCTTTGCACTCTGTTAGAAAATTTACAAAATTGTCTTCAGTCTTTGCACTCTGTTAGAAAATGTACAAAATTGTCTTCAGTCTTTGCACTCTGTTAGAAAATGTACAAAATTGTCTTCAGTCTTTGCACTCTGTTAGAAAATTTACAAAATTGTCTTCAGTCTTTGCACTCTGTTAGAAAATGTACAAAATTGTCTTCAGTCTTTGCACTCTGTTAGAAAATGTACAAAATTGTCTTCAGTCTTTGCACTCTGTTAGAAAATTAGAAAATCGTCTTCAGTCTTTGCACTCTGTTAGAAAATTAGAAAATTGTCTTCGTAGATCAGTATTCGTTCTCTCTATTTTGCATGACATATTTTTCACGTTCTGTTTCCATAAACGAATTAACCTACCAGAGGCCGAGAACTTATTTTCACGATGCTCCCGTTATAAATTGAATTGCTCTTTTTAAAAAAATTACTGAATGTCTCTACATCCGTCATTGTACTTAAAATTTCCTTAAAAACGCGAGGAATTATATTTAAGTAGAAAAGAGACGAAATTTCAATAAAATCGAGGAAGTTTTACAATAACCGGACCCCCACGTCTTTTTCAACGGCATTGCATCATTTCCCACCCTGCTCCATCTGTTTTCCGCATTATTACGTCCATCGTTCCTTTAATCCCTTCGGGACACCTCTTCTTGGCAGCTCTAATAACTCATACTATTGTTTGTTCTTTTCTTCTTTCATCTTTCGTGACCCGAAGCTACTTTTGATTACTGCTCCCATCGAAATGCTGCCGTACAAACGAAACACGGAAGACATTTATTTTTGATTCGTGTTCATTTCCCAGTTGTTCAATGTACACAGCGTGTCTAATTTCTCTAATTTGCAGGCTTTTTTTTATCGCTTCGTGATAATGTTCTTTCTCCGATGCATAGCCTCATGCCAATTTACTTAATAGCTCACTGCGAGGTAGCATCCGATTTCCTTCTTTCCGTAACAAAAGGGAATGCGCTCGTCTTCCTATTGTACGCGATCAACAAACGACAAATCCGTATAAAAGGATGCTAACTTTGCAACGATATGTCCTTCTCTTCGTAAATATATACCGAAACACTTTTAGTTGTAGTTTGAAGCCACAGAATCGAAATATTGGAAAGATGTTAAAGACGTCTTCTGTTTATAATTATTTTTGCGATTCAGTGGCGAATCATTGCATCGGATATTAAAGGATTAACAATCAGTTGACTGTACCGAATATAAAGTTTACGGTCGGGGTCTGTAATAGTTCCATGAAAATGTCCTAAAACACTTTTTGCGCGTATAGTTTGAAGCTATAAAATTCAAACATTAAAAGAGAATAGCGTACTTTCATATTCGCAATTATCTTGCAATAAAGTAGTGGAAAATCAGTATCCAGAAAATTTTGCTATGATTCCAGGATACAGCAAGGTGAGAAGAGGTCACATACCTTCCAATGATCTCGAAATAAGAAAATTCCAACAATTGTTTTTATATATAAAATTATGTCTTCTTAAAAGTCGATATATACTTCGATGAAATGTTCAGAAAATGTATAATTGACACATAAATTTTCCCACATAAAAATATGGTAAAAACAACAGTTAGTATTTCCTCTGTAATTCGGACCAATTCTTTCTTTTCGCGTCTTGTAGTAAGCTAATTGTTGTAACTTAAAAAAAAATCCGAATCCTATGGTCCAATATTAAAAAAAGTTTTCGTGTTTTCAATAGTGTCCGAATACCAGTAAGAGTCACTGTAAATGATGATTGCAGCGGAGAGTACTTGTTTCTAGGTAGGTATTGACAGCTGCTGGCTGAAGCAAAACGTGCTTCGTGTTTCAGACGGCATTCCTGACGGTGGCTCTTCTACCATTCAGACTGGCTGCAATTACGGCACTGGTGATCATGGCCTGGCTGCTCGCTTGTCTAGGTCTCCTTGGATTATCCGAGGAGGATCTCCGGCGAGCTCCTCTGAAAGGGTGGAGACGGTAAGGCATCAGCTGCCATTATGTCCTCTTCCATTGCGCTTTTTTTACATACACTTTCCTGGTCTCTCTCTCTCTCGATTATGATGATGCCTCCTAACCATTCGCGAGCTGCCGCTAGAACTTTTGGCTGGCCACGTACACGGTTGCTCGATGCTGTACCACCGTTCGTACAATCTGAAACTCGTTCCCCGCGGGTCGATCCATACACGGCGATCGATTACTCAAAAGTCCTTATGTTTTTCTACTATTCTGTGTTCCTGGACTTTCAATGCTCTGCGGATGAAATCAAGGATGGAAATAAGCAGTTACGTTTCGTTTTTAACACGCCCACTGCCGTGTCGCTGCTGCGATTTAAAAATTAACTTTTTTGCTAATACGGAATGGCCCAAAAGTCACTAGACAATTTGAAACTCGAATTTGCCTATAAATGTGAATTAAAGAATTTTTGTTAAATAAAATTCCACTTCAACACTTATCTAAACCTATTAGGCTTCTCTATGCTGTACCAAAAGGAAGTTCAAAAATCTGTTTCACAGAATAATCCAAAACTATTGAGGGTGAGTTGTTGGTTGGTGATCTATTAAAAAATCCTTAACCATAGATTTTCAGAAATTATGAAATAATCGCCGGTAGATAATGTGTTAAAATGGTACAGTGACTTGTGGAGCACCGTGTCATGTGCATTCATGTGCCGATTAGATCTGCAATATGCGATTTAACTTCTACAATTTTTATTTCATTAGGTGCATTACTTTGATCAGCAGTTAAAGCGTTAAAGAATTTTTTTTCGAACTCAATGTTTTATTTAAGAAAATATACGTTCTCGTGGAATTTTTATGCAGAGGAACTCATTGAAATTTCTTTAAGGCACGCGGGGAGCACAGCGGGATTAAACAATGAATTAGAAATTGTTGTGTTCAGAAATGTTGCTCAGGCCAAATTCAAATGATTCGATTACACTACATCGTGATAAAAATATGTCTAAAATGAGATTAAGTGAATTTCACGAAGAATGATGGATGCATCGATGATCGAGAGGCATACTTAAAGTTTTTCATTGAAAGTGTGTGTTACGAATGGTATGATACAAATCCAATAAATATAAGCATTAACGCATGTCATGTCAAATTTCACTGGAACTTTTAACACTGCAAAGTATTCGCACTCGCTTCGCTAATATAATCCGCACGCTGAAGCGTCTTTAATCAAACTTTTACCTTTCACCTATGATTGCCGTGCAACCCGCTGTCTACTGCTCCACTTAACTATAATAATTTTCACTTACTCCATATGCGTGCAGCTTGTTCTTTTTCAATTTTCCTTAGGAGCATGGAACGTATTGTCTGGTGTAACAATGCCACACTAAGAAATTAGGAAATGCTCGTGTGATACGAAATTGTCACAGTTAGTAATATTTTCTCAAATTTCAGATATTTTAAATTTCTCTTAAAGAATAAATTATTAGTTGTCCAAGGGAATCTCAAAGGAAAAGTATCTGAAATAAGATGAAATTAGTTTGAAAAAATCTCGTGCTTAGGAATTTAGATATTTAAAAGTCAGAGCAATTTTTTACAGAATAAAATGCAGAATTGCATGCCAAAATATTTAACTATAAATAAAATATAGTCTTTGTATTCAGCAAAAATGCGCGCTCGACGAGTTTGCTGGAAATTCAGCTCTAGAAACGAAATGTAGCGATTTCGCGTGATCTCGGCGAGACCTTGACACCTCTACATTTCATTTAGTCTTCGTAAAATTCTAATGACTCTCTCGACATCATTTGACACCTTCCTAGGCGGCAGCACACTTTCCAGGACAAATTTATCCGGGGATCGAAACAAGGTCGCTCTAAACACTCGCTTCCGTAGGAATTAATTAATCAAATTTTCTAAAAAGAAACTAGTATTTCTGATATATATATAGTATAGTATTTCTGACAGTATATCGACTCCAACTTTACTGCGAAAGAAAGTTATTCTTGGAAAAATATTTCCAGTGACTAAATATAATATCGCGAGGTTAATGATGGGTAACGGACCCAATTACAGTGGAAGCTGATCCAAAATTAAGTATACAAGAATTATCGAGAAGCCTTGGGTTCCCATGGTCAACTATACAAAGGCACCCACACGAAATGGGAAAGGCAAGAAGTATGGGTGCCGCATCAATTATCTGAGAGCAATAAAAATATTCGTCGATCAATTTGCACTTGATTGCTATCCAGAATTCGTAGAGATCCATTTCTTAGCAGAATCGTTACCGGAGATGAAAAATGAATTCTTCATGATAACATAAAGCGTTCCAAGCAATGGATTTCCGCAATATCAACCCCTAAACCTAGATTATCACTCAGGAAGGTGTTACTGTGCATTTGGAGGAACTGTCGTGGCATACTTTGAGTTGTTGAAACCTGGAGAAACAGTTACTGCCGAGTTGTATTGTCAGCAATTACAAACGGCTGTATTCAGAACTATTGCAAAAGAGGGCATCTTTAGTCCACAGAAAAGGTGTAATACTGCAAATTGACAATGCTCTGCCCCATGCAGCGAAACTCAGGAAAAAATCAAAGAATTGCAATGGGAAATTTTACCGCAGCCCCCGTACTCACCGGATATTGCTCCCTCTGATCTTTTCAGATCTCTGGAGAATTATTTAAGAAATAAAACATTCTGTAGAAGATACTAGAAGGCACCTTGAGTCATATTTTGCTCGACGAACCCTCTACGAGAGGGGGATCGAAAATTGGCAGGAAAGATGGCAAACTGTCCTTGACAATGATGGAGATTGTATAATAAATTAAGAAATAAAAATTTACTAGAAAGTTTGTTTTAGATTTCAAAACAATTACGTATGGGTCCCCCTAATATTTATTGTGAATTCCAGCCTCAAGGCCGAGGAATTTTCTTCGACAACGATTAGACAACTTCTTGCGCAACACTTTCGGAATGTTTGCAAATTTCCAGTGGACAGCCCTATTTCCGGATCTTTCTCGCCGTGAAACGGCGATCATGCTAGACGTCTTGAGAAATTGTGCGAGATCCGGTGCTATTAAACCGGCGCGGCGGCGGATGCAAAGTATCCTTCGGCGAAGATCCGTCGGAATTGAAGCGAAGTGGCGAGGCAAGAGGGGGAGGATGTAAATTGCGGAAATCCGTTGAAGAATTTTATTTCATGAACGCATAGTTGAAACGACTCCAGATCTTGGTGGGGAGAAAGCGTGAATGACCGCGGAAAAGAAGCGAACGAGGATACTGCAAAAAGAAGAATAACGGGAGAAAGTATGCGTCAGACACAAGTAGTTCGCGTCCATTTTCTTACGAACAACGTACTCGAGGAATCCGCGACGCGCATCTTTGCTGGGCAATCTTTTTTCTTCCTCGTCTATAATACTCTTCGAAATTGTGCTTACCGCCGATGTCCTAAGCAACCTAAATATTCAAATTTCTCCTTACTTGTTCGTCACGTTATCTCGCAAACGTTATCGTGCAGTGTCTCCGTGACTGAAACTAGTGCACGATATTGGCTATTGTGTCTGAGGGTGTTGTACTAATCAAATCGTTAAGGGGCTGAATTTCCTTTTATATTATTAATCTTTTTCGAGATACAATTCGCAGAAGTCAAGGAAGAAAATTGAACGATAGAAAAACTTGTGATACGGTTTCTTGTTAGAAGAACAATTGATGCAACAAAGCGATTCTGGTCGAGAAATAAATCGTAAGGCAAGGGTTAAACTGTGTTCATAAAAATAGAACGTTCTATTTCAAAAAACAGACACACGCCGGAGACCTTTAGATGTCCGAAGGCAACTTCTGCTGTAAATGAATGGTTATCGGCCACCTAACTTTATCCGACGATTTCTCCCCTAACTTCCAGTCAGTTTGTTCACTACCGACAGCTCTTTGCAACAGAGGTTGGCATTTGTTTCGGGAGACAATGAAACTCTGAGAAGATTACTCCCATTCTTTGTTGTGTGTCGTGGCAGGATTTTCGAAAGTGACATTATCGATGAAAATATGCTGAACTTTCTTTTTGTTTCTGATTCTTCTAATAGAAAACATTTTTATTTTGCATAAAGATCCGCGCAGTCTCTGCATAGTACTCTGGGATTTATGGTTTATTTGGAGAGTCTGCTTTTGAGAAAGTCACGGCTAGAGGGTTTTTACGTCTATCGGGAAATTAAATTAGGAATTCGGGTCGTAGAAATCGTTCTAGTGTTGCTGAACGAACGCATCCGCTTCTGGTGTTGTTGGCTCTGTGCTCGGTCAATAGCGATCGACGCGTCACAAACCCCCATACGGGGTATAGCAATCGATGGGTCCGCCAACCGTACAACCCCTTTGGCCTAATACTTTTTCAGGGCTGCCGCGTAGTGAACCTGACATATGATGCAACGAACAAGCGGTGTAACTTTAACTGTACAGTGGGCGTTGATGCGCGCATGTTCAACTTTCTGCAAATTCTAAACCGCTGGTGTGCTTCTTAAAAATAACTAACGCATATCTCAAGAGAAGTATGCAAAACATATGCATTATGCAAAAAGTGCAAAATAAAAAACATATTTTTAGAATCCTCTAATCGCAAAACATTATTCTGTTTAAGTCCCATTGCTTTATCAGTTTTCTATATAAATATGCATTTGCATAAACATCCGCAGTCTAGTAATAACTAATGTAATAACGAGAAGTTCTTTCCTTGTCCTCGCCTATTTTCGTATATTTTACGCGTTATCCTGTATTTCGAACAAATCTATTTAATAACAACACGATTATAGAGAAATACTAAATTTTGCCATGAAACGGGTGATTTTTTAATAACATATCCGCACTCAAATTATAAAAATTGACATCGATAAGATCATGTCCACAAAAGATCTCACTGACCTCGCATAGAAGATCGCCGTGGCTCCGCGAGCGACGAAATCAAACGGGCCACCCTGTATAAGATTCCTGAAATAATCGATGCTATTAACATATTTACAGTGCGATGGTTTACATAAAACGCTAACCTCGAGCAAGTTACGAGAAGGTGGGGACACGGGAAGTTTTCTTGAAGCTCGTGTCCGCGAAGCGAGTGGTTCTCACGATTGCGTTGTTTATTCATATAATAATCAATAAAAACGATTGTCCGCATCCGCTAGTGTCGCAGGGTTCTTTCTAGTTTCCGATAAATAATTCAACCACGAAACATCGCAGCTAGTGGGTCGGTATACACACATACGTCCCTTAAGGACTGGCTGTTTGCCTAGAAGACGGGTGTCCGAGTCGCGACCGTGTGGCGAGTTTATGTTGTTGCGTCTTTACACAAACTAGTTTGTTATTCTATTTGTTGCGCCCCGTGGAAAGCAATGCAACATGCACGAGAATCCTTCAAACAGGCGTGTATGAGGTTATCATGCGTCTCAAGGACACGAAGTTCAAGAGTTTAGGGTACCAGTCTTGGTAGAAGCACCGATTGCAAATCGGCAAAGAAGCATGATGGATCAAGGGCAAGATACTTAGGGGGTGGGGGGTAAATGGGGAACAAGGTTAATAGAGGGAAAAATAGATTGGCAAGGTAGACAGAGACATAATTTCGTAGAGAGCTAGATGGATGGGGAATAAATTAGACGAAGGACAAGGTAGATTGACAACGAGGTAGACAGAGAACCAGTTAAACAGAGTGTGAGATAGGTGGAGCACAATTTAGATGGAGTGGAAGATTTTTGGAAAGCAAGATTGAGGGCAAATGGAAAAACAGAAATTAGAGACTAAGATAGATGGAGTGCAGGATACTTACTTAGGTGAGAAACAAGATAGATAGAGATCTAATTAGGCAGGGGACAAGGTAGATGGGGAACTACTTAGGCAGAGGGAAAGGTAGATAGGGTGCAAGATAGAAAGATAGAGTGCGAGATGGATTAACAACGAGGTAGAAAGAGAACCAGTTAAACAGGGTGTAAGATAGGTGGAGCACAATTTAGGTAGAATAGAAGATTTTTGGGAAGCAAGATTGAGGGCAAATGGAAGAACAGAAATTAGAGAGTAAGATAGATGGAGTGCAGGATACTTACTTAGGTGAGGAACAAGGTAGATAGAGCTCTAATTAGGCAGGGGGCAAGATAGATGGGGAACAACTTAGACACTTAGAAGGGTAGGGAGCAAGATATGTACCGAGCTAGATAGATTGAAAACGAGGTAGATGGAGAACCAGTTTGGTACAGAGTAAGATAGATGGAGAACAGCCTAGATAGAGTGCAAAATGCTAGGGAAGGAAAATAGATTGAGAGCAAAATAGACAAAGAGCAACTTAAGTAGAGAACAAGATAGATGGAGTGCATGATACTCACACTGCAAAATAGATAGAGATCCAGTTAGGTAGAGAGTAAGATAGATGGAGAACAGGCTAGATAGAGTGCAAGATGCTAGGGAAGGAAAATAGATTGAGAGCAAAATAGACAAAGAGCAACTTAAGTAGAGAACAAGATAGATGGGGTGCATGATACTCACACAGCAAGATAGATAGAGATCCAGTTAGGTACAGAGTAAGATTGATGGAAGGCAGCCTAGATAGAGTGCAAGATGCTAGGGAAGGAAAATAGATTGAGAGCAAAATAGACAAAGAGCAACTTAAGTAGAGAACAAGATAGATGGGGTGCATGATACTCACACAGCAAGATAGATAGAGATCCAGTTAGGTAGAGAGTAAGATTGATGGAAGGCAGCCTAGATAGAGTGCAAGATGCTAGGGAAGGAAAATAGGTTGAGAGCAAAATAGACAAAGAGCAACTTAAGTAGAGAACAAGATAGATGGAGTGCATGATACTCACACTGCAAAATAGATAGAGATCCAGTTAGGTAGAGAGTAAGATTGATGGAAGGCAGCCTAGATAGAGTGCAAGATGCTAGGGAAGGAAAATAGATTGAGAGCAAAATAGACAAAGAGCAACTTAAGTAGAGAACAAGATAGATGGAGTGCATGATACTCACACTGCAAAATAGATAGAGATCCAGTTAGGTAGAGAGTAAGATTGATGGAAGGCAGCCTAGATAGAGTGCAAGATGCTAGGGAAGGAAAATAGATTGAGAGCAAAATAGACAAAGAGCAACTTAAGTAGAGAACAAGATAGATGGAGTGCATGATACTCACACTGCAAAATAGATAGAGATCCAGTTAGGTAGAGAGTAAGATAGATGGAGAACAGGCTAGATAGAGTGCAAGATGCTAGGGAAGGAAAATAGATTGAGAGCAAAATAGACAAAGAGCAACTTAAGTAACGAACAAGATAGATCAAGTGCATGATACTTAGAATTAGAGAGCAAGGTGAGGTAACATCATAGATCAAAAACAAGGTATATATAGAGACAGTTAAGTAGATAGCAAGATAGATGAAGGATAACTTAGACAGAGGACAAGATAGATAAGAAACGAGATAGATTGAGAACAAAGTAGACAGAGGGCCAGTTAAGTAGAGAGCAATATAGATGGAGAACAACCTAGAACACTCGGAGAAGAAAACATGGATTGAAAAGACAAGTTGAATGAACAATTGAATGGATTGGATGGACAAAGAACAACTTAGATGGTGTGCATGTTGTCGGGAGAGCAAAATAGATTGAAACTAAGTTGCACAGAAGAGCAGTTGGACAGAGAGCAAAATAGATTGAAACTAATTGTGAGTTGCACAGAAGAACAGTTGGACAGAGAGCAAAATAGATGGAAAGAAAACTGGAGAGCGAGATTGATGCAAAGCAAGATTGATAGGAGGCAGGAAAAGAACAAAAGGTTCGGATTAACTGTCGGCCGAATAGGAATAGTTCTGTGCTCGATTACATTAACATCGTAGTCGCACTTTGTTTGCACAAGGAGAAAGTACTGTGTGCGTCTACGAGAACAAGTTTCCTAACGCATGTTTACTTAGGTGATCCTCGAACCTATTACTCTGACGAACGGAGGAGCTCCACAGAAAAGCATGCTTATCCAATATGAAGCCAATTTTGCTCGTGCTAGGTTCGCATTCGCGTTTTATAATTGGAAATCGATACGACTACTTTTGTACGTATTCGTTACTGGTAAATAACTCTAGACCGTTAATAACCAAAATCACACGTAGTTAACTGTCTCTAGTCACCGACGTGGAGCCAATTCGAAATTATAGCACGAGATTTTATTACATACTTTTCCCTTGATCGGTCACCCGATAATTAAATATTTTCTACACACCTGTTTCTAGAGCAACTAAAATCCACTTTCGAGCATTTCCTTTTAATAGCTTGCACGTACGGCAGTCAATTGCACGTAGTGGAGTTATGTTCCCGCGAGTGCTGCGTTCACGTGTGCGCAAAAACAATGGGTGTGTCGAGTACAAAACGCTTGGTACCAAGAGAATTACTTCTCGAACATTTTTTCGTTTTCTCAAAACCTACTTACGTCGTGAAAAAAAAAAGACGTTTATCGCGTACAAATCGTTTCTTATCGCCGAGGCATTTACGGTATCTTCTAATAAGCAGTGTCGAGCAGTAAGAACAAATTGGCTATTGTTATGTTAAATTCTGCCTCGGTGCAACGCAAACAAATTTTCAACTCCGAATCCTTTTTGAAATAGAGTCTCGTTCCGATACACTGGATATTAAAAATCAGATCGGGATGAATAGAAGATTCTCTGTTAACAATTTCGCGTCCTTTCGCGGCCCAATTACTTCGCGGAAGATAAAGGAATGGCGGGGAACAATCGGCGAGCAGGGCTTTCCTTTCAAATCGGAAAATGGCAGCCCATTGGTTTTGCATACACACTTGCAGACCGTGAAGAGATCGATTCTAAAACGCTTGAACGAAAAAAAAACTAAAATATAACAGAGACATACGAATCGTGATCTGCTGGATGATGCGAGCGTTGTTCATCTGCGGGGGATTCCACCATCTGAAGGTGAAAGGTCGCAAAGCGGAAACAAAGGATGCCCCCGTGTTAGCCGTGGCTCCACATTCAAGCTTCTTCGACGCGTTTCCGGTTGTGTACCTCGGCGGACCGAGCATCGTCGCCAAGGCGGAGACCGGGCGCATTCCTTTTTTCGGAAGTAGGTCTTCCATGTTTTCTGTGTCAAGATCTACCCGTCGCCTAGTTGACGCGTTCCATCTAGTCCCCGGACTTCGTTTTTTCTTTTGTTTTTACCCGTTTGTTGCTCGACCGTCGTCAACTTGTTTCACTTTTCAATGAACGTGCACCGAGCGCATCGTTCGCACTCGGGCACAATGTCGGTCGGCATACTTGAAATAAAATGCCAAAAGTCTTGGTCAAACCTTGTCGACGGATTCTCCGAAAAGACCGGTTTTGCACTCTTCATTTTAATTGGAAATTTTGAGTGTTAAAATTGGAAGGATGGACTTTTTATTGGCTGAAGGCCGGTCGTAGTTGTATTCTTCTATGTCACTTTAAAATGTCTCCAAGTAAGATTGGAGAAAAATATATATATTTCCTCGGTCAAGGAATTGATTAAATTGGAAAATTTAAAACGGACGACATTTGTGTATTTTTTATCACTCTCTACACGATTTTTCAAAGGATGAAATAAAATTCATCGTTTAATTGAGGATAATTTAATCTGCTCAAGGGACGATTCATTTTATTCGTACACGTCCATCCATATAACTTGATGAACGTTCAAATGAAAGAAAAACGAATATTACGCCGTACGATGAAAAGGGAAAATAATTTAGTGACTACGCAATGTTTAACGTATTATTCGATTCCGTTTGTGTCGAGTAACATGATGGAACGCAACACAGGCTTCGTCGCATTATTTTTTGTCAAACCTGAGACGCAGACATATGTTAAAGTATCTTTCGTTCGGGTGAAGTATTGTTCATCTCCAAAATTATGACTCGTCGAACAGATTGTGTGTTTTTTTTCTGTAATGTATATTTCCGCCTATAGCAATCTCTATCGAGTATGAACGCGCGACTCGATATCTCGAGGCTGGTCATCCAAGGCGACAGAATCGCACTAACAGGGGAACTATGTATGTGGTGAATGGGACCATCCATATTGTTACTAACAAGATCGTGGAATAATGGGAACACTTGCGCTAATTAACTGATGCCTTTTAATACCGTGGGTAATTCTCGGAGCGTCACATAGATATTGGATATAATTAATGCTTAACGACGCTATCGGACGCTTCAACAAATCTGTCTTCCTTTTTTTCTTTCTGTTCTCCTCTTTCCCGATACGACGTATCTTCCGTGGACAATTTACTAAACGAAGACGAACACACTTGAAAAAAGAATCTTGTGTCACGCGAGAGAGTCGTCTCGATCAGCATAAATCCATGAATCGATCATTTCCAAGGTACTTCCGCTTTGTGTCCCTTATTATACGCATACGCGACGTAGGAAGCGACAAAAATGAACAACTAATAATTGGCACGCAAAATACATGCAATTTCTACACAATGTTGACATCTGTTCCTTAACTTAACCCTTAGCACTCGAATGGCGACTGTAAAAATTCCTGTATCATTACACAAAATATTTTTTACATTTCAGTACTGTACGAGTAAATTGCGCCATCTTCGTATGTATAATATGAAAAAATATATATAGAAGGGAAATATTCTAGGTCGGAAGAAATGTTTCGTTTCAGAGTTAAAATGGCTTCGAGTGCAAAGGGTTAACACTAGAAAATGACGGATTCTAATATTTTTAAATTGCGAATATTGAGATTGTAAAGATGCTTCCATGAGCAATTATTTAACAAATTGATTTCTTTTGGGTATATATTATTTAAAAAATGGCTACAAACTTTGATCGATACATTCGTGTTATTTTTACAAAGTAATGTAAAATCGTCATTTTTAGTGCTCCGTAAACCTAGTGTTAATTGTGCCGAAGAAAATTCAGACGAAACACTGGAAAATGATCGCTTCGTCGGTTTTTGGGCTCGAGCGATTTGTTTAAATGTCGAAGATTATGCGCGCCGACAAACATTTTTGCGAGGCGTGCGTGTATCGTCGGCGAAGAGCTCGCGACCGCCATAAACTTTCTCAGTAAGGTGTCACGTGGTTTAGAAGTCGTTTAGAAGTTTCACTCTTGTGCAAATAAACCGGTGATATGGAGTTTTCCACTGTAGGTGGTTCTTGTGTGCGTTGTTGAGAAACACGCTCGGAAAATTGTTAACATCGCGGGAACTATACTCTTCCTCCGTTGAATGCAATACCCGCTGCACGCGGTGTCGTCAAATCGGTTGGCTGAACAATTGTTCCACTTTCATTCGAAACAATACACGAATAATACGAATTTCTCGGAAAACCAGTAAAAAACATAGTTTCCCAACGTTTCCGGACCGTTCCCTTTTTCTCAAAAAATTTTATAACGTCTCTTGTCCAGCGACACTTTCAACTTTCTCGACGAAGAGTTTATTTATTATTTATTTTATTTCACTCGACAACAATGCAACGGGGAAACGAAGGGAGCAAACAGAAAGACGCTGGACTTTTACATCCCTTAACATGTTCGCTACCAGCACGCTCCCAGATATTTTTCTAGTAAATATTATAAAATACAGAAAATATCATTTCAAACCGAGGCAAAAAGAATTGTTTTGTGAAAAATACCGAATACCTCGAGATTTATAAAAGCCGTATTTCAAACTGTACCTGTACAATAAGAAAAAGATGACGAAAATTTAATTAATTTCTCAAGGTCTCTCGATTCTCGGTTTTCCTTCATACGATTGCTAATTATTTAGACTTGCTGATATGCCTCGCGGTTCGCCTCTATTTTCAAATTCCATAAAGTAAGCAATAATAGACGAAAGTATGTCCCACTTGAAATAGCCTGGCCACGTGTAATAACTTAGTTTCGTTGTAGTCGGTGCGCAGACGTCACTCCCGAACGTTTAATAAAATATCACAACTGCGAAGGCTGTCACCGAGCTAAGCGCTGGTATAGGACGTGTTAAAAAGTTTGTTCGTTGGGAAAGTATGTAAAATAAAACGCGGGGGGGAAAGGTATCGTTGTTAGACTCGAACCGTGTCACCGAGCGTCGAGGAGTGAAACGAATCTTCGTGGAAAACTGCTAGCGAGAAGGGTTGATCGAGAGGAGGCCGTTAACCAAAACCCGATTGAAACCTGCAGCAAAATAGTACCATGGCTGTGCTTCATGGGTCGGCTGACGTACCAGGCAGGAGGGATGAGAATCATAGTGCGCGGAAGACAGGCCAGCAGATCCGAGGCGCCGATCCTCGTGGTCGCACCCCATTCAACCTTCATGGACGGCGGGATCGTCTACATAACCGGCTTCCCTTCCATCATCGTAAGACGAGAATCAGGCCTGAATCCGTTTATCGGAAGTATGTGATAAGTTATATTCAAAGATTCCGTAACTCACCCGTCCGACTAACCGAGCCAACCATAACCGCGGCGCAGCTCTTTCGCCGAAATTCCTCCACCGTCCCGGTCATACTCTTCAAGGTTCGATAATGCAAAACCGAACAGATCCAGGCACAAGGCTGTCCCATTATTCTACGATGCACCGAAACAAGGCGATCTCGGGAAACTCTTTTCGAGGGATGGTAGCGGTACTCTTAGCGAAGAGCACTCTCAGCGGAGAGTATGGCTCTTCGAGTTATAAAATAAGCGAAATGTTACAGAAATTCGTATTCTGTTCACCACGATGTACGAGAATACAGTGGCACCCACCAATATTCGGACGCTCTTAAAAATCGCATAACTTTGTCAATATTGGACTGTACTGCTTGAATTTCTTTTGGCAAGTTGGAACAATTGGTTCGCTACGTAACGGGAAAAAATGTTTGATCAAAATTGCAGAGAAAGTACTGAAAGTTGTATTTTTCAACTTTTTTAGGCGCGATTGTATCAAAAATTGAAAGAGTACGTACATCTGTATCAATTATACATGTACAAACGTTTAACGATGAAAACTTAAGGACGAAAGTCGCAGAAGTTATGTGATAGTAGCTCGTTGCAACGTTGGCCGATTTTGATGAAATTCTCAGAATACGGAGAACAGATCATACAGATCATACAGATCCACAAGTCGTACTTTCTAAATTTTCAATATAAGTCGGCATAAAAAAGTTGCAAAATACAACAGTTAGTATTTTCTCTGCACTTTCGACCAATTGCAATTTTTGTAAAAAATTTTGTTCACTTTATGTACCAAACGAATTGTGCTAATTTCTGAAAAAAATCCAAGTCGTATGGTTCGATGTCAACAAAGTTATACGATTGTTAAAAGCGTCCGAACATTAGTGGGAGTCACTGTATACCGACGAACTTGGAACAGGAAAATTTTATTGGAGACGATCGCTGGTTTTGTTGTCAGCTGATCGATAAATTGATCAGTATTGAGATATCGTAAAAAAATCGTCGAGTAATTTCGTAAACGTGTATCGCGGTGGTCATTACACTAGATTGCCAACAGATTGGTGGTATTGTTTGATAATGAGGGTGACCAGTAGACGGCGGATTTTATGCATTTATGACAAACATGAGTAGGTGTAATTCAAACCAGTAAAAAGATTAAAAGAGTTTAACAATGTCGACACACTATCTTTAACATATAAAAATTATTAATGAGCAAAATAAATTTTCACATAGCTCCTATAGATTGCAATTGTCGTATAAAAATTTCATTTTGCATGAAGATCCGCAGTCTAGTGATCGGTTATCTATCTTCACAATTCTATTAAAAACCAATATATATTTTTAAAAAATGATTTAAGCAATAAAATCGTAAATGAGTCAAACTGACTCGCTCCGACAATCTAGTGTTAAGAAATGCAACGCTCACTATACCGCAATTATTGTATCATCGCGTTGGGTATACTTGTCGATAGGTATCGCGTGAAATAGCGTTGAAACTGGTTGTTTGAATGTACTCATTCATTAATTTTTTGTGTAATCACTCGCAGAACTTATCAACTACACGCAGCCGGTCTACGTGTGGAGGGAAGATCCAAATTCGCGGCAGAATACGATCAAGGAGATCATCGAGAGGGCTACTTCGAAAGAGGATTGGCCACAGGTACCCTTAACAGCGAAACAATGCAGTATCTTCGTGAAAGCTAACTATAAATGCGACATTAATCGCTTCTCAGTCAACTTTGTATTAATCTGAATCACTTGTCTTCTTTTTCGAGTTCTTTGCATTCACAATAAGATGAACATATTCATATCTTGGTGCATATTCGCGCTATTTTAAATTTCATACGCATCTTGGATGAATCCATTTTACGACGATGGTGTAAAATTCCTCCGCTATTAAATTAACTTGTGCAATGAATAAAACACGCGGTGCTAAAGTGCTAAACTATTTCTGAGAAGCGTATGAAAGTTAAAGGGCTTTAACTATGAAAGTTAAAGTGCCACGTCAATTTTTCTTACCTGAAAAATCAATTTTCACTACAGTTTATTAAGTGAACCAAATTTGATTAGCTCCTACGAGCCGTGAGAATGCTACAAAAATTATTTTCACGATAAACTTTGTCGTTCCTGTTCTTGTATTATTAAACAACACACTGTGTTTGAATTTTATGCGACTTTTATGAGCATTGGTGTGGCAGTCAACGTGTTGATACCGCAGCATTGCTACCAATAGACGTAGAAATTCAACTGTGTATGTAAACAGCTGTCTCGTTAATTCACCAAATGAAGATGATTAAACTGTTGGTTACAGGTCATGATTTTCCCCGAAGGAACCTGTACAAATCGATCGTGCCTAATTACGTTTAAGTCGGGTGCATTTTATCCCGGTGTCCCGGTGCAACCTGTGTGCATCAGGTATCCCAATAAGCTGGACACCGTCACGTGGACTTGGGAGGGTCCCGGAGCGTAAGCATCACCTAGACGAATACTTTTCAGTTAGCTATAACGGAATTTTCGGTCGGCTTAGAACCGTAAAGCAGAGTTTTCGCGAAGTCAAGCGATTTCCGCGATGAATAATCAGAAAATTCTGATCGCAGACTGAAATTACTCTGGCTGACACTGACCCAGCTGAACAGCAGCTGCGAAATCGAGTTTCTCCCCGTTTACAAGCCGAGCGAGGCAGAGAAAACGGATCCTAAGCTCTACGCAAACAACGTGCGACGCCTGATGGCAGAGTAAGTCTATCTTGTTAATAAATCGCTAGATTAATTCTCGAAACTGCACTGCTTTTAGCTTTCTGCACGCGAACGACTCGAATTTGGAATAATGCTCTCTCGGTGGCCGTATCTTCCTAAAAACGTAACAGCACATAAATCTGAAACCACAAAAATAAAAAAAAGTCAACTGACATTTAGTAGTCTACTCGAGTGATTTATGTTCGCGCAAGACCACTCGATCTCTATTTTTCGTTCAATTTTTCCTGGATTCTTCACGATTCGATTTCGATGATCGCATTGGCTAACGCAGAGATTTATGTTCGTGTGAAACAATTACCAGTTGATCTTATTTTTCATTCAGCAATCGAGCAAGAAATTGTATTCCTAATATTCGGTCCTAATTTGTATTTATTTTCAGGGCTCTACAGATCCCCGTATCGGACTATACGTACGACGACTGTAGAATCATCAGCAAAGCGCATCAGCTGCATATGCCTCACGCATCCATCTTGGTCGAGGCCCATAAGCTTCGCAACAAACTCGGGTATGCTTGTGAAAATAGCTCCCCGGAAAAAATGGTTTTCCTTTTTCGTTTTGCAAACGATATCATCGTTGTTCGTTTAGGCTGGTGGTGGCGAAGACGGAGCAAGAGATAGTTCAGAAGAAAACGCAGAGACTCAGCGAGGAAGTTAGTTTCCACGAGTTCGTACAACTTTTAAGAATCGACGAGAAAGAGCCAGCTGCTCAACAACTCTTTCGAATACACGACAAAGTATGTTCCGTGACGTGTCAATTGTACTTCGATTTTTATCACTAATCAATGTCAATTTTAGCACTGAACCGGTTATTCGTGTTGAAGGTTTCACTTAGGTTTCGATCGAAAGCAAAGTTCGCGGAGAATAATCGAGGATTGACTTTCTTTAAAATCTGTTGCTTGACTGTGGTATGAAATGGTTACTTCCAGAATTGTAAACCGATCATTGTTGCAGAACGGAACGGGTAAAATAGACTTCGAGGAGTACATATTCACGGTGTTAGCCACGTCGAACGCGAACACTGAATTGGACAAGGTCGAGACAGCGTTTGAAGTAAGCGCAACACGTACAGTTTTATAGTATCGTTGATAATCTTTACTACTTCTCACGTAATTAACAGGTGTGCGGCACGAAATCGTTATCGTGCATCGGTAAAATGGAGCTGAGGAAAGCCTTGAAAATGTCGTTGAACGTACCGGCAGAGGAGTCCGACAAAATTTTCGAGCACGCGAAAATTGATTTTCCGGACACAACGGTGAATTTCGGTAGGTTGCCCTGACATTGCTCGAGACGACACGGTGTCGTGCTACTGACCAATTCACCAAAAATTACTCAATTATCTATCATGCTCTGTATTTTTGTCGAAAAAAGAATTTAGTTACTGGAACACGTTCAGTAATGAAAATAGTCGGTAACCAGAAACCTTCATACGTTCCTCAGGGTGGAAATTCAGTCATCTTCTTTTTCTAGATACTGTAAAAACATCAGATTTCTTTCTGTGAGTGTTGCAGGATGTATTTCTTTAAAATGCGACGCTGTAAATGAAACGTAATCTGTTGAATTGAAGTCTGAAGCAAAAATGGGTGAAGTATTGTTCTAGAATGTTCTATCTATTTCTCTGAGAAACGTATGAGGGTTGAGAAAAACTATGTGTCGAGTGATTGACTGTTTCTTTCTTTCCCTTTCATTAGAATTCGTGTTGGCTGCGCTCTCGGAACGCGCGGAGTACACCCATATATTCGCGGTGACCACCGAAACAAGAAAAAAGAGTATTTGAGAATATTTCATCAACTCGTTCCACACTCATCGAAGAAGCAAGACGCGTGCCGTTTGTAGCAGACCGCTTCTCAATCAGATTTGCGCCAGTCCTGTCTAACTTTGTTCTATTTTCCTCGATGCTGCTACTCTCTCAACGATTAGATAGCCATTTTCTGTTAGTCATCGTTGATGAAACGAAAGGAGATTGTCTTCGTGAGGATTAAGCGAAACACGGAACGAGAAGATCGCATAGGAGACATTACAGACTCTGTTCATCCTTTGAGTCGACTGTCGAGGCCACCCTAATTCAAATTTATGATAATCATGTTTTTTATTTTTGATGTACTTGAAAATCTCTTTGGTTTTATCCGTAGAAGCTACACAAATGTTTTCTTTTCATTTTTTTTTTTTACGTAGAACGATTCTATAGACTCTCCCGAATTTTGTAATATTATAAATATTCAAAAGTGTTCAAACGAAGTTTCAAGAGAGCCAGACCAGAGCGAGAAAGCTTTAGATATTGTCTAAACATGTTCGAATGTTTATGATGACGTGAAACATACATGTATATCATTATACTTGAGAAAGTCTACAGAAACATTCATGGTAGCTTTTATGGTGAAAGCAGAACAAGTTCTCAAAGTTGAAAGTTTGACTTTTTTCAGGATGAGTATACAACGATTTTGATTATTGCTACGGTAAAGAAGTATTAAGATTTTTTGAACAGTATTATTTAACGTGTATTGATTTTCTGAAGATTTCGATGAACTTGTATTATTTGATTATATTTCCAATGCAGGAAAATGAAAAATGAGCATGTTTATGTTGTTGCGATGGCGAAGCTCGCTTCGAGAGTCCACTTGAGGGTTAAACGAACAGCACTGCTGCGTAGCGCAGCTGTAATTTCGTTACTTTATAAAAGAGCTTCTTTTGTACAAATGAAGTCGAATTCCAAAGGAGACCGCGAGGTTCGGGCCGAACCTCTTACTCGAGAAAGTAAGAGGATGTATAAATACTACTGTTCTCTTTTTGTTCTACCCGTAAATAAGCGTTTTAATTTATTGACAAGTTTTGTATTACGCCATTGTGTTTCACGAGATTTTCGGGTAGGATAAGTATGTACAAGTATGGGCACGGAATCCGTAAAAACGATAAATAACGGCTGCTTTATATCGCGGACCATACACATAGCGACACATATATATGTATCTACACGTTCACACAGAGTAAAATAAGACGTAGCATAACTTTCTCTTGCGTTTCATACTTTTACATACTTTCCATCTAGTGCACACACGTGGTCGTCTAGAATAGACTTTATTTCTCGTTAACGCTCGCCTAATATTTATTGTAAAACATTCGACATCCCTTCAGAGTTTCACTCGCATTTGAAGTCATGTAAATAGTATTACACCGAAGGTTTCTTAGACATATAAGCATACAAACTCCTCCGTGTTGGACTTAATATTCACGGCGGACGTGTTGTCTGTACGAAAGGATTAGGTTTAGAGTTATTTTAGATTGCTCAGGGTTCAGAAGAATTTCAAGGCTATTGAGAATTTCGCGCGTTATTAGTAGTACCGATTAAGCCACGATCACAAACTTCTCTAAGTTCAGCAATGTGTCCAGAGCTCTTACCGTACCAATGCGAAACCGTGGATCCGAAATGCTCGAGTACAATTTTTTTTTAATCAATTAATCAAATGGAAAAATTCTGTTTCAATTCGGATCGATCCCTCGTCTTATTTGCGAGAAAAAGAAATTCTTTTAAAATTTCTTTAGTTTGCATGGAAAACAATATTTTATTTGGACTCGAAAGAATGGAATGGTACTGATATTTATTAAATTCTCTTGTAAGCTGAATTATAAGTTTCAATAAAGAATTAAGCCTAAGGGATGCGAAAATAAGTATACATGGTATACGTAAAAATTCGTAGGAAACTAATTTCTCGAGATTTCCGTTAGTATGGTCCAAAAATTGGATTTTCGTTTCTCTTTTAGTAAGAGCCTCAGTTCAAGGTAATTCAAACATGTTGAGGGCTTGGACATGCATTTAGAATAAATATAATATAAAATTTATTCTTTGCACGATAATGAAACATGCTACAGTATTTAATATTTAATAAACATAAATACATATACATGTGTACAATATATGTACATGTATACGTATGTAAAATAATAATTATTTATTGGTCATGAAATACGATAAACTATTAATCATTGTATATACGCATATATTAGATACATATATACATGTATTGTATATCAATATATATGTATATACGGGATATATGATTGTATATATATATAGATACAATAAAATATTCTTACAAGATATGAACTATTCTAAAGAAATTTGATTTTTTCTTTTCATTAGTTTGCAGCGAAAGTGTCGGTACTGATTTACTGTTAGTTTGATTTAAGTACAAACACATGACATAGAAATAAATAAATAAATTGTAAATTTTTCTGATGTGGTACTATAAACAATTCAACATTTTTAAAAGCAGAAGTGGTCTGAATTTATTTAAAATACCGTTAGACTTACTCCTTGATAATTTTTTTGTAGGAAGAATTGAAAAGTAGCTAGAAATAAAAATTGACCGATGCTTCTGTTTTTTAACAATACTTTTGTAAAGTTCAAAACCATCAGGATATTTTAGCTAGTATGTAGTAAAATAAAGGAGACATTAAACTTGAAAAGCACAAGAATAAGTCGAGAGGAAAACGAAATTGTTATCGCCCCACAATATCACATAACATCGAATATACAATAAAAAATGAAGGCTTTTCTAATCCGAAAATCGCATAGTATACAAAAATGGAGCTGTCTTTTAAGATTTTAATACTTGGTTATTACAACCGAGTCATTAAACGATTAATATTACCTATAATATATTCCTGTGATTTACAATGTAGTAAATATTAATTACTCAACTCTTGAAACCTGAATTTTAAGAGTCAAATTATGGCAGGATATTATTTTCAATTTGTTTCTTCAGATCACTGTTATATAGTACACAAAATATCTACAGTATAGCAATTTGTGAGATTCCCTTTTAATAAATATATTGTAATTTATATAATATAAACTAACAAACTATGTTTCAGTTAATGCAATTTAATGCAATGTTTTAAAATAACTGAGTATGCAATGTGTTGCAATTATATTAGTATTTACTGTTACGTTTACATATGCACATGAGTATGGAAAGTAATCTATTATTTATTGACTGTTATCTGTAAACTCTAGTTCGGAACGCAATGAAATTTTCGTTTTTCTTAAGATTGTTGAAGTAGTATGTATTTTCAAAGGCACATCATTCTGTCGTGATGTTCGTTACTAATTCTTTCATAGATTTTATTATCAAACTTATATCCTGATTGTAATCGATAATGCTTAGACGGTATTGTGTTCTATTCCGTACAAGTTTTGTGCATTACGTTGTGTTGTAAAATACATAAGTACAAATATATCGTCAGATCCCCATGAGTACTCGGAAAACAATTCAACTAAAGATCTCATAAATAACAAGACATAGAAATCTATGGACTTAACTAAGAAAGAAATGAGTTAGTCTTACTTTTTTCGCAAAATACTTGACATACTCGACGAGCTACTTTTTTGCTGGAAAATTTTGCTCACTTTCTGTCGCATGTCCTCCACACCTTGTCCCACGTTCGCAGTAGCCATCGACAACAAGAGGCCAGAGTTCATCGATAGCGAACTGTCGAACACCAGAAAACAACGTTCATGTAATTATTCGCCAAGTAAAATATTACATACTACTAGAATACGGATGTTATAACTTCAAAATTAGCAAACTATGTGAATTTATACCAGCGTACAATGTACAACATTTAAAATCTGTGCCATCAATTATGATACTGGCTGTATTTATTTATGGGAACATCCGTATTCTACTCGTTAACGACCAACGCGTACAAACCTCTTCATGGGTTTCGAGAGATCTTGTCGAGATTCTATTTCCCTGAGGAGGGACTTGACCGCATCTTCCTGCTGAGGTAAATGATGGGCCACTAATTGTTCCAGACACTTTAAGCCGGGCAGCAACACGTTGGAAACGCATTGGTAGCTGAGCGGACAGTAAACCAGAACAGAAAATGCTTCAACCAAAGCATTAATGAGATCGAATTTACGACCCTGTTGCAACGTGAACGAGGCTATCGTAGTTAATTGGGTAGCTATCACTGCAAGGAAGATTACCATTAGTTTTAATAGGAACGCTTTTGGAAACATTAGAGTCGAAGAGTTCTTACCATCCTCAATGTAATTTTGAGGGCAATTCGGAGCGATAAGTGCTAAAGTGGAAACTAACGGAAGCGCTAAAGCTGGAGGAACACCTTGAGGGTCCTTGGCGATGTTTTCCAACGTTAGGCGTGCTTTATCCCTCATTTCTCTTACTTTGCATTCCGTTATCAATCGGCCGAGCGAGGGAATCGCCGCGCATCGAACAGTCCTAAAACCAAATAATCCCGATAACAACGCTAATTACGTCGCTTTCAATTAATACTGCGATTCTAATAATTGGACTTTTCAATTGGAAACAGAAAATAACTATACGAGTAGAAAAATATTTACAAATATGTCTTACATATCAGGATCACTAACGAGTGTTACAATTGCTGGAACTACCTTAGCGCTTGCTAACCGATCGGAAACATGAGCTATCACACAACCAAATATCGTCGCGGTTGCACATCGTACAACAGGTCTTTGGTGCACTACCCCTATAAAAAAGGGGGATGGAAGGTGTAACTGAATCGCTAAAGTGCCGCTAAGAATGCAACAAAATCGCTAGTCATAATGATCAGTGGAACTAACCATCCCATAAACCGCTAAGGACATATTCTTGCATATGTTCATCAGCGCACAACATAATTACTGCGATTTGTAAGCAAGTAATGCTGATACCGCTCATGGACAAAGCAACAAGGAATTCTTTCAACGATTTAGCAACCTCTGTACCATTCAAGGTGGACAATAGAATTAAATACGTAGGCATTATCGTCAAATTCATGTTTTTCTTCTCTGTCGACAACACTGTCAATTGTTGCTCGAGTTCGGACACGTCGGACGCAAATATCGGCTGAATCTAAATATTAACAGACAACGTTTATTATAGAAGCACAGTTTCTATCACACTGTCCAATAAATTGAAACTTTTCTTTCGCGTTTCGACGATCAAAATTCATGTTGAACAGTGTTATCGAGTACTTAAAATATTGAAATTACCCGTGTTTGCGTGATGTATCGTCCAAAACCCAAACATAGTGAGCGAATGTATGTCAGAAGAGTGTGTAAAATGGTTTCGTGTGTGATTTCTATGGATTTTACCATTTCTAAAATTTCCATTATTCTAAAACACAGTAAGTATTAACATACGCGAAATGTCCATAAAACGTCTTACCATTAAAAAGCGTACAATTTATTTGTGAACCACTCTAATTCCGGCCACGTATCATTTTCCCACGTATTTGCAAAGAATGTGTTCAAAAGTGTTCCGACATCTAAATCTCCCTCGTAAAACACTTTCGGGTTCACGATATCGGTCTGACACAGGTACAGAAACACGTCGGCTACGAAATAAAATAAAAAAATAAATTGACAATTATTTCAGCTTGAAATTTAAACGATTTATGTTGGTATATATTATATTTACACAATTCAGACGATGTTCCAGGTTCTATGCTTGATCTAACTGCATCCGTATCGGCTACACATATGACCATATGTGGTAATAAATACTGTAAAACGTTAATCGACGAGACCGTCCTTCCCTCGTTTATGTGATCCTTGTTAGGTGAATGTTGATATTGTCCAGATTTCAACTGAGTTTTCACTTTTGATATTATTCGTGGTAACAAATGTGTTTGTAATCTTCTTAGAGAGAGCGCCCATTGAGCTAGAATCGGTAGAAGTAAAGAGGAAGCGACTTCTACAACGATCGGTGATGAATCGTTTAGCGCGGTTAACGCTAACTCTTCGCACTAAAAAAAAAAATAATTGTAAAAGATGTAAAACATGTTTACGATGCACAGATTATCTTAGAATTGTCATGTGCGATATGTTACCTGAAAATACTTGTCGGGATCATCCATTAAAGCTATGAGTAACGCAAGACTCTTCACAACGCACGCTCTGACCATAGGATCCTTGTCATCGAGTAACATTTGTTGCAACATAGAAAGCATCAAAGAGTTCCTGATGCCGACAGACATGTATGGAGCCAATGCGCAACAACACTCCACAGCTAGTAACCTTTTTTCAGGATATTTATACTGACTCTGTTCCCAACAAATGGTTAAGATTTCTTCTCCCTCCATTGGGTCATTCTCAAGCTTCGCCATTGCGACTAAACCTAACGGTACAACAAATAGTAAGCTCAGTATATCACAGAGAACAATATAATTGGTTCTACATGCTAACCAGCTAGTATCAATTGTCTTTCGTCTTCTTGTGGCCTCTTCTTAAGATTAAACAATAGCTGCAAAAATTTCTCTCTTTCTGCGGATTCAGCGTGCAGCCGGATCACGCTTAATATCAACGGTATTACTTCTTCGCGTTTATTGAGTATGACGTTGGGTACAATACGAGGTAAAGTTTCTGCCAAAATGTGAACAAGATTATCTCGTGTCACTCCGTTTCTAAAGGGTTCTTCGGCTGTAGAAACAATGGAACTTGGAATATTTACTAAACAGTGTGTTATCACCTCCATCTTGAATTTCAACGGTAAATGTCTAAAAATAATACATTTCAAGTTACCTTCAGTAGAGAATCAATTTTATCGAGAGTGCAAATGAATACCTAGATGGAGGATTTGGAAGGATAGACGATCCTTCAGTGACGTCTACTCTTGGTAGCTGAATTCTCGTCCACTCCTTGTCCCCAGGATCAGTCTCGCCGAGGCTGACAACCACGGACACACTGTCATCTTCTTCTGGTTCGTGTGTTGCTGTCGATGTATCTCGAGGTGGTGTTTCAAGAAGCTCGAACTTATCCGGAGTTGTAGAACTGGAGTTCAACGTTTGTATCGTTCCGCTACTACCTTGCTACAGAGAAAACAAGTCAGCTACAGAAACTGAGAAAGCAAACTATACTTTGGAAACGTTTTCCTATATGTGTAACCGGTACCTTGTTCGGATTCTGTGATAAACTTTCATTTGTTGTTGCAATAATTTGTTGCAAGTCCACCTTCTCTTGCTCCAACATTGCAGTTTGTTGTTTGAGTTCTTCCAATTCTTTTACCTGCAAATAATACGGTGTTTTAAACTGTGTTTAACCCTTTCAACCAATGGCAGACGTAAAATTGTTTTAACATGCCAATTGCTTAAATTCATCCTTTTCTGCTTCTAATTCAACATCATTGAAGTCTGTTTGCACACCAATAATCGCCGAAGGTGCTTTCTCGTAGCCATTAGCTCGCATGTATTCTCTGTAGATTTGTAATAATTCCGCAGGTTTTGGGATATTCAATCCCACGTCCTGCCAATCTTCGAAATCTTGATTCTCGTTTTCATCACTGAACGTGATGGAAGTCAATTTGTATGATCGTGCTAATAAATATTCGTTAACGAGGAAATTTAAAGCTCTCTGTTCGTGAGGCTTTATAGGTGGTTCATTGGCTAAGTGTTTGTCAGAACATTTATCTGGTGTAGGTACATCTGACTCTAAAACATTGAGATGTCAGTTAAAATACAATTTTAATACATAATATTTAGAGAATAATAAAACGAAAATAACCTGTTACTACAGTGAGATTCGTACGAAGAGCAGAGATACATTCTCTGGCTTTTCTAAGTTCAAATTCCAAAATTGCTACTTTCTCGTCAACACCTGCACCATCTTCTGAATATCTTGTCATATCAAGTGAATCTAAAGTAGCCTGGCTGGATGACCTAGCTGGATAAATTGAAGCAGAAATATTATACTTTGACTGTTACACTTTCAGTACTTTTTCAAAATTTATATCAATATAAATAATACAATTAATATAATTAATATTACAATTCTTTTGAGATTATTATTTAAAAGCTTAATACAGTTGAGTCACACATACGCATAGAAGGGAATGGTTCCGGCTTGATGTTTTGGCCTTCGAAATTGCTTGGATTTGAGAAGAATTCTTGCAAAACAAGCAATTCTTTCCCTGCTTCGCGCAATTCCACGTGCAGCTCCAAGGCCGTTAATAGAAATTTGTCGTTTAAAAGCTTCGTGGCGATTTCTTCGTAAGTTATACATGTTTTCGAGGCTGGGTATCCTAAAGCAATAAAACAAACATTACTAATTTCTCCGAGGAATCAGACTGTCGCTAATTATTACACGATAATTTGTACATGCTCCAACTACCGATGACGTGTATACATTCTAGTAGCAAGTATCAACGACAAGTAATGGATTCGTTACAGGGATTTCTCATTTCGAGCCGTTTTACAGACGGTACAGCATTGAAATATTAATTCTCACGGTAGAAAATGTAAGCCGTTTTAATGACTAAACCGCAAGTATTAAAAAATGATTACCTTTACTGTCTGTTGACAGAGGATCCCTAACCTCTTGCACTGCATCGACCATAACTTTCACTCTGTTCAAACGTTAACTGAGAATGACATGTCCATCTAAGCTGATGAATAAAATAGCAACCCACTCGAGCGCATGCCACGCTTTCATTAATTTAATTAAGTATATTAATAGAAATTACTTGGCTCTAAGCGACACAGCACATCGTTTACGATGACAACAAAGCCATGTTTTACACTCTGCGATGGCAGCGACTAAATAGGCACATTAGCGCCCATCGGGGTTAGAAATAATCATCACTGATTGGTTATAACAAAATTCATACACGATCAGAGTTCGGCGGCATTTAATCGATTGAAGTATTTAATTTTATTAAAAAATTCACGTTTATGATTCAAACGTGAAACCTTGAAAAATCGCGATCAATACTAAATATTAATCGCTGATTCAAAACCTTAATTGTTATTAATTTTTACTCGCGATATTCAGTAAGCTCGTTTAATATTAAACCGACAGAAATATATTATAGTAGCATTTGATGGTTGAGTACTGGAATATTTATTTCACGATGAATAGAATTTTAATGGGTAATCATTAATCCAATTAATGATTGAACATATCTGCTTTAGTTGATCGCGATTATACAGCGGTTAAATTAAAAATTTAAACTTTATTTGTATGAAGTATTGCCCAACTCTGTACACGGCATATAGATTTAAATAAAATATTTTAATGTTTATAAATATTCTAATATTTTCAAATACTCGATGATATCGTATGCGGTAATTCAGAATCTATTATTCAAAAAATTCATTGTCTTTGCACATTTCCGAATACCATTACAACATAACAGCTTTACGTCTATGTAGTATCACAGAATTTAAATTATTATATATTCTATCAATGTTTCTACAATAGAAATATTATATTTCTAAGTATATTAAACACACATATTCCATATAGTTTTCACATGTGTATTTAATACGATATATACTTCTATGTTTAGTATACGAGATATGAATTTTCAAATATACACAGGTATTTCAAAAACATAGTTCTTTATCTTTCTCAGTACAAGTTTGAAGCAATTCGAATATCAATGATTTCATAGAAAAATTACAAATAAAATATAATCATAAGGAAATAAACGTGTATAAAATTAATACTTAAGCAGAATAAGTACTACAAATACAAGTGGCTTTGCATTATATTACACTTAAAAGTCTAAAACGATTCTGCAGCTTGGTTGCACATGGAAAACCTAACGAAGAAACAGGGATCTAAAGTGTACCGAACTACGATTTAATTTATTACAATTATTATTACAATGATACGAACCTGTGTGTGTGTGTGTTTTTTTTTCTCTTCTATGTACAATCTACCTTTCTGCGCGTCTTTTGTCAAATAATAATCGTAATAATTAATAATAGTAGTAATAACACGTGTCTCAAATTCCTTCGATATACTTTTTCATCTTTTTTTGCTTTCGTCTCGTTGATATTTTTATAAGTGTGTTGAAAAATCGGTATAAATGTAACTACTAAAGGAGTAATATTACCGTAGTAATCGTCGTAGCTTAGACAAAACTCGGAAGGACTGTAACACCGTTTTACGTTATCCTATATATTACTATTGCAACGTTATTAAAGTTGGTTCGTTTAGATACATGGCCTCGAGAGGGCCATATTTTAGTAAAGAAAATTCGCCGAACGATCCCTTTTCTAAACCACTAATATGAAAATTATTAAATGTTTCCACTCCCTACAATTCGTTCAAGCACCATATTGGCTGGTTGATTTTCTTTTTCTTTCTTCTTTATTATGTCAGCGATTGAACAAATTGGATTCGATTAAGTCTAAAATTATTACTTCGTTCTCGATTCACTATCATCGATAGACAACTACTTTGTAATGTCGATATAAACTTCGATCGACGCTAGTATACTAATATTAATTCTTACAACTAGATCACTACCGTCGATATTATCAGCAATAAAGTTTTTTTTTTTGTTTCGTAAGTCTTGCCGTGTTTCGTTTTTGTGTTGGTGGCTACGACACTTGAGACATACTGATATCCTATTCTTCTCTCTTTTTCTCTTAGGTTTCTACTTATTTATTTCCTACGATCACGTTCATATAGTTAACAACTAGAGTTTAATTAGAACAATGATTTTTATTTCTCGTTACATACCAATATATTCAATTGTCTCAGCAACCAACAGTAGAGTCAAAAAACAGCATAAAATTTATATAAAGTATTACAGATCTTCCAGAATTTTTCTAAGTTATAATATCTTTTTTTCCCTAACCAGCAACCGCCAACACGAAATTTGACTTAGGCTGGGGTCGAGAGACGCAAGGCGGTATAGTACTTTTTATTTTCTTTTTTTCTTCTTTTGATTGGTATCAATCTAAATCTAGTATTTGGACGAAGTGCGAGGATGGGTCGTGCGTGCTTTTGCTTTCTAAATCGAGCGTGCGAATCTCATAAAATCGTTTTTGCTTCATTTAGCCACAAATAGCTTACTTTCGTTATTTCCTTTGCCAAGTTATAATTTATCGTTCGTTATTAATTCGCTTAAATACAAGTAAGTACTCTATTTTTTTTTTGTTCTTTAAAAAGAGAGAGAAAAAAAGAGAAGAAAACAAGAACGAAAGCTCATAACCGTCTGTACGCATGTTGTCCTGTGAGTGTCCGTGAACGATGATTGGAATTTGTGGAACAGCCCTGAGAAAGAACGAACGACGCGCGTGGAAATGATGTTTAAGTGAATTCAGGCATACCCGCTTCTGTGAATCTGAATCTGTATGAGAATGAACTTTTTTTTTTCATCACTGAACATGTGAATTTTGGGAATTACTTATTCATTACTTCCTCTCATATTCGCTGTTAACCTCAAGTCTTAAGAGATGTATAACGCGAATATGCAAACATGTCCTTCGAATTTTTATACAAATGACAACCTTCAACGCTAAATATCGATACTTCTGCAAAAAGAAAGAAAAATAGTTAAACATTAATTATCATACTGAGAATGCTTACAGGGTGATTCAAGGATAATATCATCAGATTTATAAATTATACTAATCTCTTCCAAGCTAAACGAATGTCGTGCTGCATCGACTAATGGATCAACAATAACGAATTAAGAGATAAGTACAAGGTAAGTCGAAAGGTTACATAATCTATGACAACCTGTACACCTTTGAAAGTACCAAACAGTCGCGACCAGTAAACAGAAACTGTTCTCATGGTCCAAAAGGCGTGAATTGCATCTGAAAATTTGATGAGACTATCGTCGAATCGATTTTCGCGTGAAATTAGCACTTACCATCAGGCAATTCGTATAGTTTTTTAGGAAGGGAGGAGAAATAAGGGTGCCTTAAAGCTTCATCAGCTCCTATCCGTTGATCGGGATTTAGTTGTAGAAGTGACGACGCCATACTATCACCTTCAGTTATGTCGTAGAGTCTAGGAAACGAAAGACCCAATTTTCGTGGAGGATAAAATCCCAGTCTATGCGGTTTGTATCCCGGCAAGTGCGTGACACCGGGCCAAGTTTCTTCGGTAGGGGTACCCAATACTTTGAATATTTTATCAAGTTGGTCGTATGTACAGCGTACACCTGGGAATGTTGGTTCACCAGTCAACATCTCCATAAATATGCAACCTACACCCCACATGTCAAGTGAGGTAGAATACTCTGTGGAGCCCAGAAGAACATCGGGTGGCCTGTACCACAAGGTCACTACTTCGTGCGAGTACGTGTGTGACGGTACAGATTTAGCTCTAGCTAGACCAAAATCTGCCAGCTTCAGTTCTCCGATCTCACTGATTAATAAATTCTGAGGTTTCACGTCTCTGTGCAGTACTCTCCTATATCAAGGTTACAATCGCATTGATTAATATGTCCGTGGGCGGTTACCGAATGAATTGTTTCAAATTAATGCATGCTTTTTACCTCCTATGACAATACGCTAGTCCTCTTAATAATTGGAACAGAAACAATTTCACGTTTCGTGGATCTAAACCACCGTTGCCGGTTCCATGCCTCTCCATATATTGAGACAAGTCAGTATGAACATACTCGAAAACGAAAGTGAGAGTCTCCCGCGTATGAATTATATCGTGCAAGGTTACAATATTGCTATGCTTCAATTCTTTGAGAAGGCTTGCCTCGCGAATGGCAGTAAATGGAGCACCTTCTTCCTCTTGCAGTCTAATTTCTTTAAGTGCCACCATTTGATTTGTAAGATGGCTATAACCTTTGAACACTGTGGCGTACGATCCTTCCCCTAATTGTTCCAGTTTTATATAAGCTTCGGACTTGCCGAACGGAGAATCACCCTGTACATATAAACATAATTATTTGTAAAAACAGTAAATAAAAGATGGAAGAAACGTTTAAAGAATTATTGAGCTTGGAATAATTAACGAGTCCCTTTGATATTCTGAATTCTTTCAAATGAAAGGTATCAGGAACTATAATTCAAATTTAGCATCTGTGCGAACTAATACATTTTGAATTATGATTCATCAGACCAGGGTATCTCTTAAATAGTTTCAAAGCTCGATAAAGAACACAAAAGAGTACAATCGAGTAGAGGATTACCCCAAAAGCTGAAAATCTTTTGGTTCTTCTAGGAGGTGGATCCGGGCCAAGGAATACCTCGGACTTAGGTCGCGGAGGACGCCGAGGTCGCAATATAACTCTAGCTTCTTCGCGTATATCCTCATCAAGAAGCTTGGAATCACTAGAAACGGAAAGCTGCCGATGCACTCTCTCATGGTCGCCCACACCTGTCCATTCTATGACATCCAATTTCGTCCTTAAAACTTTCTTTAAAATAACAGCAACAGGAATCCACGTAAAATCATAATTCCTCAATAATTGTATCAATACATAATATTTTAGTTTCACGCAACGCATTGTCATTGAATGATACAATAATAGCATTATATATTATATTATGTAGAGCAGATTATATATCTGACTACAATAAATTATTAAATGCCTGATCAAATGGGAAGCACAATTACTGTGAAATCTGAGTAAGTACATTTTCCAGCAAGTCATTCATGCAATTTGTTATCTCCAATAAAACAAAAAAGCACTGAGCTATCACTACAAGAAATTAATCATTTTGATAAATAGAACTGTGCGACGTATGTTATCTTAGAGCAACTTTAATATCATCTATCGATCAATTGAGAGAATCATTTAATTGCCTTAATATGTCGTGTATTATTAATTTATATCTCACTTACCATAACGACGATCCTTATCTGCAGGTATATTACCGTTTGGCTCCAAACGGTCTAGGAACTCCTCGGAATAGCCATTATATGACAGTCGACCTCTGTTTGCAGCGTCATCAGCCTCTTCTTTTGATATCGCTAAAATACGAAAACCAGTTATGTTGATCTGTTGTAATCACATTCATTGCATTATGCATTCATAATTCAAAAATCTTGAAAAATAAGGAAATTGGGTATCAATGTCTTCACACTCCTTTTTTTGTAAAGAGTAGATTAAAACTAGACAGAGTAGATTAGAATAAGATAATTAAATGGAACACAATATTTCAGTAAGGAAGTGGAAGGGAAAATATAAGGAAGAAAGATCAAGAGAAAAGTAATAATCACAATAAAAAAAAAAGCTAAAGATGAATGGAAAATATTTCATATATATGCTTGGAGTAATGACTATTATTGGTTATTAAAAAAGATTATTTCAATTAATAATGCCACTTCATATACATATAATAAGTACTGAAATACTATTCTTCTTCTTTAAATAAAAATATTTCAATGAGTACTTTTTATTTGAAATGAACCCAGCTCTGCCTTTTAAACAATTAAAAGATACTATAATAAGTACCATTATGAGTATCATAACCATTGATACATTATTGATACATTATGTACAAGATATTCTATGATACCTTAAATTAAATGAGTAATGTTGTTACATAATGTAACATAAAAATAGATGAGCATGTTTGTGAAACCTTTTGATAACTTCTGGAAAGCATTAATACTTTTGTAGTATGTAGACATTATGTAATGGAAAATGACTATAACTGAATCAAGTAATAGAATTACCAATTGTGCATCAATGTACAGCAACCAGCTCAAGTATACTTACAAAGTCTCCCAAAACTGTGGCTAAGCCGTTTTTTCAGCTTTTGTACTCTGCTAAGGGCACCTCCTTTCTTCTCCCGCATTGTCACAGACCCTTTACATAATAATCATAATCTATAGTAACTATAATGTGAAGGATAAATCTATGAATTCAAATGTTTATATATTTATGGCAAATTATTGCTTATATTTACAACTGTAGCATATGTTTTAAAGAAAAAGCCTGGAAGCCGCTAACAGCTGCAATAGCTATCTACTGTAAGCACCGAAGTGTTGTCATTATGACGTGATCTTGGTACAGTTGATAGCTATTCGACTGACAGTGTACAGTTAGGCTTTTTTCTTGAAAAGCAGATTGTGGTAACACAAATGTGTGTTTTGGATAAATCTTATAAATTAATATTATTACTGTACATAAATGAGAAACGCTATATTATGCTCATTATATTGATAATGATATTCTTCTTTCTATCAAGCATATGGATAATTACGTTTTCTAACATTCGTTCGTTACATCAATGAACCAATGAAGTCAAAAAATGCTTAATTGCCTGCAGAAATGCTCATGACGTTCACCTTTATCTGAAGTGTTATACAAGCATGTACATACATTCAATTCTCAATGGACCAATGGAAACAATTGTTAGTTTCACTGTCAAACCTGTACCATCGATAAAATTAATGACAGTTAATTAGGCAATACTGACATCAACTACTCATATAAACTATAGATGAAACGATGAACATACCATGGTTCTTTTATAATTATTCTATACGTTTGAAACACACCCGTTAACCATTTCTAATGGAATCTTTTGAAAACGTGTAACCTTCATTTGAATAGCAAGAACTACAATCGTATACTGTGCAAATATGAACTTCATTATCAAAAAGCAATAAGACGCTAGATATTTGGTAAATATTGTACACACATATTATCGTTCTTATTTGTGTGCGCTATACAGGACGTTCCAAGCAATCAGAACACATTCATTTTATGTTTTTAAACATATTGCACGATACAATAATACATATTAATACCTTGATGACGACGTACTGATAGACACAGATTCAACTAATCAAGTTTTAGATTGAAATAACTTTAGTTATTAATAATTCCACGATACAAGTGCCTAATACAAGGTACTAATACTCTTTTGCAAAAAGCAAAGAAAGGAAAAAGAAAACTAAAAAAAATTTCCTACAGAACTAAATGCTTTACTCTCTCATTGTGTATTATAGATTTTGCAATGTTCGTATCCGTTTAATTTCAAATACAAATCGTTTTATAGATTTCCATATGTACAGCATGTTATATGTACGTACAAATATTATACCCTATTATAATTTCAATGTTACAAACCGTTCAGTTTATAACGACGTTAATAAAAAATTGTAAATGAATCGTTAGTTTCTATCGGAAGGTTAACGTTCGCTAATTTTAGGTCACATAATTTTTTTTCTATCAGAGATGAAATGAAAAATTGGGTTATAGAGGGTTAAAAATACAGCTTGTCCCAGTTGCGTGGAACACCCTGTACGATGCGTATACGCGCATCTATGTGCGTATGTATGCGTATACACAAAATACATATGTACATGTATATATATATACATATACAAACACGTGAGTTGTTTGTTAACGGGTCAACGAACCAACAAAAGTTAGTAGTGGGATATGTCAAATAACAATAAATAAATTACGTTCATAATTTCTAGACTGGCTACTGACTCCGCATCCCGGTTCACGTTGTTCCGCATGCTTCCCAGTACACAAAAGCACTTTCCTCCATTCACGCATCTGTCGCTTTCTAAGAATGACGTTTTCACGGCAACGAGACGGAACGGTAATTAATAATCCGCATTGAAGGCGACGGATTCACAGCCTTGATGCGTGGCGGTCTCTCGCAAGATCAACAAACTTACATCCGCGAGCGAAGGTTCGACGAAAGAGAGGCGGCAAAAGATTAAAAAACGAAAAAAAGAAAAAAGAAAAGAAAAGAGAACCGTTTCAACGAGAATGCACACGATCTCGCGTACGTTTCTCTCCTCGAAATGCGTACTGCTCGTCCCCCACCCTTACGGTTTGTAAACGACACACTCTCCTACGGCTCCCTCTTTGCCGCACTCTGATGGGCCAGTCACTTTGTCTCTCTTTGTCAGGCGAACGTCCACCCCCACGATCGCGGAACTTTTGACACTGCCCAACCTATTCTTCTATGTCTGTCCGTCTCGCACGGGACCACATGTGCGACGCAGAGGGGTCGAAATCCGCAAACAGATTCGCGTAGGAAGGGTAAAAACGGAATGAACGGCGCGGCACCGAGGACGAGGACGTAAGTCCGTAAGCCTGCGGAAAATGAAATGAGAGAGAGGGGAGTGGAAGAGGGGGGAACGGAACCGAGTGAATTACTTCTAGTAGCCGGAGCTGCTCGCGCGGGCGTCAACTTACCCTCTTTGCTCTTCGAGGCGGTCGAGCCCTTGTCTTGACAGTACATGATTACTCATTCGCTCGCACGCACGAAACACATCACATATGGGCGGTGACGCACTTGGTGTATGTGTATGTGTATGCGTGCGTGTGTGTATGTATGCAAGAAGCTATGTTCCGTGATGCTTCTCTCGGGCAGGTCAGGTCCGGCGAGCACCACCTTCACCTTTCTCGTATCTCGTACATCGGCGGCAGCGCACGACGCCTTCCTAACGAACTGATCGCCATGAAAAACACACTGTCGTTTCCACCGTTCGCCGTTTCAAGATCTCGCGCCTTGAACCCTGGCAACGATACGCGCCACCGATATTCCTCCAGTTGAACTTCACCGAAAGGTTCTCGGACCGTCTCGCTCCCTCGGACTTCTAGCCACCAGGAACGTAAATAACCTTTCTGACACCGAGGCTTTTCTAGTAGTCGCGATCCCCTGGATGTACGGCGGGTGCTCGCGCACGCCACCACTATCTCGAACAATTCATCCGCGAGAATAAACTTCTTCCAAGAAGTCTTCTTCCCACGACCGGAATGCCTCGCGCCACAGACAAAAGTCTGAAACTGGCCGAACCACATTGGCCCGAGCGCACCTGCCTTACAGATAGTACGGAAACTCGAGCGCGTTTACGCGGGTCCTCGATGGCCGCTATCAGCCACTATCTCGCCAAAGAGTATGCAGTAAGTGTAACAAGAGGCGACACTTCGGCGGTGCCTTCGAAGTCGATCGGTAACCTGTCCCTTTGAATTAGTTTTATAGACAAACGGGAAATTTGAATGAACTGAATTTGATATTCTTACTTCGTGTCAATGTCTAGTAATTGGTAATCTATTTGTCTTCATTTGTAATGCAATATTTAAGAAATATAATAAAATGCAGGAAAGATATTTTAGTAGCTTACATTGAAAACTTACTGCAAACAATGTAAATATATACATACATATGTTTATAATTCTAGCCATTTGGACAATGATAATGTAATGTAATTTTGCTTATAATAATTTAAATATAATAACAACAACAATAAGTTCATTTTTCAGCCTCTCGGTCATGAAAAGGGACTCGACTTACCATAATTTTTCCCTAATGCCACACATTCATGCCTTGTCCTTCCACACACATCCCCTCCATCATCTATACATTATTCCTTTAAGCCTAATTTCTAAAATCAAAATAAATAAACTACTCCAATAAAATAATCAATAATAATTTAAATATATTGAATATATAAATTTAAATATATTAGAATATATATTACAAAATATTTATATCGCAGTTCAACGAACATTGCCGAAGTTTATCGATCCTTACCGAATGGACCTTTAAATTGGTTGTATTATCTCATCTCTCTCTAAAAGTAGTTTCTTTGTCAGAGTGTCGCCTGTTATTATATCAGAGACTATACCTACTCTTCGATCTCACTATAATTTCATGATTTATCTGCCGGAAGTTGACTAATAGATCTTTTAACGGCTTGCTACATTTATAGGGAGCGTGATAATTTCTTTTTAAACAACAATACGAAAAGAAATTGTTAGACTGTGTTGTCTAACTCGATCAAGTCGTCGTAGATAAAACGTCGATTAAGTATTATTATTACAACATCATTTATAGAGGGTTCATACTCGGCTCGATCAAGGGAGAGTTCTGTTATCTATTTCTTGTGTGTGAACACAGGCGTAAAAACTTTATGACGGCAAACGGCTATGCACTTTTTTTCTTGTAAACAGATTGTAAATTAAAATTAGATACTAATTTATAACTTTTCGTATAATTTAAAGAAGTATTTACGTGTAGGCTATACAAAAGGCAACAGTTATAAGTAATAAGAAAATATAAAAATGTTATCTAATTACTTAAAATACTTTCTAAAATATGAACGTACCAAATGTGATCTCTAGTTTTTAAATAACAAATAATATTTCACACACAATGAATTGAGAAGGTTGGAGAAACGGAAACTAAAAGCGGACAGTAATTGTTAAAATTGTAATTCAAATCATACGCGATTTACGCGCCTTCGCTCAATCGATAAGGTAGGCTACAGGTTAAAACTATAATTTCCCCTAGGCCGCTGGATACGAGCAGTTTCCAATCTACCGAACCAGCGATATAAAAATGCGCCTTTCTAAAACAGTCGAGGTCGAGTCTAGCTAAAAACAAATTCTTTTTCCTATTGAATCATTTTATAAATAAATAAAAACTAAAATCACTACACCCGTGTTTATGTAGTACAAATAGATAGTGAAACCTGTGGAACATCCTTCGACGTTACTTTTCTTCGATAGAGAGGATAAACACGAGCTCGTTCCGTGTCGGAAATTGAAAATTGCGCTAATATTATCTACTGTGTTATGTGAGCAATTGGGGTTGTCGCTTGCAGAGCGGCAATGTAAGCAAATTAGTTACGTGTAAAACGAATGAATCATTCTTACGTAAAGAAATCATTTATACATCTATGGAGTATTAGAATTTAACGAATAAATGTAATCGAGATTTATAAATGTTATTTATTTGTGATTACAAATTGAATATCCTGTTCGTGGACTACTAATATGCATACTTCTCCTTAGTAACATGCTTTTATGATAAACTCGGCAATTGTGTACGAAATTCTACAAAAATTAGTTTCTATATGTATAACATCTTTTGAAATGAAATATCTTGTTTTAATACATATTTTATTCGTTAGTTCGTCTGAGCCACGGGACAATTTATATTTGGCGCGTTAAAAATTCGCGATACGGGAAGTTATACATCAGTGGTGGCCAAACTTTATCATGACACGAGCCATATTTCGTCTATCAGAAATACTAGGGTATTTTGTGTAATTAATACATAGGAATATTTTTAATTCATTATTTGAATTATTTCAATATGATAATTATTAATATACACATAAATGTTTTTCTTTCATTAATTAATTATTAATAACTTTGGTAGAATCTTTGTGAGCTTGTAATTTGGACACTAGTTGTTTAAAATTCGGTTCGGAACAATGCTTGTATTTGATAAACTTCATAGGCGAATATAAAGATTCACAATTATATATAGAACCAAATATGGATAATACGCGGCATACTGCACTTTTTAAGTGTCGATATTTCATTGTAGGGACATGCCTACAAAATTCATTAACCGATTTCGCAGATTTGTAAATCATTCTTCTTATAATTCTATTAACTCCATTTTTCCTAGTGCTTGTTCGTAAAGTAAATTTTTTAAAAGCGAAAATCCGTCATTAACTACATCAATCTCGAAAGAGAACACACTACAACAAGTTATATTCCATTTTCTTTTTGATAGACAATTCAATGTTATAATATTGACTGAAATTTAACTTTTCGCTATTACGCGTTCTCCTGCTTCTTCTCAGCCCTACCTGACGTTTGGCTCGCGAGCCACAATTTGGCCACCGTTGTTATATAACAATAGCCATACTATATAGACACGTGATTCAGTATTTTTTTCTTTCTTTTTTTCTCTTTTAAGAAAATAGCTCCATTTTTATTCTGTAGTCTGAAGCGATGTGCACGTTGCGCATGCGTCTGCAATGCTTATAGGCGTTCTGTGTGGTGTTACATGCTTTCGCGTTGTGAGTCAGCAAAAGAGGAAAGCTTTCAGTTACGGGTCGGCTTTCAAAATATTTCGGTGTGAAAGACTTTTTCGGGTTGCGATCCAATATCGAGTGATGTCGAGCACAGAAAAGCAACCGTTCCGCCGGCTACCAACAGATGTTCTGCCATACCATTATGATATTACTTTGTCACTGAATCTGAAAACTTTTATCTTCAATGGAAAGGAGAATGTGCATATTGACGTAAGTTCAATCAATCTAGATCAGCGTTCTATATCTTTTATCGAAATATTTCAAGTGTTGCATCTTCAAAAGCCTGGTAGACTAGAAGCACTATATATTATATATGTAATTAAAATTATATGTAAAAGTAACATTTTTGGTACATTTCCGTGGAGAGTGGTTCAAATGAATTTAAAATGAATATGTACTTTGATTTTAATTCACTTATAATTTTCTCAATCTAACAACGAAAATAAATAAAGCTAACGCTTTTAAATAAAACAGATTGTTTAAAAATGATGAAAATCACTAAAATGGTTTCGCACAATATGATTAATAGTAATATAAGAAATCAGTTTTCTTTACATATTATATACTTTCTTTGCTTTGACATAAAGTGGCAACTATTGCAGTGTCCATAGGTTGGGAAACGCTGATATAGATTATCTTCTTCGACTTTGATGAAGATATCTACTATTTTATTAAAATCAAAAATCAAATATCGTATTTTTATCGAACCTTGCATTTCTGTAAGTCTATGCATTTTTATTAATAGATTTTAATGTTTATAGGTAAAGAAATCTACAGACACCGTTGTTATAAATTCGTTGGATATCGACATAAAAAATGTTGCTTTCACTGGTAACGATGGAAACACTATTTCAACTAAAAAGGTTGATATCTCTATTCCCGAGGAGACAGCCACCCTGATCTTCGATGACAAGTTGCCCATTGGCAGAAGTGGATACTTGACCCTAGAGTTTGAAGCAGAAATTAATGACAAAATGAAAGGACTTTATAGGAGCAAATACGCTGGGTACCTGTTTGTTATACAATTATGCATTCCATTCACATAAGAATAGATAACTTCGTTTAATATGAATGCATGACAACACTACAGATTTTGATGCTTTGTAGGCAAAGTGAGTGGGGTGCTGTAACTTTTTTATGTCCCACATCCGCACGCACTGTTTTCCCTTGTTGGGATGAACCCTCATTAAAAGCTAGCTTCGCGATCAAAATTACGTTTCCACGCGGCACGTCTCTCGTCACCTTGTCCAATATGGTGAGCTACAATCAATATATTCCATCTAATAATTTCGTTTTGTCTTTCTAGACCGGACGGGAGCGATGAATACGCAGCTGTAACTCAGTTCGAGGCAACAGATGCTAGACGTTGCTTCCCATGTTGGGATGAACCAGCGCACAAAGCCACATTTGATATTACCCTAAATGTGCCATCAGGTCTCGTAGCACTTTCGAATATGGTAAGTAGCGTCTAGCATCTGTTGTGATATTTTCTTCTTTATGGAATTTCTTGTAAAGCACCATTGAAACGATACCATTTCTTATTGATTTCAGCCTGTTAAGAACAAAGTAACGAATGACGCGACAGAGACGTTAGTCTTCGAGACCACACCAATAATGTCAACGTATTTGGTGGCGGTGGTTGTCGGAGAATTCGATTACATAGAGGACACGTCTAGCGACGGGGTATTGGTAAGAGTATACACACCGAAATCTAAAACCGAACAGGGGCAATTTGCCTTGGAAACGGCCGTGAAGGTTTTGCCATACTATAAAAATTACTTTGGGATTGCTTATCCACTGCCGAAAATCGATCTGATCGCGATCGCTGACTTTTCGTCGGGAGCTATGGAAAACTGGGGTCTAGTCACGTACCGTGAGACGTGTCTTCTAGTGGATCCACAGAACACGTCTGCTCTTCGGAAGCAATGCGTCGCATTGGTCGTAGCTCACGAGTTGGCGCATCAGTGGTTCGGAAATCTTGTTACCATGGAATGGTGGATTCACCTGTGGCTGAATGAGGGATACGCCTCGTTCGTAGAGTTCCTATGCGTCGCGCACCTGTTCCCAGAGTACGACATTTGGACGCAATTCGTCACGGACACGTACATCAGGGCGCTGGAACTAGACGCTCTAAAGAACAGCCATCCGATCGAGGTACCGGTTGGACACCCGTCCGAAATCGACGAAATATTTGACGAGATTTCTTACAATAAAGGCGCGTGTGTCATTCGAATGCTGCACGCCTACATAGGGGACGATGATTTCCGCAAGGGTATGAACCTGTATTTAAATAGGCATAGTTACGCAAACGCGGAGACCGCCGACCTTTGGAACGCTCTGGAAGAAGCCAGCAACAAGAACGTAGGCCGCGTGATGTCTATGTGGACCGAGCAGCAGGGTTTCCCCGTTGTCAGAGTCCGACATCGTCAGGATGGCAATGACCGCATTCTTACCCTCTCTCAGGAGAGATTTTTGGCCGGCGGTGGCGAGGACACGAGTAACACTTTGTGGATGATTCCCGTCAGTGTAAGCACATCGAAAAATCCCAATGAATGCGTACTGACGGATCTGTTGGACGAGAAAACGAAAGAGTTCAAGATCAAAGACGTCTCGGCGGATAGCTGGGTGAAAATCAATCCTGGAACGGTAGGCTTCTACAGGACTTACTACAGCCAAGATGCGTTGTCCCTGTTGTTACCAGCGGTTAAAGATCGTTCGTTACCTCCGTTGGATAGACTTGGTCTCCTCGATGATTTGTTTGCCGTGGCGCAAGCTGGAAGCGCCTCCACCGTGGAGGTGCTTCAGCTGATGCACGCGTTCCAGAAGGAGGACAACTTCACCGTGTGGTCTAGCATAGATAACGCTATGAGGAAAATCGGTATCCTCCTCTCGCATTTAGAGAGCCTGGACGCCTTTAAGGCATTTGGGCGTAACTTGTTGCGCGACATTTGCAATGAACTGGGCTGGGACCCTAAACCGAACGAAAGCCATTGCGACACTCTGTTGAGATCCTTAGTGTTGGATCGTATGGCAGGTCTGAACGATGCTGACACTATCGAGGAGGCGAAGAGACGATTCGAGTTGCACATCACTCGCAAAACGATTCTTGCTGCTGACCTGCGTAGACCTGTATACCGAGCTGTGCTCTCCAACGGCAACAACGAAACTTACCAGACCATGTTGAAACTGTACCGCGAAGCCGACCTGCACGAGGAGAAAGATAGAATACTGAGAAGTCTCGGCGTGGTGAAAGACGAAGGTCTACTCGCGGAGACCCTCGAGTTCGCAATGAGCGAGGAAGTCAGGGCTCAGGACGCGGTGTACGCGATTATGTCGGTGTCAATGTCGTACAAGGGCCGTCTCATGGCTTGGGACTTTATCAAGAAACACTGGCAGACGCTTCGCGACCGCTACGGTGGCGGTTTCCTGATGTCGAGACTGGTCAAGATCGTTACCGAGAACTTCGTCACCGAGGAACAGGCCCAAGAAGTTGAAAAGTTCTTCAAGGAACACCCAACGCCTGGCACAGAGCGAACGGTCCAGCAGAGCGTCGAGTCGATCAGATTAAACGAGGCATGGCTGAAAAGAGACTTAGAATCTATTCAAGAATTTCTGGAAAAGCAGCAGGTGAAGTAGTAGCACAGAGTCTTTTGCGCGCTGGATTTTTATCAGCGACTTGTTACAATGACCAATGAAGCAGGAAACGGAGAGGTTGCGTTATGCTAGTGCCGAGTATCAATAAACTACTTCATGCGGACTCGGATGAAGGAAGAATGTTTTTATAAAACTCGATCACCGTCGTTCTAAACGAAAAACGGTTGGAACTACTCTGACTGGAAATTCCTCGGATCACGATGTATCGCTTCTGGCGGTGCTCGTGTCCGTGCTGAACAGTATTTCGGAAACGCAGCATTCATTTTTGCATTTACTTCTATACTGTATCCTATTGGGCACATGATCTTTCCTTCGCCAGTGCGAGATTGCGTATGCGCGCCTCTGTTGTATCGTGTTGTCACTCGTGTATGTAAGACGAAGAGAGAGTAAGTGAAACAAGCGTATAGCTGCAGTATACATTTATATCACGTACCATAATCGAGAAGATTGAAATAAATACTTTTACGCTTGTACCTGCACGAATGTTTTCGACGTCCTCTCCACGATCGTTTACAGAATTGTTTTACATCGTTCTTTCACAGAGTTCTTTACTATTATTTTTGTGTATCTTCAATACTGGAAGTCACGTTTGGATTTCAATTTCTGGTTGAGTTTCGAATCACTGTCAAGAGGATTCAATTTACAGAATGAAAAATGTTTCCTTATGCTCTCTCATAAGATTGGTTATTAATTCTACATAGATGATTGCGTGTAACAAAGCTGAATACATATTGATATGTACCTTATGGATAGAACTGTAATTCTACAGATCTTTGGTGTTTTATTTACATTTAGAATTTAGTGTTAAGTACGTCACTGTGAACTTTTACCATTTTTGAGAGATCTTCACAAGCATTTAAATCTTTATAATCTCGGTTCTTGAGGCAAATGCTGCTCCAGTTAATTTGGAATTTAATAATTCAACAACATCTAGATGACGAGCCTGAGAAGATGTCTTACCCAGCAACATAGAAAGCTGTGCATTGACCTCTGTTATGATGCTTGCCGATGACTACCATTTATGAATGCACAGGAGAAAACGTATGCTAAGTCTGCTTTCTCCAATATGCTGAGCAATTACTGCGTTCTTTGGCACCCACCCCAATCAATGAACGACTAGTGTGATATATTCTCGACCAAGCCTGGGTATATGAAAGTGTAATAGCAGTATTGCAATAAGACAAATAATTGGAATCTACGGTAAAATATTTTGTATATGTACGCATATTGACCATCAAAGTTATTCTCAACTAAAGGCTCGATGGTTTCAGTTATATTCTTAAGTAGCCCTGTCGGCTTTAATGCAACCTTGACAGGAACCACGGTTAGAGCAAAACTCTTTGAAGGTAATAAAGCCATGCTCTCCCTCAGCTAGTCCTAATCTCACAACATCTGACCGTATCAAACTCCTAATACGCAGAATAAAGGGAAGCACACATGCATTAATCGCTTCCCAGCATTTTACTCTCAGAAATATCTGTCTCCTCGCCACGCGAATTCGGGACAAATAGATCCGAACACCTGCCATTGAAAGGATTAGCTAGACACAGCTGTGCTGTACGTACCGCGCGATAAGAATTGAATCTCGAAACACAATGGATAGATACGTGTACAATAGTTTGCAAAACTGGATTGTGTTAGGTTCAAATTTGTTGATCGGCATCCTTGTGCGTAGAATTTTTGAAAATGTTACTTTCTACTGTTCTTTCTACTGTAATGTTTTTTCTGTTATTTCTACTTTCACTACCTCGAGTTTTAAAATGTTAACAGGGGCATTGGAATGACCATGCAGAAATTAGAAGAAGAAAATATAAGTTTAGAACTATTGAATTGGAAGGAATCAACGAACATCATTAAACAACAACCAGTGTTTCTGTCCAATGTACCACTGAAAATTTGGATACCTAAAGATCAGGATGCGTTGAATCGACTGTAGACAATATTTGAAGAATTTAGAAGAATCGTAACTCCTCTTAGAAGCATTGACATTATGCAGATCATTCTCTCAATCAACCCTGTCTCAGAGAATCACCCAAAGTCCTAAAACGTTGATTTGCTTCTACAGTGTTTAATACTAAAAATGAGATTTGTAGGATTAAGTCCTTTCCGGTCTCGGCTTCGCTAACAGCATTGATCGAATTTTCTATATTTTAAAATAGTTGCCACCGCGTTAATCATTGGCTGGATGGATGATTTCTTCCCAAGGGATTTCTGTCTTGTCGCGAACCGGCAATTCAGTCCCACGTCGCCTCGTTAGGGCCTGTGTCTCGGAAGAAGATACAGGCATAATAGCTGTTCATCCCAGCCCTATCACTCCAGATTTGCAACGTAGCAGCGAAGCGGACGGTTACGACGACTGTAAACACATTTCAGGCGTTTTCTTTCGAAAAACAGGTTATAGAAAAGTGAGCTGGGCATAAAGCGAGCGTAAGGCGATGTCACAGGCAACCGAGGCGATCCTTATCTGGATCGATCAGCCCGTTTAACTTCCTTGTGGGAGGGTTTGCCGCTGTGACACCGTGAGTCAGCCTCCACTTTCGTTATTAGCGTACATCCAGAACCCGTGCGCGAGAGAGGGAGAGAGAAAAAGACAGAAAGTGGTGGTTCGCGTCGGAGAGTAGTTTTGCCACCCCCTAGCCATTCTGCGTTCCCCCATAGCTCCTCGCTATGAATACGAAGTGAGCCTCGAGTGGCCAAAGGGACGAAAAGCCGCGGGGACACGCAGCCAGTCGGACGGAATCAGTTCCCTGGGTATCCCGTGAACCCGTGGTTCCCAGGAACGCGCACGCGACCCGGGACAGGGAACACGATCAATACGAACTTTGCGAACTCCTACACCCTGCGACGATACATCGTCCGCCTGTGCTGTGGCCAGGCCCTCCTTCAACCAGGACAACCACCGAGAGACTCCTCCCTCGCCCGTGTGCGTGGATTATTACGTACACGTGTGCTCATTTAACCCACCCCTCGTCAGACTCTGCCTCGCCGAATATACACGTCATATATTACATAACATATACCCGCGATAAAATATCCTTCCAGCACACGTTTCCGCAGCACCCATCAAGACAATTCTGCCATTCCCTTAATTTTTCGTCATCCCTCATGCACGCTCCTCAGGAATTACCGCACAAAATTCCGCGATGTTTCAACCATTTTTGTTTCACGCTTTTTTGGTGTTTTATTCGGGATATTGTGGAGTTATTCAGGATTAATCGAAAACGAATAAATTAAAGTACATTCATAGAGAAACGTCACTGAATTTTCACAGTACTTAGGAACAAATGAGTGTATTCTGACTAGGGGGTCGTATCAGGAATTTCTGAATATATTCATTATTTACCTGCGGCTATTGTATGATCAAACGACTATCGTGTTGTGTATAGGAAGACCTAAGAACAGTAGGAAAAATGTAACAAACCACTAAAGACCTAATATACATGGATTAATTTTATACATGGATTTTATATATCTGGTATCTAATTAGAAACCTTGAAAGTGATCTTCGTATACTATACAACTGATAATGTTTTTTCATACGATCAATAATTTATTAGCAAGTTCATGTCATCGCGGTAGGAGACACACCTTCATATGCAGCCACAGAAGAAATCGAAAATTCCTTCTTGCTTAATGTCATAAATAGACCTTTAAATAGATCTTTCTGCGAAATAAAAATTCTATTACAAGAAATAGAAACTAAGTAGAATGTTACTTCTTCGCTGACTGATTTTAATGGATGAGCAATAGTATACCGAATTTGAAATTTTAAAAATTTTCCTACAATTTCTGTCTCTTCAATTTTACTATAAATGTATAAAGATCTATGTATTAAGTCTAGTCGTAAATCTTAGCGACTTGATTTTCGTTTTACTGAGTTAGTTATTTTAATTTTATCTAATTTTTGTGAGTCGCCGTTCAGCGTAAACCGAGAATGGTCGAATATTAATCGGGAATCTTTTGTGCAATTCTTTTGTAGGTGTGCAAGTGATAATATTTGAAATTCGGCAGACGTATTTTTGCAAGCGACTGTGTGCATTGGACGAGGATGAGGATGAGGATGAGGATCGTTATGGACGAGCTTGATAGAGAGAACCGAGTCCTTTTAGGAATCGTCTTCTACCCGCTCGTGAACGTCGTTCGCTGACGGAGGCTGGTTTTATGGACGCGAAGGGGGATGCTCGTTTTTATCCTCCCGATTGTTACCGCGCCGGGAATCATTACAGAATGGCCGAATGACTTTATCGCTCGGCGAGGTTTACGATGATTTTCAAGTTACTTTAGCTTCTCCTTTTTCGTCTGGCTCCGCCGAGATTAAAATCGGGGAGGCCACGATAACGACACTGTGTGCTCAGCCGGTTATCATTTTTCGCGAAACTGCTTTTAATTACGAATCTTCTATTTCATAATGGAAATTACAGTCCCCTCGGCGTAACTCACAGTTTCGTTCGCTCGCTATTCAGAACGTGCGAATGGTTGTAACTCTTGTCAAAATTGATACTGACGTTAATCGTCTATCTAGAATCGATAAGCGAGCCGCAATTGAAGTACAATTAATTTACCAACCGTGTAAATGTAGAAAGAAACGGTGCAAGCAGTTTCTTTTGATACTTTCCAAAGTACGTTTACGCGCGTTGTAAGCCAACTTTGTTTTTCGGCCGTTTCGCAGCTGCGCGCAGTTTTCTCCGCGAATACACCGCGCACCTAGAAGGAAGTGCACCTTGTCGAGCTACATTTTTACTTTCACTTTCTATCAAATCGTCGACGAGCTATGTCTTCCTAGACGGTCGGCTAAAAATTACTTTCTACATCTTGAAACTGTTACCTTCCTCTCGACGATCTGAAGTTTTACTCCGTATTTTATGATTGGTGAAAAATTATTTACGTGTTATTTTGGAACATTGTTTATTTTCCTCGGCTCTTTGCATCTAGAATGATCATGGCTGGAATGATTTACGTAGAGAAAACACCGATTCATTGTGAAATAGTCTGAACAATATTGAAAAATTTCGGTATCAACCGATACAGTAGTTATTCGCTACAGCTCGTGAATTTAAAATCTGATATTTCTCGCGTTCACGGTGTTTCTTTTGTTTATTGCATTCGAACGTCCAAGACGAGGGGAATTGACGTGAGAGAGGTCTCTATATCAGGTACAGTCGCCGATGGTCGCGCGATAATAGATTCGTACGGTCGTCGGGGGAAGGTGTTGCTCTCGAATAAAGAATCACAGACGCAGAGGTAAACGTGTGGACACAGTTTGCATTTATTTCGCGTGCGCGAGTGTGACACGCCCGCGCGACAATATTACTTACACTTTACAGCCTTTCAGTCTTCGCGAATATACAGTTAGTTAGAGACTCGTCTTCAAGTTGGAGATCTCCGGCGGTCGTTCTCGCGAATTTTTTAATTATCCTTAATCTACCGGAGGCTAATCACGGGCAAAACAATTTTTCTTCGGTTTCGGAGTTTGCGTAAAAGACCTTGGCGACGGTGAACATTGCGCAGCAGGGTCGCCGAAGACGTGGAAATGGAAGAGAACCGCGAAAATGAATCTTTCTGGTCAGAATGAACAGACCATCGGAGATCTCCAACTTACAATATGAAAAGCAATAACAACGATAATAATCAAGTAATAATAATAATAATAATAATAATAATAATAATATAATAATAATAATAATATAGTATCGGCAATTACCATTAATGTAATCCATAACGCATATGATTCGTTTTATTATCTACAACGGGTGTCGAAATAATACAGGGCTGATCAACGCGACGATAAAAACATCTCTTCCGTACGAAATCTACGCGAAAGAACGGGTGGGGGGGTTCATTCATGACTGGTTGGGCAGGATGTGCACTGTTACGTGACGGGGCCAATTAGATTCTATGATCTTCCATAGGGGCGTCGACGAGGAGGTCGTCGAGCGTTTCCGAAAAATCTGAAAGCGACATTTTTACCGTCGGAGATCGAACAGGACGGGCCCGAATCAGTCATGAGTGGCGAAACGAAAAATATACACAAGAGATTGAGAGAGAGAGAGAAAGAGAGAGAGAGGGAGAGAGTCCCAACGGTCGTGGAACGCCGAGTTTCGCAACCCCCCCGGAAACGAGGCACGAACAGGAAAAATCCATACCGTCGTCGAGGAGGAAACGAGAACTCGGATCGTCGGGCACGGTTTAGCGAGAAAGAACAGCGGGAAGAAGAGCGGTGTACAATAATAAATGGTGCGAGGAATGCGGCGAGTTTATGTACAAGTATTTACATCTTTCCCCGGGGAGAAAGAGGTGTTCGATAAGCCACGAGGCCCGCTTTAATTCTCATCCCTTCGAAGAACGCGCGTCTCGAGTCCCTCGGCGCCCGGGCCTATTTCCTAAGCTGTTCGAGAGTCTCTCTGTACACGGAGGGAGGAAAACGATGTGGCGCGGCAAGTCCTGGAGTGATGTCCTGGAGCGATCCTGGCCGAGGAGTCTGGGGCTCCGGTCGTTTCAACCCTCGAGCCTCGAAGCCGGTTCGAACACGGTCCCGAGCGAGGTCGGGAAAAGGTCGGCTGCTCGCGGCGACCTGGAGCTTACTGGAGCTGGTGCGAGGAGCCATGTCACCGTTCCGTGACCAGTCCGGTGATCGTGGTCGTCGTCGTCGACGCGGTGGAGGTGGTGGGCGCCGTCGTGGCCGCGTTCAGCAACGGCTGCAACGGTTGCCTCGGGGTGGTCTTGACGATACTCGACTCGTGGTTCGTCTCCTCGAGGGTGGTCTGCAGGTCGCAAATGTATTCGATCACCCTCTGGATCACCTCGAGCTTGGACAGCTTCCGCTTCCTCGGCATGTCCGGCACCAGGGATCGCAGCTTCGTCAAATAAGCGGCCACCTCCTCCGCCTCGAGATCCCGGCGGGTCCCGTTGATCCCGAGGCTACTGTGCAGCACACCCCTGCTAGGTGGTACCCTGCCACCCACCGGACTCACTACCATCGCCTTCATTCTCGGATCCTTTCGGTTCTCGCACCTGAGGAACACACGGACGAGGATTCTCTCGTTCGAGGGGGCGGGGGCCGCGGGTCCGGGGAAACCAGAAAGAAATGTGGGTCGTTGATTAAATATAGTCACACACAGGCTCTTCTCGACTCGTTATCTGCCGGACGCCGTGCTGCACCGTACACGCACCCCGTATTTATCGATCGAACCAACCCGCCGATGCGACCAGCACCAAAGTCGGTTTCCCGTTCGGTTCGATCGTGTCTCGCCGCTTTTTCGGTTACCGTTTCCTCAGGTTTTCTCCTCTCCTCGGCGTTGCGTTATTTCCTCTACTAGCGTTGCGCACGATCCTTTATTTTTTGTCACTCACACACTCTTGGCCAGGTCTCTCTCTCTCTCCGTTGTTTCTCGGTTATCGCGAGCCGATCCCACTACTCGCGTTCAACATTTTCCGGTTCAACTGTCCAGTTTCTGGTGAATTGCGTCGAGTTAATATCCAGACACACAACCAGTGCGCCAACAAACAGCGATACGATATGCACGACGCTCTGTCGACACGATACTCTCGACGGATCGAAGTCAACTGGCCTCCGCCCCTCACCTGCGAGCTTTTATAGCCTTCCCCCACCACCACGACCGCTACCCCCGCGACGCCTCCACTACTTGTACGGCGCAATCGCTGCCCGAATAGAATAGCGTTGGACTCGAATTGCTCGCGAATCCGATTTTTCTGTTCCATTTTGTACCCGCGTTTACTCGAGTTGATTCTTCTATTCTCTTCTTCTCGCGAACGAGCGCTCCTCCTTTTTGCGATCGATTCTACTGGAAATCGAGATTGTCAGGAGACGAAGTTTTGATTGTAATTGGAAGCGGGGAATAGGCTGACCATTGTGCTCATTCGAATCTATAAGAGTTTGTTTATTTATTTTCAGGAAGACTGACTATTAAGGGGGCCGGCATGGTTTGAAATCCGTATACGTATGCAAGGGTGAAAACCTTTTCAAATTACCGCTTCAATATTGCGATGAGCAGTTTAGAAGTGGTCAATTGTGTTTCCTAAAAGTCCAATCTACGTCTGTGTAGAGCCCAAATTGCGAATTTCTACCTCACCGTGGAGTAATTTGTAATATTCGGCAGAAAATTCGAATTCTGAAGCAAGTATGACGTCACAAGATGGCTGCCGCTGAGAGATTCTCCTAATTTCGAGAGATTTAGTGTTCGTATCGAAAAAAGGCTCTATACAGACGTAGCAAAGACATGTACAAACACGGTGGTATGCATTTTTAATTGATTACTTACTTATTTAAGACGTAAAATGTCAAGAAAAAAAGGCACAGCGTAACATAGCGTGACAGTCAAGGCCAAATGCCTGCTGGCCCCCTTAATGTAATGTTTTTTGATGTTTTAGCCCGACAAATATTTTGGAAAGGGAAATCAGCTGATCCCAGATGTTTCAGACTGATTCAGAAATAGAATTTTCGGCTACAAGAATTTTTCTGAATTTTAACCCTTTGCACTCGAGTGGTGAGTCTGAAGCACTAGAAATTGTTGCGGCATTGCTTCATAGAAATTACAAAAAATATTACAATGTATTTGTTACATTACAAAATTGTATTTAACAGATTACTAAACATTTAGATATTATATGTGGAAATCGGATCAGTTTCGTATCAATAAAATGAAAATATTCCAAGACGGAAGAAAAATTTAGTTTTAGAATGAGAATAGCGTCGAGTGCGAAGGGTTAACATTGCCTCAACCGCAGTACCACGCAATCTCGGGTCTCTGATAAGGTAGAAAACCCTCGGATCAAGACAATTCGAATCGCCTCCATTATTCTCAGGTTCCCAAATATCGGGACGAAAAGGAGAGCAATCTTCTGACAAATTTTGCTTCTTTCCCCTACTCCTCTTTACGCCGTGCCAACTTATCAACGTTCTAAAAATTCCAACAGAAGCTACCACCGTTCCTGAAACAATCAAGGATAATGGTTTGACATTGTACTAGAACCTTGTCGCAACCTAGTTTATTGCATGGAATCCTCGTTCATTACATACTAGCGATTCCCACCACAAGTTGTCAGCATTTCTGGAACTGGTGAGTATCGTGGTGGCTACGACCTGTAATTGGTTACCTCTTTCGTTGTACGACCTTGATTTCTACATTTTCAGTCCCGTTTCGTACAACGAGCGAGGTCCTACCGTACCGATAACAGTTGGTATACAGCACCAACGGTCGACGAGATCCAGTACAACAAACAAACGGTACGAAAAAGGCACTAAGTAGCAGGTGGGAGGTAGGTGAAGATGAGCGGTGTAAATTTAAGCGTTATTTGATCAAACTTAATTGAGCACTACTGTGATTTGCAGGAAAGACCTGACACGGAGTGCCGGCAGGAATTCCAAACGCTGTATCTTCCCATATTGGACTGGGAATTGCTGTAAAAATTGGAAGGAACGACGTCACGTTCGGAGAATTGTCCCATCGACGGTGCCAATGGTGGGGGTAAATAGTGGCGTCGCGACGTCTGAGGCAGACTACACTGTAGCTTGGTGACGTCACTCTGAGTACAGTGTTTGCTCTATTATTGTATTTTTTTTCTCTATTCCCACGATCTGCCAATGCCGGCGGTGCTTGTTCCATGGAAATGGTCCGGGTCGAAGCCGACCGTAGCCGGGGGTGTTTGACGACCATGGGACTAGAGGCGTCGGCGGGACAAGCCGGGCGTGGAAGAGAAGGGCAACGCCGGGTTTGGGGGGCCGAGGGGAGGAGGTGCGTGAAGGGTCCTGGGTGCGGGTGGAGGAGAGAGGAGGGGGACGCGACCATTGTTGAACGTCCGGCGGCGCCAGCCACTAGCCATCACGGCTACCACCACCGTGACACGGTCGCACCACTACCAACCGGCGGGACGGCAACCACCGTTCTCGTGTATGCTCATGGTTCACGGGCTCGCTCGGCGCTCTGTGCACCGGCAACCTGTACACCATGATTCCGGCTACGGTTCCGTTGTGTAGGTGTGTGCGTGCACGGTACCGGGTCCGAGAGACTCTTGCCTTCTTGACTGGTGTGCTCGCGCGTACACCGGGCAATCTCTCTTCCTTTCTCGGAGCTCTCCGTCTTTCTCGCGCCGGATAGCTCAGCTCCGTCTAGCCTGCTCGTGACTCTGGTTACTCGGAGTCTCGTTACCGGTCGGGACAAGAATCCACCCGATGTCCGGCGCTACGGACACAGAACGAAGAAGGGAGTCCTTTATTCGCTGCGCCGCCGAACGAGTCCCTCGGGAGGGCCCCACGAAATTGCGAGAGAGAGAGAGACCCCGGCACCGAATCCACCCGAGGTGCGGAATCCTTCCTATCGACTCGGATGACGGTGGTGTCACGGGACAATGGTTACTTCGCGATTTCGCGTGTTAATACTTCGGAAATACGTATTCTGAACCGTAGTACGAGATACGGAGTCGGCAGGGTAGAATAACAGGCTTTATATACAGTTTTGGGGGTCCGAAAGGGCACGTTGTCTTCGACGATGAGCCTTGCGATCCAAAGGGCATCTCAGTGATTGTTCTATGCGTCAGGAGAAGATGACGCGTACGGTGACCAAAGGAGCAGTTTACTCTATGCGTCGGATAGTTGATAAGATTGTCTTCACAGTGGGCTCGGTCCGATTTTTAACCTTTGCGTGGCCAACAACCGGCTCCCCAGGCACCCGTTCGATATTCCCTTGGAAGGGAATCGATTTTCATAATCGCATATCATTGTGCTCGCTGAGCGAATCGACCTATGAACGGATCAATTGTCTCTGAACAAGTTGGTAGAAGGTATCCAGGTCTCCAAAAATCGTGCACACATTTTTGCAATAATCTAACAGTGCACGGACTTCGATTTTGAATTTTCTTGCGCAGAGAAATACTCTGTCTCGACAGCGTAACGTATCGATTGGCATAAGGCTCGCGAATCACGTATTTCCCGCACGTTTCCCGTTATCCTTCCTCTCAGTCGCCGGCTTCGCGCCTTCGCTTTCAACGGCTGAAAAAAATTTGCTTTTCATCTCGACTGTTCGCCGTATCTGAAGTCTTTATCACGAGCGGATTTCTCGCGCAATCAGGCGCGGCACCGTTTACGCTTTGCATTTTCGATTATCGCGCGAATATTTCCATGCCCGCCGCCGCGTTTTCTACGTTCACCACGTGCTCCTCGCACGTGCGAACACCGCTCGGGAATCCTGTAAAACACGACATTGTTATTTCGCCTCGAGGTAGCTGTTCCTCTTCACCGACTATCCCCGCTTTATCTTCCGTTCGATCCGACATCGCACCACGTGTCTCTCTTCCGCACGATATTTCTAAATAAAAAACCCGCGAACGTTGCTTGCGTCTTAATCACTGGCATTAGTTATTCGGTTTCAGTTCGATGAAACTATTACGACCGCCTACCGCAGCATCGAGCTTTTTAATAATAGACCTCGGATTTTACTCGCGCGTGCACATTTGCGAGATGCGGAAGAACGTGGAATTCTATCCTCGTTCCGTTTTGCTGTTCGTGAGGTATTCAGATTTGTTAAATTCGACGCTTGAATAGGACGAAAACGAATGGGTAGAGAAGGGAAAATTTGGAATTCACTGTTGCCTTATGAAAATGGCTTTTGTTACAATAGGTTCTTGAGCGAAGAAAATCGTGGAATAATTTGCCGCGAAAGCGTCTCGGTAATTCCAATAACTGTAGAATTGAAAATCCGAAACCGGTCATTTGATGAACGATGATGGTGTTAAAGAGCGGCGGGCAAAAGGTTAATTCGACACCGTCCCGCTAACGAAGAGCAAACTCGTAGAGCAACAGAATTTTCCCACGTGCCTAATACGCTCAGGTATCGTGTAACAAACCAGAGTAAACGGTTTCATAAGCTTGTGGAATTGAAAAAAAAAGCGGATACGATCGTACGTACCAACTCCTCCCTAAAATTGTGCAGTATAAAATCCTGACGAAACGATAAAACGCTCGATAAATTGGCCGGATAAATAGTTAGATGCGTGCAGGGACGTAAAAATAGAAAGGAAATTTCGCAAAAACCGCGAGGATAATTCGCTGGCTGTACGGCCGCGAGGAGGACGCGTTCATTATGCCGTCATTATCGGCAGTGATAGAGTGTTCGCGGCTATCCGGTCGTATCCGAGGCTACCAGTTACGGTGCCCCATCGAGTCGGAGCCGGCTCGAATATACCAATTTACCTGTCTCGGAACAGCGGCTGGTTATTTAACGTTTCTCATGGTAATTAAGGTTGTAACGCGGGATAGATAATGCCACGGCGATACACGCCTTAACACTTTAGCCGTAGCGTAATCGAGCCGCCGAGTAAAAACCGAGACGAACGAGGTGGGGAGGGTGATCAATTGAACAATTAATTAACGGGATTAAGGAGTTTAGAGGCGTACCGGGATCGTTAAGAAGCGACCGGTATCCATGACCCCCGTAATGACAGATAAACGCGGGCTTGTATCGAGTTCCAATTACCGTGTACCGCTTTGTGCCGAAGAGGAGCATGCCGGTAATAGAGCAGTGATACACCCGGTGAACGTATAAATAAAGGATTTCGGGGGGGGGGGGTCATCGGTGATATCGCCGCGACTCGGGGCCACCGGTTTCGTCAGTTTATTTATTCCCCGGGTCAAGGGAACTCCGCTTCTTAAACCGAAAGGTCAAGAAGTCAATGAGATCCGGTTGGCCAGGTATGTAACCGAGCAAGTGGCCGAGTCTCACGGGCGTTTCGTTCGATTTTATTCCCTGTAATTTTCCTTCGAGTCCTCGCGTTACCTGACCGACCGTCCGACAAACGTCCCAGCGTTATAAGACCGAGCTATTTGTCGCTGCGACAGTGAAGTCTCGATATATGTCAGCAACACGTGGCTCGCCAGCGTCGCGTATCCTGCAGGAGACATCCGAGGCCTTTCGACAACTCCGCGGTAGTGGGGATAATTTCACGACATATACAGAGAAATCACTGTACATAAATTGTATTTATTACTCGGTACTTCTGGTGTTAAAAACATTTTCCTCAAGACCATAAACACTGTGGATAAACGTACGCGTCGATCTTCTGTTATTTAGATAATTAAGTGGTCTGTTTAGAACTCTGAAAGTTAAATGCATAAGATAGGTAAAGGGTGTATAAGTCATCGTTAGTCCGGGCGCCATAAGTGGGCCTACGTCAAGGACTAGCGTTCGAGAAAATCCGCTGACACTTTCCAGCCGTATCCCCGGGTCGTAGAGCAATAAATTCGTTAAAGATGCACAAGGAGGCCTGCTTAAAAATGACATCACCTAATTCGAGCCTAAACCCAGACTGAAGTTGGAGCTGACGACGCGACAACGCAACGCATCGGTGTAAGAGTCAATGCCGAGTCGACCACGAAGAGTTGACCCTCGTTTCCATTTGGGACAAGTAGGTTCAACGTTCTTGCAATGTTCGCAGAAAACGAGGAGTAAAGTTGAACCGTGAATGAAAAATCTACCGTAGATTATCGTAGAGACTCGAAGCGAACTGTGGTCTGCGTGTCGTCCCCCGCAGAAAAACCAGTGTCCGGCGTTAGGAACCGGAATAGTAACGCGTTACATGAGAATTCCAAGGAATACCAACGAGGCGAGGAAGCCGGCTGAATGCCGAACACGTAGCTGCTTTATAACCACCGGATCTTCATTGACTCCGGATGACTCGAGCATAATTCGAAATTAACCTTGACCGACAGGGTGAAGTGTAATACCTACAGCGGGACGCATACTGCTGCAAGAATTTCTGCTGATTTGAAACTTTGGCAGAAGATCTACATATCCTTGGAGACCGCATAAGAATTTTTGCATATAAACATAACGACTTAATCCGAAGTTATGGCGATTCGATCGGAGCGCCACGCGGAAAACGTGTTTGCTAGCTTTTCGCCACGCGGTTTTATTTCAACTTTTTGAAAAATTTTGAAGAATTTTCCTAGTCTGTTTAAAATTGACTTGATAACATTCACTGATCCTCGGAGACCGTAGAGTAATTTTTTTTTACCGAAAAGTAGCGATGCTATCCAAAGCTATAGCAATTCGATCGGAGCGCTTTGCAGATTTTTCATTTGGCGCAATTTTTCTTGAAGTTTTTTAATGAGAGATCGTCAATTTCTACTAATTCGATCACCGTAGGTGTGTTATTTCTCGCGTATGTGGCCTTATATTTATAAATGCCACTACACACATACAGAGAAATGTCCCTCGTCCCATTTTCCAGCACGTTCGAGCGGCACTTGATCACCGCTCGACGACACAGCCACGGTGTTGCTTTTATTCTGGAGTCCTGTGAAATGACGGATTTCTTCGTTTTTAGCTGATCGAGAACGGATCACGGAGAGCAAATGAAAAAAAGAACCCGGTCGAAGCCGATCGATCGATTCACGGTCTGATTGACGGCGTTCGAAAGCGTACAACGAAATTGCATTTGCACTATCCATGTCAGGTTGTTGTGTACGCACCACTCGATTCGTTAGTTTATATTTAATACCGTCTCCCGCTTCAGTTTACGAATTTTCCACTCGAGCCATAAGCTCTCTCTCTCCCGAATTTTCTGTCCTCTTGTCTCGGGAAATTCTATTGTCGTTCACATTATTCAACCAAAATAATCAACGTCTCTTTGCTACGGTACATGTGTGATAAACAGATCCTGAGAATTTATACAAATTGAAAATTTTGCGCACAAACGCGAGGAAATGAACCTTTATGATAGGTTTCAATAACTTTAAAAATAAATACCGTGCAAATTGTTATTGGGTATTACCACTCTTCGAAGATGTTTTGACGGCTCATTACTGTATTCGTTGTGGCCGCATCGTGAAGCAAAGTTCGTTTCGTGAACGAGACTTCAAGGAAAATAATTATGTTTTTCCAATTGGCATTGCGTCGCGTGGACTGCATTAACTTTCAATAAGTCTGACGAGAGGCGGGCAAAACACGCGCAACTCAAAGTCTCGTAATTTGCAAACAAACGCGAAATCAGCAACGCGATGACTTAAACTGGCACCGATTTAGCATACGAAATGCCATGCTCGATGCCGAGGAAAGTCTTCGGCGACATCGATCGCAGAAAACGATCGATTTCGAACGGTGCTCGAAAGATCCGATCCGAGCCGCCTTGCCGAGCCTTGTCGATCGATTTCGCGGACGAGATCGCGTTTCGTGGAACTGGCGATCGATGCTCGCGAAACCGGAAGTCCTCGTTTGCTCGTTAGAAAGTCTCGTCGAGCGTCGCTTGCTTTCGTTCGCCGCGAGAACACCTCGGGGCGATCGGTTCTCATAATTTATGCGGTTTCCTCGGAACACGCGCGCCCCTCCTCGGGCAATCGGAATACATAGTCGATTAACTCGTCGATGCTCGAAAAAAAAAAAAAAAGATTTATGCAACGGCCGGGGCGGTTTACGGTTTATTTAAAACGGCCGCGTTGCGTCTGGTCACGGTTTAAAAACGTTGCAACGCGTTGCGCCGATAGTGTCGGCCCCGAGGAATGCCGTGGTTATTTTCGATCCAGTTCGAATCCAGTTCCTCGTTACGTATCGAGGCGATTCGATTGCAAATTGTATCGGGTCGCAGTCAATGAAACGTCTCGGCCGATTTGCATAATGTGATTTATAGTTACGACGGTCCGGCCCGTACCCTTTTATCGATTCTCAACAAAGTTCGCCCGTTTTGTCGGCATTCTTGACAGAGCTGTTGCCCTTTGCGGCCCTTTCCACCGTCCCTGCGATTCACCGTGGCACCGGTTCTTGCAACAATCGGGCAATAAATCAGATTTTTTGTTTGCAACCTGTATCCCAGATCGTCTCCTCGCTTCGACGCGTTTGCGACTGAGAGGTCGCGCAAGGCCATTTGACACGAGGATGGCAAATTTAGAAAATCTATAGTGCGAATTTTATTTTCTGTGCATGGAAAAAATTCCCCCTTAACACGTTGACTGGCTGAATTTTTACGGTTAATATATTCATTGTATTAAATGTGATTAGGATCCGGAAAATGCAAGATGGTTGGAGGACCACTCAGTATCGTACATTTAATTTTTTTCTACTTTTATTTCATTAAATGAGCCGTTTATTTTGGAAGTGGCCTAAGTCCACTTATACTTAAATTGAGATATTTATGGGTTTGTGTTTCAATACAATTAAAAATATATTTTACAATTATTAAGTGAATAATATGTGTTTTCTCACCAAAAATGGAGTTAAGCCACTTTCAAAGTTAACAACCAGATTCGTTATAAAATTTGAAAGAGTCCATTCGACATAATTTAAAATGCTTAAGATTGAAAAAAACAATACTCAATTTACTTTATACATCTTTACAACACTTCAAAAACACAATTTATGCAATTCAGGACATTTTCTAACTACATAAATTACATAACAACTTGCGTAAATTACATAATAAATTATATAATAAATTACATAGTAAATTACGTAGTAAATTACATAGTAAATTACATAGTAAATTACATAGTAAATTACATAACAAATTACGTACTCCAAAAATGTTATTCATATAAAATCCTCTTGTTTCATTTCATTTACAATAAAGTTATTACCTTTCCGGCACTTTTTGACAATGTCCTTCGGACAAAACTTGTGTGTCCAAAATTATCGCATATACTCTGAGTACACTTAACCGCAAATGTTGCTTACGACAGTTGACTTGAAGTTGTACACGTAATTACGGGCAACAAATAATAATTGACAAATGGACTTAGGCCAGTTTCAAAATGAACGGCTCAAAAATAACTTACTTGGATTTTATGGAATTTTTGAGGTTCGGCAGTGAAAGCGTTAAAAGTAGTAGCTATAGCTAAGGGGTGGATATTTTCTTCGGCGATTACTTTGATTCGACAAGACACAACCACGCTTGCGATAACTACATTTTGATGAGGCGAAGCGAAGTTCCAGTTTTTCTGTTGACCGAGAAGCGAACGGCGCGACGAGCAAAGAAAAGCGGAACGCAAGCGCGACGGCTGCGGACGCATTCGTCAACAGCTGACTTCAGTGCTCGTCGCGATTATCTCATGCATTATGAATGATTCATGAACAATCGTGGTGTTGGCTACGTGGCCTGCTTTTGTAAAAATCGTAGATTTTCCTTGGTACCGTTTCCAAGAACGATATTCTCGACGCGTCCCGTCGCTGCTAGCGCGAACCGTTTCGAAACGAACAGGCACAACCGACACGACGATAAACGCTCGAAATTTTCATGGCGTGGCTGCGTGAAGCTCCTACAGTGATCGAGTGATTAGAGCCACCTGCACAATCAGTCGACGGCTATACATTATAACCAGACTGCGGATGTTAAGCCAATTTCCAATTTTTGCAGACAAACTTGGAATGGGAACAGTCTCTGTGGACCCAAAACAAATGAAAATCGTACTAAACTCTATTGAATTATGTGTCACAGCATTTTTTGAAAATTTTCATACGCCATACACGCATAAAGATCCGCAGTGTAATTATAACTAGAGTATCTCTATGGAAAATAAAAATGTTCTAAGTCAATTGTAAGAAGTGGAAATTATACAAAAATGAGTTTTTCCTTCTAATAATTTCACTGAATCTAAAATAACGCGACTCTCGTATTTTCGTCTAACGTCTATACACTTTTGTGTTTTCCTGTAATTATAACAATCAATTTTTTCTGACAGCCCTGTAGTCAATTCTTATTATTTCTTGTTGATTGATATTTTTTGTGTAATGCTTACATTTGTTCGCTGATTTGTACAGAATTTGAACCCTCCCGTTTAACATTGTATATGTTTATAGATTTCCAAAAGTCGGGAGAATAATTTCAAGCGACCGTAAGATCTTAATTGTTCGAGGAATGTTGACGACCATGGACAGTATCTCCATGCAACTCTTTCAAGTCTCTAAGGTTGAAAACCGACGAGTCAGCAGAAGCAGAAAACAAAAATACGTTCACAACGATTGTGAAACAAATAATGCATCTCAGGTGTTCGAGATCGTTATCTCTGTTTGAATACCCGTGAGTAAATCAGCAAAGCCCCTTTGTAACCGGACGATATTGGATTTTTAGAGAAAAATAACAAATGATTCGCAGTTACGTAACGTTTATTACGCCTCTCTGTAGAAACGCGTCCCTGTACACAAGGATCTGCTTTATCAACATCGTGCACAGATAAACGCTGCGAAAAGCGTCAAGATATCGCGATAAAGATGCGCACGACCGCAGAAAAAACTTTAAGCGAATCGTTGGAATTGTTAGAACCATTAGAACGTCTTTTACGTCCGACCGTATTGTCATGTATAGACGTTGTTGGAATTGTATCAGCTTTTAATCTGAGAATTTCAGCCGACATTTATTTCACATTTAAACGTCATTCGAAACATCGAATTGCCACGTGAATCGATTAACGTCGACAAGACGAGCGAATGAAGTCCCAATTAAAATACAAAAGAATTATCAGCTGAGGTAACGCGTTATTTGCAGTAACAATTTTCGATTCCCACGTTTCCTGCATTCGAAATTGAAACGCAGCTAACCGAGGCGTGCACGTGTCTAGCGAAACATAATCGTCGAAGTTCGCGCGACGCAAAACCCGACTACGTGCTAGAGTACGGCCGACGGCAGGTTGAAAAGATATCGACGTGACTGGCCAGCAAAAAGAAAAGAAAAAGAAAAACTAAGGATTTAGCTGGGCAGGGAAGCAGGGAAAGTATAGAAGAAGCTAGTGCTCGGATCAGAAGTAATTGTCGGCCGGGTTTGCGCGTGATTCACCGCGGGGAAACGATCTAGCCGGATCGAGACTCATCCAGGTGTTTCGGACGGCTGTACTAAGCGCGCACTCGAACGATTTCCGTCTGCGGACAAGCAATCGACTTTATCGAGCGAACGCGATAAGAAATCTGGGTCCCTACGCAACTCCTTTCGGTACAGGTGAACCGAAATTCCATGAACTTCCTGCGGATAAGGCGCACCGGCGAGATAACGCTCGGCCGAAGCTTTGGTTCCGATAAACAAGACGGAGCCGATTTTTCGTGCCGTGGTTTCTCGCCTCGTACGATACGCTGCACACTTTATTTATCGTATCGCACCGAAGATTGTTCGATCATTGTTACTTCGCGCAAAGATCCGCGGTCTACTGCGTTACTACGACTGCAGTGTATCTTTTAATTACTAGATAATGGTCTTACTTTGAAGCTAGAGGGGCAATTACTGTGGGGGGCACCAGTTGCTGTACCTATATCAATTATACTTATTTTTAAAGCATAGTGAATATTAACTCCTTGCGCTCGAAGCTATTTCAACTCCAAAACGAAGCGTTTCTTACGACCTAGAATATTTCTCTTCTATATATGTTTTTACTCGTAGAATAATGCAATGTTTAGTAATTTGTTAAATACAAACGAATTTAGTATTGTAAAAAATATTTTGAACAATGATACAGCAATTTTTGGTGGTGCCTTACACGCACCATTCGAATGCTAAGGGTTAAAAAAGAGACATATAACATACACACAGGCTCACGAAAGTATTCGAACGCCCTGTAAAACAGTATAAATTATGTGCAAAAAGGATTTTGAAAAAATTGCGATTGGTAAGAATTTCATGAGAAAATAAAAATGGCACCTTTTACAACTTTTTTATTTGCTCTTATAATTCCTAGCACTTGCAATTTTTTCAAAATCTTTTTTGCACGTCATTCGGTAAATCAATTCTTCTAATTGCTAAAGAAAAATCAGGTCGTTCGATCCAATTAAGAAAAAGTTATACTGTTGTATAGGGCGTTCTGTATTAATATAGAACAAGGCTGTGTATGTTGACTGATTTGAATGAAAAAAATTTAATACCTCTTTCTTCAATATTCATTATGCTTTCAAAATCAGTATAATTAATATAGGCACAGTGATTGGGTCCCTTATCCTACTGTGGTTCATTGAAATAATTTCAGCGTCGAATCAGCTTTGATTCTACAGAATCTCATCATTTGCTTTTTTGTGGCTACTCAAAAATGTTAACACCAAACCTACCAAGGTCAAAATGACCGGTTTTCTATCCCACAATTATGGAAATTATAAAAATTCACTTATGGAAAGTAGTGGAATAAATATCCTTGTCCAAGCATTTATTCTATTGAAAATTACAGACAATCTGAATAAATTTAGGGTTGCTATTTTTACAAGGCGATATTTACCAGGCACCGTTAATACTTAAGTGTTTAATGTTAAACACGGAACTCTTCGGTGTTACTGTGGCAGGGTCCTGTCGAATAATAACAGGTCTGCCGTTGCGTTGGCGCGCTGTCCATCGAGATAGCTGCGATTGAGAAATCGTTCTCCGTAAAACATAATTGTATCGCACCGCCGTCATAACTCGATCGGGACCGAGAATTAAGTCAGATAGTGTGATTGATAGGAAGCAAATTATGACGCCGTCAGTATTTACAAACACTCGTTTAGGTACAACGATACGAGCACGTTGAAGCGGGAAACATTTATCAACGCTCGGACAAGTGCGCGCGTACTTGATCGCTTTTCAACCGGACTTTCGCGGAAACGAAACTTCTCGCGACGAACTTTCATTTTTTTTTCCCTCCCTATCGACGCAATCCCTGCTGCCGGTATCTTAGTTTTATCTAATAGTAAAACGATTAAATAAGGTATAACATAAGTCGAGTCTACAGAAAATCTACAGAAAACTACCGTAAACCGAACTATCTGCACGTCATCAGGACCTAGTGTTCCTTCTCGAGAAATTTGATAATTGATTATTTCTCATTTCCCGAGAAATTTAAATCTAGGAAAATTCTTATGAATCTCATTTATTTTATAACGCATAAATTCTTGAATTCTCTTAAATTCTTATTTAAAACTTTAGAAAAACTGAATACTGAATTGAGTAATGAGTTTCTCGTTGTTATTAAAGAAGAAATATCTAAAAGGAGAGACAAGATTGTCGTATCCCTTATGAAATATCTGCATAATCTCCAGAGTCTCTGCAAAAAGATTCAGAAGATACATTTTTTTATGTAACATCCAAGGCAGATATGTATAAAATGGCAAAACAAATTCTAAGCAGACTTTTTGAAAAATATAACCATGATTCTTATGGAAATAGTGAAAAACTTTCAGATTCTCAGAATGAGGAACTATCACTGGAAAAACAGTTAGAATTAGAAATTGCAGATAGCCTTCAAGAATTTAGTGTCAAGAGTTTAGCGGCAGAAGAAAACAAATTCCGGACTCTAACAAAGGAATTCCAAATTTTTCAGTCCACTGGAAAAAGGACATCCAATCTTCAGCAACTTTTGGATGTTCTGTATACGATAAAGCCAACATCCGTACAAAATGAAAGAAATTTTTCTACGGCTACAGATTTCGTTACAGACAAAAGAAGTAGATTGTCTGATTCTATATTAGACGCATTATGCTTCTTAAGAAGTCATTTCAAAACAAAAGCGTAATGTTTCACTTTATAACAGTTTGGTAAAAGTTTCCCAACAATATTTTTTTATTTTATTAAAAATTCTCGAGAATTCTCGAGGATTATCGAGCAATATAGACTTATTTCTCATTTCTCGAGAAATGAAAAATGTTGAGAAATCAGGAACACTGCCAGGACCCGATCTTTTCGCGATCGAACTCGAATGTTGATCCCGATGACTATCGAATGGGTTTGACTAATCAGTTTTCGTCGTCGGCGTTCATAAATCACTGTTCCCGATAAACAGGTGTACCGCGCGAATTTATCGCTTCGCTGTCTCCTTCCTTTACGATCGAGTCGTCAGGTGTGCACTCCTGTCGCGGCTGACGCTCGAGCACAATTTTCCGCTTTTCGCCTTTTATCTCCTTCACCGTGTCTGCTCTAACAATCCGAACGAATTGCCAGTGGAGATTCTAATGTCCAACAGAAAACAAAACGAATAAATTACAGGACTTCCTTTCGAATCCTCTCTACACAAGAAACTCGAATCCTTTTTAGACTCGTGGAGGTATTCGAGTATTTCGGAACCAGTGAACTCCTTTTGGACTCCACGGATCTATACTGAATTCTACAGCCCTTTCATGGACCCCGTAGACTCTCTTTGATCTCTGTAGACATTCTGTGAACCTCCTTCAGATCTATGAACACCTTTTTCTATAATCTATAAGTTTCTAAAGTCGCGAGCTTATTAGACCCCGAGCTTTCCCCGAGACTCCTGGATCAACAAATCCTTAGATCCGTGGGCTGTTTGGACCCAAGGAGCTGGTTGATCCCGAGCTTTCCCCGAGTTTAATGGATCCCGAAGTTTCCTGGACCCGCGGTCGATCCCGTTTCTCGGCGAGTTCGAAAAATATGGTCGGCCGATCTTCTGGCACAGATAATTAATCGCCTCGTCTCGATACGAAGGTCGAGACCACATAATAACGTTTCGCGACGCTTTATGATAAACCGATGGCTGAAAGGTTGGTTACGTAACTCGGCGAATGACAGTGCGCTTTCGTCCTATTATCTCGGCGCGAAAGAGACGTATAAATTAACGAGATTTATCGACCGCCTTAACACCTCAAGCCCCGCCTGTGCGTTTACAGTGAGTCACGGGGCGTTTGTTCGTCGCGTGCTTTTACGGGAAAAAGAGAAAAAGAAAAGAGAAAACGGGACGAACAAATCGTTACGCGATGTTTATTTGCTCGTTTCTGTCGCCTTCGGTCTTAGGATCCTTTTGTGATGCTTCTGAGTTCTGAAATCTTCCACGGAATTTCAGCAAATAATTCCAACTGGATCCTGCGAACAAATGCGCGTGAGTCACTGTATTTTTCTCTGCCGCTTATCGTAATGCGCGGGCGTCCGTTTTCTTAAGTGCAAATACGCTCGTTTTATTTATCGTCGCGGCGTTATTATTAGACTGCCGAGCCGCGCGCGAACTCTCGCTTTAATCAATTGGTTCATAAAAATTTCAAGCAAGACCAACAAGTTCCATCACTCGCGTCGCGAAACAACACAGATAAAGTGTCAACCGAAAAAGAAACATATCAAAAATGGAACGGACGTTCACAAGTTTGTGGAAATGCATAAATGTCCGCGGTACAGTTGCTTCTTCTTTACATTTAGTGGAAATAAACTCTTCTCTTTCTGTATAAAATTATTTTAAAATCAATTTGTAAAGCCCGGAATGCAGTTGACAAATTGAAAACAAATGGAACAGACCTCCTATTTATACCGGATGTGTAGTTCCTGTCAGAAGCGCGTTTCTTTGAACAAAGAGGGCAATTAAAATAGTTAATGCTCGCGGTTGAAAATTTAAAGGCGCGCTCCGAATTTGCTGGGGGTTGCGGGGGATGAATGGTTCGACGCGTGGCCGACGATGACACAGTTCAATTAGCCGTTGCAGGAGCCGGGACAGTCCTCGACAGAGTGCACGCGTATATGCATTCCCTGCCGGTCCGCGATTTGTCGCAAAGAAAGGCTAGAGTATGCACCTATAATTAGCGCAGTTGCGTGCTCGCCCCCTTCGAAATCGGGCCGGCGAGATTGCGACCGGTGAAACTGCGCGCATCTCTGCAGCTGCCGCACATGCATGCACCGATGCACCGTGCACGAACGACCCCAAAGCGGGTCCGTAATCGTGTGCTTCCTGCCGCATCGCGTTCGGTCGTCCGTCGCGATAGCATGCGTAGGTACTCACCTCGCACACGCTCCCGTACACTCGCGCGAACAAATTTGTGCCACGACTGCCGCCACGACACCGACGCGACGCAAACCAACAATAAGTGCAAGGCCGCTGCACGGTGCACACGACTTTTCTCCGTGGAACGCACTTTTCTAATCGATTCCGGCCGAACGAAACCAACGATCGAAAAGAACAGTTTTCCCTCGATTATCCTGCTCGATAAAACGTTCCCCTTAGCCCTCGGATAGCGTCCATCAACCCCGGGTCCATTTTGACCCGGAGTTGTAACTACAATTGCGTAGGTAAAATTTCAAATCGTAGGAAGTTTAAATCTTCAGTCTACCGAGATTATTGAAGGAAGACTTCTGTGTTTGGCTTCAATTTTTATTTTGCATGAAGATCCGCAATTTAGTTATAAACGTTTTATTTCAATTCTAGTCTTTGAGCAGCAAGTTTAAATTATTAGCTATTTATATCGAGTCGATTGAGAGCTTTCGTGATCAAATAATAAATAAGTGTGGATCTTTATGCAAAATAAAATTTGTATACATCAATTGCAATCTATAGGAGCTGAATAGAAATTTATTTTGCTCGTTAATAATTTTTATATGACAAAAATGGTATATCGACAGTGTTGAACTCCTTTAATCCTTTTACTGTTTTAAATCACTCATTTTTGTCATAAATGCATAAAAACCGCAATCCGTTAATAAAATTGTAATGTCACATTTGAAAAAATTGGAAGTAATATTTCACCCTGGGTCCGTTTAGACCCAATATCCATAGCTTGCACATTACTAAAATCATTTTCCTTAAAATGTATTCATTTATTTATTGTTTTTAATGTTGTTCTACAAATACCCAGGTACCTATTTTCAATGTATCTTTAAAATTTAGTTCATGTTCTAGTTGCAGGACAGCAAGTATAGTTTTCTACTGCCTCGGATAATTAGAAATTAATTCTCATTCGATGCACACAAATATGCGCTGAAATTACGAAGTCGAACGAAGACTATGGCATCAATGAACGTCATAGGAAATTTTGGATATTGACGTAAGGGTTCAGACTACTCTGAACGTTTCTGAATAAGGAGCATTCAGTATTTTTTCATAATGGTCTCGGCTCAATGGACCGGGCGGTACATTGCATCGGCGTATGCAAAAGTTTTAATCTTTTTCAATCGTCCGTACACAATGACTCATAATTACAATGATTATAATCTTCCGCCTCTTTGTGCATTGTTCGTTTGCCATCGATGTGTCTAAATAATCAACTTCGTTACCGATTGATAGTATACCTCTTATGTCGTGTGTAAATACAAGAAAATTGAAAAAGAGACTAGAATGTTTGCGTGTGCTTAATAAGTAAACTAAACGGATCTTTATGTAAGTTGACAATTCTCAGTTACAACATAGTGGAGCAAAATAAAAATTGATTTCTTAACAGGTTCAATAGCTTGAAAATAATGTGACAGTGGTTCTTCCAATGTTTATACGGTTTTAAGTTTCTTCTATTAATTTTTGTGGATTAATTAATAGCGGATCTTTATGCAAAATAAAAATCTTTTACCTGAATTGCAACGAACTGAAGTCAAATAGAAATTTATTTTCTTTCTTATTAAGTTTAGCAGGTGAAAAATAATATAATAGTATGCTCAAATTTTTCTAATATTCTTGCTACTTTAAATTAGACCTACTAATTTTTGTTACAGATGCATAAAATCCGCAGTCTACTCGTAAGAAATGCTATATCCTATGGACAGTAATTGATCACGAGATTTTCATTTTTGGGTGCACCATCTTCACCTGAATTGCAACGAACTGAAGTCAAATAGAAATTTATGTTCTTTCTTATTAAAAGCAGATGGAAAATAATATAATGGTATGTTTACATTTTTCTAATACTTTTGCTACTTAAAATTACACCTACTAATTTTTGTTACAGATGCATAAAATCCGCAGTCTACTGATAAACGCTACATCCTATAAACAATTGATTGGTCACGAGATTTTCATTTTTTGGTGCACAATCTTTACCCGAATTGCAACGAACTGAAGTCAAATAGAAATTTAATTTCTTTCTTATTATGTTTAGCAGATGAAAAATAATATAATGGTATGTTTACATTTTTCTAATACTTTTGCTACTTAAAATTACACCTACTAATTTTTGTTACAGATGCATAAAATCCGCAGTCTACTGATAAACGCTACATCCTATAAACAATTGATTGGTCACGAGATTTTCATTTTCTGGTGCACCATCTTTCAATGGTAGATCCATTAACGTTTCCGAATCGGCGTGAAGTGGAAACTGCATCGGCCGAAGCGTGTTGCGTTTAAGTTTCTGAAAAGTGTACGGTGGAGGACGAAGAAAATTAGCCGATCCTGTTTAGTGTCGCGTACGTGGTCTACTTGACGGTAGGGAGGCAAGGATGTTCCGACACGGTCCGCGCTTGGCAGGCTAAAACGACGAAACTCGTTCTCCTTCGTGGCTGATTTCTTTTTTCGCGGTGGCTGTGCGAGTCGAAGGAGGAAGGCATGGGAGTGCCCCTCGAAAATTATTCCGTGGAGTGTATCTTGGCATCCGATGATTGTGCGCCAGAGGCTAGAGTGGTCTCTCGGAGTGCACGTGCGCCTTGCACGTGTTAGCTGTGGGGCGACCCTCCCGATTCCTGACTGCCTACAGACTGTAACATCGTATCAGGGCCACGGCGGCTATAACTATATACCCACACTTGCCTCGTTGTGCTTCGTCTCCTTTTCCCCTCCTCTCTTTCTCTCTCTCTCTCTCTCTCTCTCTCTCTCTCTCTCTTCCCTCGTCCGTTATCTCTCTCCTCGTTCAATCTCCCAGGTCCGTTCCTCTTTCAAACTTTGTCTCCCTCTCTTCGTCTTCGTCTATTCTAACACCGTGTTAATTGTAAGCGCGGAGCTTCTCGCAGGAATACGCTGGTCAGTCGGCGAATCGGGAACAATGTGATTGCATCGCTCGGAGGTGGGACAAAGCGTAGCACAACTCCTTTTGTTCGAGCTGAATTTTCTTTTCCGTCGCGTCCTCTGTTTGTTCGGTTACGTTTTAGCGGCGGTTTTACCCGACCGAACCGAAAACGCCGATTCCACGTACTGCCATTGACAGAATGTATTCGATCCAGAATGCCCTTTGGTCCCTTTCTTCCAGCCACTACCTTTCAGGCAGGACCTTCGGATCTTAAAGATGGTCTAGGGATCGGTAGCCAACCTACCAGTTCGAGGAAGTAGAGTCTAGGCTTACGGATTCGTTAGATTTCGTACACAAGGACCTTTATTATTATCGGTTTATTGTCGCTCCGTTATCCGAACGCTTCATTATCCAAACACGTCTCGCGCGCGAACAATCCGGCCTGAGACGACCCGTATGCAACAGGATTTATTGTACTAATCGGGTGAGGATCTACTAACAGCGTAATTGACCACGATACTGGTGTTATGTGTGCTTTAAACAATCAGTTCAGACGCGAGTGTTATAAGGACACCCAAGGAATTTGAAGTTACTGTAGTGTTATTCTCATTTCATTGCAATTATTAAGAAGAGAAGTATATGTAGCTTCTGTGTCTTGCAATGAATGCAGATAATTTTTATTTTGTATGTACGAATACTGGCATAGTGAATGGTATGCTGTCAATTTTACAGTATACTGTTCATCGTTTACCTTTAGTACAACCATTAGAAAAATTGTACATTAACTTTTAGAGGGTCGTTGTAAAGTGGTAGATTCAATTACGAAAACAATTTTCCACAGTTTTTGGAGACGTTTCAATTTAGAATATTATCGAGAGAGAAAAGACCAGATCTCCAGTTTCCCACCGGGTACATCATGCGAAAACAGAAACTTCAGACTTGAAGATGAGTAGAGATTCAGCTTATAACAGCCATATTCTGGAATGTATGGCTTTTCAAGAGATGATATCTTTGTGCACATTTCATAAGGTGATACGCCGTGTTTAAGTACGAAGACCGTTATCACGACAAACCCTAATAGCAAACGTGTTAATCCACGTCAAAAGAACTCGTTGCTCAAACACCGGTGTCTCTCGATTAGATCGTCGAACCGGGCACGGTATTTTTGACAGAGCGTTGGTGCCTCGCACAATTTCATTTTCTCCGGCATGCGTGACCGGTGTCACCTTTTCCGTGGCATCCAGCTCGATCACTATAAAATTCACGGTCTCTCATGGGGCGCATCCGGTTCTGGGGCCTCGACGACGCTCGCCTCGCTCCTGCCAGAAACGCTGATGAACTTTAATCGGTCGCTAACGATTTAATCGAGCGGAGCGTTCCGCCGATCCGGCGGAGACCGTTTCCACTCGGTAACGGAAATAACCAGGGGGACCGGTGTTGATTCCCGATGATTTCGTGGTGACGGGGCGCGGCGCGGTGGAGCAATCGGGAGCGCAATAAAAATACTTGGAGCGCTCGGCGAAACGGGAGAGAGACAAAAATCGCGCCGCGCCGCGCCGCGCCGCGCCGCCGACGCGAGAGGAGGATCCGCTATTTGCGCAGCTGTTCAAACGGGCCGTACCGCGAAAATACTACCTCGTCGTCATTCGTTTTTAAAATATCCGAGTCACGAGTGGCGGCCGTGCATGACCCAGCGTTCGCGCAGCGTCGCGCACGCAATCGCGCGATTAGCACGCCGAGGAACACATCGTGACCTGTTTTCGCGGTGCACAAGGTTCGGCGAGGCTCCGCTCGCTTCATAGCCGGGCCTCAACGAGATCTAGAGCACTAGGTACACGCGGCTGGTAGCTTCGACTACCGGGAGCACGCTTCCCCAAGAACAGACCAGTTATTGTGCGGCTAGACACCGGATTTTATACTGCAGCTGCGAGTTTGACCGCACGGGGCACCATTAACCGCTTCACGGCTCGGTTGCTTTCAAAATTTCATGATTAACACTAGGTTTACGGGACCCGACAAATTGACGGGTTCTAATCTTTTTAATTTACGATTATTGAGATTCTGAAGATCCATCTACGTGGAATTACTCAACAAAGTTATTTCCTTAGGTGTATATTATTTAAAAAATGGCTGGAAACTTGGATAGACACATTCTTCTTATTTTTATAAAGTAATGTAAAATACTCGCGTTTAATGCTCCGTAAACAGCGGATCTTACGCTTCGGGACAAAAAGATAGCACATCACATATTCTTTCTCGTTTGATTCCATAAACTGAAGAAAATGAACATTTTAATACGTCCACATTTTTTGGACATGTCCATATGTATAACGCACCGAGTATCGTCCGCAACATTCACGTCGTCAGAATTCTAGGAACGAGAACGTAAATGTTGCTATAAATATGTGCTGTCTTTTTGTCCCGGAGTGTGTGCGTTTCCGTCTACCTGCCTGCGTTCGAAGACAACCTGCTGAATGTCTGCGATCGGTCAAATTGAACCGTCAAACTCTTCCATTAACAAGTTCCTTGGTTGTTGCTCGATCTTTCATGCCGGCTGTTTGTTACACGACAGCACGTACCGAAGTTCCAAGAAATCTAATCAATTTTTTCATTGAACCGGCAACAACTGATAAGTCAAGATTTACTATAGTCACTGTTACTTTAACTCTCGTAGGTCCCAACGAAATTTTGATTTACTCTGCCTACCATCGAACATTGACACCCAGTCGAAGAATTGTACCGGTCGTTCATTGTTTCTCTATCGTTAATTTCAATTTTTTACAACCTGAATTTTGCACGAAGCGATTTATATATCCAGACGATATAGATCTAGACGATAAACGACGATATATATATCTAGATATATATCTCTTATATCTATATATCTAGATGTATATAAACTTAAATATAAACTCCTATAAACTTTATTTTGATTCCCCTAGGGGTTACAATCGTTAATCCACCTTCTTCTTCCATCGCCGCTTTTCCATTTACTCTTTAACCTACCTTAACTCTAATTTACGCTTAAACTTAACCTAAACATAATTCTATATATATAGAGAGAGAGAGAGAGTAGTTCACCGGAAGATTAAAGATAAATTTTTCCGTTCCACCTGACACAATAGAGGGCCTCGCAGGCCGCTAATATTTACGACGTTATTACGACCATATTCTGCGTCCACCAAGGTCCCTCAAAGTGAAACCTATACCTCCAGCGGAATTCTGGGATCCCGGGCCGTTCCCATCGTCCCCAGGTATTCCCCGGCGCACCAGGTACAATTCAAACGTTTCGGGAATACCCTGTTACCTTCTGTACATTGTTATCGGGGAAACACTCGTTTCGGGTCTCATCGGTTCCCGACTGCACAATGCGGAATGCGTGCAACCCAAACGTCTCGAACCTAAACACGCCGGGGCCTTTTGCAGCTCTAGATCCTGCAACAGGGACACCGGCAACAGTTCTTGAAATTACCTGAACGGAACGCAAGCCAACCGCCGTTATTGCGTTATTGTTAAAACAGCTGGTTTCGAATTTCAGAGAATACCTTTATTACCAGGCTTTTAAGAAGGGTTCCCGTCGAAATGGAAATAACCGTAGTATAAACATTACGGGAGACGATGAACAAACAAATTTTGTTACACGCATTGATTCTCTAGGGGTCTAGCCAGAGGGACATATATTGGTGATACTATTCTTTGATCCACGCCGAACGTAGGAGAGGACAGCTAGAGGTCACGGTTTATGGTCACTCACGGGGTATACCCCGCGGCAGTGGGGACAGTTCTGGGACTTTTATCGGTTAGATATTTGGGACATATACCGAGAAAATATTGCATGTACCATTTTCTCGCACAATCGACTTGGTCACATTTATTATTGTCCCACCAGCTTCTCCAGTCCGTCTTCAAAAAGTAAAATTTTATTGTTCTCGACAGATAGGCGCGGTAGGGGCCCCTCAAACCCCTACTTTCCTCAATTCAGACAGAAATGCTCATCCCTGACTTAGGCAAACGACAGACACAGAATGTTATTCTTTTTCTAAGGAATTATGAACGAAATGCTAATCACTGCAGCCGTAAAATAAATCGTAGTGCGATGGGGTTAATGGTCCAAGAAAACGACAAACTATTCAAAGATGGAGTAAACGAATCACTCAAATAATAACATTTTCGGAAAAATGTTCGCGGGTCCATTTGTGCTGTACATTTACGCTATTCAAATTACACATTGTGCGCACTGTACAGCATTGATCGACGCGAAACCAATGGCGCCGACGAGGAAAACTGTGAACGAGAGAATCGGTTTGACCGGAAGCAGACGCTAATCAGAGGTCCATTCATTCGGTTTTTTTTTTCGCTGGTAATATTATTATCTTGCCGGAGAAACGAATGAAACCGATAAAACGAACGGATATGGAAAGGGGGAATAGAGTTTCATTGGTGACGGTAACCCTTCTAACCCCTGTCACCATATTTCTTGAAAACGAGCCCGAACTCGCATATCAAAATTCAAGAACGAGTCATGAAGGGCCTAAACGCCCGGTGGCCCACCCTCGGTAATATCACTCGGCGTTACTCCACTTTGGATCGATAACGGCGCACATCACAAGAACCACCTCTGTTCGCCGTAAAATATTTCCGTGGCCGACTGCGCGTCGAATTTTTTACGTGTCACCCATAAAAATAACAAAACTGAGCCATAAGCCTTTTCATTTTCTCTTTTTTTTTTCTTTTTACGGTGCCATTATAAGCGTTTGCTTGTTAGACCGACGAACGACGCCTGGCAAAATATAAGCGTTTCAACCCACTTTTACTGACGCTGGGCACAGATTTATGATTCTTTTTTGCCCGACGAAAGTGTCCGTTGAATCAGTGAGTTTTGGACACAATCCTTGCTTTTGTTTGGTGTTGTCAGTCGTTAAGAAATCAACAGGAGCGTATATCGAAGTACGTTTCGTTAAATAACACTTAAATATGCTCTGAGAAAATATGAAAGGGAATATTGTCATTTAAAGGTGTATATCTTCCTCGAACGTCGACTGAATCGTTACGATTTAAAATAACACGAAATTATTTCGATTCTCTTTACGCAAAGTGCAGAGTGATTTGTTCAACTCGTTCTATGTTTTGAAATGCTGTGCAACGTTTGGTTTACATTTAAATGTTTGATTTCTTTCCGTTTGCGTTACTCGAAACGCAATTATTTAAAGCGCAAAGCGAAACCCTTCAGATTCTTAAATTACTTGTTAAAGATTTAATATTCAAAGCACAAGAACTAAGGTATTCTTTTTAGTCTCACTTGTCCCTTTGTTCGCGTCGACTTCCCTTCCTTAAGATTCTTAAACTGATTATTAAAGATTTAATAGTCAAAGCAGAAGAATTAAAATATTCTTTTTAGGTGAAGCGAAACCCGGTGAAACATTATCGTAACGTCTTCCACACTACTATTTCTGGGGAACATATGCGGGCTAATAGGAACGGATAAGTGTCGCATAACATCGTTCACACTTCATTTTTATTACTACACGATTCTGAATGTTGACGAGCCACTTCTCGGAGGAAAAATTGAGCATGGCCGCTTTCTTCGATGCAAGGGGGGAACAATGCATAACAAGGAAGAAAGAAGAGGGTGCGAAAGGGTGACGGAAAAGTGTTTCGTTCGCTTCATGGAAGGGACAGAGTGACGGCGAGCCGACGAGCAGCCATGCGTGCAGATATTTTTAATGAAGCGTTGATCGTTCGTGTGTCTGGTGATTAGCGCATGCGGGACATTTTAATGATACGCGTGCCCGTCAGCCACGTTGTTGTAGAGTTAAATTTAAAATGCACGTGTCGCATTGAAATGACCAACGTGGCCTCCTCGGACGACCATCCCGCTCGCTTGTGTAATACGTTCACCGCTGTCAACCATCTAAGTATGTACCTGGACATTCTGTTTCGATCACTGCGGAAACGGAGATTATTTTCAAAACACCCACACGGACCTAACGAAAAATCATTCATTGCCGTTAATACCCTGGCAAAATTATCGGACGAATTTTCGTTCAAACGACAACAATTCCTTTTATTTCAACTTTGAAGGCACGCACGGTGACATGTTTTCTTTCACCATAATTAGACTAGGGATTGTATTTATTTATAGAATTTTGGTGTCTGAAAATTTGGCATAGAAACGTAAAGCAAAGAATATTTTCTTTGATTCGAGTTTCTATAAATTAGCGTGCTAAATTGATATTTGTATGAATTGGAAACCTGCGAAGACTTCTATTGTGAACAACTCGAAAGAAAGTTGACCAATTAGGCCTGCGAACGGCGCCTTTGTTTTTCTACGGTCGAACGGCGACGGACCGAGGACCGAATCCGTTAAAATCCTGAGACAACGGCGTTTTAATGACGCCCACCTTAATTACCGTGGCGATTGAATGGGAACGAGACCGTGGATAACCGGTAACGCAACGCTCCGTCGGTGAATTAGCCTTATTCTAATCGATGGCTATCGCTTAAGATATTTAATTAATGCCTATTCGTTCCACGGCGAACAGTCTTTCAGTTATAAGAAGCGGTCCATTAAATCCGCGGGTTTCAGCCGCGAGCACCGTTCGACTAAGCAAGTAGCAATAAAATCTTAACGATCCTTTCATAAATCATCGGCGCGGGTGGAAGACGGGGAGGAAGCTCCTAAAAATCCTCCTAACCAAAAAAAAAAGAACAAGACTAATAATCATCAAAGCACACCGTAAGAACTGCATGTTACTTATAGAAGTCAAGTGTGCAGTACCGTTCACAGCTGTTCCCGTAATATTGCCTCTAATCTGCTTAATATGTTTTTGTAAACTTTCCGGGCGGCAGAGATTTGGGGAAGGATGTATTGAACAAACGTCGACTGCGTTATGCATTTTTGACGAAAACTAGAGGGTGAAGTTTCAAATACTGAAACGATTAACACCGATTAAGTGCCAAACATCATTCCCAGAGATTCTTACCAAATCAGCGTAATTTAATTAATGAAACCGAAACTATACATTTTAAGTGTTTTAACCCTTTTAAACTCTGAAGATCTGAATAAAATTCGGTTTATCTGGATACGTCACAACAAAACTGAATGTCTGAACCTACTCA